>NC_044549.1:196973961-197584586 GCF_007565055.1 Rhinopithecus roxellana | reverse complement strand
TGGAAAATTAGCTTCTCAAAGTATGACTTGGTTTTACATTAGAAATCCAAAGTAATAAAGAGATACCAAAACCATCTATCCATTGCCTATTCAAAGGTTCTACCTTTTCCACAGGAAGAGACTGGCAAGAAAAGATATTTTATTTTCAATATCAGTCAGTTTTGCCTGATGTGTTATTCCTTGGTTTTATAAACAGCATCAACAGGATATCATTTAAAGCTACCCTGAAATGCTCCTTCTCTGATGCATCCGGGCCCTGTGTCTGGACAGTGAATATCTGTCAAGTGAAGTGTCCCATGCATTGAAGGAGATTGGCAGTTCTCATAAATGAATGCTGAAAAGAGGTCTGATGTGTGCCAATCTATTATAACCACTGGCCTCCAGGTGGCTCACCTGCTACTCATGGGCCAAGTGGCAGGAGAAGCCACTTCAGTTCTGCTCAAAGCTAATGCACACCCTCCAGTTCCCATGTCCCTGGGTGGGTAACACCCTCAATATAAAAACCAGTCAAAAACTGTAATGCTACATGTAGTATAGTATACTATGTAGTATGCATGTGGTACACATGTAGTACACTACATCACCTCTAATCATAAAGTGCAGAAAGCGCATCTACCTGCATGTGCATGGACTGGGAAGGAAATGTTCAAGTGCATTTGTCACCAGTTTGTGCTGATTTCACCCCCTCACAGATGGGGGACATGAGCCTGACTCTGGCTGGGAAGCCTACTCACAGCGGGTAACAGGGTCCCTAGAGAGGAATCAGATGGCCCGGAGAGTGCCAGTCAGGCACCAGCTTCCCTCTGCCTTTGGCCTCATAGCCTGGCATCTGCTCTGGAAGTGCCTCTGAAGACTCTGCCTCCAACAGTGTGGGATGATGTGCAGACCTCAACCAGTCTCCTCACAGGGGCCAGTCCTATGCGGGCTGCCCAAGCAGGCACCAGGACCTCACAGACAGACTGCTCCTATGCTTCCCCCTGCAAGACCACCTGTCCCGCAGACATGCCATAGGCTGTGAGAAAACATGGGCTCAAACCTAGAGTTCCAGATGCCTAGAACAAAAAGCAGAACCCATGGCAGGTCTAGACAGAGTAGCAGGAAGTTTAGGGAGGGGAGGAAAGTAAAGATGATGTCTCCTTGTCTCATTCCATCTAGCACTTCCATCTTCTCTGGCTTAGAGGCAGGGAGAAACCAGATAGTGTTTTCAAAAGTACAATAGAGAAGACAGGCCCCTCCCCTGGATGCAGCCCACCTCAAGTCCTGCCTTCACCCCATAACTACTACAAAAAGAACAATCTCAGCCACCGTCTACTGAGTGCCTGCCAGCAGCTGGGTGTCTTCAGCACTTCACAAACCTTGTCATGTTCAATCCCTAGAATGCTGTGAGGTGGGTACTGTGAGGAAAGAAGAGGAAATGGGGCTGAAGGAATGGTGAAGGGGCTTGTCCCAGCTCCCAAGGCTGGACAGGGCAGTGCAGATACCCTATCACCGAAGCCCTCACTACTGTGCTGAACCACAGAACTGGAATCCTTAGGGTGAAAGAGGGACCATACAGCTGGTCCGAATGCTGGGGTCAGCTTTGTGTGGGCTCCTGCTTGTCCTGTCACAAGTTAACTCTTGTAGTCAATGGGGAAAAATGAATTATTAGTACTAGATCGTGGTCTCCCGGCATCTTGGTGTGCATGCCACTTTGAGAGACTTAAGGATTCAGGCAAAGAAAAACAGCAGAGACAGAGGGACTCAGAAGGAGGGACTGAGGCTGTGGGTAACAACAACCAGGAGAGTGTGGTCATATAAGGAGGTTAAGAGAGTTGGTGGTCATGGCTCGCCTGCACTTAGCTCGCCTGCACTTAGCTCTGCCCCTGACTGCTGTGGGACCTTGAGCCAGTTACTCAGTGTCATTGTGCCTCGGTTTCCTCATCTATTCAATGGGAATGAGACTTCATGGGATTGCCATGAGGATTAAATGTTTTGACTTACAACTGTAAGTTCTTACTAACTTTTAGCTGTTACCAGATAGACTGGATAGTATAGCAATTTATTGAATGAGATATTTTAAGAAAAAGATCATGAAACCTATTGTACCTTCTTTGCCTCTGCAATGGTGCTCATCCCATTCATTAGTCTGGGTTCCCCCAAGAGCATTGCCTACAACAATGGCTGGTAGGCAGACAGTTTAGCAGCAGTGGGGACAGGAGAATGGAATAGGGGAGGAGGTCACGGAAGTACAGGAGGCATCACTGGGTTGGCTGCCACTATGGGTGACTGGACTGGATCTTACAAGGACAATCCGGGGAACCTAAACAAATGGGTTTCAGAACTATCAGTAGAGGATGAATGGAGAAAGCAGATCTCTGCCAGCCCTCACTGGAGAGGGCCCTACTCCAGGGTGATGACTAGCACAGGGCAGGAAGTGAGAGGCAGGAATTCCTCCTGGGAGGGCACCCCGATTATGCCTGAGGGGAGCTGCCAGAAGCTGCTTATAACTAGGTTCTGCAATGGCTACAAGCTGAGAGGCTGCAGTGGTGCAAGAAGGTGTCCAATATGTTCACTCAATAAATGCTTACTAAGCACCTGCTGTGCTCCAGGTCGGCGGGGACACAGCAGAGAACAAGACAGGCAACGTACTGGCTCCTTCCTCCACTGTCACAAAGGAAACAACCATTAAGAAGTAAGCCAATAAAAAAGGGAATTTCAAATGGGCACAGTGGCTCGCATCCACCCGTAATCCCAGCTACTGGGGAAGGTGAGGAGGGAGGATTGCTTGAGGCCAGGAGTTCGAGACAGGCCAGCCTGAGCAACATGGCGAGACCTCGTCTATACAAAAACAAAAACAGGGTATCTTAGATAGGAATAAGGTACTTGGAAGAAAATAACGTGGGCTAATGGGGTTATGTGGAAGGCTTCCTTTAGATAGGAGGACCAGGAACAACCTCTCAGAGCAGATCAAGTTTGAATTGAGGCTTAAATTGTGAGAATGAGCCAGCTGTGGAGTGCAAGGGGCAAATGCAAAGATCTCTAGGCACAAAATGGCTGGTGAGTTCTAGGAACAGCTGGGAAACCAGCCTGGGAGGAACAGTGTCCTGAAGGAGAGCAGGGAGATGGAGAAGAAGGGCAGGCAGGGGCCAGCTCCTGGAGGACCTCTGAGGAAGCCAAGGTAAAGAGCCTGGATTTTATTCTGAGTGCACTGAGAAGCCAGTGGGAATTTTTAGGCAGGGGAATTACATGATCTGGTTGTTGTGCAAAGAAGTAGAGCAAGATTAGAAATAGGGAGATGAATAACTCTCATTTTTATAGGTCAGAAATGGCTCAACTCACTGGCTATTTCATACAGGTCAACCTGATTCCAGTTCTATCGGACTGCCATTGTGACCAAGAGCAACATCTTAAGAATGTTGGGCCTGCAACCATAATGGTATTTTCCAGGAAGGAGCCAGGGAGCATGTCTACTGAATTAGGAAGAGAAACCCAACCCTCCAGGTAGCTGGTGGTGGAGGCATAACAGGAGGGGTCTCACATGGCCCTTTAACTCCCACAGCCCACAGCAAACGATTTCTCGGTTACTGTTTCCCTTCCACCACTTTCCTGGCTGCTGGGTTACTCATGCTGTGCCAACACATAGCGAACTCCCCTTCTACGCCCCTGGCAACACCAGGTTACATGCTCAGACGCGATACAGTGGAGGAAGGACCTCAGCAACACTGCTTGCCTCCCTTGCTCTTGTTTCTCCTACTACCTCTAGCTTGCTTGGAAGCAGGGAAATTCTTGAGGACAGGAGAAGGGGATCTGCAAAAGAGATGACTACAGTGTGTAATCAGTGAATCTGTTCCATTTAACTTCCTCATCAGGTCCCTGTCTTAAGGATTCTGGAGTTAAGTAAAAGGCAGACTGGTCAATTTCCAAGCCTAATTTAGCACTCAGACCAGACTGGCACACATTCTTATTTTCCTACCCATCCACATTTTACTTAGGTGCATATGACAGTTCTGCAATGGTGTGAAGGTTATGCTATAATATATGCATAAGAATATATCACAAAAGTTTATCTTTGGGCTATGTAACCACATCTAGTATCCAGTGTTTGCCATGCATATTTAGGTATTTCATGATGCTACTACTACCACTTAATTTCAAAAACCATAAGCTGTCTAATAATTAAATAATACCTTGATGCTATTGTACACTTTGATTTTCATGTTGTAATACTTGAAGCACAGAGGAAAAGCATTTGTTTTACTCCTCAGTCGCCTGGAGACTGTCAGGGAGAAATCCTGTGTAAGGGAGAGACAATGAAACCTCATTGCAAGTCAAGTCCCTCATGAGTCATTATTGATGATCAACCAGTAGAGCACAGTATTTGGGATAAAATTTGAAGAAAAGGTAAGAGGATTTTTCCTTGAATCTGTTAGAAACTAGTTACTGAGGGCCTTTGGGGCTTCCTGAAGCCGTTCTTAATTTATTCTTTCCAAGATATGTTGCGTTTGTTAACATTGGTCAATCATCTAGAGTAGCAAAATAGGCCACTGACCTGAAATAAAGTGCTTAAAATATGTAAACTACATAAAGAAGAAACCACTAAGGTATTTTATGGTCTCTCTGGAACTGAGTTTTGCGAAATACTACCAAAATCAGGCCCTTTTCAAGTACATAGAAGACATAGTTCTTTTGGGGAGAAAATCATCCTGTTTCCAAAATAACAATGTTAAAGTGAGGCCAGAGACAGCTTTGACTAAAAGATCGCTAAATGTCAAATACTGGCTACAAATGGAGGTCCATTCTACCAGCGTGGGCAGGTCTTTTCATTCCATCTAATTTCTCAGGGAAAATTCAAGACATCCTAGTCGGGTAACAAGAATGCTCCAGGCCCACAGACGGCCACTGGAAGAATTCCATCTTACTTTTGGCCACATTTAAAAATATAATGCATAGATTTGTGTATCAGTAAATACCTACACATATAATTTCTAATACTCACCAGTAATTTCATTCCCAACCTCACCCTTGATATACAAGGAGTGATCACCACCATCTACAAAGTGGAAGGGACTT
Organism: Rhinopithecus roxellana; assembly: GCF_007565055.1. Classification (NCBI taxonomy): domain Eukaryota; kingdom Metazoa; phylum Chordata; class Mammalia; order Primates; family Cercopithecidae; genus Rhinopithecus; species Rhinopithecus roxellana. Next base: position 197,579,537 of record NC_044549.1, on the reverse strand, counting down.
TCTCCTGCTTCTTGATTCAACCATAACAGACCACGAAAACAATACCATTGCCCAAGTATAGGCTTTTCTATTAAACAGTTCCCTTTTAATTATTCATCAAAGTGAGGAAAGTATTTTTGTTAGCGAATCCTCGAACCAACAGTTTGACCTCAAAGCCAAACCTCAAATAGAATGTTTGTCTCAAATGTTTCTGATACTGAGAGATAGTCCACTTTGCTATTCTTTCTCAGAACAGAAGCCTAAACAAACAAAAATGCTTTTTAATGGTCAAGAGTTTCTGGTAGAGAAAAGGTCACTTTCTAGGTTAAAAAAGTCTCAGCTAGTGATCTGAAGGGTAATGGTTTGTAGTGGTGTTTTAAAAATTCCATTATAGTCTTTTAAGTGAATTTAAAAAGGACTTCATGAATACATGCTCTCCTGGGTTACTATTTAATGAATGTGTTTGTATGTATTTCGTAGGACCACAAAAGAATTCAGGCCATCAGTAAAAGACTGTATATATTCACCATAATCCTCCCCAGGGATTTAGTGCCAACTCTTACCTACAGCAAACAAAAGGCCACGCAGACACAGTGCCACGAAAGGTGGGGCAGGGGAGTGTGTACAGCCTGCTCACTCAAAAATTCACATTTCAAAGCATAATATCTCTTTGCTCAGGATGCAGTCAACCCAGCATCACTTTAATTCTTTCATTCCTTACATTCTCTGTGGTAAGTTTCTACTATCCTCAAGACCTCAGAAAGATCTATGTACTGCTTCTAGGCTAAATATATTATTGCTGTGTTAAGTCGTTACACATTCCTTCCATGTGTGATACATCAATGCTGTGGTTTGAAGACAAAGGTAACGTGCCTTCTATAAAACAGGCACAAAGACACCAAACACACTCCGTATCTACATGCTAGATTTTTTTTCCTTAAGCTTAACGATTACATTCCAACTCATATCTACTACCATTACTCTTAAAAATCTATTCTCACACCATTTGCAATAATATCAATTCTATGATTACTTTTCAGCAGATAATAAAGGCATTTCAAAAATTTTTATAGTAAATATACAAAATAAAAATAACATATTGCCTAGTAAACGTTCTGTCTTCTTGTTTTTACTTAATCACTCCAACATGAATATGATGCCACCAGGAAAAGCTTATTTAAGAACTGAAGGAAAAGAAAAGCTTTTTGGCCCCTTTTCATGCTGGTTACTTATAAGTTATCTATCTGGGGTGGTTTCTCTCTTGTGCTCTTTCTCATAGAGGCAGATGCTTCATTATTCTCATCCTAATGGCTGTCATTTCTATCCATAGATTAAATCATGAGTGTATATGCATATTATATTCATCTATTTAATATATAAATTCACAATATATTAAAAACTAAGTGGATTTGTTAAAAGTGATAGAAGTATATCAAGTAGAATATGCAAGTTCACAGAAAACATGAACCCAGAACAAATGTTACTGTACTTTAGTTATCCATTCTTACATGGCTCCTTCCTCCAAAAATATAATATATGCATACATTTTCCAGAGTTAAAAATCAGAGTAGTATTTTACACAGTAAAATTTATATTGTTGTTAGATCAATTATTTCCATAAAGGAAATTTAGAATAATTTAATCATCAACAATATAAACATCTTTTGTTAGAAGCACATTTTACATCGATTAGAACCGGTTGGGTTGAGCAAGCTTTTAAAGTACTGACACTAAAAATAGGTTTATCGAGATCTGTAAAGATATTTTTGCTAAGTGTTCACTGGCCTAAAAATATCTTTTAAAAACAATTTAGATAATTTAGCTGAGGGGTTCATATGCACATATCGACCCATAGGCTGTGATTTCCTGTATGACAAAATAACCTACCAAATTAGTAACACAATCCAGGTCAAGTTTATAGGCATAATAGAGTTCCCGAAAAATAACAGAGTCTGTGGAGATGATATTTTTTATAATGATGGGGTTGTGTATGGATGGATAGAGGGATTGGATGAAGAAAACCAAAGTTGATGAATAAAATAAGAATATAGAAAATACAGTTGAAGTGATGTCTCCCTGTTCACTGTGGTATCCTTTATAATGAAAAGGCAGCATTTATTCTCATGTACCTTGATGGGAGCATGCCAGTGACTGTCCCACAGACATAACATCAATCCCAGAATCATCCCTAAACTGAAACAACACACCACACTGTCCAATCTTTACAATACACCTCAGTAATTAGTTACCTGTCAAATGTCATTTTAAAAAAAAAGCTATGTGCTTTAAAAACACTAATATTTATTTCAGCGATTCCTCTGGGAAAAAATATTCCATTCCTAATTAGCCTTCCACAAAACAACAAAGTCAATGGTCACTAGCTAGAAAATGAAGCGGGATGCACGACAACCTTTGTCTTTCACACCCAGCAATGAACATGCCTGCGAAGTGCAGACGGTTCCCATGAATTCAGGGTTCCCTAATTACTAAAATAAAATACACTTCCTACATAAATCAATAAATCAGCCTGCAATGGCAAGACGGCCAGCCGGTTACTAGACAGAATGAATATGCATGGGCACCACCTCCTAGGAGAGCCTCTGTGCCGGGACCAGATCACCAAATCCGAAAGGACAGTTGCAGGAAAGCGGCCGGCAATGCCCCATGAGAAATGACACGTAATACACCCGCAAGAGAAAATGCCCCGCAAAGAAGTCGGGGGTGGGGGCGAGCTCAGCCCGCAGGAGCTCTGGTGAGTGTAAAGACGACCCCTTACCTTAGGGAAGGGGAGGAGCAGGCGGCCAGCAGCCAAGCAGCCAGGCTTGGTCCCTGCACCGCCGTGCGCATCCGGCCCGGAGCGCACAGGGGCAGCGGATGCTGGAGGCCGGCCGAGGACCACGCAGCCCGGTGACCACCCCGAGGAGCGCGACTCTGTTACTTACCCTGTCGGCGTTATTAATAGATGTTAATGGCTCCGTTAGATTGAGGAGAAACCTCTTTCTTTTTTGTCATATGGAAATTCCAAGTTGAAAAAAAAAAAAAAATCCCGAGGTGGCAGTGGGCTCCTGGTACAGCGGATGCGAGTCCGCACTCCGCCCCCAGTCACCGCCACACTCCTCACCAGCCCCCAACTTGCTGCAGCGGGGGCCAAAAATCAATCCCAAGCCGGGAGCGCTCGGGCGCGCAGGCAGACAAAGACTTCCTACCCCAGGCAGGGCCGGAGTCTGGCTTTGCTTTGAAAGCTGTAACCTGCAAGTGGCATTTCGAGGAAGGGTTCCGACATGTTTTCCTCCAAAGGTTCCTTTTATGACACCTAAAATACCACAGTCCTGACACTGTCCCATGACAGGGTGACAGTCATGCCCCATGATTCTCCAAAAAAAAAAAATTCCCAATCCTCCTGTGCCAGACCAGAATGTGCCTGGCAGTCTCCTGGGCCCCCCCCATACCTGACACCCCATGATCTTTCTTGACACATGCACCCTCCTGGCGGCTAGTCCCCAAAGACCTTCCTCAGCCCAGCCACAGAACAGCCTTTAAAAGCCCCTTGGGTTTAGGGAAGGAAGGAGGGAGAAAGGAGGAAAGGTGGAAGGAATGGGGGAAGGAAGGAGGGAAGGAGAGAGGAGGGAGGGAAAGAGAGGGAGGAAAGGACTCCCTTCGGTCCATTCAGAGGTGTCATGTTTAGCATCAATCAACTATCACGCTTTTAGTTCGAAGACAAACTGTTTTATAAAATGGGTAAAAAGTTAAAAAAAAAAAAAAAGGGTTTGGACATACAGTCTGAGTACACTCTTAGTGGGAGAAATACAAAGTGTGAGACTGAGCTGTAAGCCTTGGCTCAAGGGTCATTTAACCCTAGATGGGCCCAGACCATCTAGGTTTGTCCTACACTGAGGTCCAGCGAGTCCTGCTATGTTGGTGACTGAAGCATCCCCCATCACACACCTATGGAAGATTCAACTAATATTTGCTGGAAAAGTGTATATTCATTCAACTCTATATTAAGAACTCACTGATTTTGAGTCTGTGATGAATAAATCTATGTAGGCCAGCCTAGGTGGGGGAAGAGTTGACTTCCAGCTTTCCTGATAATCAGGGTCTTCCACATTTCTCTGGGAAGGCCCCCTAAGCTAATGGTCTTTGTTTCTTCAATATGTCTTCCAGTTCTAGGTCCAGGAATTATTTGTTAAGGGAACTTTGCAGTTAATATATAATCATGCTAAACATGCCTGTTGTGAATCTTAATTATTTTAATTAATTACCTTTTTCTATGTCTTATTCATTCGAAATTATATATGCTTTTCAAAAGTAATGAAACACCATTTGTACAATTGCTATTTTTCAATAAATCAGATGGAACTTCTTATCATGATTCTCAATCAGTAAGAATTAATGGCATATTATCTATAGGTGTTACAACTGAAAACACAAATGAGAGAAAAATTGGGAATTTCACTAGAATCTCAGTTTGTCCAATACTTTACTCTTGCTCTTCTTTGTCCGTGGGCACCATGCAAAAGGATGGGATAAAATGTGATAAAGTTTTAGAATGATGGATATTTATAGAGAGACACATATACTTTACAACAGCCAGTATGCTTTTTCTTTTTAATTGGCTTTTAATGAGCAGCTGCAAAAGTTCAAGAACAAGCTATTAACCACTTCAGGGTCTGCTTTATGAGAAATGTGATCTGCCTGTACAATCCAGAGCTCTGCAAATTCCAGTAAACTAGAGGCAATACAGGTTTAAAAATAAATCAATATGCCAAAGTAATTGCATTGGGGCATGCATGTCTTGGTAGGTGAGGGTGGTGGGAGAGGAAGGCATATTGCAATTCACCTTCTTATATGCAGATAAAGAGCTGCAGCTGTTTTCTTGGTTTTACCAAAAGAATGAAAAATGTCATTAGTTCTTTCGAGACAAATGCAAGCAACTGGCTTTGTTGCTGTTTCTCTGTCTCTCTCCCGCCCTCCCTCCGTGCTTTAGAGAAAGGCTGCCTTAAGATTGCAGCAGCGACGGAATCACAGGGTCTGGCTACATTAGCAGAATCACAGACAGCACCAGGGTGATGTCTTCGCTCTCCAGCTCTCTAATTATTTACCCAGATCAAGCCTGACTGCTGGAAAATCAGCTCTCTCCAGGAGGTAACCGAGCTGAAAGGTTCTTTTCACTGAGAAATGATGGGCTGGTGGCTGGCATGGAGCCTACAGGCCAGTGAGCCCTTGTGGGCAGTGTCATGAATACCCAGGACCACACCATTTTCCTCAATCGTTTCCAGGAATGTATCGGTCAGCTTAAGAAAATTAGGCAAGAAGAGCAGATCTGTGGTGCAGAGAACACACAAAGATTGAGTCCCTAGAAGACACCGTCCTAAAAATTAATTTTGTGAAATGAGGAGAGGAGGCCTGCTGAGATTGTTGGTATTTTATAGCTGGAGCGTCCATTTAAAGTCCCTATAAGCAGACAAAGCAGATTGCTTCATTGTTCCCACTTATGGGTGCTGTTTTCTCATGCGGGTCTCCTGAAAACAGAAAATGTTCAAGAAGCATTTACGTTCTAATTTACTAGAGCTTTTATAAAAACAGAAAGCCACCAGCACTCTGGCCGCTCACAAGCTCCCCCAAAGCTTTGGGTCACTTCCCAAACTCCATAGAATAAAACATTTTTAAAAAAATCAATTTAAATCAATCAATATCATTTATATTTGTCCATTTCTAAAAGCTTTGTTAGAGGCAACACTTAATTTAAATGCTTTCCACTTTCTTATTTGCTTTCCTAGAACTGCAAAACTACTGTCACACATATGCAAATTTTTAATTTATCAGGCCCACGATGGGACGAATCACCTTCAGATTCCTTTATTTCTCACAAATGAACATGGCAGCCAGCGAGGATCTGTTGTAAATGTGTGGGCGAGGCACACACGCCACCACTGCCTTCGAAAAGCGCAATGACAAGGTTCACCCAACAAATAGGTTGGGGGAGACAATATATGTATTTTCAGTTGGCATTTCAAATTATGCTGTGTTTATTCTAACGTTAAAATCAATTTGTATTCTCCACATATACAGCCACCTCTTAATAGTACATTTGAGAATTATTTTTCCTGCTTCCCGGTCAGGACTGGGATTCAAAATCTGCCGTGGTTGATTAGCTTGCTGATTTTTAAAAACAAATTTTCCTTTTAAAAAAAATCCCTCTTTTGGGGGCAACTAACATTCTAACTTGGAGCTTGGGAAGCTGTGGAATTTTACTCCTGTGTTCAACATCCAACCAAACTGCTTCCCTTTAAGTACGACTGGAATTTGTAATATATTCATCAAATTTCTATTATGAAACATTTGTATCCATATTGAAGCATCTACATTCAAGGGAAGGGGCTCAAAGTCATGTAGAAAGTAACTAATATGGGTTTGCTAAAAGTATATATCAAGCTTCCTATTAGGCACTATAGGAGCACAGCCAAGTATTCCACAGAACAAAGTATTAGAAGAAATAACAGAATTTTGAAGAGGGTATAAATTGAACCCGGTAGGACTATGGGGTCATCCCTTATTTCCAGTATAAAAACCACTCCCCAACTGTCTTGAGATGCCATTTTAGATATGGAAAAGTTCATCTTGGTGGGAGGGAAAAAAGAAAACACCTCACCACGTCGCACGTTAATAACTTTTTAATAGGAAAATAATTTCTATTTAGTTACTATTCACTGGGAGAACACATAAACAATTTCCTCTTGAATATATTTTTTAAAATTTAAGGGGAATATAGATGAATTTCCCATTCCTGAGGGAAAACAAAAACCTCACCATTCTCATAGCCATTACACAGAATACAGACAACAGTGTTCAAATTTAGATTTTTTCATCCTCTATAGAAAGATGTTTATTGTAGTGATTACAGTTTAAACAACAACAAAAACAAACCTCCTAGGATGCTGGGGACATTTCCACTGCTCATAGGATTTACAGCTGTTTAAATATTTTGAGCTTTTCGTCTCAACTGCATGTGGCTCTCTCTACTCAGACCAAAATCACTGTCTTTTTCACCTGACAGCAGGACAAGCTCCATTTTCCTTCTTGACAATGGCTAATGGCCTCTGAGCTAGAGTTCCCCTCTTTATTTTTCACCCAACAGTACAAGATATAAAGTTCCTGGAGCACTGTTCCACACTCTTAAAACAAAGAGACTAAGGCAGAATCACTCCAGCCTGCAGAGGAGTCGGTCCATTCACTTTATGATGAACTTGGGCAGGGACTTTGGGATGGAGAGCAACAGCAATCAACTATATGGGGGGAGGCCTGGGACTGTCAACTGGAGGGCATCCCTCGGGTGGAGTGGACCACTTGGGATAGCTCATCTTCCAGCCCAGTGCCCTGTGCTTTCCTCCTGGTCCAGATGCCATTGGATGCTCATTTTCTTGGCCTTGGCACTAATCATTACTGACTGTGTGTGATCTTCATGTTATGGAGGCAGTCCGGTTGGACCACAAGTGCTTTGTGAGTCTCTCAGGAGCAGTCACAAGATGATAATTATAAAAAACTAACGCTACCCTGTAGAGTTACAGGGTCAGAGTGGTTTAAGCCGTTAAAGTATCTGTGTTTGAAAGGAAAACAGAACAGACCTGAATGCGGTCTGCATTTACATAAACTTGACATTTGTGGCACTACAGTGAGGATGGTGGGTGGCAGCTCTATTTTGTAGAAGAGGCAAAGTGAAGGAAGGAGGTGACCCAGCAAGTTACTGTCCCAGTCCAACATGATGTCTACCGATTTCAGGGTGTTCTCCCTCAGGAGTCTGGAGCGCTGAATGACCAGCTAATATTGGCATGGGATCATCTTGTGCTTGGATGGTGACTCTGGAGAAAGACTGGATGTGGGCGGGAGGGAGATGAAGGAGCCAGGGATGACAGCAGGGTTGGGCTTACACACTGGCTGCCTGGGGTTCCTGGTGCCTGGCAACCTCAGGAGAGATTTTCAGTCCCCTGAAATGTACCCACATCCTGGCCACCATGAGGATAAGAAGGGAGCACAAGGGAGCAACTGGGGCAGGGAGGGGTGGATGAGGTCCTTAAACCACATCCCTTGTTGTACATAATGACACAAACCCTCAGGCCACCATCTGATGTCTTCTTTGTGGAATTTAGATGTGGCAGAAATGCCTGTAATAACCTGACTCGGCTGTCACTACCGGGCTGGCCTACAGAGGACTTTGACACTGGATAAGGCCTTAGTTTTTCAGCACAAGAGAGGCCTTCTTAAAAGAAAAAAAGAGTCATGCTAGCAGGTGCCTTTCAAAAAGACACAGATATATACAATGGCAGGTGGACAAATCCCTCCCCCCACCCCTCACCCCCGCCAGGCAGAGGGAATCAAAGGCAACAGCAATGCATCAAGTACAGGCAAACACACAAAGAATGGGATCGCTCTGATAGGACCAGTCCAGCTTCCAGAACTGGGGCCAATTCCTGTCCTAATCTCATTCACCAAGAAGCAACAGAACATGGAGAGAAAGCAGACGGAAGACAGCTCAGACCCTGCGTGGAACTCAGCATGGCATAAATAAATTAAATAAACAATAAATCACATAATCTCCCTGAACCCTGTGATGTGGCTGGAAAGGACCTTTTCTGATTTTAGGTGGGCACCTCACCAGACCTGTCAACCCTCTCTGCCTATATAAAACAGAAGGATTACTATTGTTATTCGCTAAATGAAAAACAGCCCCAGTCATTTGTTCTGAAACAAGTCTCTTGTCTCTAGCAACACTGAGCACCTACCATGTGCCAGGCACTTTTCTCAGGGTACTGTATACATCCACTCATTCAGTCCTCGAAATTGCCTGTAAGATAGTACTGTTACTTTACAGATTCAAAAACTGATGCACAGAGAGGTCAACTTACTTACTCAAAGGTACACAGCAGTGAGCAAGTGGCACAGCCAGGATCTGAACCCAGACCATCTGTTTCCAAGCCTGCACTCCACCAGTCTCATAAATAGGCCTGAGAGTTCAGCCCTATGTTGAAGGTTTCAGCCACTGGTCCTGCCTCCCTTCTCTTCCTCCCCTGAAGCCTGTGCCCATCTACCTTGGTTTCACTTCTTACTAACGTGGGTTTATGGAGGTAACTGGGATGACAGATATTGTGTATTCCTGAGCCTAAACCTGTTTCCTATTCTCTCAGCATTTCTCCAGTTAAGGTTTGTGTTGTCCTGAGACAGAATGCTTGATTAATATCTAGGTTAAAAAATTAAGGGTGGCTACTCTACCAAAGCCAATATCCAGGGTTGACAGCATATGGTTATACATTTTGCAGAGATAGAAGTCTAATATTCCAACAAAAATCATTCTGAAAGTCTCTGAAACACTTTTTAAAATGATCTGCAGAGGCAGACATAAATCACTGTGAAGGAAACTTTTTCTTCTAATAGGGATAAAAACCCTAAGGAAAAAAAAAGTTGAGGAAATGACTTACTGATATGTAGGGAGGCAAAGGAAAGTGGGCCCTAGGGAGCCATATTACAGAATTACGGAAGCCTGGAGGCCCAGCTGGGAAGAGGCAGTTAGAAAATGAGGCCCCTGGAGTATACCCAAGCCTGTGATTTTTTCCTTCTTTTTCTTCTTCCATGGCTCATGACTCAGAAACACCTGAAAGAGGCAGTGAGAAGGACTGAGACGCCTGGGCTGAGGCAGCCTGGAGTCCGGGCCTCTGAGGCAACATGGCCTGGCTCTACCTCTTTCCAGCTGTATGACCTTGAGCCGTTGGCTTGCCCTCTCTGAGCCAGTTTCTTAATCTACAAAATGGTGATAACAGTACCTACTGCATAGGTGGTTATGAAGATAAAATGAAAACATCCAAGTCAAGTGCTGAGCTCGGGAAACACAACAAAGTGATAGTTAATAGCAGCAGTAATAACAAATAGTAGGGGTGGAAAGGCCAACAGTCCTCTTTATGTCCTAGATCATGATGCTTAGAGACCAGGTCTGTGACAGCCCCATCCTAGACTGAAAACCCTTTGCAGAATGACACAGCAGCCCATCTGGGCAGTGGGAAGCCGTTCTCACCAACTCACACAAATCCAAGAAAAGCTTGGGTTCATTAATGATTTAAGGTTACAGTATTAGAAACAAGAGCCCCACATGGGAAGGATGATGGTTTTCTGTAACTTGAATGTGGGCTTGAGTGCTCCATCAGCCAGTGGGAGGAATGGAGAGCCCACACTCGGGCATTCCCAATCCAAATGATATCCCTAGAGCCTGAGCCAGCTGCAGGGTGTGATTCTCAACTGAAGGGGACCCCAGACTCTGACCATCCTCTGCATGCCTCCTGGTGCCTTGGAACACAGCAGGGACTGCAGACCAAGGAGGCCGGAAGAAGTGACCCAAGGTGGTGGAGCAGGGCGAGGTTGAGGGTAGATGGGACCACATGAACAAAGGCTCCTGCTGCAGGTGGCACTCCCTCCAAAACCACATCCGGTCTCTCTGAAGACAATTTCTTCAGGTCAAGGTGTCTGTGTGAGAAGTTCAGAGAGTGTTTGTGGGAAGTCCTCCCGGGTTGACAGAGCATTCATGCCAACAGCCAGGGTTACAAAAACTCAGGGTCCTTCCCATGTGGGGCTGCCATTTCCAATACTATAAAACCTTAAATCATTAATGAATGCAGGTTTCTCTTGGATTTGCGTGAGTCGGTGAGAATGGCTCCCCACTGCCCGCACGGACTGCTGTGTCATTCTGTAAAGGGATCTCAGGCTGGGCTGGGCCTGTCACAGCCCTGCCACCATGAGACAGCTTCCTCGCCTACCCCCCGCCACCCACGGACTCAACTACGAAGGCTCTGCCAGCCAGAGCAACCCTGCAGGCCCTGTCAGCTCCACCACCCACTCAGCACACTTGGACTGAACCCCAGGCTGCTGGGCCGGGCCCTGTGCGGCCTGGGGACAATGAATCCTCTCAGTGTGCTTCAAATCGAATGACCAAACACCCTTCTTAAAGCAATGCTGCCTGACCATTCTCAAGTACAGTACCTCCTATAAATAAAGACATAATGGTGCTAATGTGGACGGCGGGGCCATTCTTGCACATGAAAGGCCTTCTCTGTGTGGGCCTGTTGTGAATTGTCCTTTTTCAGTAGCCTAATTGTCAGCCCAGAAACTGAGAGCAAAGCAGAGAAGAGTTGTTCTTCCGGGAGGTGCCGGCCATGTTTGTGAGGAGGTGCTCACAGGGGGGCCACCCAGAGTCACCCGCCTCTTGTCAGGCTTTGGGGCCCACGGGACTGCCAAGAAACAGGGCCTGGGAAGGCGGTTTGTTCAGTCCAGGGCCCAGTGTACTGCTAGCACTGCAAGGGGCTGCGGCAGGGAGGAAGCCTCCTAGGGGAGGGAGACCAGCCATGCTCTTCCTCCCAAAGCTGCCAAAGGGTCTCTTGGCCGAGGTCCCTGCTGTGTTCCAAGGCACAAGTTTGGACAAGCTACTGCTCATCCTCATGGTCACAGTCCCTTGGGGCTTTGCTGTTGTTTCCCTATGGGATTAGTTCTCCCTTCTCACTTGAGGCTGAGGGATGATGGCAAAGCCTGTCAGTGTGCCAGCCCTGCAGGGATGAGCCTCAGCAGTCCCCACACCTGACTTCAGGACCTGCAGCAGAGGCTGCCAATGAAAGCCATGGAGGCGCCATGCCCTAGCCCAGACAGCCTGGAGCATGTGTGTAGGGGCACCAAGCGAAGAAAGTTCCCAGACAGAGGCAGAATGAGGATGGCAGCTGAAGGCAGCCCAGCTGGGGACTGCAGCGCTGAGGATAGAGTTGAAGAGTCTGTGCAGGGCAAGGCAGGCCCAAGCACCGGCACTCTGGTCTCTGCCTGCCTTCTCTCCATTTCTACCCCACACTAAAATGCTTGACATTCTTGCAGTTCCTTGAATAAGCCCTGCCTTCGCACCCTCCCTCAGACCTCTGCACACATCCACATAGGAGTCTCTCAGCCTCTAATGCCTTCCTCCTCCTCCGTCACCAAGATCAAACTCTGGAAGCTGCTCCATCCTGGCCCTCAGCACTCTGGGTCCACTTCCTCAAAGGCCCTTCTGCCAACTGGCACCCATCCTTTCTCCCCAAGGAAACAGGAGAGCAGAGGCCATGGCCTCTGTCTCCCCATACTTGTCTACAGCAGGGGCCTGCTCCTCCCATATTCCCTGCAGGATCTCCCAGGAAGACGGGGATGGCTTTGAGGGTGTGGTTTAGCTGTTAGAGGCCACCCTCAAAGCAGCAGCCCAAGAAAGGGGCTCACAGGGTACACCCAGGACGGTTGAAACTGGAGACGCTAGACTAGCTGGATTGCGCTTCATGAGGCGTCCGGGCAGGTCAGCTGCGCTGGAGACAGCGGAGATGGGGAGATGATGGGGGGTAGTTACTGCCATCCTTTCCCCCTCCCGTACTGACACTTACCAGCTGTGTCTCAAAGTTATCATTCCCCCAAAGAAGAAGGAGGTGGAGGAGGAAATTGTTATCCAAAAGTACCACCAAAGCACTGGGAAGCTGCTCTGAGAATGCAGGTGTGGGTGAGGGAGGGAAGAGGTGGCAGCAGGAAGGACAAGCTCACCGGGGAGGATGATGCAGGTGTGCATGTGTGTGGGTGTTGGGCAGGGCCAGTGAGAGGAGCAGCAGAAGTAGGCCAGGGGCCCAAAAGGAAGGCTCCACTCACCAACACTCAGAAAATCCAAAGGCCTCTGGCACTGTCTAGAGCATCTGGTCAGGAACACCCAAAAAACATGCCACAGGCAGCCTCTGCAAGAGCATGTGGTGCCCAGAGAGCTTGTGCAAAGGCCAGCACAGGTGATGGGCCGACTGTGATTCTGGCCTGCAGGGGAACTGCAGTGGGAGCCGCCCCTGTGAGCACCCACACATGAGCCAGGAAAGATGAGAAAAGAGGGCCAAAGACTAGAGGTACAGAAGGTGGGGAATGAGAGGTTTGGCCAAAGCCATTAGAGGAAGCTTGTAGGGTGATCTATAAACCAGAACCGAAGGGAGAGACAGATCAGCAAACCAGAGGAGGAAAGCAGATGGGCAGCCGAACCACGCGGTGACGCCCAGGATACAGAGTGCAGAGGGCCCAGTGAGCAGGCCCGGTGTGGCAGGAGGACATGGCGGCTGGGAAGGCAGGTGTGGGCAGATGGGGGAGATGTGCACTGTCCTGTCTTTGCCAAGAAGCCCTCCCACGTTTTCAGTGGCACACGTTCTGCAAGCCAACCTATGCTTCAGCAGCTGGGGAAGGATGACTGGACAAAGACACAATCTGAAGAGGCAGAAACCAACTGAGAGCATTGTGAAACAGCTCATGTACGAGACAGTGCAGTCCTGAATGAGGCCAGCGTCAGAGTGACCAGAGAAGCCAGGCACTGCAGGGGACCACAGGGGTGGAGGTGGCAGGACTCAGGACCAAGCTGGACTGTGGGAGGAAGAGCAGCAGAGGAACACTGAGATTTGTACCCCAATTCACAGGGAGAAGTGTGGCAGGGGGACTGACTCAGGTTCACCCGTGCTGATGGAAACGCCCAGTGGCAACTACAGAGCTGGGTCTGGAGGGGTCACTGCTAGACAGAGACCACAGGGTCATTTGCCCGGGGAGCAGAGCAGAAGTGGTGAGGCTGCAAAGGAGGCAAGGAAGAAGCATGGGACCAGCGGGGGAATGAAACACAGCACCATGCCCAGGAGGGTCTGATGCATAGCGGTTACACAGCAAATGCATACAAGTGAGGAGGGTGGGGCAGTGGACATCCCAGCCGAACGCTTATTGTATACCTTAAAACCCCTTTGTTGATATAGCCAGATGCAGGCTGCATCAGAAGTACCTGGGGGGCTGGGCATGGTGGCTCATACCTGTAATCTCAACACTTTGGGAGGCCGAGAAGGGAGGATCACTTGAGCCCAGGAGTTCAAGACCAGCCTGGGCAACACAGTGGGTCCCCATTTCTACAAAATATTAAAAAATCCGCCAGATGTGTTGACACGTGCCTGTAATCCCAACTACTTGGGAGGGTGAGGGAGGGTCGTCTGAGCCTGGGAGGTCAAGGCTGCAGTGATCTGTGATCTCACAACTATATTGCAGCCTGGGTGACAGGCCGAGACCATGTCTCAAAAACAAAACAAAACAAAAAAAAAAAACAAACAAAAAAGACACCTAGGGGACTTCAGCATCCTTCAGTGTTTAGTTCCTTCCCTGAAACTGAGTCAGTCTGGGGTGGTACCCTGACATCAGCATGATGGAGAAGCCCAAAGATCATCATAACCGTAAAGACAGATTTCAGAGGACTGAGATAAATGTTAATGTTTTAATTACACAAATGGAAGGTAGGGACAGGAATTTGTTTAATAATACTTTTTTTTTTTTTTTTCCTAAAGTATCTCCTGGGTGATTCTGAGGCATGACTAGTTTGGAGGATCCTGCTTCTAGTGGAGAAAGGTGGGGTGTAGACTGTGGGCCTCTGGAGGACGTGACCTGCCTTACCCTCCTCAGTTCCCCACTTCAGCGTCTGTCTCTCCCCACACAGGTCTCAGGCTCCTGTGTGTGTCAAGCAGCATGGGGTCACCCTGGGCAGGACAAAGGGAATGGTCACAGCTGCAAGGCATCCTTCACCCTCTTCCCCTCCCCACACGCCCATTTTTAAGTCCTACAATGGTGCGAGCAGAAGAAACCAAGCTCTCCCACGAGTAAGTCCCCTCACCTGGGGACTCTTGCGTTCCTCAACAGGCTCTGAAAGCTTCCGAGTCAATTTGAAGTTGGAAGACTCACTATAATTTATGAGGAAAGATTTACCTAGTTTGAGTGAGAGGTCTATGTCTGTGGGTGAATGAATTGTCACAACTTCTTAACTGGTCTTGCTTGACTGAGGTTAGTAGCACTTGCTTTTTAAACACACTCAAGGTAAATTTCTTTCAAACACAGGGGTCGAAATGCAAGTCAGATGGCAAAGTTTCACTATGTGTGACACCAAGGTATATGGTGACAAAGAGAAGATGAAACAGTAGTGGGTACTTCTCTGGAAGGGCGAATCCAGACTTTTGTCCCTAAACCCCTTCTCCCAAAGCCAGAACTCTACAAGTACTTTGGATGTGCCCTCAAAGCCAGACAAACTAGTCAAGACCTGGGGAGGCTCTGGGACAACTGAGACTGTCCAACTGGGGACTGAGTCTGAGAGCAGCAGCAATTGTGCTTGCACTATTGCACTGTGTCCAGAGTAGGAGGATTCAGTTTTATTTAAAAATGTGGCTGGGCGTGGTGGCTCACGCCTATAATCCCAGTACTTTGGGAGGCTGAGGCGGGCAGATCACGAGGTCAAGAGATGGAGATCATCCTGGCCAACATGGTGAAACCCTGTCTTACTAAAAATACAAAAATTAGCCGAGTGTGGCAGCACATGCCCGTAGTCCCGGCTACTCAGGAGGCTGAGGCAGGAGAATTGCTTGAACCCAGGAGGTGGATGTTGCAGCGAGCCGAGATTGTACCATTGCACTCCAGCCTGGGCGACAGAGCAAGACTCCATATCAAAAACAAAAAAAATGTAAATGCAAAAATCCAACAAGAACCACCATGATTTGCAGGGTAGCTGTGCAGTGCCCACCAGGTTGAGAGCACACCATGGTCAGCACTGACCAGTCTCCAATTTCTAGAGTATGTGCTGCCATGGCTTACACAGTCCACAAGGAGGACATCATAGCAAAGTGACTCATTTCCCTGATTTTCTAAGGCCACCCTGTACAATACCATAGAGCCACTGGATATGTGTGACTTTTTAAGTTTAAATTTTAATTAAAATTAAATAAGATAAAGACATTCAGTTTCTCAGTCACACTGGCCACATTTCAAGTGCTCAGCTGCTAAAAGTGGCTAGTGGCACTCATTGGAGAACAGAGATATAGAATGTTTTCTTCACTGCAGAAGGTGAAGAAAATTCCATTGTGCAAAACTCCATTGGACAATGCTGTTCAAGATACAGGCTCTATAAGGAACCTTGTCAGTCTCATGTTTAGATCTAGAAAAATTAAGAACATTTAGTAATTGTGGCCACCATTAGTGGCATCCCTGGGCTATTACCAAAAAAAAAAAAAAAAAAAAAGAAGAGAAAAGGAGTGAAGAAGGAGGAGGAGGAAGAGGAAGAAGAAAAGAAAAAGACAGAAAGACAGAAAGACAGAAAGACAGAAAGAAAGAAAGAAAGAAAGAAAGAAAGAAAGAAAGAAAGAAAGAGAAAGAAAGCAAGCAAGCTTGAATGTAACAGATTTTCCTGCATTTACTACTATCTCCAAAAGAAAAGAAACAGCAGCCCAACATCCCAGCTCTATAAATACTGGGCTAAGAACATCCCCTAAGGGGGTTAATGAAGGCTAGAGCCTTCATGACGTAGCTAGAGCTTCTGCTGGGCTTAAATTTCATGCTCCCAAAAATTATTTTCAGGGGTTATATTAGAGTGAGAGAGTCTGACAACGTTGGTGTGTAGTAGGTTTCATATTTTTCAGTCTTATTTTGAATTCTGCTATCTTTTGTTTTTAATAAGAGAGAAATGGTTTTGAAGAACTTGTGAAAAAGCACAGGCATCTGCAGTGGTATAACAAGAGCATACCAACAAAACGGTAATTATGAAGAGAGTGTAGCTACCTTAATGGAAAATAACACTGGCTATTCAAATCCTCGGGGACAGAATTCATAAAATGGGCATCCCCTCTGCTTGGATGAAACAAAATCAGGTCCGTCAGACACTGGGTTTGCATGTCCAGTTGTCACATGTCAGTGTGACCAAAGCACAATCTGAAGGTGGCCAAGACGAGAGCAAGGTGGAGAAAGAAACTGAACTGGAAAGCAGGATCAACTGTTTGCACTGGATTTTCTGATTTTTAAAAATTAGAATTTCACTCCTTCAAATGTACTCACATGCACACCCCAAAACCAAAACCAACAAAAAACTATCACCCATTACTTTTCCACCAAATTCCTACACAATCATGGCGGATCTGCCTATCATTAAGAAAATAATTTTGCCACAGCATGTATGTCAAACAAAAACTAAGCAGGGGAAATAAGCCTGTCTTCTTTAATGTCATAGGGCAAGAGATCACGTCTAAGTATTGGGTTTCTAGTGAAACAAGAATGGTTTAGGCTCATTTGAAATGGCATATACATTTAAGTACAGTTAAATATAACATTACAATACACTTGGGATACGTATGTTATACTTATATATGCATATGTGTAATATATATTAATATAATCAATAAACATAATCTAATAAGTTATCTGGCTGGCCACCACCCCTAAGTTATTCTCCTCTTTTAGGGGATATATATTCTTAAAAAGCACATGGAGGTGCACTAAAGGTTTTTTCTGAGTTATAATATTTCCCTTAGTGAAACTAACTTACATAAAACAGGGCGTAAGCAAATCATCTTGTTGATTTTGTCTTAGCAAGCAATGAAACCTGAATATAAACTTTGTATTAAATATAAAGCTAAACTATTAAAAGTAATATATACCAAATAACTACTTTGCTAATAACTGAATTAGTTCATTGCAATTTTTCTTTACCCAGATGTTTTTCATTAAAGTGAAAAACAACACAATTTTTTAAAAAGCCTATTATGCTTAATCCATGACATTGGCCTAGTTCTTATTTAAATCACTGTTGGAAGAAAAAGTAGTCCCACTGCTGTACTTGTATTACATGAACATAACTTTAAATACGCCGCATCTAGTGGAAGAGAGCTGTCTTTGGTTTCTGAAAAGACAACAGTTGCAAAAAACCCAAAAATACAGGAGCGCCAGTCATTTCCTATTTTTTTTTTTTTTTTTTTTTTTTTTTTTTTTTGAGACGGAGTCTCGCTCCGTCGCCGGGGCTGGAGTGCAGTGGCCGGATCTCAGCTCACTGCAAGCTCCGCCTCCCGGGTTTACGCCATTCTCCTGCCTCAGCCTCCCGTAGCTGGGACTACAGGCGCCCGCCACCTCGCCCGGCTAGTTTTTTGTATTTTTTAGTAGAGACGAGGTTTCACAGTGTTAGCCAGGATGGTCTCGATCTCCTGACCTCGTGATCCACCCGTCTCGGCCTCCCAAAGTGCTGGGATTACAGGCTTGAGCCACCGCGCCCGGCCTCCTTTCCTAGTCTTTCTTTGGCATATATAAAAATCAAACCCTAGGAATTATTTAATATAACGTCCATTTCCGTGAAATAGCTATACATTCAGCTCTATCTTCCAAATTTATGCTTAATTTTTTAAAAATGATTTAGAAGTCTTACCAAGAACATGGCGAGTATATGGATGCTGTTTTTAATTCCATTGATAAAATATACATATAAAAGATATGTACGTTATTTATTTGTCTTTAAATATTCTCACTGTAAGGGCTGGGCATAGTGGCTCACGCCTGTAATCCCAGCCAAGGCGGGTGGATCGCTTGAGGCCAGGAGTTCAAGGCCAGAAATTCGAGCCCAGCCTGCCCAACATGGCAAAACCCCATCTCTATTAAAAACACAAAAATTTGCTGGCCTGGTGGCACATGCCTGTAGTCCCAGCTACTCAGGAGGCTGAGGCATGAGACTTGCTTGAACCCAGGAGGCGGAGTTTGCAGTGAGCCAAGATCACACCGTTGAACTCCAGCCTGGGCGACAGAACGAGACTCTGTCTCCGGAAAAAAAAAAAAAAAATCTCACTGTAAAATGTCAAGGATTGGTGAGGAGGCAATCTATTAAAACTGAGTATTTCTATTACCAAGCTGGATATGGTATTTCCAAAAGATGTTAATATCTTTTCAACAGAAAATAGTTCATGCAACTTCTTAGTTCATATTACTCTTTCTCCTTTCAGTTAATCAAAATAAATTAGTAAAACTATCCAAAATTTAAGACAGCAGCAAGGCCTATAAATGCAGGTTTCAGATTCAAATTTCTCTGGAAATTTTTTTCTTTCCAATTTTCTTTTCCTTGGGATTTAATTTTTCCCATTTATTGGTGACATCCAGTAAGTCCCAGTTTTAACATTTGCAGACATACGTTTCTCTGTAGGTTAAAATTAATGAAGCATATTCAAACAGCTAATTCCTGAGTTTAAAGTTCTTGTATCACCTAGCTTCTGCTTAAATTTCAAAAGCATAATTTCCCAAGCTTAAGCTATCAAATTTGATTGCCTCTTTGTGCAAAAAGCCACATACTACAAATAGTTTCTAATTGGTACAGAACTATTGGTACATATATAAGGAAATATATGGATATAAGATTTTACTTGTAGAAGCTATTACTAAAATACGTAGCACTCGTGTAATTATATATTGTTAAACCTTTGCAACTGGTTAGTTCTCAGATAATTCCATTTCTCAGCATATTTACATTCTTTCTTACTGATAATCAAAAACCTTAAAAAACAAATCAGAAGCATTTCAGTAAAATAGATGATAACGGCAAAAAATCTTGCTATGGAAAAACAGTATGTATGATCAGGGCTTGATGTCATGTCTTTTGTATCTTAATAATGTCACTTGTCCTATTTTGCATACTCTTTGTGGTAAGCAGATTCCTCTGGCTATCATATATGACCTGAGGCTAAAAAGGTGAAAACTCTGACATAACACACGTTTTAAAATCTTGAGATATTGCACAAGGACTGAAGGAGACGTTTGTCCAGGGTACGATTATTATTAATTTTTTTGACTGAAAAAAAAAAGCAAATTAGAACCTTGTTAGCAAAAAGCCAGTTGATTTCATTCATTTACAGGAGATGACGAATTCCTGATGGAAGCTGAGTTGCACCCCACCTAGCAGACTGGGAAAAACATGATGTACCCCACACTGTCTTGGCATGAAGCAGGGTTACAGCTAATATGATAGATACCCCCATGTTTCCAGACAATCAGCCACAATAAAGTCAGCTATCAAGTCAGCTGTATAAAGCAACCCAAAATATCACTTTCCCAGACATATCTACCACCATAATGACTGCTCTATCAGGAAAATTGATTTTAAAGAATTACATATAAAACTTTAAAAGAGAAATTTCTTCACTTATCATTCAATGGGAAACCAAAAAAAAAAAAAAAAAGATTTGGCTTTCCTAACGCATGGCTACTCCTCTGCTCAGTTGTTCTTAAAAATAATTTATGTAAAGCAGACTTTTCTCTAAATATACTGTGCTCTCCCATATACACACTGAAAATGATATTTGCATACAGTGAGTGTATGCACTGATACACACATGGTAAAAATTTAAAAAATATGGACTGCATAAATCAGTAGCTGATTTTAAATACACACCAACTTAAACAGATTTGTTTGCAATTTCTGAATTTCTCAGGTAGAAAAGATCTTTCTTGCCGGCTGTAGTTCTAGAAGATGCTTATACTATATAGAGTGTACAAAAATGCTTCCCACATAAACAAAGAAAGAAAGGTTCCAGGATCTTGGTATTCTAACCTTGCCTTTGCTATTAAACACCCACCAGATGAATGTGATGGAGACGAGCAAAATCAGTCTGTCATGCTACAGTAAACATGGTATTTTGTGTGCTGCCCAAGACTTTTTTCCCTCATGAATATAAGTCACCTGCCATTTATTACGAGATTTTTCCCCGATTGACACCCCATTATGTATATTCAGTCAAGCTCAAATGAGATTTCAAGTGATCAATATACTATTTGCACTGAAAGTCTATTAGCCGCTCTAGCAATAAACTCTGCAGAGAAGCAAAAATGGAAGTGATATTTAGTGAACTGAATTACATGAAAATCTATGTTTTGGGCAAGGGAGCACAGACAGGAAGGCAGAAAAGCAAGGGATAAGAGAAGGTAGAAGAGATATTTTTCCTAATAAAAATCAGCTTTCTAGAGTCTGACCACTGATAAAATGCATCAAATGCCTAAGAAGTTTTCAAAAATATCTTAAATCACGTGTTGAGATCTCTAATGAGGCAGGGAGGGGTTCAAATCAGCACTAGGTTCCTTTCAGAGACTGAGAGTTCACTATTTTAACAGCCATACTTGGAAGTACTTGATATCCTTCAAATGGAAAAGGTGGATCCAGCCCTGGGAAATCTGTAAAATCCCTCACCATTCAAACTCTGCGTGAAACAGCAATGGCTTCCCGTACACTTTAACACTTTCCATTTTATAATTTATGTGTACCAGATCCTAACAGCATAAACGTCATCAGCTGGGCATTTTGATTAATGTATATTCGGTAAGAAAGGTAGCTTGACAGTAGCCATAGGATTTCATCTGGCCACTCCCCCCCCCCCCACCACCAAAACAAAACAAAAACGAAAACAAAAACAAACAAAAAACCCCTCTGTTTCTGGGCCTGGATGTTTCTACATATCAGAAGCCATCTGCTTGAACCAAGAGAAGATTAGAACAGGCAGGGCCACACAGAAACATATGACATCTGGGGAAGTGTCAATTCAGCATTACCCAGGCACCAAAGGTTCGTATTCTATTACCATGAAAATAACATGGGGGCAGTGGGGGTGCACAGGAATCAATGGCTGTGATTGCAGTCATATAAAGTTACACTGCTGGGTAGTGAATAGATGTTCATCTAGGTTAGGCTCCCCCCACCCCCTACTCAAGGGTATAGCACTTCCTTCTGGATTCTTATTTATGAAGCTAGAGTCCTTAGGCAGAAGGAATGAAAAATGGGAAGAACTGCTCTGCATACATGTTCAGAATTCAAGGGTATAGCACTTCCTTCTGGATTCTTATTTATGAAGCTAGAGTCCTTAGGCAGAAGGAATGAAAAATGGGAAGAACTGCTCTGCATAGATGTTCAGAATTATTAATATTTAATTATTTAGTTTACTGAACTTACATTTTGAACCACTCTCAGGCAGAAGAGAAGAGTCACTATCCATTGTGATCAAAAGAACACCTGTAAGACCAAAATGTTTAGATCATTAGCAGTTGGGATAGTTTCCAAATTCCATGAGAAGCAAAGAGGATGCATAGTAATTTGAACAACGGAGAGATGCATCTTGAGCTACATCTGAACGAAAACTATTTCTCATATTTTTAGTTCTAAAATCCAGAGAGCAACCTAAATGATAACACACTGCAAAAAAAAAAAAAAAAAAAAAAAAAGTACTTTATCTACGTATAAGAACTATTCATTCACTGTCTTTTCTTGATGGTGCTACCTACTAAGATACCTAAGCACAACAGATTCAGAGCCCACTTCTACCAGGAAAGAAACAAATAAAAACCCTCACCACTACCCAAATTAAGTCTCCTCAAAAGGAAGAGTTAAACAGTCCTAAATAGCAATTCCAGTTTGTGTAGGATGCATGTGTATGTGGCACAATGTGCACACCAAAGCACATTTCTTGAATTTTGCAGAAATGTATGTACAAGTGTTTAATGTCACACAATTTTAAAGGAGAAGCAACCTCCAAATGGTTTTCTAAAGGATACTCTCTATTGCCTCAATCCAACACTCACACACCCAAAAGTATCATTAATTTTTAAATCCTTAAAGCCAAAGATATTACTAACTCTACAATTCCTTGTAATAAGTGGATGAGAAACAATTTTCTTCAAATTACTCGCAAAACACTCATAACCTGACATCCTCAAATGGAAAAATAGAGATTCTTGGAGGCCAACTCTAAAAGAAATCAGACATCAGATGCCCCTTTCCATGCTACAAGGCTTTGCAGTGTCCTAAAAAGGCTTAGTGTACATTTGTGGTAAAACATAAGACTTGTTGGCATTTGTGGGCTAAAGCAGCCCAGGTGTTTATTTAGCCAGCACATTTACTTCGCTGGGAGGTGAGTGTTGTGGAATGCTCGTCATACAATGATGTGTGCACATTTACTGTCGAACTCAAGGAGGTACTGTTCTGGAACCTTCTCACACTGCAATTAACTGTGCAAGTGGGTAGAGCTAATTTCCACAAAACAATCACTGCATATCTTAGGAAAAGACCCTCTTTGAAAGCAGGCTGCTAGGGCGCCGGCATCTGAGCAAAGCACCAGAGACGTGCTACCAATTTGATTCTTGAAGCCGCTGCTGAAATCTATTTTGATTTTAGAATGACCCGCAATCACAGGCAATTTACCTGATTGTGTGTTCCTGATGACTCTCAAAGCCTTCTAGGTGCTAGGATTTGTAGGTGTAGTTTGTGGATTTGAAAGAGGGGAAAGATAATACAAGAAAAAGAAGAAAAAAAAAAAACAGGAAAAAAGCAGAAGGTAGTTTCGGCAGCTTAAGATTATGAGTTCAGAACAGAAACTGCGATTTTCACCTAGAGTATCACATTATACTGGAGGAACTGTTGAGATACTGCTAACTGGTCACGACAGTCAAGTCTGAAAATGCATTAATTCACTCTAGCCATCAAGGCAAAAGGTATCATTTTCTCTTCTGTAAATGATATATTTACCTTAAAAAATGGAAGGTAACCAAGTAGGGATCCTTTTGACTTAAAAAAAGGAAAGAAAAAAAGTCTTTGTATCTCTTTTCTTCTTGGTCAGACCCGCTATCTGCAGTAGACGATGCGGATAAGCATAACTATAATAATGAACTGTAAGTTTATAATGCCTTTCTTCAGAGCAGCTCAAAACATTTTCTTTCCCATAGATTTGAAACAAGATTTGAAATCTCCTTGTCTTGTTGTAGAAATGGCCTTCCTCTAATCTGATGTAAAATGACTGGGTTCTGTTTGAAGGACCAAGCAGTAAAAGGTAAGTTCATTCATCTATTTCTTGCTCCAATTATGCATCTCTGTTCAAACTGAGATGCCAGGTGCTGGTCTATCACACAAGCTGATTTATTCCATGCATTGCCTAAAAAGGAGCCCCCTCTTTCTAAAAAACTTAGTTTTATAAAAAAAATTTATTAAGAATATCAAAACAAAAATAACTGTTTTTGGCTTCACTGTATGCTTTAATATGTGTCCTTCCAATCAATCATGCCTTTTAGCCCTAGGATCTTAAAATTTGGAAGCTCTCGATATGTATCCCTTTTCTATCAAAATCAACCTATCAAAGTTAAATGGACATTTTAACAAGCTGACAGGCGAAAAGAAGTAACACTGTGCTTTTCAAGACCTGCCTATGGATTAACGCCTACCCTCCAAAATTGTTAGTAATTATTTAAATAAAGGTAATGCCCAAGCCTAGAAGCTGCCTCTCCCTGCACCACTGCAATTGTCGAATTCCTTTCCTGGTCTTTCATGCAGATGCTCAGAAACAGGGTGGGGCTCCCTGGTCTTGCATGCAATGTTAAGGGAGTCTGTGCTGTAAAGAAAACTCAATTAATCGTTCATATTCCAGTTTTTCAGTATCCTTCAAAAATACCTTTGAAATAATCATGTTGCTAAGAGTACCACTGTTTCTCATGTTAAGATTCAGATTAAAACCTTTGTGTCAAACCAAATGTACTGTGCACAAGCATGGATGACAGGTATTGAAATAAAGGTGACAAGTCAAGGAATCAGGGAGAAACCTCCTGGAAGAAGAGATGTGAGAAAGACTAGCTTCTCTATTATGGATGTCTCCGATGATGCTTTTCAAAAATCTTTTTTTTTTTCTTTTAACAAGTACAGTTCTTTAGAGTCTACAAGTAAAATCCAATCTTGCTAAGCCATGCTTGTTCTCTGTATGAGTCAGCAGGCCACTGAGCATTTCAGACAGTGCAGCCCAGAGTAAATAGGCAAAGGCTGTTGCTGGACACACCCATTTTACTAATCCTGACTCTGATTTTTTTTTTAAATTCATCTTTATGTTACATGGTGTCTGACCCCAGAACTTGCATCAAAAACTGCATCTCCACCAACAAGGACTCAGGTTCCAATGTGGAAGGACTACCCTCCAGCTCCTTCACTGAGTGCAACTGGATAAGCGCTTATGTCTTCCTCAATGGGCAACTCCTGTTTCATTTTCTCTCCAGTCTGCATGTTATCAGCTTGACATTCCCTTCAGTGGCATATGACAAATCAAGTTGATCAAATTGCCCATCACTGCATTCATCAGAGGACGATTTTTTTTATTTCCTAGGACTGATACTTCCACTCCCTTTACAATCAAGAACACACCAAAAATAAATAAATAAATAAAATAAAAATAAAAATTCCATGTCTTGTTTTCTGGGGTTTTGTTTGTTTTGAGGGTAGTGAAAGTGGTAAGAAGTAATGAATGGATACAACTCATCATAAAGGGAAAAAAAGCAACCGACAGTCATAAAGCCAAGGGCACAGTCTTAAAATATGATTTGAAATACCTAGTGCCTACATCTTAAATGTAAAGCATTGATCCAAAAATGCAGATATTATTAGCTTTGGAAAACTTTACCAAAACATGAAGTAAATTATTTTCCTCATCTTTTTGCATGATTCAGCACTTTTAATACTAATTTCTGCCAAGAAGTTAGAAGGTAAAATGAATCTTTTCTGGGTGCCTTAAAACCTCACACTCTGTACTGGACCATCTGCACTCCTGTTACTACAGGGTCATATCAGAAATACTGAGGGTCACTGGTTTGCTGCCATAACATCTAGTGACCACCTCAGAGCCACTCAATTTCACTCTCCAGCATCTAAGTGGCTCTTGAGGACAGAATGACCCCTCGCAGTCGCTTCTCCCCATCTCGAATTGACCCTTAACCAGGAGCCACACATATGCATGCACACTCGACTGCACCTGTCTCACCCCGTCAGCAGCAGCTACCAGCTCCCACCTGATGTGTCTTTTCAACCTTTGTCAAGTATCTCAAGGCAAGAACATCCTGAAGCCCTTCCCCCAAATCGAAGCTTTGGTCCGAGCCCCCAACCCGCGGGAGCAGCAGGAGGAGGCCGAGGAGACAGACACCTCGGACTCTGTGCAAACTTGACCCGGGCATAGCACGGATTCGCGTTCGCATCCGAGGACCCCACACGTCCCCCGCACTGTACCCACAGCATCCCACGCCCGCGGTGCACGCTCACCTGCCGGTAGACAAGCCACACGCCTCGGCAGTCCAGACTTCCGTGGCGACCTCCAAGGGTGAGCCTACGCGCTGGGTGCCCGGCGCACCCTCAGGAGTGGCTGGGACCGCGGGCTGACGCCGGGCAGGGCGGTGGGACGCCTTGAGCCGGCGGGAGGAGCACGCCCAGGCGGGTCCGCGCCGAGCCCGAGCGAGCGGGCGAGCCGGGCGGGAGGGGCCATTTGTAACCGAGCAGACGCTACCACCGCCCCTTACTCGCGGGGGGCGGGGGCGGGCGGTCAGGTGACGGCGGCCCACCCTCCGCCGCCGAGCCGGGTGGTTCCTGCCCGGGAGGAGCCCCCTGGCGAGCTCTGATTGGAACTCCCGCCGCAGTGGCGGGGGAGGGGGGACACGTGACCGCCCGGCCAGGCGGCCCAGCGCGCCCCATTCACGATGGGCACCCCATCTTCCTCCTGGAAAAGCCGAGGGACACAGAGAAGGCGGAGGAGCACGCGGGGTGCAGGAGAGCCTACCAGCCCCTTTAGCCGCAGTGCTGGTGATTCCGGCCGCTGAACCCGGAGAGGAAAGGCTCCCACGCTGCCAGCCGGCCTTGACTGTCCTCCCGCCCTGCCCTTGGCCGCAGTACCCTCCCCTCGGCTGCAGTAACCGCCCCCTACACCTCCAGGCAAGGGCACGCTCAGTGTAGACCACCGCCACTTCATAGATGCCAGTGCTACTTAAGAGTGGTTTTTTTTTTTTTTCTTTCCTCCTCTCTGCACACCAGCACATTGTACCCGAGAGAAACTCACGGCGGTGCACTGCAGACACCGCCCAGCTCCAGGGCCCGAAGACACTCCGACCGGGCCCCGGGATGCCTCAGGGCTCCCAGGTCATTACGTGGAGGAACTCAGGCCTGCTCCTTACGCAGAAGGAGGAGGCGTCGCGGAAGCTGCAGTCCCCGATCCTCCTCAGGAAGCCGACCGGGTGGAAGGGGAGAGGGCGGTTATCGTGGTGCGAATCCAATTCGCAGCCTCTGGGAGCACGTGGCTAATAAAGGTCAAATTAAAACAACTAAGTGGTGCCGGCAGGAACGTGCCGCATGGCCAGCAGAAGCCCGGCTATTAACCATCCATAACGAGCATTTGCTTTTCTGGTGTGGGAGAATGGGGCTGTGCAAGAGCCCCCCGGAGTTGCGCTCTGCTCTGAACCTTAAGTGCTCCCCCAGAGCAAGTGGATTCCGCAGCCTATTTCCCCACCTCCCCACGGCCCCCTCTCGGGGCGACACCACCCTAGATGGCAGAAATTCGGAGAAAATGCGGTGTCACGTCCGCCGCTATGCCCGCACACGCGTCTGCGCCAACTCCAGCAACACGTGGGGACCATGAATCTGGGCGTCTGCTCTCCACTTAGGTGGTTATGTGGGTATACTTATATGATTACTGATTAAAACCAAATTGGACGGATAAGTCTGTTTCTACGCTGGATTCTTTCAAACTTCTGTCCAAGGGAGTTTTGCGCTCGATTTGGGCGGGGACGCAGTTTCCAGCCAAGACCGCCGCAGCGCTCAGCAGAGCCCGGGGACCGGTGGTGGTGGTGGCGGGATGGGGAGAAACAGAGGCCCTTGATTCTTTGGTACTCCACTTTCTTTCCATATTTAGACCAGTCGGGCAACACGTCCCTCGCCCAAGATGGCCTTTCCAACTGGAACGTGACTCAGACAATGTGGAAACCGGGGGTCCTTGACCCATCGTACCTGGGCTTCGCTGGGCATAGGACAAGGGATGAGCAGGTTTACCTGGAAAGGGAGTTTATTCGTAAAGCTACGGGCATAAACGCTAGATAAAGAAACTTTGAGGAAGCTCAAAGTTAACCTGTTGTAAATTGTTGGGGGGTGGGGGAGCATCTTATGTAAAAAGGAACGGCCCTATTAAATTAGTAAGTATCTTATTTTCCTGGTAGATGTCTGGCTGCCCTTGGTCCTCCCCTCCCCCACCTCATTTCTCCAAACCACCAAGGTTGGAGAAATCTCATAAACAAAGTGTAAGTCCGTGGGGGGGATACTTGGTGTTCTTAAAAAACAAACAACAAACGACCTTTGTAATAAGGAAGGTGGGTACGTTTTCATTTCTAGGTCTTAATCTTAACGTTACGGCCACGTTAAAATTGAAGTTGATTGAGATAAGAGAATCCCTGAGCACAGCACGCAGACAATTTCACAATTGAAAAATATGTACTTCCTTCTCCCCTCTCTCGTCCCCTCCCCCTTTCCCCGCCATTACCTACTCCTGTTAGGACTAGGGGCTGGGAGAGGAGGAGGGTGTAGTCCCTCCGAGTGCACAAGGGAGGCGGCGGGGCCACTTGTTGCTGCACCGGCAGAAGAGCTAATTCCGAGCGGATCTGGCAGGGATTCAGAGTTAAAAACCCTTCTCCTGGATGCGACGCCCCAGAGACCGAGGCAGACGGCGAGAACAGATTCAGCGCCTCGAGTTGTGCTTTCCAACTTGAACTCTGGACCATCTTTGCTTGAAATGCTTTGTCTTGCACGTCTGGGAGTTACTCGGTGCGATTAAATGCGTGACACACACGCACAAGCGGGGTCGCCCCGCAAGGGGGAGGGTGCGTGGCACAGGAGCCTCGGACTTTCACGGGCTCTACCCTTGGGGAGCGGTGCGAGGGGGACCGCCTCGGTGTGGCTGCTGACGTGAGACAGGTAACTCGGAAAGATCCTCCTCCGGCAGCCTTGGGAATGGGGAGCTGTGGGCGAAGGTGTAGGGGCGGTCCCGGAGCCCACACGGCGCAGTCCGCAGTGAAGGGCAGAGAAACTAGACAAGGGCAGGCGGGGTTTCCCGATTCCGAGTTCGTCCGTCTACGGGGTCACGTTCTGTGGAGAAAATGCGCGACACCTGGTAGGGAGAGAGTGACACTGACCAAGTGTCCCCGCAGGGCCGAGCCGTTTGCCCTCGGGAGGGGGTCGCGAGGCCCGTCCGCACTCGGCTCCCGCGGGAGCTGTGCTGGCGCGGCAGTCTCGCCGGCGCGGCAGTCTCGCCGGCGCCTGGCCCCACCAGCCTTTGCCTTCAGCGTCCTCCCGTGGCATCGTCCGAGATTTGCGGAGTAGAAGCCGAGGACACAAGCAACTCGCTGTGGGCTTGGAGTGACCACGCCTTAGGGCTGTGAAAAGCTGCCCCGTGGTGACTTGGGGACGAGGAGGTTAATAAAGTGCAGAATTGGTCTTTTTACCTAAAATGAAGCTGGTGGTACTGCGCGCTTAAATGACTCCGCTAGGACCCTGGAGGTTGGGGGAGCGGGGTGGGAGGGGGTAAATGCTAGGTTTAGGACAACACACGATATGTCCAATTTAAGGAAGCTCCCCTTCTCGGGCCACATTCTCTGCAGCTCTACCCAAGTGGAAGCGCCGCTGCGCCCGGGGTCAGCTCCAGCATTATGACACCCAGCGTTGCCCTCCAAACTCCATGTCCCCGCGGCCACATCCCTCCGCGCCTGCTGGAACCAGCAAGTCTCTGCCTGCCCTTTCTCCTTTACATGGACCCTTTTCCTTTCACCCCAGGGCAGGTTAACGCCGGCAAGGGCCCGCAGTGCGACTGGCAGACACATCTCCGCCCCCTCCGCGCCCCGCGCCGACGGTGGGAACAGCAGCGACAGCGCGGCCACAGCCTTCCAGTGCCTTCGCCCCCTCCCCCGCGGCCACACCTCACCCGCCAAACCCCGCAATCCGCCGCCGTCCCTCCCCTGCGCGCTCCCGGCGCCAACCCAGTCAGGAGCGGGTGGAAGCCCGGGTCCATGTGCAGGTGTCCTTGTGCGGGAGTAGGGGAGCGCACACGTCCGCGATCCGCGACCCTACCGCTGCCCGCAGCTCGGGGTCCACCCACGTGGAACCCGCCGGCCACCGCGGGTGCCCAACACGAGTCTCCCGGGCTCGGCTGCGGGCGCCGTTCCCTCGAAGCCCCAGGGCGCTCCCACGGGTCAATGACCACCTCAGTCTTTCTCCCAAGCCAGGGTTTGGCCAGTTGGGAAGTCTCTTCGTCCCTTGCCCACATCCCCTGGCATCTCCGGACAAAGCCACTTGGCTTCCCACCCCGGCATCGGGAAAGAGACGCGCGTGGAGAGCTCCTCCAGGCGCTGGGCCACGGTCCCCGTCCCTGGCCGTGCCTGCTGTGTGCGGAGTTGCGGGTACCGCCTGTACCGGGCAGGCACCCCACTCGTCGTTCCTCCAGCGCCGGCACTCGACCGCCGCGGCGCTGCAGGAAGGAGGCCCTGCGGCGCGGGTTCCTCCACACCCACGTGCCCCTCGTGTGCGCGCCCCCGGCCTGCAGATGCTACAAGGCTGGCGCCGCCTGGATTTCCGGGCGGCCCCACCCTCCGCGGCCGCTACGCCTCGCTGCCTGCGTTCAGTCTCCTTGGCGTCTCCGCTGCAGCATCCAAGACCGGGAGCCGCCTCTGCTAGCGGTACTGCCCAACACGCCTGAGGGCCGCTGCCGGGAGGCCTCACCTCCCGCCCGGGCCCCCCACTCACCTTTCCTTCTGGAAGGTGGAGTTCAAGCACTGCACCGGGGCTGTTCAGCCACCGCCCACGACCTCCTGTAGGGTGCAGCGGGAGGGCGTTCCCGAGGCGCTAGCACCCTCTTTAAGCCCTTCCCCGGCTTTCTGCACAGCACCTTCATCAGCCGGCCACCCTCCCTGACAGTAAGGGAGGCATAGCTCTCGCTCTCGCTCCCGCTTTCTCTGTCTCATTCTCACACCAACGCCCACCTATACACACACCTGAACACCGAGAGGCCAGGACCAGTATCTCTCAAACTCTCAATTCCAGCACTGCAGAGCACATCACATCGCTGACAGCAAAGTGAGGAGGTGGCACTTGTGAACTAGGTGATTTCTTAAAATTTAAGAAATGGCCTTCTGCCCCTTGGCCTTTGCGTTCGTAAGAGGATTGTACTTCTTTTATATATATATATATATATATATATATATATATATATATAGCCCAGTAGCATTCACACATTCAAAAATATATATTTAAATGTTTTGAGATTATCATAGATTCACATGCAGTTGTAAAAAATAATAATACACAGAGATCTTGGGCACCCACCCTTTACCCAGTTTCCCCCAGTGGTAACAATTCCCAATACTGTGGTGCAATATCACAACCAGGATACTAGCATTGATATAACCCCACCCATCTTATTCAGATTTCCCGTGTTACTTGTACTCATTTCTCTCTTCTCCATCCTCTGTGTGTGTGTAATAATTCTATACAATTTTATCACATGTG
This sequence comes from Rhinopithecus roxellana, assembly GCF_007565055.1. NCBI lineage: Eukaryota > Metazoa > Chordata > Mammalia > Primates > Cercopithecidae > Rhinopithecus > Rhinopithecus roxellana. The sequence continues at coordinate 197,548,360 of NC_044549.1, read as the reverse complement.
TAAATTCAACTACCACCACAGTCAAGATGCAGAACCAAACTTACTACAGGATCCCTCTTTTTGCCTTTTATAATCACATCTACCTGGAGGGTAAGAGGCAATCCCCGACTACTACTAATCTATCTTCAATTTTTTCCAATTTTGTCGTTTCAAGAATGTTGTATAAATGAAGTTATACAATAAAGTAGTATTTTTGGATTGTCTTTGTTGACTTAGCATAATTCTCCTGAAATGTATCCAATTATTATGTATTATCAATAAATCATTCTTTTTTATTAGTAGGTAGTATTCATGGGATGGAGGTACCACAACAGTAGATTGTTTAACCATTCTCTCATTGAAGGACTTGCTGCAGGGTTATTTCCAGATTTTGGCTGTTACAAATAAAGCTGCCATGAACATTCATGTACAGGTTTTTGTGGGAACATAAGTTTTCTCTGGGATGAACGCCCAAGAGGGCAATTGCTGGGTTGTATGTTAAGCACACGTTTAGTTTTATAAGAACTACCATACTCTTTTCCAGATTGCCTGTGCCATTTTACAATCCCAGCAGCAATGTAGGTGTGATCAATTTTTTTCTTCATACTTGGCAGCATTTGGTGGTGTCACTATTTTTTTATTTTAGTCATTTGGATAGGTAAGTAATATTTCATTGTGGTTTTAAATTGCATTTTCCTGGTGGCAAAGGTAATCTTTTTTATGTGCTGATTTGCCATCTGTATACCCTTTTCTTTTTATTTCTTTTTTCGTGGAATGTCTGTTCACATGTTTTGCCCATATTCTAATTAGAGGTTTGTTTTTATTTTTTACTGTGGCATTTTGAAGAGTTCTTTATATATTCTAGGAAAAGTCCTTAGTGAGATACATGGTTTGCAAATATTTTGTTCCAGTCTCCAGCTTGTCTTTTCATTCTCTTCACATGGGCTTTTGCAGAGCAAAACTTTCCAATTTTGAGGAGACTCAATTTACCAATCTTTCGTTTTATGAATCTTGCTTTTGGTGTCAAGTTTAAGAACTTTCGCCCAGCCCTAAATCTGGAAGACTTTCTTTAATTTTAAGACTAAGTTTAGTTTTACATTTTACGTTGTATCTGTGATCCATTTTCAGTTAATTTGTCTCTGACGTGAAGTTTAGGTTGAGGTACAGTTTTTGCCCGTGGATACCCAACTGTTATAGCATCATTTGTTGGAAAGGTTATTTTTCCTGCAGTGAATTGCTTTGGCAAATTTATTTTTAAAAATATCAGCAGGCATATTTGTGTGGGTCTGTTTTCGTGTTGATCTTGTATACTTCAACCATGCTGAATTTACTTATCACTTCTAGGTATGTTCTGAGTAAACAATCATGTTATCTGCAAATAGTGGCAGTTTTATTTCTTCCTTTCCAATCTGTATGTCTTTCTTTTTTTTTTTCTTGTCTTATTTCAAAGTGGCTAGAACTTTCAAAACCATGTTGGATGAGTGATGAGAGCAGATATATTTGTCTTATTCCTGATCTTAGGGGAAAAATAATCAGTCTTTCGCCTTTAAGTATATTAGCTGCAGGGTTTTTGTAGATTTTAAAAAAATTTAATTGAGGTAATTTCTATTCCTAACTTGCTTTGAGTTTTTATAATAAATGTGTGTAAGATTTTGTCAGATGTTTTTTCTGCATCAAATGACATGATCCTATGATATGGTGAATTGATATCACTGGTTGATTTTCAAATGTTGAGCCAGCCTTGACCACCTGGAATAAATCCCACTTGGTTATGATATAGAATTCTTCTTATATATACTTGGATTCTACTTTGTTAAGGATTTTTGTATTTAAGTTCATAAGGGATACTGACATGAACTTTACTAGTTTCTTTTTTACTGTGATTTTGGTATCAGGGCCTTATAAAATGAATTGGGAAGTGTTCCCTCCTCTTTTATTTTATGGAAGAGATTGTGTAAAATTGCTATTAATTATTTAAATGTTTGGTAGAATCCTTTAATAAAATAATTTGACCTTGAACATTTTGTAATGAGGTTATAAATTACAAATTTAATTTCTGTAATAGTTATTGGACTGTTCAGATTATCTATTACATCTTGGTTGAGTTTTGGTAATTTATGGTTTTCAAGAAATTGGTTCAATTTTCTAAGTTTTTGAATTTCTTCTAATGGGTTGAACATGAAGCTGTTTGTAGATTTCTCTTATAATGACTGTAGGACCTGTGATGATACACCAGTTTCATTCCTGAAACTGGTGATTTGTGTCCTATTTTCATCAGTTTTTTTCTTTTGTTTTTTTTTTGTTTGTTTGTTTTTGTTTTTGTTTTTTATTTTTTGAGACAGGGTCTCCCTCTCTTGCCCAGGCTGGAATGCAGTGGCACAATCTTAGCACACTGCAGCCTTAACTTCCTGGGCTCACTTCAGCCTCCCAAGTAGCTGGAACTACAGGAATGCACCACCATGGCTTGCTAATTTTCATAGAGACAGGGTCTCCCTATTTTGCCCAGACTGCTCTTGAACTCCTGGGCTCAAGTGATCCTCCTGCCTCTGTCTCCCAAAGTGCTGAGATTATAGGCACAAGCCACCACACCTGGCTTTATTTTTGTCAGTCTTGCTAGGGATTTATCCATTTTATTGATCTTGTTGAAGAACCAGCTTTTTGTTTCATTGATTTTTCTCTATTCTTATTTTCAATTTAGTTGATTTTTGTTCTCTTTATTTTTTATCTTCCTCTTGTTGCTTTGCGTTTATTTTGCTGTACATTTCTAGCTTCTTTAAATAGGAATTTACGTTACTGGTCTGAGACTTTTCTTTTTTTCTAATGTAAGCATCTAGTGCTATAAATTGCCCTCCTGGCACTGCTTTAACTGTGTCTCACAAATTTTGACATGCGTTTTAACTTTCATTCAGTTTTATTACATTTAAATTTTTTTCTGAGACTTTCTCTTTGACCCCTGATTTATTTAGAAGTGTGTTGTTTACATTCCAAATGTTTGGAGATTTTTTCTGTTATCTTTCTTCTGTTGATTTCTAGTTTTATTCTATTACGGTGAGAGAATACACTCTGTATGATTCAGTTAAGTTTGCTGAGTTTTTTTTTTTAAATGAGCCACGATATGGTCTATGTTCCATGGGCTCTTGAGAAAAATGTATATTCTGCTGTTATTGGGTGGAGTGTCCCACCTGTGTCAATTAGCTCCTGTTGGTTAATGATTTTGTTGAGTTCATCTATGTCCTTAACAATTTTCTGTGTAGTAGTTCTATTAGTTGCTAAGAGGGAGTATTGAAATTTCTAACTATAATTGTAAATTTGTCTATTTCTCCTTTCAGTTCATCAAGTTTTCCTTTGTATAGTTGGAGGCTCTGTGGTTTGGTGCTTACACATTTCAGATTGTTACGTCTTTTTAGTAGGTTGATTTTTTACCATTTATAATGTCCATCCTTGTTTCTAATAAATTTTTTTGCTCTGAAGTCTATTTTACCTGGCATTAGCTTTAAAAAGCACTTTAAAAAGCACTTCTGCTTTTTAAAATTAACATTTGAATGGTATGTCTTTTTCCATCCCTTTAATTTCAATCTACCTATATTGTAGAATTTGGACATTCCATTCATGAATATTTTAAGGTTTTTTTTTTTTTTTTTTTTTTTTTTTTTTTTTTTTTTTTTTTTTGCTGGTAATTGATGAAGTTCCAAAATTCATTTTGTTCAATAAAAAGTTTATGGTTCCGTGACATTGGATTTGGCAATGATTTCTTGACTATAATACTGAAAGTATAGGTAACAAAAGAATTGGACTGTATTGAAATTAAAAACTTTTGTGCAGCATAGAACACTATTAAGAGAATAAAAAGGCAATCCAAGGAATAGGAGAATACATTTGTCAATCGTATATGAGATGAGGAATTAATAGCCAGACTATAAAAATAGCTTTTAAAATTCAACAATAACAACAACAAAAACAATACAATTTAAAATAGGCAGACATCCCACAGCCTGGCCCAGGCAGAAAGATGCCAGCCACAGTGGATTTCTGCAGAGTAAAGGGGCTAGTGCTGTTCAACCTGAAAGTACAAACAGTAGCTCTGCTCAGCCTTAGCCCAAGGTACTTCCCAGGTGGGGAGACACCTGCCACACTATCCATTTCTATGGAGCATAGTCTCTGGACACATCTATCTGGAGCTGTGACTTCACCTAATCTTTGAGCGCAGCCTATACCCTTGTCCAACTACAGAGCTCCAACAGTGGCACCACCCAGCTGGGAAATATACCCCGTGACTGTGCCCAATCAGAAGTGATCACAGAGCTTAGCAAGCAACTCTGCCTGCTTGCAGAGCCAAGGCAGTGGCCTTCCTGAGCAGCAGAGCCCAGCCTCTACTCAGCTCTACTCAACCTCAGAGCAAACGTAGTAGCCCGGCCAACTAGAGAACTTGGCAGCAAACTCTGCCTGCCTGGGTTGTTATCAGCTAGCCCTTCCAGAATTCCAGGCTAGACTAAATAAAAAAAGTCTGTCCTTGCTGGAGAACACCTATAAAGGCCAAAAGAGGTGGCTGTTTCCTCAAATGCACATATGCCACTGTAAGGACACAAATTACAAAGAATCAGAGAATCATACCACTGTCAAAAGAAACTAATAAAGTTCCATTAATGGGCCGTGAACTAATGAAGATCTATGAAATGACTGACAAAGAATTCAGAATAATCATTTTTAAGGAAGTTCAGCAAACTGTAAGAATATATAGATAGGAAATTAAATGAAATTTTGACAGCAATATGTGAACAAATAGAGAACTTTTACAAAGAAATAGAAACATTAAACAAATAGAAATCCTAGGGACGAAGAATACAGTGACTGAACCAAAGAAATAAGTAGAAAGCTTCAGCAGCAGACTGAATCAAGCAGAAGAAAGAATTGGTGAGCTTGGAGAGAGAATATTTGAAATTATACGTCAAAGGAGAAAAAGGAAAAAAAAATGAAAGGGGATAAAGAAATCCTATGGGAATTCTGAGACACCATCCAGAGAAATAACATTTACATAATAGGAATAAAGAATGAAATGAGAAAGGAAAAGGGCCAGAAAGCATATCTAAAGAAATAATGCTTGAAAACTTCCCAAATCTGGGGAAATGACAGCCTCCAGGTACCAGAAGTGCAGAGGTCACCAATCAAGTTCAGCTAAAGAAGAATTCATCAAGACACATTATTAAACTGTCAAAAATCAAAGACAAAGAAAAAATTCTAAGAGAAGCAAAAGATTTTTAAAAACTTACTACATACAAGTGAGTAACAATACAATGGGCTTCTCAGCAGAAATCTTGTAGGGTAGGAGAGAGTGGGATGATACATACAAAGTGCTGAAGGGAAAACAGAACAACTTGTCAACCAATAATACTGTGCCCAGCAAATCTGTCCTTCAAAAATGAGGAAGAAGTAAAAACTTCCCTAGACAAACAAAGGCTATGAAAGTTTATCATCACCAGACCTGTCTTATAGGAATTGCTGAAGGGAGTTTTTTAATCTGATAGGAAAGGCTGCTAATTAATAATATAAAGCATATGAAACCGCAAAACTCAATGACATAAGTAGTACAGAGTCATGTTCAGAATAATATTGCAATGATGGTGTATAGAGCAATTTTATTTTCAGTATGAAGGTTAAAAGACAAAACCATTAAAAACAACTATAGTTAAAATAAATTGTTAAGGGACACCAATTGTAAAATGATGTAAATTTTGACAAGAAAAACATAAAATAAGGAACAGAAAACCAAATACTGCATATTCTCAGTTATAAGTGGGAGCTAAAAGATGAGAACATGTGGACACAAAGAGGGAAACAACAGACACTGGGGCTTACTAGTGGAAGAGCGGGGAAGGTGAGAGGAGGGAGAGGAGCAGAAAAAATAACTATTGGATATTGGTTTAGTAACTGGGTGATGAAATAATCTGTATCTCAAACTCCCATGATACAAGTTTACCTATATAACAAACCTATGCATGTACCCCTGAACCTAAAATAAAAGTAAAAAACAAACAGAAAAACACAAAATGGGTGGGTGAATAGAAGTGTAGAGTTGTTGAAATCAACATTAAATTGCTATCAGCTTGAAAAATTGCCTGTTAAATGAAAGCTCCATGTAAACCAAAGTAAAAATCTGTAGTACATGCACAAAACATAAAAAGGATTCAAAGTATACCACCAAATAGGAAAGGATGAAGTCAAACCTCTCTGTTTACTGACAACATTATCTTATATGCAGAAACCTCTAAAGACTCAACTAAACAACTGTGAGAACTAATAAATGAATAAAGTCACAGGATACAAAATCAATACCCAAAATCAGTAGTGCATCTATACATTAACAATGAATTATCTGAAAAAGAAGAAAAGAATTCATTTATAATAGCTACAAAAAATACTTAGGAAGAATTCTAACCAAGTAGGTGAAAGATCTGTACACTGAAAACTATTAAACTCTGATGAAATAAATGGAATAAGACATAAATAAATGGAAATAAACTCCATGTTCATGGATTGGGAGAATTAATATTGTTAAAATGTCCATACTACCCAAAGCAATCTACAGATTCAAGGCAATCCATATCAAAATTCCAATGTCATTTTTTCACAAGAATAGAAAACAAATCCTGAAATTAATATAGAACCATACAAAAAATCCCTGAATAGCCAAAACAATCTTGAACAAAAAGAATGAAACTGGAGGCATCATACTGCCTGGTTTCAAACTATATAACAAAGCTATAGTAATTAAAATAAAAAGATACTGGCATAAAAATAGACACATTGACCAATAGAATAAAATAGAAAGTCAGAAATGAACTCATGCATGTATGGTAGAGCTACCATATGATCACACAACCCCACTGCTGAGTATATACCCAAAATTAAGGAAATCGGTATATCTAAGAGATACCTGCACTCCTATGTTTGTTGCAGCTCTGTTTACAATAGCTAAGGTTTGGAAGCAACCTAAGTGTCCATCAGCAGATGAATGGATGAAGAAAATATGGTACATATACACAATGGAGTGCTATTCAGCCATAAAAAGAATGAGATCCAGTCATTTGCAACAGCATGAATGGAACTAGAGATCATTATGTTAAGTGAAATAAACCAGGAACAGAAAGACAAACATCACATGTTTTTACTTGTTTGTGGGATCTAAAAATCAAAACAGTTGAACTCATGGACATAGAGAGTAGCAGGATGGTTACCAGAGGCTGGGAACGGTAATGGAGGGCTGGAGGGGAGGTGGGGATGGTTAATGGGTACAAACAAATAGAAAGAATGAATAAGACTACTATTTGATAGCACAACAGAGTGACTATAGTCAATATGATCAGTTGGGTTTCAACAAAGGTGCCAAGAACACACAATGGGACAAGGATGTCTCTTCAATAATGGTGTTGAGGAAACTGGATATCCACATGTGGAAGAATAAAACAGGACTCTTATCTCACACCATAGACACAAGTTAACTCAAAATTGATTAAAACTTAAGATCTGAAACTATAAAATTACTACAAGAGTACATAGTGGGAAAGCTACAACATTAGTCTGGGCAATGATTTTTAGGTTTGACATAGAACAGGTAACACAGCAAAAATAAACAAATAGGATTACATCAAACCAGAAAGCTTCTGCATAGCAACAGAAACAACAGTATGAGGAGACACCTATGGATTGGGAGAAAATATTTGCAAGCCATATATCTATTAAGAGGTTCATATTCGGCCGGGCGCGGTGGCTCAAGCCTGTAATCCCAGCACTTTGGGAGGCCGAGACGGGCGGATCACGAGGTCAGGAGATCGAGACCATCCTGGCTAACACGTTGAAACCCCGTCTCTACTAAAAAAACTACAAAAAACTAGCCGGGCGAGGTAGCGGCGCCTGTAGTCCCAGCTACCCGGGAGGCTGAGGCAGGAGAATGGCGTAAACCCGGGAGGCGGAGCTTGCAGTGAGCTGAGATCCGGCCACAGCACTCCAGCCCGGGTGACAGAGCAAGACTCCGTCTCAAAAAAAAAAAAAAAAAAAAAAAAAAGAGGTTCATATTCAAAATAAATCAGAAACTCAATAGCAAGAAAACAAATAACTTGATTTTAAAAATAGGCAAAGGATCTGAATAGACATTTCTCAAAAGAAGATATACACATGGCCATCGTATGTATGAAAAAATGTTTAATATCACCAGTCATTAGGAAAATGCAAGTTAAAACCACAATGAGATATCATCGCAAACCTGTCAGAACAGTTATTATTAAAAAAAACTGAGGACAAATGTTGAGAAGGTGGAGAAAAGGTATCCTTGTACACTGTTGGTGGGAATGTAAATTAGTACAGCTGTTATGAAAAACTGTATGGAGTTTTCTTGAAGATCTAAAAATAGAATTACCATATGATCCAGCAGTCCCACTTCTGGGTATGTATCCAAAGGATTTGAAATCAGTATGTCAAAGAGATATCTGCACTCTCATGTTCATTTCAGCCACAATATTCACAATAGCTAAGATATGGAGTAAATCTAAGTATCTACCAATGGATGAACAGATAAAGAAAATGTGATGTATATTCACAATGGAATAATATTCACCCTTTAAAGTAAAGGATATTCTGTCATTTATGACAACACGATGAACCTGAAAGGCATTATGCTAAGTGAAATAAGCCAGGCACAGAAGGACAAAACCACATTTTCTCACTTATATGTGGAATCTAAAATAATCAAACTCATAGAAGCAGAGAGTAGAATGGAGGTTACCAGAGGGTGAAGAGTGAGGGGAATTGGGAGATGTTGGTCAAATGGCACAAAGTTTTAGTTAGACGGGGGCGGGGGGGGGGTAAGTTTTTTGAGATCCATTACATAACATGGTGACTATAGTTAATAATTATGTATATTTCAAAGTTGCTAACAGTAAATTTCAAATGTTCACACCACAAAAAATTAAGTATTTGAGGTGATAGACATGTTAATTTGCTTGATTTAATCATTCCACATTGTATACCTATATCATAACAACACTTTGTACCCCATAAATATATACAATTAAAAAAATAGGCAAAGGGCTTGGATAGACATTTTACTAAAGAAGTTATACAGATGGCCAATAAGCAAACAAAAAGGTGCTCAACAACGTTAGTCATTAAGGAAATACAAATCAAAATTGCAATGAGATACCACTTCACACCCATTAAAGTGGCTATTATCAAAAACAACAATAACAACCAAAAACAGAAAAGTAAATGGTGGCAAGGATGTAGAGAAACTGAAACCCTTGTGCATCGCTGGTGGAAATGTAAAATGGTGCAGCTGCTGTGGAAAACAATACTCTGTGGTGGTTCCTCAAAAAAATTAAACACAGAATTACCAGATGATGCAGCAATTCCACGTCTAGGCATATGCTCAAAATAATTGAAAGCAAAGACTCAAACAATGTGTTCATAGCAGGATTATTCACAACTCAAATGTCCATCAGCAGAAGAATGGATAAACAAAATGTAGTATGTATATAAATTGAACATTATTCAGTTTTTAAAAAGCGATGAAATTCTAACATACGCTACAACATGGATGAACCTTAAAAACATTATGCTAAGTGAATTGAGCCAGACACAAAAGGACAAATATTGTATGCTTCCACCTATATAAAATACCTAGAATAGACAAATGCATAGAGACAGTAGAATAGTGTTTACCACCAACTGGAGAGAGTAGGGTACGGAGGTTATTTTTTAATGTGTACAGAGTTTCAGCTTGGGATGATAAAAAATATTTCCAGAAATGGTTAGTGGTAATAGTTGTACAACACTGTGAATGTTGTATGCCACTGAACTGTATACTTAAGTATACTTATTAACCACTGTTAACAGTGGTTAAATGGTAAAACAAACAAACAAACAAAAAAAAGTTATGTATATTTATCACAATAAAAGTTATGCAAAGAAAAGCTTATGGTTTGATTTTTTAGAAGTATTTATCCTGTATGACTAAAGTGTTGCCATGCAGCTTATGATGGCTCACTGTCAAGAGTTCCTTCCCCATCCCTACCTGATCCCAATTTTGTTTTTGTTTACTTTTGGCAACTTGAATCTATTTCACTCAGGTTTCCTGCTGCATCAATTAGAAGGTATATATATTTTTGCCACCATATGATGATAGGAACAAAAATAGCCAAGGAATATCGACGCTCCGCTCAGGAAGTGTCGTCTCTTCATCTGCCAACTTATGTGGTCACGGAAGACAATATTGCCCTCAGTGAATAGCAGCAATTCCACCTTTAAGCATATATTCAAAAGAAAGCAAGGACTCAAACAATCACATACTTGTACATGGGTGTTCATAGCAGCATTATTCACAACTCAAATGACCATCAACAGAAAAGTGCATAAACAAAATGTAGTATGTACATAGATTGAATATTATTCAGTCTTAAAAAGCAATGAAATTCTGATACATGCTTTGACCTACTGCTTTCTGATACTGAGACCATGAGACAATATGGGCAGCATTAAGACCCAGGAGCCCCGGGATCTGCCCTTAGCAAGGTTGTGTGGGCCTTGCCAGTCCCATTGACTTGCCATCTCAAACACAAATATGTGGGTTAAGTGAAAACTAACTTCTTTTTTTTCTTCAGATTTCTTTGACTGTTTGGATAGTTTTAGCTTTCACTAATATTATTGCTATACTATTGCAAAGATAAAATGCAATTATTAAAATAACTTAAAATCTCTATACCTACACCATCAAAAGAACAGAAACTGTATTCTTTGACCTACTGCTTTCTGATACTGAGAGCGTGATGCAATATGGGCAGCATGAGAACACAGGAGCCCTGGGATTCGCCCTTAGCCAAGTTGCATGGGCATGGGCTTGTTGGGCCACTTCTGGAGGCCTGCTGTCCATAATCAGAGCAGGTGGACTAGAGAACTCCAAAGGATCTTTCACATTCAAAGTGGGAAGATAAAAGGTTCTGGAATGTTGCACTGTGACAAACATTCATCCTCCTCTCTTGCTGCAGAGAATATTCCATATTTTGTAATAAAAGTTTTCTTCATATGATATTTGAAAATCTTACCCATGTAAGTATCACTCATATAAAATGGCTTAATTTCTTTTTTCCAAGATTGGTCTCTATCCACAGGGTCAGCTACATCATGTATGGGGTCCAGGGCAAAACAGAAAGGCAGAGCCCTTTGTTTAAAACTTATTAAGAATTTTAAAGCAGAGAAAGCAGAGCATCAAATGAAGCACGAAGCCCCTCTGAGCACAACGAAACAGGTTGCATACTGTCATGAAGCCAGCCCTCTCTGGTCATATGTGAAAAGTCACCCCATACCACTCCCGGGAAAGACATTTAAGTTAACTGACCAGCCTGAGCACATTGAGAGGTTGTGTGTGTGGGTTGCATTTTTATGCACAAATAACATCAACAGGAGGCCAACCTTCCGACCTGCCATGCAGTTAGTCCCTCACTAGTAGTTTGTTCTAATGAATACTTCCTAATGAGCTGGGAGGAAGTACAACAAAGTGAAAAGTCTACAAAACTGGCTGGAAAAAAGGCTCAGCTTCTTTGGTTAACAATTATTTATTGAGCACCAAATAGATGACAGGCCCTTGGCTATGTGTTCCACAGTGGTCACTTAGATAAATCTGTCACCCTGGGCAGCTCCTCAGTCTTTGAGACCTTGATTTCCTGGGTTGTTAACTGGGCACAAGAGGATTACTCACCTGAAAACCTTTAGGAAGGAAGATGGCTCCAGAAGTTCAAGTTAAATTATCTGTCATAGCTATTGTTTTGCAAAGCTGTAATGACGACAATATCTGTCCCCAAATATGACATTATCAGAAGTAGAGAATGAATATAGATTATAAAGTCTCAGGGTAGCTTCTGATTTTCCTCTATTTCACTTTCTTTCATCTGAACAACTCGGTGGGAGAGATTCCATGTCCAGAAACCATAAACAGGTCCTCCAATATCTTGTATGAATTTATAGGATTTCATCCTTGAGCTTCAAAGACATAAAAACCTATAAAGAGGAAATTTTAGGCATACCTGTTTTACAGGTGTTATACAACGGATGTATTCCTTTTTTTAAAAAAGCCGAACGAATTGTTGGAAATGGAATCGTATTTGAAATGTATTAGAGAACTTGCATATTAAAAAGAAAATTGCATTGAATCCTTTTGTACAACAAAGAATAACTTTTATAAAGCAAAAAATGACCCCTAATTTGCTTGATGTGAAAACTTGGTCTTAAGCACATAGAGTTATGTGGTTGTAAAAATGGGAGCCCATTTAGACTGAAAAATGGCTCCTCCTTTTCCTTTTCAGACCCGAAGATGTGCAGGTGGAAGTAGCAGTAGTAAGGGTGGGAGGATGTCAGCATTCTTTGCATATGTTCAAAATCCATTTCCTACTCAAATGAAAAGTGTTTTCTGAGAGCCTTTGAAGGGATCAACACTGATGTGAGAATGGGAGCACTTTTCAGGAAACACACTGTGAAGAGTAACATCAATTAAACTCACAGAATTTTAGCCAGCAGGGTGAGGCGGTGTGGTTTGGAGGTTTTAAACATAGATTGCCAAACTCTCAAGTAAGTGTGTGATTGAAATGATGACATTTTTGGAGATGCAGTTTACCAGCCTCAGGTGCTCTGTGAAAAAAACTCCTGAAAGCTGCTTTCTTACATGAAGAAAAAAAAAATCAAAGGAAAAGAAATAGGATCCAAAAAGCAGTGGTGACTAAAATTCCCTAGTAAAAATTATCACTGGGTATGAATAACAACTGGTTGAGAAAAAAAAAAAAAGCCAGGGAGAGAAAGACATTAATAATTATCTGGGGCGGCTGGGCACGATGATTCACACCTGTAATCCCAACACTTTGGGAGGCCGAGGCAGGTGGATCTTCTGATGTCAGGAGTTGGAGATCAGCCTGGCCAACATGATGAAACCCGTCTCTACTAAAAATACAAACATTAGCCAGGCGTCGTGGTGGGTGCCTGTAGTCCCAGCTACTCGGGAGGCTGAGGCAGAAGAATAACTTGAACCTGGAAGGCAGAGATTGCAGTGAGCTGGGATCGCGCCAGTGCACTCCAGCCTGGGTGACACAGCAAGACTCCATCTAAAAAAAAAAAAAAAAAAAAAAAAATTAGCTGGGGCTGTTCTCCTAGGTGGTATCAATAGAGGAGGTAAACCAGGGGATGAGAATGAGGGTCACAAAATGAAACCATGACAACATTATTGTCTTCTTAGAGTGAGGATATAGACAGTGAATCTTTCTAACAATTGGTAGACAAATACAAATTTAATTGTGTATTATGATTTAAGAACACTCACTAGAAAAACAGGGTTTTTTTCTTCCAGATTATTGCAGGAGAAAAGATGGAACAAAGAAAATGCAATCAAGTCAATAAAAGAATAGGAAAACAGAAAGAATAAAAATGTATGGTAAAGAGAAAATAAAAAATAAGATGAACTCCTAACATATCAGTAATCAAAATAATTGTGAATGGCTTAAATTCACCTGAAAGTCACCCATTTCAAAATTAATTGGCTTAAAAAAATCAAAACTAGATATGTATTGTTTATAATAGATACATCTAAAACAAAATGACTTGGGAAAAGTTACAATAAAGAGTTAGAATAAGATTAACAAGCCAAAACTTACAGAAAAAGGTGGGGCAGGCCAGGCACATGGTAGCTCACGACTAATCCGAGCACCTTGGGAGGCTGAAGCGGGCAGATCACTTGAGCCCAGGAGTTCGAGACCAGCCTGGCCAACTTGGTGAAACCCGTTCTCTACTAAAAATACAAAAATTAGCTGGGTGAGGTGATGCACACCTGTAATCCCAGCTACTTGGGAGTCTGAGACAAGAATCGTTTGAACCAGGGAGGTGGAGGTTGCAGTGAGCTGAGATCACATAACTGTACTCCAGTCTGGGTGAGAGAATGAGACTCTGTCTAAAAAAAAAGGGATATGGGAGGAGCAGAAAAAGAGTGAAATTCAAAATAAAAACAAAGAAACATAAAACCTACCCTTGAAAGAATAGGGACAAAAGCTCTATTTCCCTCCTGGTCAAAGGAATGCTAATAGGTGGTTATTAGAAGTTCAAGTGACCTTTGGCAGAGAAACTTTGGAGGGGGTGGAAGAGGGAGCCAGAATGAGGACATGAGGAGACAAAACAGGGACAGTGAATATTATTTCCACCCCCAGTATAATACCCCATATAATTCTCTCCCCTTGAATGTGAGTAGGACTTATAAACATGATGGAATAAAATTCCCACAATCTTATAGGTTCCACTGTGTAGCAAAGATGTAATTAAGGTCCCTAATCAGTTGACTCTGAGTTTATCAAAAAGGGAGTTCTCTTGGGTGAGCTTGAACTAATCATATCTAGGTCTAGAGGTCAGAGGCAGAGGTCTCCTTGACTCAAGCTGAAGCAGACACTTTTCTTCTGACCTCAAAGACAGAAGCCACTATGAGTTCTGCTGCTGCAAGGAACTGAGTTCTGCCAACGAGCTGAATGACACTGGAAGAGTACACCAAGCTCCAGAGGGACTGCAGCCCTGGCCTGCAACTTGATTGTACACCTTGAGCAAAGGAACCAGCAGAACAATGCTTGGACTCCTAACCCACAGAAACTGTGAGATGATGTTACATTTGTGTGGTTTTAAACCACTAAGTTTGTGACAATTTGTTACACAGCAGAGAAAAACTAATACAGGCATACCTTGGAGATATTGTGGGTTTGTTCCAGATCACTGCAATAAAGCAAATATTGCAATAAAATGGGTCACACAAATGTTTTGGTTTCCCAGTGCATATAAAAGTTATGTTTACATTATATGTAGATTATTACATGTGCAATAGTATTATGTCTAAAAAACAATGTGCATACCTTAATTTAAAAACACTTTATTGCTAAAAAAAAAATTGCTAACAGCCATCTGAGCCTTCAGTGAGTCATCATCTTTTCGCTGGTGGAGGGTCTTACCTCAGTGTTGATGGCTGCTGACTGATCATGGTGGTGGCTGCTGAAGGGTGAGGTGGCTGTGGCAGTTTCTTAAAATAAGACAACAATGAAGTTTGCCACGTCAATTCACTCTTCCTGTCACAAAAGATTTCTCTGTAGCATGTGATACTGTAGAATTTCTTTCAAACTTGGAGTCAGTCCTCTCAAACCCTGCTGCTGCTTTATCAACTAATTTTATGTAATATTCTAAATCCTTTGTTGTCATTTCAACAATATTCTCAGCATCTTCAGCAGGAGTAGATTCCATCTCAAGAAACTACTTTCTGTTAAGGTTATATTTGTGGGTATTGGAAGTTATTTTTTCGGTTATTTTGCTTACACTGTCTTCTTTCAAATTTATTCAAGTTAATGAGGGGGTCCAGCAAATTTGCCACATAGAATAACAGAAAAATATCAGTAGCATTCCTTTACACCAGCAATAATAAAGAGTGAAATTTTTTTTAAATCTCAGTTATAATAACAATATAAACAATAAAGTTATTCGAAATAAATCCAACAAAAGATGTATAAAATCTATATGTAGTTTATAAAACTTCACTGAAATATTTAAAAGATGTGAATTAATAAAGTGACATACTATGTTATTAGATAGGAAGATCTAGTGTAATAGAGATGTTTATTTTCTATGAATTAGTCTATAAGCTTCATATAAATTCAAACAAAACCCCAACAGAATTTGCCTTGGAAGATGACAAACTGATTTGAAAATTAATCTGGAATGGAAAATAAGTAAGAAGAGTCAAGACATATCTTTGAAGAAGAAAAACAATGAAGTATCCCAAATGCCAAAACATACTGTAAAGCTTTTGTAATTAAAAGTGTGGTATTAGCCCAGGAATAAACAAAGTAATAGAATCAGAAAAGGGAGTTCAGATACAAATTGTTATAAATTAGAATTTTGTATAAGAAAATTAAATGTATCAGTGATACATTTAATTCAGTGACAAAGGTATGGACTACTTAGTAGACACGGGTAAGATAATTTGCTATCCATTTGGAGAGAAACAAAGTTAGATTTTATTCCAGGTAGAAAATATTCCAGGTAATTGAGGAGCAATTGTTAGACAAGTAAGGAGCTATGAATTAGTATGTTTATAGCTTTAAGAGTTAATGAGGCAAGAGTAATTTAAGCAAGACACAAAATGCAAAATACTAAAAAAAATCTGCCTTAAAAAACTACAGCATGATAAAGGTATGTGAGAAAGAAAACTAAATCACATGCTATTGACCTGAAACAACTTGCAACATATATAACAAAGAATTAATGTTGAGAATATCTAATTAACACTCCAGTTCCCCTCAACACAGCCCAATTAAAAATGAAAAATAATGTGAATAGACAGTTTACAGAAAAGATGTGGCCAATAAACATGTGACATAATGCTTAATCTCAACAGAAATTAGAAAAATGAAAATTAAAACCATGAGATATCAGTCTTAAACCATTCAATTAATTTTAAGTGTTACATGTTAATAAATATCATCAATTGAAGAGGGCAAGGTAGAATTGCATACTCTTACACATGTTGTTGGTAGTGAATACTGGTAGCTTTTTCTTCCTGAAATCTATTAAGTAGTATGTTTTAAAATTTAAAAGAGCAGAACTCAGTGAAATAGAAATTGACAAAGAATGGCATAAATTAACTAGGCCAAAAGTTTATTATTTACAAAGATCAACCAGCTAGAGAGATCTATAACTATAGAAGAGAAAGAGAAACACAGATTACCAATACCAGGAGTGAAAGAAAGGCTATTGCTACAGATCCCATAGACATTGAAAGTATAACAAAAGAATATTATAATATAAATAATTTTATGCCAAGATATTTGATAAATTAAATGAAACAGATAGATTCTTTCAAATTATTTGACAAATACAAGTTACCAAAATAAACACAAAATGAAACAAAATCTGAATAGTCCTATAACCGTGGAGAAATTTAATTAATCATAAAAAAACTCTCTGACACATAAAATTCTGTGCTCAGCCATTTTTATTAGTAAGTTCTATTAAACATGTAAGAAATAATACTAATTTTATACAAACTCACAAAATAAGGAAGGAGGTGATACTGTCCAACTTATTTTATGAGGCTAATACAACCCTAATACCAAAATCTGACATAGACTTTACAAAAAAAATTATAGATCAATATCCCTCATAAATATAGATACAAATATCCTAAATAAAATATTAGCAAATTAGGTCCAACATTGTATTAAAATAATAATATATCATGACAACGTATTGTTTATCTGAGGAATGCAAGGTTGGTTTAACATTTAAAAAATATCAATCAATATAATTTACCACATTAAGGAAATAAATGGGAAAAACCCATATGATCATCTGAGTAGATACAGATAAAGCATTTGGAAATAGTTAACATCTATTAATAATAACAATCACAGCAACCTAGGAATAGAAAGATATTTCTCAATCTGGTAAGATGAATCTATTAACAACTAATAGCTAACATCCTGCTTAATGATGACATTTTGAACCTTTTCCTTCTAAGACTGGGAATAAGGCAAGGATGCCTACCTTCATCACTTCTATTCAGTCTTGTACTGGTGATGCAAGCCATTGCCATAAAGCAAAAAAAGAAATAAAAGTGTAAATATGGCAAAGAAATGAGATGTTTATATTTACACATAACATGATCCTTAGGTAGAAAATTTATGGAATCTGTAAAGTAACTATTTAAGAATTGAATTTAGTAAGGCTATAGGATACAAAGTTAATAACCAAAATGAATTGTGTTTTTGTGCACCAGCAACAAACAACTTGAAATGATATTTTTAAATCATATGTTTTAAACTCTTCTCCTGAGAGTTTCTTCAGAACCCACAGCAAGAGGGGGGGGCTCCTGGGGGAGATAAATTCCTTAGGAACTTCGGAATGAAGTTCCTCCTTCCCCTATCTCTGAGTGGAGGAAGCCCACCAATTTGCCCTTTGCAGTGTTCAGGGTGGAAGGTAAGAGGTTGGTGTGGAGTTGGTAGGGGTTGTTGCTGGGTGTACAGCCTGCTGGGGCTAAGGGCTGGGGGAAGGCTCTGTCACTCCAGGCATATCTTTCCCCATTTCTGTGTCTGGGACTGCAGAATATAGTGCCAGAAGGACGCTGTGTAACCCACACTGTGGGTGTCTCACTCTGGGGGATCTTCCTCTAGACCTCCCCCTCACTTACATAAAGCTCCCTTGAAGCAAGTAAGAGGGTCCCAGGGCTGCAAAACTGGAAGCACAGTCTCTGGGATGGGGAGGGAAAGATGATGTTATATGCACTTCCTGCTCTCTGCTCATGGGTGGCTGTGACA
Organism: Rhinopithecus roxellana; assembly: GCF_007565055.1. Classification (NCBI taxonomy): domain Eukaryota; kingdom Metazoa; phylum Chordata; class Mammalia; order Primates; family Cercopithecidae; genus Rhinopithecus; species Rhinopithecus roxellana. The sequence goes on along the minus strand of NC_044549.1, from coordinate 197,530,016 downwards.
ACCCTGGCCTCACTTGAGTTCTTGTCACCCCCTGGGAGTCCCCATCCCATCTTCACCCTGAGCCCAACCAGGCCCCGCCGTTGGCCTCTTGTCCCTTTGCACACTTGTACCCACAGGTGAGGGGCAGGACTTGAAGGTGTTGGCCTGTTCAACAATCAGTAATAATGGGTGTTTTTGTCAACTGCTTGTTAATTGATTTGGGGATATTTGCCCCAAATCAGAGGTTGAGGAAAAGACTGTGGGTGAGGAGGCTCTGCCTGTCCCATCCCTTTTCCTTTCTGGCCCCAGCCTAGGTGGAGGCAAGTGGAATATCTTACATTGGGCGATTTAGGGGCTGGGTGAGGCAGAGAATCTCTTGAGAGTCTTGGGTGGCGCTGGTGCATTCTGTTTCCTCTTGATCTCAAAGCACAATGTGGATTTGGGGACCAAAGGTCAGGAACACATCCCCTTAGAGGACCTGAGTTTGGGAGAGTGGTGAGTCAGGGGAAGGAGCAGCAAGAAGCAGCCTGTTATCACTCAGCTTAATTCTCCATCCCAGACAATGGGAGCCAGTCATGGAATCTTGCTGCAGGCCCTGCCTCTACTCTTCCTGTCCTAAAAATAGGGGCCATTCTCTTTCACAACCCCAGAGAGAGGAGGGACAGTCACACTGATGCTGAGGGACCCAGGGGCTGCTGGGCATCCATTCCTTACTAGAACCATCCACAGAGCACAGAGCCCTGAGGACTGTGCTGTGCTGTGCTAGGCTGAGCCCCTGGTCTACCGTACAGTTCACAGAGGTCTTTCAGCCCATATTATCCCAGGAAAGATGCATCAAAGCTAGAATGTGAATATAACTTTTGTGGACCAATAATAAGAATAACAAGAAGCCTAGTGGTGAGCAAAGTACATTCTCCCAGCACTGCCTCCTGTTTTCTCCCGCTCATGTGCCTCCAGGCAAAACTACTTTATTGCTTAATTTCTGCCTTTCCCACCTCACACATGCACTTTTGGGCCTTTTTTTATAGCTGGAAAAACCAAAATACCACCCTACAAACCTGTATTTAAAAAGAAACAGAAATGACCACGTGAAATGTGCTTCTGTCTAAACATTTCATCCGTGTGTGTGTGTGTGTGTGTGTGTGTGTGTGTGCGCATTTGTGAAGCCACCCATTCATCTTTTTATATGGGGTTGTTGTCTCATTTGGTCTGTTTTGGTCCCCTCCCTCGTGGGCTTGTTCTCAGGATCAAGTTACAAAAAAGAATGAGTTAGATTTATTTGTACTGAGACAGAAAAATGTCCAAGGTATATTTCAAAGTAGAAAATGAAATTATAGAATAAAATGTAAAACATATTATTCTTTATGTAAAAATTTTGAAAGCCAACAGTTAGCAAGATATGTGTATAAATATACATGTGTATAAAGGCTTGGGAAAAGATCTAGAACAAAAAGTGCGTTTTTCTGTAAAAGACAAGATAGTAAACATTTAAGGCCCTGCAGGCCATATCACTTCTGTTGCAACTACTTAACTCTGACATTATAGTGTGAAAGCATCCACAGACAACAAATAAATGAATGAACATGGCTGTGTTCCTATAAAACTTGATTTTCAAAATCAGGTGATGGGCCAGATTCTGCCTGTGATCCTTAACTTGCCAACCGCTGATCTAGAAGTGTCATTGATTGCAGTGATGGCCCCAATTCTTCACTCCTTCCTGTATTCATACTCTGTATCTTTCTTTTGCCCTCTCTTTCTGACTCTGGGTTTAGCTAAGCAATTTGCTTTGAATCAATAGGATGAGAGATTCGATTTGGTGAGGTTGATGCAAGTAGAGGCTTGAAAGACACTGATGCAATGGAGTTTGCTTGCTGTTGTGCCTTTGCTGTTACTCTGAGGACATGCCAGCCCAGCCTGCTGGATGGGGAGAGAGATGGAGGAAAGTCTACTCTCCCCAGTTGTCCCAGCTGAGTCTACCCTAGATTGTCACCTAGATTAGTCAGGTGACCCTCAGATTTGTGGGCAAACCCAGTCAAAATGAGTACAGACCACACTAGACATGTAAGCAATCAACACCCCTTGCTGTGTGCCAGCGAAGCTTTGTTCTGTGGCATTAGCTAACTCGGAGAGAAATAGAACACACTCAACTGATAACATAGCTTACCTCTCAGGAGGGGAGCAGAATGGGAGTAGCTTTTGTAATTTAAAAATATAATAATATATTTAAACAGAGAAATTATGTAGTGATGTTCTAGGATTCAGAAAATGTAGGTTCTAGCCAAGGTCAGGCAGAGGCACAGATGGAAGTCAAGAATCAGTGTCTATTTGCCATTTCTTTTCTTCTGTCTTTAATATTTTTCTATCCTTTCTTTTTTACTATCCTGTGCCTATAAATATGTCCAAACTCTTATATTCTTTTTTTTTTTTTTTTTTTGAGACGGGAGTCTTGCTCTGTCGCCCAGGCTGGAGTGCAGTGGCCGGATTTCGGCTCACTGCAAGCTCCGCCTCCCGGGTTTACGCCATTCTCCCGCCTCAGCTTCCCGATTAGCTGGGACTACAGGCGCCCACCACCTCGCCCGGCTAGTTTTTTTTTTGTATTATTTTAGTAGAGACGAGGTTTCACCGTGTTAGCCAGGACGGTCTCGATCTCCTGACCTCGTGATCCGCCCATCTCGGCCTCCCAAAGTGCTGGGATTACAGGCTTGAGCCACCGCGCCCGGCCCCCTTATATTCTTAAAAAAAAAAAAAAACCCCTTTCTTGCCCTTGTAACCTTGTTTGGCTTTAATCTAGTTCTCTTCTTTCTTTTTTAAACTTAATTTTATAAATAACAAGGGAATTAATGCATGTACATGCCAATAAAAATTCAAACAGTACAGGAAGCCTAAAATAAAAAATAAAAGCTTTCTTTCCTGCCCACCACCTCTCCACTAGTGCTGCTCCCTGGAGCCAATAGCTTTAAAATGATTCTGCTTCTATTTTTTTTGCTGGCGGTTTTCTACATTTTTCTAAATAACATGCCTATACCTCTATTTCTTGACTTAAATATTTTGGCTCCTCTACATGAACGATGCCCTCACCCTGCCTTTACACAAATCATATCTTTTTAAATTTTTAGTTCTATCTTTATACTTTATAGCTTTAAACCATATTCTAAAGTATCTATTCCTTTCTCTATCGTGGTGTTTACATTTTTATCAAAGCCATATGCCCACCTGATTAAAAGCAATAGCCCAGTCCTTCAATTATTGAGTTCCCACTTTAATCCTCTTTTCAGAGGCAACCACTTCTAAATGCCAGGTGTGCAGGTGAAGCACCTGGGGACCGATTGAGATGCAAATCCTGAGTATTAGGTCTGCAGACTGTGCTAAGAATCTGCATTTCTGACAAGCTCCCAGGTGACACTGATGCCGCCCTCTCAGATCTCCCGAATCAGAGATCGCGCTTTGAGTAGGGAGAGGAGGAATGTGTTCGGGGTGGCAAAGGGTTGGTAGTCATATAGGCTCATGTTTTGAGGCAGAATTTAAACAGGAAGGTAAAGCCCAAGTCCTTTCACAAGGGCTCTGCATGACAGGGAGGCTGAGCTGGGCAGCCTGTGTTCTTCCCAAGCCTGCATCCTCGTCTTGATCCATAGTCTCAAAGTCTTCAATCTCCTCAACTCCACACAAAAGACCATATAAAAGACTTCACGAAGGCTGGGCCCCATGGCTCCCGCCTGCAATCCCAACACTTTGGGAGGCCATGGCAGGCGGATCACTTGAGGTCAGGAGTTTGAGACCAGCCTGGTCAACATGGTGAAACCCTGTCTCTGCTAAAAATACAAAAATTAGCCGGGTGTGGTGGCAGGCGCCTATAATCTCACATACTCGGGAGGCTGAGGTAGGAGAATTGCTTGAACCCAGGAGGTGGAGGCTGCATTGAGCCAAGATCATGCCATTGCACTCCAACCTGGGCAAAAGAGTAAGACTCTATCTCAAAACAAACACAAAAACAAAAAAATTTCCTGGTGGTATAGTTTGACATACTAGAGTTCCTGAGATGCAGAAGTTCCAAGCTGACCCTTTGTAACCTAAAGAAAATGCAGAAGTTCTATTTAGAGGCCTACGCTGTTGTTCTCCTGCATCCACTCAATCTTTTTTCTCTCCATCGATTTAGTTCCCAGCTTCTACCTTGAGGTCATGATACATAATTCTAGCATATCAGACACGCAAATATCTGGCACTCTTCCTTATGGTTTTTATCTGTATTCTGGAAAAATAAGGACTCTGCATAAACATAATGGAAGTAATACATTTGTCTTACTGGGTTGCCTCAGAAGCCAACCCTGAAATAAGGAATTGAGTACAAATAGTTTATTTGGGAGATGATCCCGGGAAACACCAGGAGTGGAGTAGTGAAGTGAGACAGGGAAGAGAAGGCAGTCAGTAAAGAATGTGGAATAAAGCAGGTTACTTCTGTGAGTACCTGGAACACTGAGCAATGCTAAGAATAAGTGTGAAATACACTCCTTAGATCTGTCCTGCCTGAGGGCAAGGGAGCCAGTGTATTCATGCAACAGCTCTTTGGATATGAGTTGCTCCTAAGTGGAGTGATTACCCTGGCACTCAGGGTCTGCTGCACAGGCAGCAAAGTGGCAGCAAGAGCTAGCTCCCCAGAAAACTGTGCCTATGGGAACTAGAAGCCCTACCCCCACCTCTAACCATTTCAAATAGTTCCAGGGTTTGAGGGTGTCAGCGTTGGCCAGACCAGCATCCAAAACCTGAGAGATTGGAGAGCAACCCCAAATGTGGTGTGAAGACCCGTGGCCTGGCACCCCTGACATTTTATTTACACTGTGAAACAATCAGGTTTGTTCCTCCCTCCATGGAATTTGCCCTGCACCCTGCTTCTTAGATTTACCTCCCCAGGAATGTGTGTCAAGGAGATAGATCTGTGGAGAAAAGCCACCCGGAGGGGCTATTTTCAAAGAGACTATTTTAAGGCTGCCCTTCCAGCCTGCCACATCCTGACATTTGGTATATTTAGCATCATCCATAGACAGGGCTAATGGATTTTTAGTTGCAAATCATTATGATTCAAACCACTGCAGTCTTTATTTTTTTAATTGCAACTAAGTCGTGCACATAAACACACACACGCGCAACACATACATTAATAGCTACCTTATATTTATACATGAATAATGCTTCCAATAAAAGCGATTTCTCTAGTTAAACTTACAAGCCTTTGCTACTGAACTCTTTATATTGGGGAGAGGGGCTGGTGCTGCAGGTTAGCATGTATTGCCTTCACACTGTGCGTGAAATGCACATATATTTGGTCAAAGAAAAGAATGCACAAAAGGTGTTTTAAATTGACAGCCCAAGACAGGAGTAATTTAACATGCCATTCTTTGCCTCCTGCTCCTGTAGTTGCAGAGCACTGCTGATTTGCCTTGCTGAATACAAATTTATATTGTCCCTTTCATTAATATGGTTTCTTTTCATCCTGTGAATTAATCTCCTTTTGCCAGCACAATAAAGACTATAGAGTAACAAGTTCCAATGTCAGGAATCAAAACTGCAGTGGGTTCAGGCTTTCTGATGGCAGTCTCATTCCCATGCAGCCCCCAGAGCTGTATTAATTAACCGCAGATAAAATAGGGATCACATAATCAAAAGACAAGTCCTCAGCTCACCTCTGCCCTGTGGTCGCCTTGCCAACGCTTGACTTCCCACTTCCTCTGATGATTGATTTAGTGAGTTTTTGGGTCTTGGCCTCTCCATTCTGAGACTAATTCAAGCATCAAACATTCTACTGTTTTTAAAATCTGCCTGGTGTCATGGTTTGGGCCTGAACTTGAAAGCTCCACCCTAGACTGAATCCACATTTTCCAAGGCAGACATTTGGTCTCATGCGTTTATGTATCCCTACAGCATCTTGCACAATGCCAAAACAGTGGGTACTCAGAAAATACAGGTTGGAGTGCGTAGATAGTATATGGGAGCATACTACAAACTATAGTAGCCACACCAAGGCCCTGTTCCCCTGGGCCCTGAGACCTGAATGGGAACCGGCACTATCCTTCTGATGAGATGGAGCCATTCTAACAGACATCTTCAACAGCATGGTGAAATAGGGCTCCAAATACTGAGCACTAAGTACTAGAACAGTGGTTCTCAAAGTGTGGTGCTTGGACCACACTGGTTTCCATTACTGGAAACCAGTAGAAATGCAAATTCTAGTGCCCCATCCCACCCTGCTGAATTACTGTAGAAACTCTGGGGGTCAGGTCCAGCCATCTGGGTTTTAACATGCCTGCTAGTGAATCTAGTCCACAATTAAGTTTGAGAACCTCTGTACTAGGCATTAAGAGCTCAGGCTCTACAGCCAGACTACCTGGGCTACAATCATAGCTGTGCAGTCTTGAGGTTCTTCAGTGCCTCTGTGCCCGCATCTTAAAAATGGGGAGGTTGTAGTTTGGGTTCCCCCTATAACAAACCTGGAGACAAAGATTTGGGCAAAAGTATTTTATTTGGGAGGTGATACCAGGAAGAGATAGTAGGGAGAGTAAAACAGAGAAACAGCCCAAAATAGATCCTGATTGTCAACAGTGGTAAATTCCACTGGGGACTCTGTGAGAAAGGATGGGGATAAATACCCCAGCATTTATTACTATAACTGGCCCATGAGTAGGATGAATCTCAGTTATATTCTATAGACTCCTTGCCTTTCTTGGTTTAGGGTCACTCTGACCTGTCTTGTGCATGGGCCTGGCCTGGAACCAGAAGACCTCAGGCATTGGTCTACATGTTGGAGGACTGTCTGCGGGTAGCCTTCTGATGGGCTGTAGGGACGTGGTTGGGCTCTGATGGAACCTGCCATAGGAATACTCTGAGTACTTCCTAGTGATGATGTGAAGATTAAACGAGGTAATGCATGCAAAAGTGCTTATAACAATGCCTGGCACATCAGTAGAAATAGCTCAGCTCATCTTTGTTATCATCCTTTTGTCCTCCTTTTCTTTCTCACTCTACATCCAACATGCCAGCAAATTCTGTTGGTTTTACCTTCGTGATGTTTAATCCATCTACTCCTCCTCTGTGACATAGTATGATGATGGCAACAGTGATAGTTATTACTCTTTTAGAGCTGAAGGAAGCGCGACCCAGAGATGCTAAGTAACTTGTCTGAGGTCACCCCACTGGTAAGTAACGAGGATTCCAGTCGGCATCTGCCCAACTCCAGAGCCTATGCTCTCAGTGACTGTGCAGTTTTGCTGCTCGCAGATCAATTTCCTGTGCATGTGCTCCCCAAAGCACAGTCATTTAGAGACAGATTTGGAGAGACTGTGTGCAAACTGTACCACATCCCTGTTAGGCAGATGTATGACACGAAATTGATGGGGATGGAGGTGGTCAAGGGCCTAGGGACCCCTTTCTCTCTGGCAGAACCCTGAGCCCACATAGAAGGGGAACCAACCAAGACAAAGACACTCTCCCCTAAATAAACTGTGTCTCCAGCTGCTGAACCTTTCAGACCTACATTAAACAGAACTGGATATACCTAACAACATCCCTGTGGTCACCCAATGGCCTTGGCACTGTCTAAAGAGCTGTGTTGGTCCGGACCAAGGCAGGTGGATCACCTGAGGTCAGGAGTTCGAGACTAGCCTGACCAACATGGAGAAACTCTATCTGTACTAAAAATACAAAATTAGCTGGGCATGGTGGTGCATGCCTGTAATCCCAGCTACTCGGGAGGCTGAGGCAGGAGAATTGGTTGAACCCAGGAGGCAGAGGTTGCGGTAAGCCGAGATTGCACCATTGCACTCTAGCCTGGGCAACAAGAGTGAAACTCCATCTCAACAACAAGAAAACAAAACAAAACAAAACAAAAAAGAGCTGTGTTACCCCCCTGATCTTGTCTCTCCTGAAATAAGCCTGGCATGAAGATCAGGCTCTCAGATTTTCCACAGCTGCTGGTGGACATTGTCTGGACCCATGGGGCTGAAGCAAGTTTTGCCAATCTCATTGTATAAAGCAGTGTGCCAATCAAGTCAGGCAGTGTTTTCTTCTCTTGCAGCATCAATCTAAAATCCTAATCACTGAACCCTCGTCTTCAAAAGAAAGTAAGTAAATATTGATATTGCTTACAAGCAGGCTGCAAGTAGACCTAGACTGGAGAACTCCTTGAGGGCAACACCTGGATCTTACTATTTTGTTTGTAATTCTTAAGGCAGTGCCTGGTGTTAGTAGGTGCTCACTAAATGATTTTTTGAATGAATGGCATGGAGAAAAATGATGGTGGCAACATGAAAGAGATGATATTCCAAAAAGATATGACCCCAAACCTTTGAGATTCCCTAAATTTGCATATCCCACTGTGGCAAAACTCCCATAGGATGTAATACAGTAAAACTTACAAATGTTAAGTGTCTGCTTCAAACCATTAAATAGTGGTGAGAAGGCCTTGGGGAGATGAGGAGCCACGTGGCCTGCTAGCCTCACATTCTATCTTTTAGCTCCTGCTTAACATACAAGGCAACAATTCACTTTTGCAGGACAGCAAAAAGACCAATGTGTACATGTTGTTTTAAGTTGCATTCTCCCAGAGGCTGATTCTGAGAAAAGAATTCAAGTGCGAGTGGCTAATTTGGGAGGAGACCCTAGGAAGCTACTCTAGGGGTTGGAGAAGTGATTCAGAGAAGAAACGGAACTCAAAGAACCCAACTCCTCTCTGGGTTGGCTGGATAGTGGTGGTGTGATCATAGCACACTGCATCCTTAAACTCCTGCGCTCAAGTGCCCTCCCACCTCAGCTTCCCAAGAAGCTGAGACTACCAGGGGGCACCGCTATACCCAGTCTATTTTTTAATATTTTATTTTTTGTAGAGGTGGGGTCCCCGTATGTTGCCCAGGCTGGTGTCAAACTCTGGGCTCAAGCAATCCTCCTTCCTCAGCCTCCCAAAGTGCTGGGATTACAAATATGAGTCACTGTACTTGGCTGCAGGAGGTTTTTATGAGCAGGTCACCACTGAGGGTTACTGGGGCTCAGTCTGACTGGGACCTATGGGAATCTGTGCAGAACACACCTCAGAGCTTTCCCACCCGAGCTGACAAGGAGGCTGGACATGTATCTACCACCTCCCCATCTGTGTTTAGTGGAAGGCTGCTTCCAGGGCCATCAGCTCTCCAGCACTTCCAGCTTTCTGTGCACATGCATGGAGCATGCTGCCATGACCGAAAGGATGTGTCCAGCCAGAGCTGTGACTGCTCAGTAAGTGGGGACCTGGCATGTCCAGATGAGCCCCATGTTGCCTGGATGGGCACTGGTCACATCTGCTACACGCGTCAAGTATATTCGGGGCTCCATGCAAAGGGGGAAAGCTTCAAATGTCGCCAAGATTCTGGTATAGTTGTGTTTGGTTCTTTGAGAATCAGAACAAAGGGAGAAAAGCAGCCCATGTGTCCCCCAAGCCTGTAATGGGGCCACTATGACCCGCAGAGCCCCCTTCCCTTTCCTTCCATCCTCAGAAGGCAGAAGAGGAGAAAGGCGTTTTTTTTTTTTGTTGTTTGTTTTGTTTTGTTTTGTTTTGTTTTTACATCTTCAGGTGACAGTTGTGGCAATAAGAAGACTGCAGCTATCCCCCCAACAAGTCCCTTAAGAAACTGGAAGCTTTTAATTACAAAGGGAAAAGGGGGAAAAGTACCTTTTGTGGCAACCAAGAGGTTATAGAGATTGGGCATCTCTTCAGGAAAGGACTTGCCAGTCAGCTGGAAGGAGCACAGTGGGCAATGACTCCCAGCTATGAATGCCTTAAGTCTCTGCCTTAATTAAAGCCATGGGCTTTCCAGGCCACTCCCAGCTGATGACTCAGCATGGTGAGGGTAGCAAGGCCAGACTATGTTGCCCAACACAGATCTCTTCAATGGACAATCCACTCTGGAACTCCTCTCTGCATTGGCCAAAACTCTGGCACCCTTGCACTGCAAGCTGAGACTCTCCCTGCTCAATCCTGCTGCTTCTGTCTTGTATCGATCACAGGTGTTACCTTCTGATAGACTTCCCATACTCTTCCTAACTCTGCCTACGCGCGCGCAAACACACACACACACACACACACACACGCACACGCACGCAGCACAGTTCATATATACACGGAGAGAGACAGTGAATAAAAGGGACCAAATGTTCTAAATGTTAAAAATTAGTGATTCTGAATGAAGAGCATATGGGTGTTCATTGTCCTAGTATTGCAACTTTTCTCTATATTTGAAATTTTTTAAAATAAAATTTGTGGGAGAGAAACAGAAAAGAAACTGGGACTTCTCTGAGAATCCCCGTCTCTGCCTAGGGCAGCTGATGAATTCTGTGCCTTCCTGCCTCCCTGCAATGGACCTGACCAGGTGCCCCTTTCACCCATTTCTTTTCCTGGGGAATGGTGAATACCAGACAAGTGGATTATTTGGCTTCTAAGGAGGGCCAACTGTGTGCTTTACACTAGAGCAACACACCAGCTTGTATGCAGCTTAGGGACACAAGGGGCACCGTCCAACACTGACACGTTCCAATGCCAAGCCACAGAGCCCAGTATGGCCTCTCGTGTTTGTCATGGGGAGTTGCATGAATGGGCTGAATGAAGGCCAACATAGACACAGAGCCTTCCCAGAGGGCAGAAAATCCCCTGCAGTATGTGCAGAACATAGGAATTGACCAGAAAAGAGACCAGCCCAGAGAAAAACCTAAAAAAAATTGAACAAAAAATGGCATATTGAATGTCTTTTTAGGAGCCTTAAGCAGTATGGAAATAAGTACTGAGAGCAACGAGAATGTCAGTTCACGCAGTTGTCTTTAGGGTGAGCAGATTCCCTGGTGTACCCAATATAGTCCCTGTTGCCTGATCATGTCCAATCTCAGAGGTGTCTCGATTTAGATGCTAAATTATGTGGTCACCTCACTTCTCTCCCTTTGATGCTTCTTGTTATTAATTGGTCAAATATTTGCTGTGAGCCTCCTGGGCCAAGGCGCTGAGCTTATTCATGACAGGGTCAGCAGCATGGTTTCTCTGGCTCAGAGAGACTTCCATTCTCGATGCATGGCAGAGCAGAAAGAGCAGGGGGTTTGCAGCCAGGCTGAACAGGATCTGGATTCCTCTTCTGCCACTCAGCTCTCTGGCCCAGTAAGAAACCCCCCATGACTCAGTTTCCCACCTATAAGTTGAGGACATAACATGTTGCAGTTTTTCAGGATGCTCTAAGGATGAACTGTAGGGAATGAAAAGTGCCTGGCACATTATATGTTTTCAATAAATGGTGTTATTATTAATAGGGAATCTCATCAAGGGTTCTGTAGCTCAGACCCCTTCCCACTGCAGAGTAGGCTACCTGCATGTGGCCCATACACGCACATGTCCTTCACCTTCATAGCTCCTTTCTCCCCTGCCCCCGTGCTACAAGGAACAGAGATTACAAGCTCCTGCTGTCTACCTGGCCTCTTGCCAACCCTCTTCCACTTGTGGTCACAGCTAAACCTCGCAACTGTCTTTTGAAATTGATATTGCCATTTTATACGTGAAGAAATTTAGGTCCAGAGAGATGTAGATATTTGTTATGCACTAAAATTCCTCTTAGGGCACTATGTAGTTTAAGGAAGTACAGCCAGGATTGACTACGTAATTGGCAGGGCCCAATTGGCAGGGCCCAACATAAAGAAAGTAAGGAGTCCCTTATTAAAAAGTTGTTATGAATTTCCAGATGCTGACAGCCGAGCATTAACCAAGTGCAGGGGTCTTCAAAGCAAGAGGTCCTGAGCAACTGGACCAGGCCAGTCAGTTGACCCTGAGTGTAGTCCTCGGAAAAGTAGCTATGGTGAGCAGGTGAGGCCCCCAGGGTGGATGCAAACAGCAGGTGCCTTCTGTGCTGCTATGTGCCACCTGGGAATGGATTAGCTTTGCTCCTGACAGCAGAGGAATAAGGAGGGCATCTGGAAGATAAGAAGAGGAAGGTGTGTTCTGTGCTATGCAACCACACTCCTGTCTTCAGTGGAGTTTATTAAAACATGCAGCGATGAGTTGGGGTGGAGCAAAACAGAGGCAGCCCTGAGGGGTACTGAGAAAGTGGGACTCAAGGATTCATAGAGACCTCAGGGGAAGACTGTGGGCTTTCAAAGGGATTGGGCAGCTAAGCCAAGTTTGCTCAACTCTCTGCCTGTTGGGTGAGGTTCTGAGGCTCAGGGAACATGTCTACAGGGCGGAGGGAGAGGCTGTCTGGGGCTGGCCTGGATCCTCCACTCGTGCTTTAACCAAAGCAGCCTGGCATTAATCTGCTTGATGTTAGGGTTCTCCTCAGAATCCACTGGTGAAAGGTTTACACAGCTGGGGTTCCCCGAGCAGCTGTCTGTGGTGGGTGGGTGTGGGTGGAGGCCTGTCCCCTGAGCCCCTCCCACGAGGTAGAGCAGTTGCCTGAGCGAGCCAGCCTGCAGTATCCTTAGCTCAGCCAAAGCAGGCTTCTGCATCATGCTGGGCTGCTGGAGAAACAGCCTCCCATTGCAGGTCTTGCTTCCCTTGGTTTCTTTGAGTCCAGCAGTATTGTTGGAGAATTCTAATGGCAGACAATGTAAACGTATTCCCCAGCTGTCCCTGGAGTGATGTGGACAATAACTAAGAAGGTCTGCAAAGTGCATAAACAGCAGAAATTTCTCTAGGAAGCTTTCACTAACCTATGGAAATTGTCAAAAGGCTTTGGATCAGATCTGGCTCACAACTGGTACATTATTTGGCCTATATGACACTCAAAAAGTATTTGGACACTGTTTAAAAATCAGAGATTTCATGTAAAATTTTGGATTTTGGGTTTTTCTGGGAAAAAAAGTGCCAGCTTTTGGCAACCCCAGCTTGTTTCTACCTCTAGCTAAACTTACCTGCATGGCACAGCAGGTGCTTCCTTTACCTGGCACCGTTCCCCATTCTCCATGCCCTGCACCCCTCACCCATGTCATTCACTTTATCATGGACTTTGCGGACTTTTTACCTGGATTTTGTGAACATTTGCACTTGCACTGGTGATGCTCACAGTAATGTCATAAACACACTTGCCATCCCCAAATGTCTCCCGTGGAATTATTGGACTTCAGATGCCATTTAGCACATCCTTCATATCTAAGCATAAGTCGCTGGCCAGGGCTTTAGAATTAACTGAGTTTGTTTAATTTTAGAGTTAAATATTGTATCTGTTTTGGCAAGGTGAGATTTTTTGTGACATAAATGGATGCCAGGAGTGCTGGTCCTTAAGTGTGGATTCAGAAATCAACTTGCTCTCTACAAACTTCATGCTGGGTCCGGGGCTTACATTTTCAGCAACTTTCTCAAAGACTATCTGAGAAGGGCTATCTTTGGACCCTATTATCTCTCTCTCGCTCTCGCTCTCTCTGCAAAATGAATTCAGCAAAAGACCTGTGTGGCGGATTATGTTATTAGCAGAGCCCTCACAGGAGAAGAGTCGCTGGATGCTAAGCATGTCGATAATTACGTCCTTGGTTGGAGGCCAGAACCCCCTCTCCCAGCCCGGCTGCTTGCCAGAGACCACAGGCTTCCGCAGCCCCACACGGGGAGAGCTTGGAGCCCCAGCCTCCCACTCTGGAGAAGTGAGCTATTTCTGTGTGTGTACGTGGGAAGGGTGGGAAGACGGAAAGAAAAGTGAGAAAATGTATGTAAGCAAATATTTCAAAGAAAAGAGGGGGAAGCTCATCTTTAAATGGCATTAGAAAATAATCAATGTGATCTTGCCAGACCCCAAAATGAACAGCAGGCCCCATGTCCCTTTGTAGCCCAGGGAGACATTCATTGCCAGTTGCAGCCTCCGGGCAGCCTAGGTGTCCTCAGGAAAATGAAGCCAATTTCAATTCCCGTCTCACCTGCCTGGAAATGATCAGTGGGGCCCTGAAACTGCAGTCAACCCAAGTTGCAGAAGATAACTGTGCTCTGTTCCACCGCAGTCCTCTAGCAAGATGCCTGGAATTTAACGTGTCTAGGGCAATGCCAAAATGTACTTCAGCATGGTTTTCTTACAGGAACAAAGGATGATGATAAAAGAGGCAGGAAAGGGAATCATAAGCTGAGGAGTTAATTTTGTTCTTTAATATGCAGGAAAAGCAACCAGGCAAGTTTCCAGCTAAACAAGAGTCATTTCTTCTCATCAACTCTTTTCCTCTCTATATATTCCACCAATTCTAAAACTAGCCGCTCCCCGCCTTCCCTCCTTCACCTTTAAGGGGTACATTGAAAAGGTAAATGAGGAGATTTTTGAGTGAACGCAGAATGAATAGAACTGAGATGAGAACATGGTGTCAGAACTGAGTCAGCTGCTGATCAGGGACAAATGTCCACAAGTGACTCAAACCAAATGCAATTGCACCAAAAACATCACTTTCAGTTTTGGGAGTATTTTGACATTCAGGCTTTTCTTTGTTTCAGTAGTTTCAGAAACTGTATACATTTGCTTCTGGTTTAGGCTTTTGATTCACATTCCAGTTGAAAGAATATGGATTTGGTTCCATTTGAATTTGGCAAACTAACTTTTTTTTTTCTGGGTTTGGCTCTCAGTTGAGTTGAGACCCAGGCACACATAAGTCCTAGCTCAGAAACATACACAGTTCAACATGGCAAAGCTCACCGGAGCCAAATAGTCTAGTTATTGATTAAAATAATTAAAATATCAGAATCTCACGGATGGCAAATATCTAGAGGAGCTTATATTTACTTACAGAAACTGAGATAAGGCAGTCAAGGAGCCCCTCTTTCACAACAAGCTGGGGATTGGTCATGTTAAAGAATCTCCCAAGAAATCTTAATTCACATCGCTTTTAAACGTGTTTATTAATGTCAGCTATTAATGTGGATGAAGACAGCCTGAACTTTGGTATTTCCTTCAGTAGTGGACACTGTTGGCATTCTACTCAGACTCCTTTACAGCTCATAGCTGCTGTTCCCCAGGCCTGGCCTCAGCCTAGGAAACAGGAGCCACCTCCCCGCCCCGGGTTACAAGTCACCATAACATCCACAAACCTGACCAGTGACTGGCGCAGAATTACAGAGGTCAACTCCTTTTCCTTCTTTCTTCATTCTTCTCTGAGGGCACCCCCAACTGAGAATCCCCATCTCAGGCTCTGCTTTCTTCCAAGTGCTGTTTAGGTGAGAACATCAACTCTCTTCTGAAGGAACTCATATGTGGTTCAGATGTGCTCTGCCGAAGTCCTGTCCAGTATCTTAATATTGTGTTCCAGTGACCTGAAACGTGTTTGTGACTTAACATACTGGTGCTGGTCTCTGGGATTGGTGCCTTTGTACCCACAATAGGCAGATTTTCCGGGTCTAGGGGTCCCCAGATGAGTAGAGGTTTCCAGTTACTAACAAAAACAATATCAAGTCGAAGTGACTCTGAAATTCTGAGCTAAAAGAATCCATTCAAGTAACATTTCAGTCCCCATTCTCTTATATCCTCAAATGCAA
This sequence comes from Rhinopithecus roxellana, assembly GCF_007565055.1. NCBI lineage: Eukaryota > Metazoa > Chordata > Mammalia > Primates > Cercopithecidae > Rhinopithecus > Rhinopithecus roxellana. The sequence continues at coordinate 197,514,553 of NC_044549.1, read as the reverse complement.
AAGAAAAACAAAACAATAGAAAATGCCTCAACCCAGCAATTCTATTATCAGCTCTCAGACAGCTCTTTCTCCACTCTCCCCCTGCCACCCCAAATTGCTCTTTCTCTCCCTCTTATATATCTTCCACACAGCTGGAAAGACCATTGAATCTAAGAGGAAAATCAGCAAAACCATACAGCTTTGTTGAAACAAAATGGCACTTCCTTCCTGGACACCCATGTTTGAGCTCTTTTCCATCTGTATGATGGTGCTTGAGGACGTGATTCTGTGTTGTGCACCTCATTCTGTTGACTTGATGTCTACACTAACTATGACATGAGCAGATTATGGAACTTCAGATCGCAAGTAAATAAATAAATGCTGACCATCTGCAATGAAAGCAATATGTCTGGGTTGGAAAGAGCTTGGGAAAATCTTTTCACTCTACAGTTCAGTATTACTGATGGCTCACTCTTCTGGTACACTTACATCTGCAGCAGATGCTATTGATGCCCTGCCTGAGGGCTTCCATGCCACAGGAAGTGTCTTGGCTGCAAGCAGGAGAAACCTGAAGGGAATGAGAGTAGGGTATTACACCAACCAATGAGGGATGAAAAGAGGTACAGAACTGTCCCAGCCCCTTATTCTGCTTGGAGACCCCAATATGGTTCATCCTCAGGGAGTCCCCAGTGGGCCTGAGCCCCTCTGTTTTCTCCTATGGCAACTCATTTATTAATATGCTCTTTACTCAATTTTCTGCCTTCTTTCTCTTACTTTCCCCACTCATTTCTGCTTCCTGAAATCACCTCTTAGAGAAACTACCTGCGCCCAAGTCCTTACGTTGGGTCTGCTTTTGGGTCATCTAAATAAGATCCCTCCATCCATCCCTTCATCCTGCCATGATCCTACTACGTTCCAGCTACTGGACATGGAGAGGGGAAGGGAAATCAAGAGAATCCAGAGCTGAAAAGATATACTTTCTCTTTCCAGAGATCTCTCAGTCTACTTGAAAAAGATGATTACCATCGGATAGGGCAGTGCTAGAACAGCTGGAGACACAAATTGTCATAACAACACAGAGGAGAGAAGAACAAACTCAGCCTGGGCATACAGAAAGGCTTCAGGAGCCGGGAGGCCTGTGTCTGCTGGGCTTGAAGGATGCGTGGCACAACAGAATGAAGCCTAACTGGAAGAGGGAGGGTCCAAAGCTGGCACAAAAGGTGAAAACTTACATATGACAGAAAGTACACTTTTGATACTAGAATCCCATTCAGTTTAGTATCACTGACAGTGCCTAAAATTTTCTCTTTTTCTCTCTCTTTCAGCAAGACAATTTTTGTCAATGAAATTCTTACATGTCATGACTCCATGGATACTAACCAAACAAAGAAAGGGCAAGCATTTCCAGGTGGAAAGAGAAGGTGAAAAGGCATGGAGACGTGAAGACATGTGTGGAGATTAGTTAGGGTTCTGGGGTGTAGGTGAGTGGAGCTGAGAAGGCAGGTGAAGTCCAGGTTGTGAGACCCTCTAAGTGTCATGCTAGCAAGCTTGGACCTGTGGGGTTATGGAAGACATCAGAGGTTGTTGAGCACAGGAGTGAAGGCTCTAGAGTGATCTTCCAAAACACTTACAGTGGATTTCTTTTAAACATCATATAGTTGTGTCTTGTTTTTTTCATTCCACTTTGTCAGTCTGCCTTTTAATTGTTATATTTACACCATTCCTATTTAAAGTGGTTATTGACATAGCTGGATTAATAACTATTGCATTTGTAACTGTTTTCTATATGTTGCTGTTGTTCTTTGGTGCTTTAAAAAATCTTCCCCTCTTTTTCTGCCTTCTCTGATGTTAACTGAGCATTTTATGTGATTCTATTTTGTCTCTTCTCTTAGCATATCAATTATACTTATTTTTTTTAAGTTCTTTTTGTTTGCCCCAGAGTTTACCGTATGGACTTACAACTAATCAAAGTCCACATTCAGATAACACTATACTGCTTCACAGGTAGTGCAGGTGCCTTACAACAGAGTTTTTGCAAGTCCTCACTCCCCTCCCTTGTAACATTGCTGCCATTAATTTCACTTAGAGTGACCTTTCAAAACATAAATCTGAACCAAAGTGAGTGGTGAACTGCAGTGAAACAAAAATAATCTGAGAATGCTTCAAAATCTCAGAGGCAAGACCTACTATATGGTAGATTGTTTGCAAATATGGCTAAAAATAATTCTATGCATTGCTGTACTGTGCCCCTTTGCAATGTGACTTTGCCACTTCTTGTCAATAAAAAAGTGGCATTTATTTCTCCACCCCTGGAATATGGGCTTGGCCACATGACACTTTGACCAATGAGTCATCAGCAGATGTTCCACAAGCAGGACTTGCAAAGTGCTTGTGCATTGGAGCTTGGCCTCTTGTTACTGGTACATAAAATCTGAGCATCATCCCTGTGTAGGACCAAGTTTAGTTCTGCTACAAAGAAACCAGGAAACCTTTACTTCTGCATGTTCTGCATTGTGGTCTGGGGAGCCCATACCTGTTGCTTTTGCAGGAAAGTCACGTCTTCCGGCCACTGGCCCCTCTGGGACTGCAACTCAGCTGCCAGAGTCAGCCCCTATCCATCACAGGCTCATTAGCGACTGTGTCCGTTTTCTGGACACTGCCGGCAGACAGCCCTCTGTTCACTGGGCTTTTAATAGCATTAGGAAAACCCTGGCTCCAGTCACTCCTCTGGTCCTTCATATGCATGGTCATTCACCAACCTGCCCATTTTATTAAGAAACAGCCAAGATGCAGTATGCTATCCATCCTCCCACCGCCACACACACTTTAAATAGAAAATAGGCAGCAGTCAGAAGATTTACGACTCATGATTTGGAATGCAGGAGAGAGCCCAAAGGAGCATGGAGATGTCCTTGGAGTTCAGATCAGCGGAAGTCGGTCCCATCGTGGTGCAAGGCCGCTCACCAGGTACGGCCTCCATCACTCACACCCGGTCAGATGCGCCACCCACTGTCCCCAGCTCCGTCTCTCTGCTCATTCCTGTAAGCTGCTGGTGGCAGCAGCACTTAATCACCACATTGTCATATATAAAAATTTAAGGAGTCTGCTGTCTCCAAGAAATGAATCCCAGATCATTTTAGAATCCTTCCTCCCCCATTTTTGTTCTTTCTTCTCATTTACCAGCCCTAATTTCACCGTGGAGGCTTCCTTTGGGTGTTCTGAGAAATCTTTATGCAGGGTTAAGGTATTGCTCAGTGTGCCCCTGAAAGAGGACAGCTGGAACCGCCCAGTGTAGAAGCCCTCCCTGCCCATTTCACAAGTGTGGACAGCTCTCTGCTTGAAAGGTCTTGGGCCCTTCAAAGCCACTTTACAATCCTGGACCTGGCTTCCCACAGTTTTGCCCAACATACTCGTGGAGCAGCAAGCAGGCTTTCCTGGAAGAGGCAAAGAATAGGAGGACCCCAGTTCCCGTCTCAGCCCCCTGCCTCAGCCCAGGTATGCCACATCTTCAGAACCTCTGCATCCCAAGGAATGAAGGGCCTTGCCTTGTTTCACCTGTACAGCTCAGTCTCATGACAGGCGAGACTATTCTGAACGGTCTCTCAGAGTATCTAACGCAGGGAGTCAGGTAACCAGGTCTTCATTGTCAAGAGTCAAAATGAAGATTGTGTTGGGGCCTGGGCACTATGATAGCTGATGGCCACATAAAGCCAACCAGGAGACAACGTGGCATGGTGTCAGAAATATGGCCTGGGGTGCACATCGGCTGGTTCGATAAGCTACACGGCTTGGGCCAAGTCACTTGGACTTGATAAGGCTCAGTTTTTACATCCGTAAAATAAAGATTGTTATCAGGCTTCAAGGGAGTATTAACTGGAAAGCTGTTGTTATGTACACACTAAGCCAAAAAGAGCAGAAACAGTTGATACTGTTGTTATTATTGTGCTTATAATAAAACTATTACTATTATTATTAATACTGGAGACACAAATTCTGAATGGGGACAGGGTGTGAGCCCGTACCCACAGGCAGCAACCTAGAGCCAGGGCTATAGGAGCTCAGGAGCAGTGGCTTGGGATGGGGCAGGGCCAGATCTCAAGGCCATACTCTACCAGGCTTTCCATCTGGCCCAGTCTGAGTGTTACCCCTTCTGCTCCTTTCTCAGACCGGAATCCCATCCCTGGATTCTCGGCAACCTCTCAGTCATTTGCCTCAGTTTACTTGCACATGTATTTGACAGGAAATGGATGGCAGGGTTTGACTGTGGAAGGCTTTGAGGCCCCCCTCCTGTGCCACAGGGTCAACAGATGACCTTGAGGTTATAGATGACTTTGACAGTTCCCCAAAGGGTCTCTCACTGCCCTGGCCTTTTGTCAGAGAATACAGTCTTTAGTGTTTGTGGGTGGAGCTTTTGCCCTCTGAGTGTAGCAGCTCCTACCACTGTGCACAGCATTCTCATAAAGAAAGAAACCAATAAACCAAATCAAACAGCCATTCCCAGAATTGCTGGGGCAGGAGGAGGCGCAGGCTCCATTCATTAACAAAACCAGTCCTGGCTATTATCTTTAATACGTGGACTGAATCTTTATTGCATTTTAATCTGCTCCATTCATTCTTTGTGGGCCAATGATTTGATTCAGAAACCAGAGCAACAATTTCAGGATTGTAATTTGTTGACAAGGTACTGGTTCTTAAAAATTCCCCCATATTCTTCTTCCAGGACTATGGAAAGAACATCTGGTCTAAAAGTCTAGGGATCTAAGTTCCAATTCTAATTTAGCCACTAACTATGTGGATGATTATAGGGAAGGCATCCAAAGGTATCTTAGTTTGGGTTTTTTCTCAGACCCTGAAATAAGCACCTGTGTTCAGGGAGTTTATTGGGAGGGGTAAGGGAGTAGGGTGAGTGGGACAGGAAAGGAGAAAATACAAGAATGGATGTGGTAACTGGAGAACTGGGGCTCAGTTCTGCTGGGGCCTGTCTGAGAAACCATGCTGAACACACTCAGAATTGTCCCAGTGCAGGCTGGGGTGGCTGGAACATACATCCATCGACTCTCAGCATCCCCTTTTGAGGATTGCTCCAGGCATGTCAATGCCTCCAAACTTCAGTTGTGCCTGCTTGTGGCACAGCAAGCTCTCATGGTGCTGGAGAAAGTTTCAGTTAGAGAAGGTGGCAGCCATCATGCAGGAGGTGTCCCCCTCAGCTGCAGATGAACTCAGGTGGCTGAGGGAATATAGAGTGGGGAATAGTGTCTGCTGCAAGGGTTAGCTCATTGTGTGGGGTGGGGGACACTGGAGTGGGCTGAATTGTATTGTATTGCTTAGAACATGCAGTATGTAGGATATAATCTATGTTCCCAATATGAACTTGACCACCTTTGGCTCAGCATCCTGATCTATAAGGTGATTAGCAAGGTTGCTGCTGCAGAGGTGTCTGGTAGAACCTGACATCCATTTTCCCTTTCTCCCTCAGTAACAGAATTTCTTGCTGGGCACACGGTCACACAGGAAGCAAACTATACTTCCCAACCACTTCTGCAGATGGGTGTGGTCATGCGTTCAGATCAGACTAATGGGGTATAACTGGAATTACAGCATGGCGACTTCCGGGAATCATCCTGTAAAACAGTGGGTGCTGCGCTTTGCCCCTCCTTCCTTTCTCTTGATCCCTTCCTTGGTCTTATGGCTGGGATGGGGTGTGAGAGTCATCAGCTTGGACCACGAGGGGAAGACCACACCTGGTGGCACTGCAGGGAGCCAGAAGGAGCCTGGGTCCCTGCAGACTTTGTTCCTTAGCCTCCAACTAGAAGCTCCAGCCTTTTACTTGAGAGAGAGGAATAATCTTTTATATTGTCTAAGCAACCAGACTTTGAGTCTCTTGTTACTAATAGACTAACTTAATCCTAAAGGATATAGTCCTTCACAGTTCTAATATTTTCCCCTGAATTCAATGTTTGTTTTCTTTTGAAATAACTGGGGGAAAGGACTAGGAATCCTTGCTGGTCTCCACTGCCCCTGTTTGGCAGGGGGCGGGGGTGGTGGCTGGGGAATGGCAGCTGCAGCCCCTTCCCATGCACACATGAGCTTCCATGCAGTCCCGGCCAGCCTGCCTTCTAAAATATTTGAACTCCTTGGGCTTCACCTGGGGCTGCAGCTCCACTGTCACAGAAGCCACCAGCCCCCAAGCACCTTTGCTGTTGGGAGGAATCATTATTTTTGTGCCCCATATGCTGCTGAGACAGTCTTGTCCCCAGTGCTTTGGGTAGGTGGAGCAGATGCTACAGTTCCCCAGGCCCATCTTGGTGTCCCACGCTGCCCGGGGACAGTACCCACATGCTGACAGCTGCCTCCTCCAGTGCCTGCATCCTCTTTCACTTCACAGGAGGCGTCCTCTTGCACCATAGGAGTTTGCTCAGCCTGAGTGTTTGCACCTCCAGGGACAGCTCTCAACCAGGGGCTCTGCAGATAGACATCTGGCCTTCTGTCCCAGTGGGACAGTTCTGAGGTGCCTTCTGCACAGTTCCTCAGAGGATCCCACGAAGGGTGGAGCCCTAGTTGCCCACCATGGAGACCCACTCACTAATACACTCCCTTCCTGGGATTCCCCTCCCAAAAAAATACATGTGCACCCAAGTTCTCATCTCAGAGGCTGCTTTGGTGGGAATTGGACTTCCATGAACTCTGCAGCCTAGAGAGGTCCAAAGGCCTCCCCAGAATCTCCACTAATTCCTAGGGGCCTTTAGGTTTCTCTGTTCTTGGCTTATCCATCCAGACATGCTGTTCTTATTTGTACTCAAATCAGCCTGGTCTCAGAACATAGCCCTTTCACAGGTGTCCAAAGAAAGCCTCTCCTACCAACTTCTCAAGTTTCGCAGACCTCTGGGTTCTGGGAATCACATGTTCTTGCGGTCTCTCTGGCCTCCCCTCTCTTCTCTTCCCATTGTCTCTGTTTCTACACCCCATCCCTCTGGATCACTCCAGAAGCTCTCAATTCTCCTTCACCCTACAGAGCTGCTGCCTTCAGACCCAAGGAGCCAAACCAAGCCCATCGGTTGTTGGCAGAACAGGGGGCCCTCCATTGAACGGGACCCACTTTCCTCAGAAAAAAGTGGGTTATTATCGGTATTTCACACATCAGGAGAGCAGGTCTTACAGGTGTGATGTTGGGCTGCCCAAGGTCACAGGACTAGTAAGTGGGTACGGCAGATTCTCTCAGGGCCCATGGGTATCCCCTCAACATTCACCTTTCCACACTGAAAAATGCTAAGGGAAACCCCCCAAACTTTCTGCCTCAGGGTTCCCCTGCCTCTCCAAGGCATATAGGACAAGTTGAAGTGCCAGAGAGTGAATGTCCTCAACCGATGATGGAAGGGTGTTAGGGGACACATATCCCAGTTCTCGCCTCTGACTGGGAGTGGGAACATGTCTGAACCTCACTTCCTGGAGTGGTAACTGCTTCATAATTCACTCTAACTTATGCCTCCCCTCACTTCCCACTCCTGACTGATGTTTCTTGGGGTCATCTCCCAAGTCGGCATCCAACTCATTGTCTCACAGTCTGTATCTGGGGCACTCTCAAAATGAGGCAGTAGTGGAGCTGGAATTGGAACCCGTGTTTGGCCAACCCCCAAACAATGCCCTTTCCAATATACCACATGTGCCCTGCTGCATCTCTTGGGCATTTCTGCTTGTTGTCTGGTTGCCAGTGCCTCCTGGTACTTGTGATGCTCTTCTGTTCCCGATTAGACAGTGCCCTTCCCCAGGGTTCTATCTGGCTTCCAGTCACCCTCCCTTTCCCAACATTCTAGCCTGATTTGGAGACCACACGCTGAGCTAGGAGCTCTGTCCTGAGATGGTGGGAACCCTCCTCATGCTGAGACTGTGGGGGTGTAATTATTCATGGCTGTGGTTTGCCTGTAGCCTGGCATTTCCCAAGCTCTTTGCAACTGTTTAGATGCAACCTGCCCAACATTTCTCTGATGTGGCTATAGGAAATTGCCTCTTTGTTTTCTTGGCCCTCCACCCAATGCCTTCGAAATGGGCCACCGTGGCCCAGTTTATAATTTGGAAGGCTCATCTGTCTGCAGTTACTTAACTTGCCCACCTCTCCCACAAGAAAAATGATTCAAAACTACAGCATTCCTGAGGAGGAGCGTAGATCATTTTTTTGGCAGGCCCTGTAAGGGTGACCAGCACAGCCAAAGGGTATACAAATAAGGGACACCTGACACTGTGTGTGGTGGCTGGAGCTTATCCCAGATTCATGTACCGTTTAGCTGTGTGGGATCTCTTCTGGGGCTGTCTGTCTCACAGGACACTTCCTAGACACTTTCCGTCCCTAATCAGAAAGGGGTTAGTTCCTGGGGTCTGTGTCTAGGGGATCTTGGAGGTGAAGGTGTGATAAGGTATCAGTGGTGTTGCGGGAGACATCTAAAGGTCTGGACACAGGACGACCTTGTAAAGCACAGCCTTTGAGTGGAGGTTGCCTAGCAAACCAAAGTGAAGCTTTACCTGGAAGTTCATTAAGCTCCTCCCACTTGTTAACTGGTCTCACAGAGGGGGGTCCCTGTCAGAGATCAGAGATCATGTGGGCCTTGCCCAGACTCCTGGAGGACACAGCCTTAATATTGCCCCTTCCACAGTGAGGAGTAATTTGGAAACTTGGAGTCGAGCCTCTAGGTGAGGCCAAGGGCTACTTGCAGTTTGAGTAATGAGATGCTTCCTAAACCAATACAAAAAAACCACCGGGTGACTTTAGTTCACTGGGAGCAGAGTGCACTAACTGGGGACTTTAGCTGGGACATGATTACTGAATATATACATATATTAAAAATACAATATAGTTTAGCTAGAATGTCCGTGTGTTTGGCCATGAGTGACTGTCTAACAAGAGACTGCATTAGAAAGAGGGTTCTGGATACCCATGAATTTATACTTGCTGAGAATATAATGAGTTCCTTAGTTTTTCTAAAGTTTTCTGAAACATCCGATCCTAAATTCACTTCTAGGGCTGTTTCTTTAATGATTGATGGATGTTCTGCATACCAAGGAGATGCAGTAGTTACCTGGCTCTGGTCTCTTCTCCTGTCCAAATAGATCATCCTCTTAGATTCCAGTTGGGTGTGTTACAATGGTGTTAATAATCTAGACTGTTAAAAAGAACATCAGTCACCATTGCTGGTGGTAATGTAAAATGGTACAGCTGCATTTTGTGGAAATCAGAAAGGAGGATAAGTGTAAATATTAACTCATAAATTGTAAATAAAGCCACATAAAAGCTGCACTTTACATGGTCATCCTGTGTCCAACCCTTTGGTCTCTCCCTCACCACCCCTGATACCTTCTCACACGTTCACCTCCAAGACCTCTCAGACACAGACCCCAGGAACCAACTCCTTCATGATTACACCATCAATTTTGTGGTTCCTCAAAAAGTGGAAAACATTTTTGTGGTTCCTCAAAAAGTTAAGCATAGGATTATCATATGAACCAACAATTCCACTCCCAGGTATATACCCCAAAGAATTGAAAGCAGGGACTTGATCAGATATTTGTACACTAATTTTCATAGCAGCATCATTGATAATATTCAAAAGGTAGAAACAAATCAAATGTCTATGGATGAATGATTCACAAAACGTGGTACATAGAGGTGGCTGGCAAGGTGGCCAAATAGGAACAGCTCCAGTCTGCAGCTCCCAGCAAGATCAACCCACAAGGCAGGAAATTTCTCCATTTCCAACTGAGGTACCTGGCTCATCTCATTGAGACTGGTTAGACAGTGGGTGCAGCCCATGGAGGGTGAGCAGAGGCAGGGTGGGGTGTCACCTCACCCAGGAAGCACAAGGGGTCAGGGAATTCCCTCCCCTAGCCAATGGAAGCCATGAGGGACTGTGCTGTGAGGAATGGTGCACTCTGGCCCAGATACTACGCTTTTCCCATGGTCTTGGCAACCCGCAGACCAGGAGATTCCCTCAGGTGCCTATCCCACCAGGGCCCTGGATTTCAAGCACAAAACTGGGCAGCCGTTTGGGCAGATACCGAGCTAGCTGCAGTTTTTTTTTTTTCATACCCCAGTGGCACCTGGAATGCCAGAGAGATAGAACCATTCACTCCCCTGGAAAAGGGGCTGAAGCCAGGGAGCCAAGTGGTCTAGCTTAGCAGACCCACCTGCACAGAGCCCAGCAAGCTAAGATCCACTGGCTTGAAATTCTTGCTGCCAGCACAGCAGTCTGAAGTCAACCTGGGATGCTTGAGCTTGGTGGGGGGAGGGGTGCCTACCATTACTGAGGCTTGTGTAGGCAATTTTCCCCTCACAGTGTAAACAAAGCCACCAGGAAGTTCAGCTCTGCAAAACCACTGTAGCCAGACTGCCTGTCTAGATTGCTCCTCTTTGGGCAGGGTATCTCTGAAAGAAGGACAGCAGCTCCAGTCAGGAGCTTATAGATAAAACTCCCATCTCCCTGAGACAGAGCACCTGGGGGAAGGGGCAGCTGTGGGCACAGCTTCAGCAGACTTAAACATTCCTGCCTGCTGGCTCTGAAGAGAGCAGCAGATCTCCCAGCACAACACTTGAGCTCTGCTAAGGGATAGACTGCCTCCTCAAGTGGGTCCCTGACCCCCATGCCTCCTGACTGAGAGACACCTCCCAGCAGGGGTCGACAGACACCTCATGCAGGAGAGCTCCAGCTGGCATCTGGTGGGTGCCCCTCTGGGATGAAGCATTCAGAGGAAGGAATAGGCAGCAATTTTTGCTATTCTGCAGCTTCTGCTGGTGATACCCAGGTAAACAGGGTCTGGAGTGGACCTCCAGCAAACTCCAGCAGACCTGCAGCAGAGGGTCTTGATTGTTAGAAGGAAAACTAACAAACTGAAAGGAATAGTATCAACATCAACAAAAAGGATGTCCACCCAAAAACCCCATCTGAAGGTCGCCAACGTCAAAGACCAAAGGTAGGTAAATCCACAAGGATAAGGAAAAACCAGTGCAAAAGGGCTGAAAATTCCACAAACCAGAATGCCTCTTCTCCTCCAAAGGATCACAACTTCTCACCAGCAAGGGAACAAAACTGGAAGAAAATGAGTTTGATGAATTGACAGAAGTAGGCTTCAGAAGGTATGTAATAACAAACTCCTCTGAGCAAAAGGAGCATGTTCTAACCCAATGCAAGGAAGCTAAGAACCTTGAGAAGAGGTTAGAGGAATTGCTAACTAGAATGACCAGTTTAGAGAAGAACATAAATGACCTGATGGAGCTGAAAAAGACAGCACGAGAACTTTGTGAAGCATACACAAGTATCAATAGCCGAATTGATCAAGCAGAAGAAAGAATATCAGATATTGAAGATCAACTTAATGAAACAAAGCATGAAGACAAGATTAGAGAAAAAAAGAATGAAAAGAAATTAACAAAGCCTCCAAGAAATACAGTACTATGTGAAAAAACCAAACCTATGTTTGACTGGTGTACCTGAAAGTGACAGGGAGAATGGAACCAAGTTGGAAAACACTCTTCAGGATATTATCCAGGAGAAATTCCCCAACCTAGCAAGACAGGCCAATATTCAAATTCAGGAAGTACAGAGAACACCACAAAGATACTCCCCAAGAAGAGCACCCCCAAGAAACATAATTGTCATATTCACCAAGGTTGAAATGAAGGAAAAATGTTAAGGGCAGCCAGAGAAAAAGGTCGAGTTATCCACAAAGGGAAGCCCATCAGACTAACAGTTGATCTGTCTGCAGAAATCGTCTAGCCAGAAGAGAGTGTGGGGCCAATATTCAACATTCTTAAAGAAAAGAATTTTCAACCCAGAATTTCATATCCAGCCAAACTAAGCTTCATAAGCAAAGGAGAAATAAAATCCTTTATAGACAAGCAAATGCTGAGAGATTTTGTCACCATCAGGCCTGCCTTACAGGAGCTCCTGAAGGAAGCACTAAACATGGAAAGGAACAACTGGTACCAGCCACTGCAAAAACATACCAAATTGTAAAGACCAACGACGCTGTGCAGAAACTGCATCAACTAACAGGCAAAATAACCAGCTAGCATCATAATGACAGGATCAAATTCACACATAACAATATTAACCTTAAATGTAAAAGGGCTAAATGCTCCAATTAAAAGACACAGACTGGCAAATTGGATAAAGCATCAAGACTCATTGGTGTGCTGTATTCAGGATACCAATCTCTTGTGCAAAGACACACATAGGCTCAAAACAAAGGGATGGAGGAACATTTACCAAGCAAATGGAAAGAAAAAAAAAGCAGGGGTTGCAATCTTAGTTTCTGATAAAACAGACTTTAAATCAACAAAAATCAAAAAAGACAAAGAAGGGCATTAAAAAATGATAAAGGGATCAATGAAACAAGAAGAGCTAACTATCCTAAATATATACACACCCAAGACAGGAGCACCCAGATTCATAAAGCAAGTTCTTAGAGATGTACAAAGAGACTTAGACTCCCACACAAGAATAGTGGGAGACGTTAACATCCCCTGTCAATATGAGATCAACAAGACAGAAAATTAACAAGGATATTCAGGACTTGAACTCAGCTCTGGACCAAGCAGACCTAATAGACATGTACAGAGCTCTCCACCCCAAATAAACGGAATATACATTCTTCTCAGCACCACATTGCACTTATTCTAAAATTGACCATGTATTTGGAAGTAAAACACCCCTCAGCAAATGGAAAAGAATGGAAATAATAAAAAAACAGTCTCTCAGACCACAGTGCAATCAAATTAGAACTCAGGATTAAGAAACTCACTCAAAACCGCACAACTGCATGGAAACTGAACAACCTAATCCTGAATGACTACTGGGTAAATAATGAAATTAAGGCAGAAATAAATAAGTTCTTTGAAACCAATGAGAATAAAGACACAACGTATGAGAATCTCTGGGACACAGCTGAAGCAGGGTTTAGAGGGAAATTTATATACTAAATGCCCATAGGAGAAAGTGGGAAAGATCTAAAATTGACACCCTAACATCACAATTAAAAGAACTAGAGAAGCAAGAGCAAACACATTCAAAAGCTAGCAGAAGACAAGAAATAACTAAGATCAGAGCAGAACTGAAGGAGTTAGAGAACTGAAAAACCCTTTGAAAAAATCAAGGAATCCAGGAGCTGGTTTTTTGAAAAAATTAACAAAATAGGTAGACCGCTAGCCAAACTAATAAAGAAGAAAAGAGAGAAGAATCAAATAGACACAATAAAAAATGATAAAAGGGGTATCACCACTGATCCTACAGAAGTACAAACTACCATCAGAGAATACTATAAGCACCTCTGTGCAAATACACTAGAAAATCTAGAATAAATGGATAAATTCCTGAACATATACCACCCCCCAAGACTAAACCAGGAAGAAGTTGAATCCCTGAATAGACCAATAACAAGTTCTGAAATTGAGGCAGTAATTTATACCCTACCAACCAAAAAAAGCCCAGGACCAGACTAATTCACAACTGAATTCTATCAGAGGTACAAAGAGGAGCTGGTACCATTCCTTCTGAAACTATTCAAAACAATAGAAAAAGAGGGACTCCTTCCTAACTCATTTTATGAGGCCAGCATCATCCTGATACCAAAACCTGGCAGAGACACAAGAAGAAAAAGAAAATGTCAGGCCAATATCCCTGATAACATCGATGCAAAAATCCTTAAGAAAATACTGGCAAGCCAAATCCAGTAGCACATCAAAAAGCTTATCCACCATGATCGAGTTGGCTTCATCCCTGGGATGCAAGGCTGGCTCAACATATGCAAATCAATAAATGTAATCCATCACATAAACAGAACCAATGACAAAAACCACATGATTATCTCAATAAATGCAGAAAAGGCCTTTGACAAAATTCAACACTCCTTCATGCTAAAAACTCTTAATAAATTAGGTATTGATGGAACATATCTCAAAATAATAAGAGCTATTTATGATAAACCCAAATCCAATATCATACTGAATGGGCAAAAGCCGGAAGCATTCCCTTTGAAAACCGGCACAAGGCAAGAATGCCCTCTCTCACCACTCCTATTCAACACAGTATTGGAAGTTCTAACCAGGGCAATCAGGCAAGAGAAAGAAAGAAAGCGTATTCAAATAGGAAGAGAGGAAGTCAAATTGTCTTTGTTTGCAGATGATGTGATTGTATATTCAGAAAACCCCTGCTGGCATGGTGGCTCACACCTGTAATCCCAGCACTTTGGGAGGCCGAGGAGGGCGGATCACGACGTCAGGAGATCAAGACCATTCTGGCTAACACAGTGAAACCCCATCTCTACTAAATATACAAAAAAATTAGCCGGGCATGGTGGCGGGCAACTGTAGTCCCAGCTACTCGGGAGGCTGAGGCAGGAGAATGGCGTGAACCTGGGAGGCGGAGGTTGCAGTGAGCCGAGATTGTGCTACTGCCCTCCAACCTGGGCGACAGAGCAAGACTCCATCTCAAAAAAAAAAAAAAAGAAAAGAAAAGAAAAGAAAAGAAAACCCCATCGTCTCAGCCCCAAATCTCCACAAGCTGATAAGCAACTTCAGCAAAGGCTCAGGACACAAAATCAATGTGGAAAATTCACAAGCATTCCTACACAGCAATAATAGACATACAGAGAGCCAAATCATGAGTGAACACCCATTCACAATTGCTACAAAGAGAATAAAATACCTAGGAATACAACACACAAGGGATATGAAGGACCTCCTAAGAAGAACTACAAACCACTGCCCAAGGAAATAAGAGAGGACACAAACAAATGGAAAAACATTCCATGCTCATGGGATAGGAAGAATCAATATCATGAAAACGGCCATACTGTTCAAAGTAATTTATAGATTCAATGCTATCCCATCAAGCTACCACTGACTTTCTTCACAGAATTAGAAAAAAACTATAAATTTCATATGGAACCAAAAAAGAGCTCATATAGCCAAGACAACCCTAAGCAAAAAGAATAAAGCTGGAGGTATCACGCTAGCTGACTTTAAACTATACTACAAGGCTGCAGTAACCAAAATAGCATGGTACTGGTACCAAAACAGATATATAGACCAATGGAACAGAACAGAGGCCTCAGAAATGACGCCACACATCTACAACCATCTGATCTTTGGCAAATCTGACAAAAACAAGAAACGGAGAAAGGATTCCCTATTTAATTAATGGTGCTGGGAAAACTGGCTAGCCACACGTAGAAAGCTGAAACTGGATCCCTTCCTTATACTTTATACAAAAATTAATTCGAGATGAATTAACTCAAGACTTAAATGTAAGACCTAAAAGCATAACAACCCTAGAAGAAAACCTAGGCAATGCCATTCAGGACATTGGCTTGGGCAAGGACTTCATGACTTAAACGCCAAAAGCAATTGCAACAAAAGCCAAAATTGACATGTGGGATCTAATTAAACTAAAGAGCTTCTGCACAGCACAAGAAACTACCATTCAAAAACCTCTTCTGAAGAGGCAACCTACAGAATGGGAGAAAATTTTTGCAATCTACCCATCTGACAAAGGGCTAATATCTAGAATCTACAAAGAACTTAAACAAATGTTCAAATGTTCAAGAGAAAAACAAACAACCCCATCAAAAAGTGGGCAAAGTATATGAACAGACACTTCTCAAAAGAAGACATTTATGCAGCCAACAAACATATGGAAAAAAGCTCATCATCACTGGTCATTAGAGAAATGCAAATCAAAACCACAATGAGATACCATCTCACGCCAGTTAGAATGACGATTATTAAAAAGTCAGGAAGCAACAGATGCTGGAGAGGGTGTGGAGAAATAGGAATGCTTATACTGTTGGTGGGGGTGTAAATTAATTCAACCATTGTGGAAGGCAGTGTGGCGATTCCTCAAGGATCCAGAACTAGAAATACCATTTGACCCAGCAATCCCATTACTGGGTATATACCCAAAGGATTATAAATCATTCTACTATAAAGACTCAGGCACACATATATTTATTGCAGCACTATTCACAATAGCAAAGACTTGGAACCAACCCAAATGTCCATCAATGGTAGACTGGATAAAGAAAATGTGGCACATATACACCATGAAATACTATGTAGCTATAGAAAGGATGAGTTCATGTCCTCTGCAGGGACATAGATGAACCTGGAAACCATCATTCTCAGCAAACTAACACAGGAACAGAAAACCAAACACCGCATGTTCTCACTCATAAGTGGGAGCTGAACAGTGAGAACACATGGACACAGGGAGGGGAACATCATACACTGGGGCCTGTTGCAGGGTCGGGGGCTAGGAGAGGTATAGCATTAGGAGAAATACCTAATGTAGATGACTGGTTGATGGGTGCAGCAAACCACCGTGGCATGTGTATATCTATGTAACAAACCTGCATGTTCTACACATGTATCCCAGAACTTAAAGTATAATAATAACAATAAAGTGATAAATACAAACAATGGAATATTATTCTACCTTAAAAAGGAATAAAGTTCTGATCTAAAACATGGATGAATCTTGAAAGTATTTTGCTAAGTGAAATAAGCCAGACACAAAAAGACAAATATGGTATGATTCCACTCCTATGAAGTACTTAGAATAGTCAAATTCACAGACAGAGAAAGTAGATTGGTGGTTACCGTGGGTCGGGAGGAGGTAACAGGGAGTTATTGTTTAATGGATATAGAGTTCCAGTTTGGAAAGATGAAAAAGTTCTGGAGATGGATGGTGGTAATGGCTGCACAGCAATGTGAATGCTTTTAATGCCACTGAATTGTGCACCTGAAAATGTTTAAAATGGCAGTTTTGTTTTATGAATATGTCCCACATCAAAAAACATTTTTTAAAACAGTAATTTAGTGAGAATGTTTGTGATGTATGCTTTCATTTCATTTACAAAAATGCTTTTCTTTAATCATGCTAGTTTCTCTGCATACATTGCGACAAAATGTTAATAGTCCTCTGCTTCATGTCCAGGAGGGCCACTCTGCTAAGTTGAAGGTTTAGTGACTGTGTGGCTTCTGGATTTTGAACTGACAATCAACTTTTCTTGGGTACGCATTTTGGGGAGGTGGGAGTACTGTGGGTTCCTGAGGCCTAGTCCTTTATTCTGTCCATGATCTGCGTTCCTGGAAGAAAAAAACATTGGAAGATGCTGACAATGACTGCAAAGATTGCCTAGTAATTTCAGGTAGGAAATGGCTCATTAAAAAATTGAAAAAAAAAATACAACTTTGATGAGCAAGGTATAGATGAGTCAGAAGCATGAGAAATGAATACATCTGAAATCTAGGTAGGTGTTTTCTTTTTCTTTTCTTTTCTTTTTTTTTTGTTTTGTTTTGTTTTGTTTTGAGACGGAGTCCTGCTCTGTCACCCAGGCTGGAGTGCAGTGGCACAATCTCAGCTCACTGCAGCCTCCGCCTTCCGGGTTCAAGCCATTCTTAGGCCTCAGCCTCCTGAGAAGCTGTTATTACAGGCATGCGCTACCATGCCCGGGTAATTTTTGTATTTTTAGTGGAGATGGGGTTTCACCATATTGGCCGGGCTGGTCTCAAACTCCTGACCTCAAGTGATCCACCAACCTCGGCTTCCCAAAGTGCTGGAATTACAGACATGAGCCACCATGCCCTGCCTAAAATCTAGGTATTAAAAATGAAGTAGAAATGGTGCTTAGCAAAGTTATTTGTGGTTTTTCAAACTCAGATCAAGAACAATAGAAAAATTGTTCCAGATGTTCAGTGGAACTTGGGACAGAGCCAGATCCACCCAACTCAGCGTAGTCTGAGAAAGGGAGAGGGAAAGGAAAAGAAAGGAGAGAGAAATAGAAATGCAAGGGGTGGGTGGTTGCTTCTGATGTGTACATTTAACTGTGAAACTAAATACACATGTTGGTAGATACCAAGTTCACTGTGCCTGGTAAACGATGAATGCCAGGACAACCCAAGTTTCTGAATTTAAAATTACAGCATAAAGGTTTAAATTAGCTCCAGTGTTGAATACTGGGGAGTCTTTCCTACCATGGGAATTCAGGGTTAGAAAGATTCCTGTAGGATGTATTGGATTCTTCCTCTTTAATTGCACTTGAGTTGTTTTTTTTTAAATGCAGTTCTTTATATTTTGGCATTGTTTTCTGAATTGAAAATCTTGTCATGTTAATTTATTTATAAGCTAACAGAGGCTGAAAATGCAGTGTTTTTTTTTTTTTCTTTTTTTCTTTTAACTGATGAGCACAGTAATTAGCTTGCTGCTGAGTGCTGGAGTTCACATTGAGAATGCTGTGGGTGAGTTTCTGGTAGTGTCAGTAGTCGCCATGAGATGGGGCTAAATCAGCCCCCCACTGTCCTATAGCACAAGTCCAGAAATAAACCACCCAGATAAGTTTAAATTGTAAAACACAGAACACTACCCCCAAGGAGCACAGAAAACCCCACCAACTCTCCGACACTAAGATTGACCATAAATGCCAAATCAACTGGGTAGTTTATTTGGCACACATTTTTTGAGTGTTCACTATGTGCTCTCTTTGTGCTAGGTGTTAGCAAAGGAAGACTCCAGTCTTTAAAAACTTACATTAATGAAGGCCAGCAGACTATAAGCAATCAACCATAATGCAATTTTTTTTTTTTTTTTTTTTTTTTTTTTTTTTTTGAGACAGAGTCTCACTCTGTTGCCCAGGCTGGAGCACAGTGGCGTGATCTCAGCTCACTGCAAGCTCTGCCTCCCGGGTTCACGCCATTCTCCTGCCTCAGCCTCCCAAGTAGCTGGTACTACAGGTGCCCACCACCACGCCTGGCTAATTTTTTATATTTTTTAGTAGAGACGGGGTTTCACCGTGATAGCCAGAATGGTCTTAATCTCCTGACCTTGTGATCCGCCCGCCTCAGCCTCCCAAAGTGCTGGGATTACAGGCATGAGCCACCGCGCCCAGTCCCATAATGCAATTTCTTAAGTGTTGTAAGAGAAACTTGTCCATAGTGATTCAGGAACCCAGGAGGACTAGTGAATGGTTTTCTGTTTGGGTGCGTGTGTATATTGGTGCATGTGTGTGCATGAATGTATATGTGAGTGTGTGTGTGTGTGTGTGTGAGACAGAGAGACAGAGAGAGAGATCAGAAAAGGCTCCACAGAGAGACATTTGTCCTCTGTGTTGAAGAATGAGTTGAATTTCAAAAAGCAAAGGCAGAGGCGATTCCAAATAGAGGGAACTGCATGAATACAATACATTGTGATTCAAGCAAAAAAGAGAAAGTTTTCATGAAGGAAACAAGATTGCCTAGAAAAAGAAAACATAGCCTGTCCTCTTCTTCTTTCAGTTTCCCCATTTGTTCCCTGTTTTCCTATTTTTCCCTTCCCTTCCCAAACAGTTCAGTCCTAACCCATTAGCTGAGGCAGAGAGCAAGGTAGACATTCATTCCAGGGAAGGCCATGACAGTCCAAAGAGGAGCATCAAAGCCCAGGCAGGTGGGGAGACCTGGATTGGGACCAGGCAGAGAGGGGCAGCCAGGCTTGGGGAGTCAGAGCTTGGGCAAAGTGAGAAAGGCATTCCCCCAGAAAGGCAGCCTGGGATGAGATGTCAGAGCCCATCTAAAGTGAGGAGAGTGTCCACTCAGTGGCAAAACAAGAAACATGAAGAAGACAACCATTGATGTAAAAAACAAATAAACTCAGGGTTTTACATATTGATCGAGTTCATTTGTTCATTCAGCAAAACGTATGGAGCAGGTACCAAGTTCCAGGTCCTGGGATAGAGGATGTAGAGGTGAGTAAGGTGTCACAATTTCCATCTCCATGGCATGTAGGGTCGGCTGAGGAGACACTGCCCAGGAATGAGGAAGAAAGAAACTAATGTCCTTTGCAAAAGTGTAGGTCTCATAACAGATATGGGCCACAAATAAAATCAACGAAAATGACACCCAAATTTTTATTACAAGTGTGAGTTGAGTGGAGCAGCCCATTACCGCAAAGGGATCACAAACAGGTCAAGTTTAGAAACACTTGTCTATATTTACCAACATTTAGTCAATTTCTTTGCTCCTCAATTGTTCATCTATTCTACTATTTCAGATTCATTTTTTTTCCCTGCTGAAAGTATATGCTTTCATTGTCTTGTCAGCATGCATCTGTGGTTTTGCTGGCACTTGAGTAATAGTTTAGCTGGGATAGAATTGTGGTTGAAGAGTTATTTTCCGTCAGCATTTGGAAAGTATTTCTGTATCTTTGGGCATCTGTAGTTGCTCCTAAGAAGTCTACTTCCAAAAGAATAGCCATCACATTGATAATCTTCCTTTTATCTCCAGTAGCTTTTAAGATACTCTATTTGTATTTAATGTACTTGTTTCATCACATTGTAACAAGATGTGCATTTGTTTTTATTTAATCTATTTGAGATTTAAAGTTATCCTTCAATCTAAGAACTCATGTTCTCTAATTTCTTTTCTTTTCTTTTCTTTTTTTTTTTTTTTTTTGAAACGGAGTCTCGCTCTGTCGTCCAGGTTGGAGTGCACTGGCACTATCTCGGCTCACTGCAAGCTCTGCCTCCCGGGTTCACGCCATTCTCCTGCCTCAGCCTCCTGAGTAGCTGGGACTACGGGCGCCCGCTGCCATGCCCGGCTAATTTTTTTGTATTTTTAGTAGATACGGGGTTTCACCATGTTAGCCAGGATGGTCTCAATCTCCTGACCTTGTGATCCGCCCGCCTTAGCCTCCCAAAGTGCTGGGATTACAGACGTGAGCCACCACGCCTGGCCCTCTAATTTCTTATCTCTTTGAATATAATTCTTCCCTAGTCTCTCTTGCATTCTCCTTCTGGAAAATACATTGGTTCTTCTCACTCTTTTGTTCATATCTCTTAATTTTCTTTCATATTTTTCATCTCTTTATCTCTCTGTGCAATTTCTGGGTGATTATGTCAGCTTTATCTGTCTATCTATTAATTATTTCTTCCCGTAGATCAACTTGTCCGTTGAGTTTTTGAAATATATTTTCATTGAGATATAATTTACATATCATAAAATTCACCAAAATGTTGGTGAATTTCAATGATTTTCAATATATTTACAAGGTTGCACAATTATCACCACTAATTGTAGAACATTTTCATCACCCCCCAAAAAAAAACCCTGTACCCATTAGTAGTCACTCCCCATTTGCTCCTCCTCCATCCTGTGGCAACCACTAGTCTACTTTCCATCTCTATAAATTTCCCTTTTCTTGACATTTCATATAAAGGAAATAATACAATATGTGGCCTTTTGTGTTTGACCTCTTTCACTTAGCATAATGTTTTCAGGGTTCATCCATGTTGTACCATGTGTTAATACTTTGTTCTTTTTTATGGCCAAATAATATTCCACTGTATGAATACACCTCATTTTGTTTATTAATTTGTCAGTTGATGGACATTTGGGTTGTCTATACTTTTTGGCTATTGTGAATAATGATGCCATAAACGTTTGTGTACAAGTCTGTGTGTGAACATATGTTTTCAGTTCTCTTGGGTGTATATCCAGGAGTGGAACTGATGGGTCAACTCTTTATTAAACTTTGCGAGGAATTGCCAAACTGTTTTCCACAGAGGTTGCACCATTTTACATTCCCACCAGCAGTATACAAGGGTTCCAGCTTCTCCACATCATGGCCAACACTTGACATTGTCCATCTTTTTTGTTATAATCATCCTATAAGGCATGAAGTGGTAGCTCATTGTGGTTTTGATTTGCATTTCCTTGATAACTGAAAGATGTTGAGCATATTTTCATGTGCTTTTAAAATTGGCTATGTGTCTCTTACTTGGAGAAACGTCTGTTCAAATCTTTTGCCCACTTTTAAAGTGGATTGTTTGTCATTTGATTGTTGAGTTATAAGAATTCTTTGTAAATTCTGGATACAAGTTGCCTATTTAATATATAATTTGCGAAAATAGTCTCTCATTCTGGAGTTGTCTTCTCAGGTCCTTGATGATGTTCTTTGAAGTACAAAAGCTTTTAATTTTGATAGAGTCAAATTAGTCTATTTTTTCTCAAGTCAATTTGTGTTTTGGGTGTTATATCTAATAAATCTTTGCCTAATCCAGGGTCATGAAGATTTACACTCATGTTTTCTGCTTAGAGTTTATAATTTTAGCTCATAGATTCATTTGCAATTAATTTTTGTCTATGACGTAAGAGCCCAAATTCATTATTTACATGTGGACATCAAATTGTCCCAGCACCATTTGTTGAAAAGATTATTCTTTTCCCCTTTGAATAACCTTACATCTTTGTCTAAAATCATTTGACCAAATTGTAAGGGTTTATTTCTCAACTCTTAATTCTATTTCACTGAGCTATGTCTGTCCTTCTGCCAATACTACACTGTCTTGATTACTGTAGCTTTGTAGAAAGTTTTGAAATGAAGAACTAGGAGTCTTCCAACTGGCAGCACGATTGGGCTCTTCACTCTCTCCTTACTGGAGAAGCCAAGCAAAGGCACCGAGATCCCTCCTGGCAGAGCCCTCCCCTAAAGGCTTCCTTCCTGGAATATAATAAAAACAACAGTCACCGAATTGGGCCAGCCCACTTAACTTTGTCTCATTTAATCCTAACAACCCTGTGAGGTAGGTATTATTTTTATTATTTCTGTTTTACAGATAAGGAAATGGAATATGCCCAATATGTTCCAGTTGCTCTTCCAGACTCACACTCCAGCCTTGCCCACACACTCTGCTATTGGGGGCTGGCCAGTGTATCATTGCCCCCATGAGTTCTAGACCCTCTGACTTCTAGTTGGGTTGAGCAGAAGAGACTTTGCTGGAGATGAGAGAGTGGGAGGTGTGTAAAGTCAGGGCTTTGATTCCCTGGCTAGCTCTCAGTGAGGGTGCCCCTGGCTGGCTTTAACCCTTCCAGAAGGTTGCTCTCAAAGCAGCTTGCTCTAAATGACTCTTTTTTGGGGGGGTTCTGGTGACCTCACCTGCCCTGAGCTGTTCCATGCAGAGAGGTAGCTACAGCTCCTGGGAACCGTGGCTTCCCTTTCAAGTGGGCTGATGGGTCTTAGAGCTCTAAAATTATTGCTACCACTTTATCTTATTTGTACTGCATATTTCAGTTTACCTACTACATCAAAATAGCATGCACACTCCACCTTAGGGCCTTTCAAAGATTAACTCTTTTTCTGTATTTAGAAAAAAAACTCAGAACTACTGAAAAATCGCAAGAATATTTCACTGGACTCCAATGTATCTTTCAGAAGTGAACCCCTTCTGGGTGTCATGGGTTCAGCAGGCTCAGGAAGATGCGCTCTTGAGGAGGACCTAAGGGAAGATCTACCTGATGTGCCAATTTCTAGAAGCACTTACTCCGAGGTCCTTGCCAATCCATTTAATATTAATGGTAGTAGTAGGTGGAGCAACCCTTAGGAATGAAGTTTGGGCAAACATAATGGAACCTGCAGATACAAAGTGCAAGCCCATGGAGCTTTATGTTAGACTCCGCCTTGAAAGGCCGATTGGACTCTGCAAAATTTGGAAAACCATTTAGAGTCTTTCAAAGCAAACTGAGAAAGAGGCAAAGTCATAAGCTAAATGTCAAGAACCTAGAAATGTAGCTTCTAGCAGATGAGCCCATTAGCAATACTACTGAGACTTGCAGGTTTTAGGAAGTTTGAGAGTGATTTTGAAATTATCTGGGCAGGATCAAAGCATCTGTTCCGAGATATGCTTTGTGGAGAAGGGGAGGCAACACCAATGCAGAGCTTGAAAATTATTGCTACCACTTTCTCCTATTTGTACTCCATATTTCAGTATGCCTACTACATCAAAACAGCATGTACATTCTACCTATGGCCTTTTAAAATAAATTAACTCTTTTACTGTATTTAGAAAAAAAAGCTTAGACCTACTGAAAAGTTGCAAGAATATTTCACTGGACTCCAACATACCTTTCACATGGAGCCACCTATTGCTTACATTTTGCTGTGGGAGGCGGGCTGTATGTGTGTGTGTGCACGCATGCATGCATGCTCTTTCTGTCTGTCTTTCAGTATATAAGGTTGAGCCATATAAAATATGAACATTATTATTCTTATTTTTATATTTCATATGTATGTATTTTTTACTATGCATACTTATTAATTTTTCATATTTATCATTATTATTCATACTTATTCCTATTTTTATTTTTGCTATACATTTGAGAGTAAATTGTAGAGACCAAGACCCTAAGTATCTAATACTTCATGTGCATCTCCTAGGAAAAAGGATATTCTCTTAACCACAATTCAAGGATAAAATTTGAGAAATTTAACATTTCTCCAACTCTCTTATTTCACATATAGCCCATATTGAGATTTTGCTAATTGTCTCAATATCATCCTTTATAGCAACATTTATTTTCCCCAGTCCAAGATCCAACTCAGCATCACACCGGGCACTCTGATGTCAAGCTTAAAGCCTCTCTGTCAGTAGTACATGGGTTATGTGGTACTTAGAGTGGACTCAGGTCTTAGCTTAATGGTTCTGGTTGGCAGGGGAGCAGTTAGCTCCTGCCAGAGAAAAAAGCTTCCGTTGTGCCTGAAATGAGACATACTCTATGATGGAGAACTTAAAAAACTCCAAGAGTTTTGGCTGACTCTGGAGAAGCCTTAGAGAGGCCAACCCAGAAACACTGGGAAGGAAGATTCTTGTTCTGGGTCCCCATCAGCAGCCCTACAATTTGCATTTCCCTTCCCCTGGGTGGCATGAGTTCTCAGTGGAGTTTCAGGGGCTTTTCCCAGGGTTACATATTCTGTTCTGGGGAATCCTTGTCCCCAGTCTGCATTCTTCTGCCTTTGAAATCAGAAAGATGTATGGCCCAGCCCTGCTCTACCAGGACAACCAATCAATGGTGTGTTTAGTCCCTAGCTCTGAAGTGGGACAATAAAAAGTTTATATTGGTAGTTCGTCAGGATTCAAGGTAGTGCTCACAAAATCTTGGAATAGAAAGGCTCTCAGCAAAACAAAAATATTATTTCTTTTTTTCTTAAAAATAAAAGTACTTGTTTCTTTTCTCTTAGAATAAAATTTTCTTTTTTCTTAAAAAATGAAGTGGAAGTGCCAACTCATCTGACCTTATGAGTGTGTGTATATACATATATATTCATGTAAAGATAAATACATATATTTTTTGTATACATGATATGTGTGCATCTACCTATCAATTGATTGAATGATCTATCACTTACTTATACGTATGATCGTCTGACCCTTTCTGTGTATTATAGAGACACAGGAAGGCATGGGGGGGACGGGGGATATTGATTTTCCTACTGAAAGGACAGATGCCATTTGCACTATCCCTTCCTTTGTTTACCTTTCTTTGGATACAGATATGAGGCATGGAGCTATGGCAGCCATATTATGCCAATGAGGGGAACCATTTTCCAACCAACAGAGAAAGGCAAACCTGCTAAGCAGAACAGAAGGACAGAACCTGGGCCCACTATGACCCTGTTGAGTAATTGAACTGATTACTACAATCACTTCCCTCAGATATTGTTATACTGGAAAAAAATTAATTTAATTTGTGGCCTCCTAAATAACATATATTTTGTCTTTGCCCTGCTTCCTGGCACATAGCTCCTGAAACCACTGGACTGTCTGGAGTGATAAGTCTTTAGTATGCTAATGAGAGAACTGGTGGCTGGGGGCTCTTAGATAACTTCAGGATGAAACTAGTCACCAGAAAGAGCAAGACATCATTAGAGGGTTGGGACTTTCTGTTCCCTCCATCCCCCAACTGCCATCTCCAGGGAAGGCTGGAGATTGAGTTAATCAGTAATGGTCAATGATTTAATCAATTGTGCCAATGTAATGAAACTTCCATTAAAAAATCCTAACAGTGGGGTTTGGGAAGCTTCCAGGTTGGCGAACACACTGGGGTGCTAGGAGAGTGGCACTCCCAGAGAGAGCTTGGAAGCTCTGTGTTCCTCCCACACTTTGCCCATGCATCGCTTCCATTTGGCTGTTCTTGGGTTGTGGCCTTCGTAATAAACCAGTAATGGTAAACAAGGTGTTTGCCTGAATTTTGTGAGTCATTCTAACAATTTATCAAACCTGAGGGGGTGGTTCAGTAATCCTCAGCTTGTAGCCAAGTTGGAGAGAGTATGGGTACCCTGAGGACCCAATACTTGTGAATGGCATCTGAAATGAGGGTAGTCTTGTGTGACTGAGCACTTAAACCTGGAGTCTGATGCTGACTCTGGGTAGAGTCAGAGGTGAATTGTAGGAACACCCAGCTGATGCCCAGAGAGTTGGAGAATTGTTTGGTATAGGGAAAAACCCACACATTTGGTGTCAGAAGTGCTGCGAGTAAAAACAGCTCAGTATCTAATAAATCCCCTGTAAATTGGGTTTTCTATTACATAGTCTGAAAGCATTCCGAACAGATAGAGGCATAACTTTGGGAGTTATTTCCAAGGGAAACGAAGTCTGAAATCACTGAAGTTTGTTAGTTCCATTTATATCTGGAGGTGGAGAAAAGATAACTAGTTTAGTTTAAGAGATGTTAAAATTGTCATCACTTTTTTGAGTACTTGCCATGTGCTTTAACACATGCTATCTTATTTAATCCTCAGTCCAACCCAATGAGCTCAGGTAAGGAATGGAGACTGTGCCTGAGGAGAGGGTCACTGGACTAGAAGGGTTGAGCTCTGCTCTCTCTAGCATATTGCCCAGGGAAAGTGCATAAGGGAAGAGAGAAGGGGCCAAGGCCAGCAGAAGTCGGGTATTGACCTGAAGTTTTGTCTTTCATGTAACAGAGGAGTAGACAGGGAGGCAGGACGGTCAGGAAGCCAGCGGGAACTGTGAGGTGGTCATGAGGTCTTTGGTGACCTTAGAGCAAAGGCTCTGGGGTGGATGCTGGGGGTTGGGTTGTCTGGGCATGCTGAGGCAGGGCTTCATTACCCACCCTGGGGCTCTTCTCCTCTGTAAACAGCTGCTGGAATAGTTACTTTTCAGGTGTGCTCTGAGTTTCACATTTACTGAGTCCTTGTGCCCCCTGGACACAGGAATGAAGACCTCTGCTTCTAAATGACTGATGATGAGGAAAGAGAGAATGAGAGAGGAAGGGAGTAAGGGAGGTAAGGGAGAGTGGCCCGCAGGAGGGGGAGAGGCCAGCTGTCTGTGGGGTGTGGGGACAGGAGAAAGACTGGCCTTGGCTGCTTTGTACAGCCGAGGGGCAGTGATGGAAGCATGCCCACAGGGCTCTGGATGAGGCAGGAAGGTGCACACCTGCTGAGGTATTCTCATTTCCACAGCCAGTCAGAAACCCAGGAGGCTGGTGCTTCCTACTCCTCGCTGGGGAGTCTCTTTGTGCTGATTTATGGCAGCTCATGGCGGTCTGTTCTCCTGTTCTTATTTGGGTTTCCTCTGTTGGTTCAGCTGGAGTGTCCAGCCCCACTCCTTAACTCCCTCTCAGCCTCCAGCATGGAGCCTGGCACGCGGTGAGCTGTCAGCCTGTTTACTGACTTCATTTGTGGAGAGTAGATTTTGGTTGAGGTCTCTGCCTGTCTTTTAATTTCTTGTTTAAGCCAGCGTTACCTGGCCCTTGTTAAGACATGTGACAGCTGCACAGGAAGCAAATGCCAACTGTTGGCATGCTCTCCCCACCCTCCTCCACAAACCTCCCTCCACAGATTGCCCAAATGGCACCAACACTTACTCTGGACACCTCCCTCGCCCTCCCCGCTCACGTCAGAGCCACTGCCAAAACCTATTAACACTTACGTCCTAAATATCACTTCTCTGCAACTCCACCCAGGCTTCTGCCCAGCCCTGGCTTTGCTCACGTGGGCCACTCTAACAGTTGCTTCTCATTGATGCTTTCTCCCTACAATCTTTCCTGCATTCAGAAGCCCAAGTAGTTTTCTAAACAAAAAATTGGATCCTCTCTCTCCTTTGCTTAAAACAATTCCATGACCTGTCATTCCTTCCAGAAAAAGACCAAACTCGAGGCTGTGGCCTCGAGGACCCTTCTGGCCCTGGGTCACTGATTCAGCCTCAGCTCACTCTTTCCTGAGCTATGCTGGCTACCATGTCTGCTGTGAGTTCCTCAAACACACCACATGCACTCTTTTCTTTCTTTCTCTCTCTCTTTTTTTTTCTTTTTCTTTTTCTTTTTAAGATAGGATCTCCTTCTGTCACCCAGGCTGGAGTGCACTGGCACAATCAAAGCTCACTGCAGCCTCAACTTCCCAAACTCAGACAATCCCCCCACTTTAGCCTCCTGGGTAGCTGGGACTACAGGCGTGTGCCACCACGCCCAGCTAGTTGTTTGTATTTTTTGTAGAGACAAGGTTTTGCCATGTTGCCCAGGCTGCTACGTGCACTATTTTCCTGAGGTCTTTGTTCTCGTCTAGAATGTTCTCCTCTGCCTACCACACTCTTATCACCTCTATGAGCTCCCACTTGCGTTTCACAATTTAGTTCAAAGGTCACTTTCTCAGGGAAGCCTTCCCAGTCCCCACAAAGCCCAATCGAGCCCTGCTATTACACTGTCCTGTAGAAACCCAGAGCTTTTCCTTTGCAGCACTTATCATGGCTATAATTCTATATTCGTGCACCTATTGGATTAGTGTTCATCTCCCCATCTTAGCTGAAAACTATATGAGGACAGGGACGGGGTCTGTTTTTTATTCCTAACTGAATCCCTTGTAGTAGTAAGGCAAATAGTAGGTGCTCAATAAACACCTTTTGAAAAGTGAAGGCATGACTGGATAGATGGATGGGTGGTTAATAGCCTAGATTCTCTTTTCCTGCTGGGGGAAATGCTGCACCATTTTACTTTCCACCAGTGATATATGAAGGTTCCAATTTTTCCACATCCTTGTCAACACTTGTTACTCAAATATATATGTGTGTGTGTGTGTATACTTATACTTATTTCCATCCCAATGGGTGTGAAGTAGTATCCCATTGTGGCTTTGATTTGCATTTCCCTGGTGACTAATGATATTTTGCATCTTCTCATGTGTTTATAGGCCATTTGTATATCTTCTCTGAATAAATACCTATTCAAATCCTTTGCCAACTTCTTAATTGGGTTGTCTTTTTAAAGTTGAGTTGTAAGAGTTCTTTATGTATTCTGGATACTAGACCTTTATCAGATATGTTCTGCAAATATTTTAAATAAATCTTTATCTTTGCTCCCTCCTGAAACTCTCCTAAAATGACAGCAAAATAATAAAATTAGATTCATTCTAACATTGAGGACAAGAAGCAAAAAGATGCAGATGAGAGATTTCTAAAAATCTTTGGAAATAGCATTTGGGGGTGTGGTCTCTGACTTTGCACATAGGGACAGTCTCAGTTCTAGTGTAGAGAAAGAATGAGACAGTTCACCCTAGATAATTCTGGAAAAGTCTAGGGCCTTAAAACACCAAAACTGCAGAAGTTGTAGGGAAAACAAAGGGTAAAACATTAGCTTTATTTACATACACAGTGGATGAACCCTAGGTCCCACCCACCATCCACAGGAAATGAGAGATTTCTTTCCCTTCAGACATTTCCAATTCAAAGATGTGGAGTGCACAGCAGGCAGGTGACAAGAAAGTCTGTGCCCTGAGCAGGGTCCTCTGTTGTTTCCTTACCTTGTTCCTAAGTATGGGGATCTGCGCACCTCTACTCCAGGCAGAAAGCTAGGAGACGGGAAGGTTCCCCTGAAGAACCTGCATAACCTCAGAAGAAAGTTTTCTGATCCTGGCACTGGGCTGGAGACTAGGCTTGCATGCAGTCCGATCACCCCTGCTGAGGCTGACTAGTTCCCAAGCTCTGCGCATACTCAGAGTGGAGAGATCCCCTAGACCTGGCCCCCTCACCGCACAAATGTGCATATGCATTAAGTTAATCACCTCAGAGAGAAAAGAAGATGTATCTCAGCCAAAAAACGCAAGGACAGAATGTCACTGAAAAGGAGCAACAGAAAATAGAAAAGCAGCCTTGAAAATTAAAAATGTAACTAAAATTTTCAAAAGTTACATAGCAGAATTAGAAGATAACATATAAGAACTCTCCTAGAGAATAGAACAAAAAGCCAAAAATAGGGATGAAAGGGCAGAGGAGATAAGAAAATGAGATGATCAATGCAGAATTCCATAAAGGGAAATGAGAGACAAGAGCAGGAAAGGAACTATTAAAGAAACATCACATAAAAAATTTCCAGACTTTAGACACAATAATCATCCAGTTCAGGAAATGGGAAAAAGATCCACATCAAGGCACATCAGGGATTTTAAAAAAGATTCTAAAAGCCTCCAGGGAGGGACAAAAAATGGTTCCACATGAAGGATTGGGATGCATAATGCCATTAAACTTCTCAAGAGCACAATGGGAGCCTATGACAATGGAACAATGCATTTTAAAGAATGAGGAGAAATAATTTTGAATCAAGGAACTAATATTTCTAACCTATCAATCAAATTTGAAAGCAAATATTTTTAGATGGGTACAAGCTGAAAAATTTTGCTTCTCAAGCAAGTGATTATTGGGAAGCTACTGGAAGATGTACTTAAGCAAAAGAGGAGAGAAAATACGAAAAAAAAAAAAAAAAAAGAAGAGGAAGAAAATAGATCCAACAAGCCAGGGAAACAGTCCAAAAGAATCATAGTGGGAAACCAGGAATGTAGTCCATAACCAGTCCAGAATAAAGGAGAAGGATGGAGGGAGCTATAGAAGAGAGGTCGCTAGGAAGTCAACAGAATTGATAAAGCATCTGACATACTTGGCCATTTAGAAAATGTTGTTCATAGGCTTTACAGATCCACTGAAAGATATGAGAAAAAAATAAAAATAAGTACATAAAAAATGAAGTAAATGGAAAAGACCAAGGCAATGATTAGCTCCAGGAAAAATAAAAACTTGTACAAGCAATGAAAAGATGAAAGTATCTCCCTGCCTCAGCAGTGATTGATATTTACATAGTCATAAATAATATAACCACTGGCTACTTATTTAATTTCTGAAATAGCATGTTAGAAGAACAGGTAAAATGGCAGGGTGGTGGTGGGGCGGAGGGGCGCAGTAATCTCTAAGAGGGCTAAATTCTCGTATAACCTAATAGAAAGTCAATAGATCATTTATAACACTTATAAACCAAGAAATTGAAGCATAAGCATGTTAGTTAGAAATAACAGGGTGAGTACTCGGGATAAACACTGAACTAAGTGGTTGTCTCTGGGGAGTGGACATGGGGGTTGGGAATGCAGAGGGAAAAAACCGATGATTTTTACTGCCAGACTTGCAGCATTATTTTACTTAAAAAACAATTTGAAAATCAATTACAAAACATAAGGAGGCTCCTTCTGAAATGTGTGCTGTGAGACCAAGAATTGAAAGTTTCCATTCCATTTACCTGTGAGGAAGGTGACAATGACATTCACATTCCCACAGGATGTTAATAACTCAGGGCTCAGTAAGTTCCCACATTGTCCTCTCTCCCAATACACACACCCTGCATTTATGAAAACCTTTGTGCTTTAGAGAAAAAAGGAGAAAACAAATGTGTGGAACTCCAAAATCACAGCCCAAAGCACATATTTATTTGTATCACAGACAAATCCTCAGATTTGGTTGGAGAAACTTAAAATCATTAGTGTCTACATTAGTGTCAAATGTGTTATCCGCAGTGTTTTCCAGTGGAGTAGCACATGTTTCAGAAATAAGTGGGAGACCAAAAGGAGGGAGCCAGAAAGCCAGGAAGTGTGACTCAGACATTTGCTTTTAACTTTAATTAGTCAGCCCTGCCAATTTACTTCTCGGAAGGGGAAGCTCATCTCCTACCCTCTTTCTTCTAGAGCAATTTCAAGTTAGTCTCGCCCAAGAAGTGAGCCACTTCGTTGCCGTTGTATGTCTGATGAGACCTGCCCACTTGGTACTGCTCATCAACATCCGAGCTGCACATCAGTCAGCAAAAATATATCGATCACTGTCTTTCTTTATCCTCACACCCTTTCATAGGACTCCCTAATGCTAGTGGATTTCTCAAAGCTAATCCAAGTCCCAGAAGGTTGCTAAAAGAAATGATGGTGTGTATATTGGCTCAGAAACAAAATTGCAAAGTGCTTTCCAGTTGGTAGACTTGGAGAGAAGATGCACAGAAGCGCAGACCGAATTTGATTCAATAAACATTTATTGGGTGCTGACTACATGCTATTCTGCTGGGTTATAGAAATGACTGGGACCTGAAACTGGCCCTCAGTTATCCCAATATTGGATCATAACTCTTTTCCCAGTCTCCTCTTTTCTGCCCCACATACTGGGGGAGCCCCACACTGTCTTCTGGGCAGGAGGAAAAATGAAGGGAATGCGCCAGTCTCTCCAGCTTGGGGTTTCTTCGGTTAATCTGAGAGAAGGGAGGATAGAGTCCAACAGAAGACAGCGGAGTGTGTGTGTGTGTGTGTGTGTGTGTGTGTGTGTGTGTGTCTGTGTGAAATGGGTATTTATCCCTTTTAAATATGCTTTGCTAGTTTTCTGTATCTTAGATACAAAATGGCCTTTGATGGTGTTTTAAACAATGCCTATAGAAAGAATTCCAGTCTGAGACCCCAAATCATACAGACTCAGAGGATTTGTTTAGCTAACTTTCCTTGTTAGGGGGACCAGGCTTTCACAGTATTCCATGTAACTGTTCCCCCATTTTCAATTCCAACTACTCAAACCCTCTCAGCTTCTACATTTTTCTCTATAAGACTTTCCTCTCCCACTCCTCCAGGACATGCCATTCTCCCAAGCCCAATATAAAGAAAGTTCCAGTGGCAGCCGCCAGCTATCGCTCAGGCATATTTAGATTGGTTATCAATGGTGTTTCTCCTGTCCAGTCCTTTTTCTGGGTCTTGGGTGTGGGGAGGGGGAATCCTCACTATGGATGGCTACAACCTGGAAACAGTCATTCAGACCCTCTACGGCCCCCAGGCCCTTACGCACCCAGCAGTTGCCATAGCATTACTTTGCTCCCATCCCAAAGAGCATTTGAAACTTGGAGGAGGTTGAAGATTCTCCAATTGGGGTTTCCAACTTCTTGGAAGGGTATTGGAGGTTAAGTGTCAATTTCCAGAATGTTAAAATATAAATACCTTGAATTTGGTCATCCAAGCTGCTAATGGTATATAACTCATGGTCCAATCAGGAAAATAGAAAACCATCTAGGTATATTAAACAGAGAGAATTTAGTACAGAAAATTGAATACAAAGGCCCTGGAAGGGCTGGAAGAGCAATAACGAGAAGGAATCCTACACAAAGATCAGTATGGGTTCTACCCATGAGCCCGCACCTGCTGCTGTGCTGGGAAGATGCTGACGCAGAAGATTATTCTTAGACCAAGCCTGGAACTATGGAAAAGGACTGCCTTGACTCCACCGCTGAATCTGGAATCCTATTGCCACCATAGCACCACCAGCTACTGTCACAGTATGGGAGCCAGAAGCAGATGGCTTCTCTTCTCCCATTGATCTTCAGCCAATGTCTCCATTGGCCGAGCCTAGCAGAGAGCCTGCCAGCAGGGATTCTGGGAATATAGTTTACAGTCTTCCAGCCCTGAACTTACAGAGCAGCATATAGAAGGGTGGGGGTGAAAGACAACAGAAATAACCTGCACAGGGAAGCACCCATCCTAAATTTTGATCTGTTGCTTAGCACAGATCCTCTGATGTTCAGGAAGCTTGATGCTAAGGCATTGGGATCTGCACTGGAAAAGCTCCTCTCATTGCTACAACTAACCATGATATGACAGCATCATCCTTCAGGGCAGCTGGAATCTTGGGCCCTAAGGCCTGGAGGGACTCAGCTTTTCTGCTGGAAGACACATACAAGTTTCTGTGTGCCTTAGTCAATTGGGCTGCTATAATAGAATACTAAAGCTGAGTGACTTATAAACAACAGGAATTTATTTCTTATAGTCCTAGAGGCTGGAATCTGAGATCAGGAGGCCAGCATGGCAGGTTCTGGTGAAGGCCTTCTTCTGGGTTGCAGACTGCGAGTTCTTGTATCTTCACATGGTGGAAGGAAGTGTGAGAGCTCTTCTGGCTCTTTTTCATAAGGGCACTAATCCCATTCAGGAGGGCTCCACCCTTATGACTAATTACCTCCCAAAGGCCCTGTCTCCTAATACCATCAACTTTGGGGTTAGAATTTCAACAAAGGAAGTTTGGGGAGACACAAGTATTCAGCCCATAACACTACATGTTTATGAAAGGTGGCTCTGAAGCCAATTTTGTACAGCTCCATTAAAAAAAGACAAAATGAAAACATATTTTTTCTCTTAAAATTTTCTTTAGAAAACTATAAAAATATGATCTTACATAAAACATTGGCTCTTTGTATGACAGAAAGAGAATGTTTGGCAAGACAAGACACTATAGGCTTTGTTACCCCAAATCAGTGCCCAGCCTATGAGGGATTGTGTTTCAAAAATACCTCTCTTTTCTGAGAGTCAGATGAATTATAGAAACACAGAAACACCATCCAAAATGGTTTTTTTTCCTACTTAAAAGTACATATTAGAATTGTTTTGTCATTTTAAGTTATTTATGTTTACCACTGGGAAATGTTGAAAAGCATAAAGGAAAAAATTATTATAAACATTGTGATGTATATATCCCTCTACTTTCTTCCGACATACAGAGAAAAAAATCTATAGTTTTACTTTCACAGTTTAAAAATTAAAGTGAATTATGTATAAATTATTTTTTAAATCTTTTCCTACTTGACAACATGCCATTAAACCAACTTTCATGACATAATTTTTGAATAGCTCCTTATATCAAAAGAGTTGTACTGGGCTGAGCACAGTGGCTTATGCTTGTAATGTCAGCACTTTGGGAGGCTGAGGCAAGAGGATCAATTGAGGTCAGGAGTTCGAGAACAGCCTGGCTAACATGGCGAAACCCCATCTCTACCAAAAATAAAAAAATTAGCCAGGCATGCTGATGCATGCCTATAGTCCCAGCTAGCCGGAGGCTGAGGCTTAAGAATCACTTAAACTTGGGAGGTAGATGTTGCATTGAGCCAAGATCACACCACTGCACTCCAGCCTGGGCAACAGAGCAAGACTCTGTCTGGAAAAAAAAAAGAGCGAGAGAGAGAGAGTTGTACCATAATGTAACCAGCTTTATAGGTTGAATATTTAAAGTATTTACTGGTTTTTTACTAATACTATGATGGACATGAACAATTCTTTTTACAGGACTTTTATTATTTCCAAAGGATTGTGGAATAGTCCAGAGAGAATTGTTGAGTCAAAGGACATGAATGATTTTAAGGCTTTTGATGCACAGTGTCCAATATCATCCAGATGCACCGAACCAATTTCTACTCCTACAAGGCAGTGCACCAAAGTGGTTGCTTCTCACTGATTCTAGGTCATGTCATTAAAAAAAAAAACAAAATAAATAAACAATAACCACAGAATACTCACAAAGGCCATATAAAATCATGGTTCCACTTCTCCAAACAGAATACTGAAAAGTTAAATGCCATATTTTACTGATTCTAAGATACACTCTTTCTTCTTCATATTTTAACATCTCTGCTATCAGTGGGGTTGAGCACATGTTTTTGTTTATGCTCATTGTCCATGTGTTCCAGTTAGGATGAAAAATAGCACATTTCTTTCTCAAGCCTTCTAGTTTGGATGAAAAATGACATGATTACACCAGAAATCCACTAATCACAGTGTGGTTGGTTCTGACTTTGGACAGAACTGGGCACTATAAGAGTCCTTTGGAGGGGATCTTAACTCCCTTCTAGAGAGCCAAGGATAGCTAAGTGGAGACTGAAGGATGAGAAGGGATTCATCTGGTGGAGACTATAGTAAGAAGAAATGTCAGGTTTAGCAGATGGCCTCACCTAGGCAAGGGCTTGAAGGTAGCTGGGACACTCATGGACAAGAGCTATGGAATGGGAGTAGCTACATCAGAGGAGTGCAGTAGTTTTGGCCATGGATCTACCTTTATGAGCTGATAACCTTTGGAGAGCTGTGTTTGGAATGCGTGACTCTGCTGACCAGAACTGTGCTATCCATATATACAGTACAAGACAAACGGGAGACTTTGCAATGGACTGGTGAGCCTAGATGGCCAAGAAGGAGAGTAAAGCTGGATCAGAAGACAGAACCAAATTAGAAATTCAGGGCTGGCTGGGTGTGGTGGCTCAGGCCTGTAATTACAGCACTTTGGGAGGCCAAGGCAGGAGGATCACTTGAGGCCAGGAGTTTGAGATCAGCTTGGGAACTATAGTGAGACTCTGAATCTACTATTTGAAAAACAAACAAAAAAAAATTGCTGGGTGTGATGTTGCATGCCTGAAGTCCCAGCTACTTGGGATACTAAGGCTACAGGATCACTTGAATCCAGGAGTTTGAGGTTGCAGTGAGCCGTGATTGCACCACTGCACTCCAGCCTGGGCGATGGAGTGAGACTCTGTCACAAAAAGAAAAAAAAAAAGAAGAAAATTCAGGGCTGAGGTTTGTGCTGGGGCTGATTTAGTCACTGTGCAGCTCATGTGGCTGTAAAAGTAGACAGATACTTGTGGCATCCTAGCGCTGCTGAAAAAGGAACCAAATAGCTCTGTAGCCTATTCTGCCAGGGCACCTTGTACCTCTTTGAAGGTCATAGACCTAAGTCCAGCAGCCCCTGGAAGTAATTTTCAATTCTTGTTTCAATCTCATTTAAGAAAAATAATGAAGATATTTATTGACTCCAGAGGCTTTCTACTTCTTTGATTTTTCTAGGGTATCTGTATTAGTCCATTCTCGCACTGCTAGAAAGAACTACGTGAGACTGGGTAATTTATGGAAGAAAAGAGGTTTAATTGACTCACAGTTCTACAGCGTGTACAGGAGGCATGGCTGGGAATGCCTCAGGAAACTTGCAGTCATGGCTGAAGGGCGAAGGGGAAGCAAGCACATCTTCACATGGTGGTAAGAGAGACAGAGAGTGAACGGAGAAGTGCTACACACTTTTAAACAACCAGATATGTGAGAATTCACTATCATGAGAATAGCAAGGAGGAAATCCACCCCCATGAGCCAATCACCTCCCACCGGGTCCCTCCCCGAACACTGAGAATTACAATTTGGTATGAGATTTGGGTGGGAACACAGCACCAAATATTATCAGTATATTTCATGGAGCAGGGTCATGTCTCCAAGAAGTGCCTGTCTCTCTTCAACTCATCAAAAGTCTGGTGCTGTTTCTGGGGCCACCACTGACTAATAGCTGGAGTAAGTCACTTGAAATTTTTTCCATTGGTAAAACAGCTGAAAGCAGAACTATATCCATTTCGCTGGCAAATAACTGTAAGAGGTTACTCAGGGCCATACAAGGTCAGTCTTTCCTCTCATTTGCTTTTAGGCTGTGTCTATATCATGGTAAAGGAAAAACACCAAGGGTTTTTGTTTTGTTTTTTTTTTGTTTGTTTGTTTGTTTTGCTTTGTTTTTCTCCTATTCACTGCATTACCCCATACTACACTGTGTATGGACAGAGCTCCTGAATGGGAAGTCTGGCTCTGCCACTGACCAGTTGCATGCCTGGAAGAAGTCTTGAAACTCTTTCAAATCTGTTTCCTCATCAGTAAAGAAGAATAATAGTACCATGGTAGACACTGCTCCCCCTCTACATCCTTTCTCCCTTCATTCTTATCCACAAGATCCCGACCTTGTTTGGAAAGGCAGTGGTTCCAGTTAAGACGCTCTGCTCCCCAGGCTCCTTTGTTGCCAGCAGTGATTGCATGATCAGCCCCTGCCAATAGGATATGACCAGAAGCTTGCTTCTTATAAATGTGTGGCTTCTTATAAATAGAGACAGACCCAACTGGTGCAGGCCTTTTACTCTCTGCCCTTCTCTTTCTTCTCGCCCGGAGCACAAATGCTGTTTTGGGGGAGGGCATTCATCTTTCAACAAGGAGGTTGGGAGCCACCTGCTCAGGGATGGTGGTGCACAGTCTTGGGTTCCTGATGATTCCTAAGCAGCTGTACCAGCCCTGGGCTGCTACGTGTCTAGAATTTTTCATGATGTGAGGGAAAGAAAACCCTTATTTTGGTTAAATCACTCTACTTAGGTTTCTCTCAGTTGTGGGTGCAACTGAAACAAAGCGGCTATGAGGACGAAATGAGACAAGGATAGAAATTGCCCATTTCACGGTCAAGGTGACTACCCGCAGGGAGATGCTCTAGTTTGCAACCTCTGAGAGGTTGGCGGATAAATGGCACAGATTTTACTGGAACCCAAAAGGCAAATCATTTCCAGCTCAGAGTGAAATCTGCATCCAGAAATCCTGCGCTCCTGCGCTCTGGCCCTATCAACCTCTGCCTTCCTCTCTTTGCTTTCTACTGGTGGCTTTGGCCCTGCGTGAAATAACGTGAAGGTTCTGCAAAAAGAATAAGGCTCAATCAAATGGAGAATTTGCAAAGAGTGTTAATCAGGTTGGAGTTGGTTTGGGGGTCACATAAAGCTAAGTTAAAGAGTGGACCACCAGGGCAACTGATTAGATGTCCAGTCAGGAAGGAAAACTTAAACATATCTCAGAAAACGTGCTGCCCCTTAACCCAGGTTTCCAAAAGTGACATCTGGTGTGACTGGTAAAATGTAAATTGGGCTTACTTTGGGGCGGGAGTTGGAGAGCTGGGGAGGAAGACTGCTCTCAAGCCGAAATAAAATACCCTCCCTCCCTCAACTCTATTGAGGTTTGTTACAGTTGACAAAAAGTAGTTAGCCCCATTCCTGCCAAGCAAGGCAGGACCTTGAGAAGAAATACACTGCCAAGACGGGCTGTACTCTGTTGTGTATTTTTGTCATTTACTTGTGAGAGGTGGAATGTTAGCAGCAGGACCACCAACTGCAAGTCTAGCCAGCTGCTCTGGGTGAATTTAGCAGCTATTGTTGCTGAAATTTGGAAACAGAAAAATGTATAGTGGCAGGAATGGTTTATTATCTAAATATTTAAACCATGTCCAATGCTGCCCAATTTTTCTGGTCCAGAAAATTGCATATAACCAATGTGAATAGTTACTTTAATTTTAAACATAGAAAAATATGTGTTTATTAATAGAAAATTAGTTTATCAGAGACTCTACAAACTGAATGTTGAATAGATATTTTTTAAAAATGTTATTTGAAGGAGTGCCAAAATAGTAGCTTAAGTGCCTCGTGAGAACTTAGTGGGCAGAATTAATGATAACAGCTGATGGGGAACCAGGCTTTGGAGCTCTGCACTATCATATACACTTTACATAGGTTAACTAATTTAAACCTCAAAACAATTTATGAGCTACAATTATTTTTCATATTTTACAGATGAGTTACACAGCTAATAATAAAACTTGCTTTTTCATATTTAAATATAATCCTTAATGGAAAGTCCACAGGAGCAAACCTAAAAATGCCTGTGGCCCAGTTAACAAATGTTTTCACTGTTTCCATTTTATTTTTATTTATTTTTGTTCCTTTAACCTAGAGCATATTTCTTCTGCTTTAATATAGCTCCCAAGCAGCATTGGGGAGAGAAAATAACTCTTTGGTCAGGGAGAAAATGAAGTAGAAAGCAGGAGCAACTTTTCTTGGCTCTGAGGGGATTAATCGTCATTGATATTTAATTTAGGATTAATAATTGTTTTAACCAAGCCATTTAAAAATGTGCCAAACCAGCAAAGAAGAGGGAAAATGAATTCGTGAGCTGAAATTTGGGAAATAAAGCTTTTCTCATTAGCAAACGCTTTCTTTTGGTAATGTGAATAAATCTAATGAAGGTCAATTATACGTTTTATTAAATTTTACAAAACCAGCATTATGGATCCCCCTCTGCTCCACAGTCCCCCGCTTCGCCTCCTGAATTTGTATTCAAATTGCTTAGGATTTGGAGTTCTTCTGTTGGAATATGGGTGCAATTTGTTCCATATCTTTGTTTGCCACTAACCTTTTGCTTTGGAGATCTCTTGGATATGATTATCTGAAAAATTGTGGCCCAAACCAAATCCCAATGGTAGGTAATATGGTTTTGAGGAAAAAGGCCCTGGAGTCGTCTCTGAATAGGGAGTAAGATGAAAGAAAGGTGGCAAGAGGAAGAGTGAGGGAGGTTGAGTATTCCCGGCAGCCTCCACTTCCCTTTATCCTTTCAGCTAACAGACTCAGCATGGGCTGTGTGCTGAAGGCAAGGGACCCAGGCCTTGCCCTTCAGAAACTCAATCATTTAAAGGGAGGCTCAGTTCCTTCCATGAAGGAGGGTTAGGTAGTGATTGTGTGGCTTGACTAATCCATGCAAAGCCTCTCCCAGGTAGGTAAATTGGAAAATCCATTAAAGGTCATCAGCAGTGATGTGACAACCACATAGTTTTGCCTTTGTCTTCTGGATGATCTGGATAATTCCCAGTGTTGCTTTCCTCTAGTGAGGGGTACCTGACTTTGTAAAACCCAAGGTCTACTTTACCAGAAGCTTCCACCACCACGAACTTGGCTGTGGGAAATTCTGAGTCTCACTTTTGCCATGTTAGATCCTCAGAGTCTGTGAACATTTCTTCCCTTGAATAGTGTTAGCTAACTTTCCATTTAAAAGAGAAGAGGTTGAAAATCCCACTCTGCTTGGCTCCATGCCAAACGACCATGACTTAAGATATCACTAGATATTTTGTACAATTATTCACCTTTGTTGCTTTATTAAGCGACTCTCTCTTTCCCCATATGTAATCTGGAGCATCTCTGGATTCACAGACCCCCAGACTTTATATTCACTGGGGAGGGGCCACTGGCCCACATTCAAGAGACTAAGTACCTTGAACGCAGTTCAGTTACTGGGAAGGTCCTTTAATATCATCTTGGTCCAGTCCATTTTTCCACTACCTTTGCTGGGATTATTTTGATTATTATAATGTTTCCTTGTCTTTTGTTCTTAGGCAAATAAAAGAAAATTCCTGTGTCCCCTATTAGATTTTTTTTTCTCTCTCTCTTTCTTTTCTTTTTCTTTTTCTTTTTTTTTTTTTTTTTTGAGATGGAGTCTTGCTCTGTCGCCCAGGCTGGAGTGCAGTGGTGTGATCTCAGCTCACTACAGCCTCTTCCTTCTGGGTTCAAGCGATTCTCCCACCTCAGCCTCCCAAGTAGCTAGGCCTACAGGCATGCACCACCAAGTTCAGCTAATGTTTTTGTATTTTTAGTAGAGACGGGGTTTCATTGTGTTGGCCAGGCTGGTCTTGAACTCCAGACCTCAAGTGATCCTCCCTCCTTGGCCTCCCAAAGTGCTGGGATTACAGGTGTGAGCCACCATACCCAGCCCCCTATTGGAATTTATAATCTGCTGTCTTTTCTGGCCTTTCACGTATTAGGAGTGCTCCTTTAAATGAATTGCTAAATAGGTTGAAACAAGGTAATTTGGGTAATTATAAAACCCTCTAACAAAAACAAAACACCGAGCATCGCACACATGTAAAACCCTAGGTGACTTCGTACATGTTCATAGATGATGCCCTTGGGCCTTCCTCCATGGCTAAGCCTCAGCTCAGCATAATTTTCCTCCTGGAGCCACTCTGCATCCCCTGGCAGGATTCTCTTGGCAATAAGGGGAGAAGCATTTTTGCTTCCTCTGATTATGGGCCTCGGCTCCTCTCAGTGACTTGGGAAAAAAGAACTGGAAGCAGGCCCTCCTTGGTGACTAGGCCTTTTCCTGGCTGCACTGGGAAAGTGGGAGTGGAATGCTGATGCTTTCTGGACTCTTCCTGATGTCACTACAGGGGTCAGACCAGCAGGACTGAAGGCGGCTGTCAGGCTCACAAAAGGCACAGGATTTTGTTCACTGGCATATGTCCGTTCTCATCATGACTGTTCTTAAAATCATAATCTTCCCTTTTCCTTCCCATTAACATCATTTCACCTGGGCACATTGAGGTGCTAAAAAATAATGGCAGTGTATAATTATTACTATTCAGCTTCAATAAGGTTAGATCTAGATTTGTTCAGTGGTTTTGGAATCAGCTTTGATTCAAGCTGTATCATTTGCCTCTTGGCCACTGCCTTACACCCTCTCAGCCCTGAGTTGCAGACACAGGTATGGTGGACCATCCTGGGTGAGCCTTGAGTCCTCATGCCACTTGCTGCTCCTGGCCTCTCTCTGCCAGTCACATGTTCTCTGCTCCCTTCTCCAGGACTTCCCCTATCTTGAGGGTAGATATGTGGACCCCACACCTGTGGCTGGTGTGGTTCTCTGGGAAGCAGAGTAGCATGCAGGGTGCTTATTAGGAAGTGCTCTGGGTGTCAACCTTGAGGAAGGGCAGTTATGGAGGCAAGAGTGGGCAGAGGAAGAAGTTGAGCTGTGATGCAGTCCCTATAAAGGCCTAAGCTCACCCTTCAGGATCTCTGGAGCTGGGAAAGCCCTGCAGTTACCCGACTTAGAGGGACAGGCCAGGCTTCTATATTGCCATTGTTGAGCAGTGTGTGGGCTTCCCCCTGGAAGGAAGCAGGGCCTTGGATGAGGCAGTGTTCATCACTAGAGGTATCTCCAGGAGGGCTGGCGTCTCGGGGCATTCTCAGGCAGCACCCCTGGAAGGGCAGCTGTGGAAATAAACCTTCATCTCTGCTGGGGAGTCTAGGGTTATCTACAGCACCCACTATACATGCTCAGCCTGGAGGTGTAGGAGAGTTTCAGTCCACGGAGGGCAGGAGCTGATGGATGAATGCTTCTGGCTATGGGAGAAGCTTCTGGCCTTGGGCACATCCTCTATGTTCCCAAGAGGTTTATCCCAAGCTGCTGTTAGTGATGACCTCAATATGGCAATTTTCCAGTGGCTTTCCCTCACTCCCTGTCTCACTCTTCCTCACTATGGCTCCCTGGAATCACCTCCCAGGTAAACTCATCTGCACTCAAGTCTCCCCCTCAGAGTCTGCTTTTGGGGTGCGGAGGACCCAGGTGAAGACACATGTACAGAATGATGCTTAATAAAGACTTTGTAAT
The DNA here is from genome assembly GCF_007565055.1 of Rhinopithecus roxellana. NCBI lineage: Eukaryota > Metazoa > Chordata > Mammalia > Primates > Cercopithecidae > Rhinopithecus > Rhinopithecus roxellana. The sequence continues at coordinate 197,471,639 of NC_044549.1, read as the reverse complement.
AATAACGTTTATACTTACAAATGAAAATGCCAAGTTGGGACTGATCATCAGAGATGATAACCAACCACTCTATTTCTTGAATCAAACTTTCCAAAAGCCTAAAGAGGGAATGGTAGAGGGAGGGTAGGAATGAGATTGTGAACAAGAATTAAGAACTGGGAAATCAGGGGAGGAGGGAGAAGCAGCAGCAGTTGGAAATGAAGATTGAAAATTGATCTGGATTCAAATCTCATTCTATTTCTTAAGATTCTGGATGGGCAATTAATCTCTCTGAGCCTCAATAGCACCAAATCTATAAAATGGAACCAAAGCTAGAAACCCCATGATAAAGTTGCTTGATGAGTGAGAGTAATCCTGGGTCCTGGCACAGTTGCTGTCACACAGGAACCGTTTCATAAGTGGGAGTGTAACGGGTGTACTATTTCTGGGGCTATTAGCTGATGTATTTTCACTTCCTCCTTTATCATGTACTTTGCAGCCTTCCACTGCTAAGGCTGAAGTGAACCAAGAGGTTTATGACCCCAAGGAAAGAGAAAAAGTTGTCATTGATCAACTTGAGACTCAAAGCAAGCTTGTTCATATTAAGACAATTGTCTTGAAACCTGGGCATTAGGGAGAAAAAATACCTTTTAACTCCTTTTAGATCACTCAAGAGTAAGACCTGGGAGATAACTCCCCTAAGGTTGTATTAGGAACAGAGTATGACACAGAGGAGTGGGAAGCTGCCTGTGGATTACAGGAAGCAGGAGGCAGAGTGGGGAGCAGATAGGGATGTACGGAGATCCTATTCTCTTTTCTCTAGGCAAAAGCCTTGGTGGGAAGATGGTATGTTATGCGGGCAGAACGAGAGGAGGGGCTTTTGTTTCCCTCTGGGGGCTGTGCTGGCCCTGGGCCCATTGCCCTCAGACCCATCCCTCCCCTGCCCTGCCCAGCTCTGGATCTGGGTGTCTGCTGCCAGCTCTGTTTCCCAGTCTCCCGTGTCAGGTAGGTTCTGCTCATGGGAGGCCCTGGAGGAAGGCAGGCTACCAGAGGAAGGAACAGGCCGGGGTCTTTCCCCTTGCCTCTCTGCTTCAGCTGGGCCTTCAGCAGCCAATGCATCTCCTCCATGGCTTCAGGTCCTATTGGTCAGGTCTGCTGTGGTTTCAGCATTCCCAGGTGATACCAGTCCCCAGGCCCTGCTAATCTCACTTTCTCCTTTTGTCACTCTAGCCTGAGGATGGTGGCAGCCACTGCTAATCCTGGGTGTCTTACCCTATCCTGCTTGGCCTCGTGGCTCTTCCATCATCTGTGTTGCCACTGAGCAGTACTAGAACCCCTCTGTTTTAGATCGCCAAGGGGTTTCTGTTTTCTGGTTGAATATTGACTACAGCAGGGATCTAGGAGAATGTTTCTTACCCGGCACCCTTGTGGGACATACCACTGAGGAAGGTAGTAGTGCCATGTGGTCTTTTCAGAGAACTCCTAGCTTCTCAGAGCCCTTGTGGTGTTACATGCCCTAGAAGGCTGAGGTTTCTTCTAGAAGGGATCACTGCCATGGGGGCTAGAAGTGTGGACACTGGGGCTGGGAACTGAGCCCCAGGGCTGCAGCCCTGGCAAAGCAGCAGGAGAACCACCAGGCCCTTGGAATAAACCAAGAGAGTGCAGATCCCAAGCCTCAGCAGCCACAGCCTTGGCTGATGCCAGCAGGGCAGGCAGTGGCCAGGTGGACAGGGGATGTCAGATCTGCATAGGCAGGTCCCCCTCTGCCTCCCCCTCTGCCACCTGCACACAGTAAACTCCTCATGCATCCAGCAGCCCTCTTGGAGCGGAGAAGGGAGGAGCAGTGGAAACTCAAAGGAGGCTGCTTGGACTCAGAGGGACTGAAATATCACCTATTGACACAGTTAGGTTTCTTTGCACCTACAGGATAAAGGGCCCAAGAGAAAGGATGGCTCAATATATGACTAAGAAGCTACATTTTACTTGCCATCACTATTATTATATTATCACAAACTTATTAATAATAGAGTGAGCACACAGAAAGCACTTGCTTGCCAGCTTTATCCATCCCTTCATACCCTCTGCAGGGCTTTGGATATGGCCTGTCTCTCCTGATCTTCCTGCCATTGTGCTTTCCATAGTTTGGCACTTTCAAGCAATGGGACTTTGGGCAAGCCATGTAACTTCTGTGAGCCTCAGTTTTCTTATCTGCAAAGTGGGGATAGTCAAGAGCATTTTTGTAATCTGAGTATTCTTTGAGTCCTCAGAGAGTTAGGGTAGCACGGTGAGCAGAAGTAAAGATAATGAAATAGTCACCTCTGAATGATCATGTACAAAATTGGGTCCCATTGAAATGCCCTTGTCTGTGCCTCTTGTAAAGAGAAATCACAGTGTCTACAAAGAGTCAGGATTTCATAAAGATAACAATTGTGAAGTTGGAGAATTGCAAAAGTACATGCAAAGTTAGCAAAAAGTAAAATTCTTCAGCTGGGCCTTCAGCAGCCAATGCATCTCCTCCGTGACTTCAGATCCTATTGGTCAGGCCTGCTGTGGTTTCAGCATTCCCAGGTGACACCGGTCCCCAGGCTCTGCTAACCTCACCTTCTCCTTTTGTCACTTTAACCTGAGGGTGGTGGCATTAACTGGAGTTAAACTAGTTAAAAGTTGAAAAAAAAATGGGATAGGAAGTTATGGGGACAAAAGTAACCCTTGATTCATCCTTGGTTCTAAGAACTGGTCATCATTGTTCATTTATTCACTCAACAAATATTTATTGCACAACTTTTGGCTCTGAGCACTAGAAATACAGCAGACCAGAGTTACACTGAAAATACAACTTTCTAAAATATGAGATAAAACCCATCTTCATAATTTTTAGCTTCACTTTTCAAGCTTAAGCATACTCCATTCTTTTTTTTTTTTTAACTACTTGAAATGACATTTTGGTCCTCATTTTAAGTGGATTTACTTTAAGAGATCTTTTCCAGGCACAAGTGACCCTGTTTTATTCTTGCTGACTCTCAAAGTATTTTAGAGAATCAAATGACATTCACGTTTCATATTTTCTACCCAACATGACAATGAAAAGTATCTACCCTTGGGAACCTGCTCCTGTAGTTTGGTGTGGCTTCTTGCAAAAATGGGTACCCCTTTTTTAAACGATTATTTCAGGTGCAGAAAGAGCTCAGGTTATATATCGTATTAGCATCATTGCTCTGTAGGCATCATCGCTCCAGTTCACTTTATTTATTTTCCTTTTTATTCCTGATCCCTTTTATTCTCTTCCCACAGACACCCACTTCAATGGGTCCGATAAAAGTCCTTAAATGTATATTTCCTTGTGGACTATGTAGTGCCTTTTTGTGTTTTAACTTGTGCATTGGGCAAGGGACCTTGCTCAGTTTCTTTATTTTTTCACTCAACATCCTGTTTAAGATGTATCCACATCACTGGGCAGCCAGTGTGGCGCTGACTGCTGCAGAGCATGCTGTGGGTACATCCACACTGATTCACTGCCCCAGGCATGGCCCCTGGATGGCCTTTAATGCTCTACCACCCAAACGACACGCAGGTGAACACCTTTATACATGCCCCTCACAGACCTGAGTGAGCAGGTCTTTAGGATATTTATCCAGGAGGTGGGGGGTCATTGGTCCCGGGGCATATACCAGATAGGTTTCCTGAATGACTGTCCCAGATTCCCCCCTCACCAGTAGTGTGCAAACCTACCTCTCCACAACCTTATCAACCCTTATTGTTCATTATCTCTTGATTTTTCCTCTCTTCTTACGGGTGAGCTATGTTATGTCCATTGTTTTGTTGTGTTTATCTGGTTATTAGTGAGTCTGAGAATCTCATTTGTGAATTGACTCTACATATCTTTTGCCTAGTTTCTATTTGAGATTTCTGTCTTTTTCTTGTTAATTTGCAAGAGTTCTTTGCAAAGTATAAAAATGGCTTTTTTATCTTTTTAAATCATTCCAACCAGTTTCCCCCAGGCTGACACTTGTTTATCATATCTGCCTGTTGAACAGAAAAGCTTTCACTTAATATAGTTGAATCCACTAAACGTTTTGGTTTTATCTTTTTCTGCCCATCTCCTGGTTACAAAGATATTCTCATATATTTTCTTTTATTGTATTCCCTTTCACAGTTAGGACTTTAATCAACCCTGAATTTTCCTGCAGAGGGTGTGAGGCAGGGCTTCTAGCCCCATGGTGTAAGTAAGGCTACTTTCTTACACATAGTGATCTCATTTCCCACCACCGTCAACTAAGCAATCCATCCTTTCCCCATGGCTTTGTAGTACCACCTTCATCATTATACCAATTTACCATGTAGAGAAGAGCCTGGTTCTCTGCCCTCTATTCTGTCCCTTTGTATTTTTTTGACATCTCATATCTTTTACACATATTTCAGGTTTTATATTTTGCTTCATAATATGTTTGCTATAATATAAAACTCATAGTTTTTAAGTCAAATATTTAAACTCCAAGGCCATTTAACCTAGAAATAAAGAGCATGGTCTTTGCAACACAGGGAGCAGAGTTCACATCCTGCCTTTACCACTCAACATCCATGGGACCTTTTGGAGCAGTTTCCTATGGCTTCTGTAACAAATTACGACAAATTTCGCAGCCTTAAAAACACAAATACAACGTCTTACAGTTCCAGAAGTCATAATCTAAAGTGATTTGACAGGGCTGTGTTCCCTGTGGAGGCTCTAGGGTAGAATCCGTTTCCTTTCCGTTTCCAGCTTCAGAGAAGCTGTCCATATTTCCTGACTTGTGGCACTGTATCACTCTGAGCATTGTCACATCTTCTAGGCCTCTCCTGCCTTCTTCCTTCTCTTAAAAAGACCCTTGTGATGACATTGGGTCCATTAGATAATCCAGATAATCTTCCCACCTCAAGATTCTTAACTTAATCACATTTGCCATGCCCCTTTTGCTTTGCAGGGTAACATTCACAGGTTCTGGGGATTAGGACATGGACATGTTTGGGGAGCCATTATTTTCCCTACCACACCTTGGACAGGTAACTTAACCTCTCTAAACATCAGTTTCCTTATCTACAGAATGGGGATGAAAAGGTAATTAGAGTTTCTTTGTTTGGCACAGTGTTGGGAACATAGTGAGTGCTTAATAAGTGGTAGATATTTTTATCTTCATCATGGTCCAGGATGATGCACCATGTACTACAATTGGAGAAATTCAGAGTGGATGAGACATTTTATAAGTGAAATGCTAAATTACTGAAAATAGTCATAACAAATAATTTGATTAGTATTTCGATTCTAAGCCAGGTGTCCTATTAAAACCCAGGGCTCATCCGGTTGTCATTTTTTCTAATTGTTATTCCGGTGAGTAAAGTCAAAGTGATTTACTCTGCATTTGAAACATACGACCTTCGATGTTCTCTGAATTCCCTGAATTCATAGGAAACCAAGATTTCACCACTGGCTGTCTTTTGCTTGAGAGTTGGCATTGCATGGTTTCAATAAAGAAAATCACAGAGGACTGCAAGAGTCTTCTGTTCATAAATAAGTTTTGTGTGTGAGAGATCCCAGGGGACTTCATTTGGCAAAAGGAAGTTCTCTGAATCAAGGCATATTACAATTTGTGTCTAATCAGATTAAGTAGATCAAGGAAGAGGAGATCATGTTTTCCCTTGCAAGGCTGTATATTTCCAGAGCAAGAGCCATCAGTGGGAGAAGGTTGGATGTCAAGAGCAAGATGGGAACACAGTGATGGCATGAGAAAATGGCCAAGTTCAGACATATCACAAAACCAGCACCAAGCACATCACAATCACAGAAAAAAATCATCCTAGTGCAAATCTCAGCATTTTAGAATCCAGAGAATTGTGTTTCTGACCCTAGAGTTACATTGCCCATTACATTTCATTATGATATTTACCAGCTGTGGTCTTGGGCAATGTTTTAATCTCTCTGTCCCTCAGTTTCCCTTATTTTCGAAATGATGATATTACCCACATCACTGGTGCCTGTGCAGATTAAATGAGTTAGTCTATTAATGTATTAACCCTACCTGTAACTCAGCCACAGTTAGTTGTTACGACTGTTGTTATTGTCCATCTCTAAAATGATTGTATAATTTCTGAGGCTTGTAGGGGTTGGCTGATTCATGCATCATTCTGCTGATAATTAGGGGCAGAGAATCTAGGCTCCCTGTCTAAAACTGCTTCCATTGAGGAAAGATACAGTTATCTGGAAAATGCTATGAGATTTCATGGGGAATGTCAAGGGCAATATCTCCCTATTATAGTATGATTACAAAATTGCTCAGGTTGCAAGTCCTCCAAAAAGGAGAGCCTCCTGATCTCTGCAGTCAAATTTACTTCTAATTACATGAATTCAGAGCACCATTATGAAGCATGTCTAGCAGACATGAAAGATTAACAGTGTATTGGTTAGTGTAGGCTTACTGCTGTAACAAACAAGCCCCAGCATTTTTGTGGCTTACTACAATTGAAGGTCATTTCTCTGCCAAGTAAAGTCCAGACTAGGTATTCCTGCTGGGTGGGCAGCTTCCATCCAAATGGTGACTGGGGATCCATGTTCCTGCTCCCTTTATCTTGAACTCTGAAAGTGGCACAAACATTCCACTCATATTCTGTTGGCTGTAATTGTTACATGGACATGGTGAACTGCAAGGGAACTTGGGGGAATGTGGTCCTCTGGTATTCCCAGGGAAAAGAGGATAGATTTGATGACCAGCTAGTTAGTTTCTGCTACAGAAAGTGACATAATTAGAGGAATGTAAACTCAGACCAGATTTCATTTGCCAGCATACTCTTAGGAGAGACCCTTCCACCATCACCCCTTAGATTCAATGAACTGCTCAGCCAGGAAAGACCAAGGTTTGGCATCTGCCCCAAGATCACAAGTGAACTAACAACCACCAAGGATTTAGAGAAGATGGTATGTTTTTTGTTTTGGCATCAGGAAGAATGAGGGAGTGAAGGGAAGGCCAGAGAGCAGAGGATATGAAAGTAGCAAAGGTGGGAAGGTGTTATAGACTGAATGTTTATGTCTTCCTCAAATTCACATGTTGAAATCCTAACACCCAACATGATGGTATTAGGAGGTGGGGCCTTTGTTAGGTGATTAGGTCTTGAGGATGAGGCCTTCATAAATGAGATTAGTGCCCTTATAAAAGAAATTTCAGAGAACTCCCTCACACCTGTTGCCACATGAAGTTACAGCTAGATGATGGCCACCTGGGGACCAGGAAGCAGGCCCTCACCAGACACCAAGTCTGCTGGCACTTTTGTCTTAGACTTCCCAGCCTCCAGAGCTGTGAGAAATAAATTTCTGTGGCTTAAAAGCTATCTGATCTATGGCATTTTATTATAGCAGTCTGAGCTGAAATAGTACAGAAGGATAAGAGGTACAATTGCTCTGAAATTTTAAAACATAATTTTTTTTTTTTTTTTTTTTTTTGAGACGAAGTCTCGCTTTGTTGCCCAGGCTTGAGTGCAGTGGCCGGATCTCAGCTCACTGCAAGCTCCGCCTCCCGGGTTTACACCATTCTCCTGCCTCAGCCTCCCGAGTAGCTGGGACTACAGGTGCCCGCCACCTCGCCCGGCTATGTTTTTTGTGTTTTTTTAGTAGAGATGGGGTTTCACCATGTTCGCCAGGATGGTCTCGATCTCCTGACCTCGTGATCCGCCCGTCTCGGCCTCCCAAAGTGCTGGGATTACAGGCTTGAGCCACCGCGCCTGGCCTAAAACATAATTTTTATTATGAAAAATTGTAAGCGTAAAGTAGGGAAAAAATAATGTAAACACTTAAATTTAAAAGGTAAAAATCACATTTCATTATGGAAAATCATTAAAAGAAATAAAAGAAAAATATTTGTAATTCAACCACCTTATTAAAACCAGGTATTGCTTTGGTGTATTTCCATCTAGTCCCCCCCTTTTTTTTTGGAGGGGAGGGACATAAGTTTTTATATAGAGTTGTAAAGAAGAGAAATGGTTATAATCAGAGACTTAGTAGTATGTCCTTATGGGATGGAGGGGAGGAGAGGGGATGGATTCTTCTGCATGGTTTTACCCAGAATCCCTTGCATCTGTGTTCCACAACACGATAGTTGTGGGCTATCATGCTTTTCTGATTCTGTAGCAGGTAAGAAAGCAGGAGGTGGGAGAAGAGTGTGGAGAGAGAAGAAACATAATTTAGATCAGTTATACATTCAGTTTGTTAGTAGCTTTCGTGAAAAGGTTCCTGGGAAGAGCAAGTGGAAATGCCTTACCAAAATGAAGTTTAAAAGGTATCTCTAGGCCGGGCATGGCGGCTCAACCCTGTAATCCCAGCACTTTGGGAGGCCGAGGCAGGTGGACCACCTGAGATCAGGAGTTCAAGACCAGCCTGGCCAACATGGTGAAACCCCATTTCTACTAAAAACACAAAAATTAGCAGGACATGGTGGCACTTGCCTGTAATCCCAGCTACGCAGGAGCTGAGGCAGGAGAATCATTTGAACTCGGGAGACAGAGGTTGCAGTGAGCCAAGACTGTGCCACTGCGCTGTAGCCTGGGCAACAAGGAGTGAAACTCCGTCTCAAAACAAAACAAAACAAAAACAAAACAAAAAGGTTATCTCTAACACATTCACACTTGGTATTGAACCCCAGTGCTAATTAAGACTCTAGCGGCAATAGGGAAGGCCAACAAATCAGTGATTTGTGATTTCCAGAGATTGGGAGTTTATTTCTCGCCTTCTGTGCCCTTCAAGTGGGGAAGATGCTAGTGTCCTAGAGGTCAACCAGGACAGCACCTCAGCTGCCTGCAGTGGTCACCTGCTCACCAGTGCGCTCAGATGCCTGCCTCCCTCTCCTATCTCATTTCCTGTAGTGCCCATGAGAATGTGCCTAGCAGTCCTGCATTCAGTTAGAGGGAGTATTGGTAACCAAGAGCCCGGCAATTGCTGCACTAGGAAGCCCAAGGACATGCTTCCCAAGGGCTGCTCCCAGTCAGTGACGGAGCACATCAGGGACACTCAAATGGAATGCAGGTCGTTCCTAGGAGATGTGGGGCTCCTCTAACCCTGGCTTTGGCTCCAGGGTTCCATAATGGCTTTGCTGACCCTTCCATAGACAGCCTGGCAGTCTAAGACATTCTTTCCCCCACTCTTTCACTCAGGGTCAGACTTGGCTGGAGGTATGACAGTTCTCTCAGCCTCGTGTGGCTCCCTCCCCATTCTCCCTCACATTGACAGTTACCCTAATAAAATCCTTTCATGTGTAATCACATCTTGGCAACTACGTCTCAGAAGACTCAAACTAACACATTTCCCCCACTCTCCTACTAATGCTTCCTGGAATCATCTCCCAGACAAACAACTTGTACTCAAGTTTTTGTGTTAATATCTCTATCTGGGGAAGCCAGCCTAAAATAAAGGACATTCCAGAGATACCGCACACATCCCTTGCACGAATTACCTTGCAATAGACGAGGGTTACATGACCACACTGAACAAGGGAGGCTGGGGCATGTAGTCTCCTTCTATGATGGACCATGCAGGGCAGAATGGCTATCGGGGGGCCTGGTGGCAGCTGTGGCTATTCCTCCTCCTCCTAGCCTTCAAGGTCAACTTTCTGGAGCAGAATGTGTGGAGTCCTTTGTTAAATCTGTGCTGATGGAAAGTGATGGAAACTAACCCAAATCTAACTTCATATTATACTGATTTGCTCCAAGGAAAAGTGAAAAGTGAGTGAAGTTATGGTCTAAACTAGCCCATCTCTTGAGCCATGTTCCCATTTTTTCCTTTTCAAACTCCCTCCAGAACGCCAGCTGCCCAGAGCCCCTATCCCAGTGCCTCACCCGAGGCATTAATTCATCAGCCTGACTTTCTCCCTCTTGCCTTAAATTGTACCTGTTCCATTACCCAAGATTCTGTACATCACTAATGTGATGAGTTAATTTAACATAAAGACAATAACGTTGGCTAAGGCTTGACTGTAGCAGCAGCCAGATGAACACATTTGGCCTCTAACCAGAACCTGGAATGCCTCAGCCAGAGTGTGGAATGGTAGTTTCCCTGTTGACTGTCACCAAGTCCTGGATAATCACATGCAAATGTTATCCATCTTAGGCTCTTTTTTTTTTTTTTTTTTTTTTTTTTTTTTTTTTTTTTTTTTTTTTTTTTTTTTTTACAATGCAGGTAACAGAGGTCAAGGATCAGGCATGGATAAGCTACCCCACTAGGAAGGATCTTGAAACCCAGTAGCTGAGACTCCATAAGTTCTGTGGTCTCACTTTTCCTCTGGGTCATGTTCCTTAGGATTATATTTTTCTGTCATATTCAGGAAAGAAGCCTAGACTCCTTTGATTCAACACTAAACTGTTCACAGTAGTCATCCCTAGAGTGAAATTGTAGCTGGGGAGACTGTGAAAGGGCTATTGCTTTTAATACTGTGAAAGGGCTACTACCTCTTAATATTTCTATAGGGCTTGAATTTTTCATATCAAGCATGTACTCTTTTGGTAACTTTAGAAAATAATGTAATTTCGCTGCTATGATAAACCATTTGCCTTGCCCTGTGGCATGAACAAGAAACCTGTCCTGTGCATTCCTGAGAAGGTATCTTCATCTTTTTTAAACAATGAAAAAATCCAGTCCTTAACGTCTCTTCTTTTTTCAGAATGCATTTGGATCCTTTCTGCTATTAGCTTTCTTAAATGTAATATGAATTGTCCTGCATCCCTGATTTCTGTCTGCCCCATGAGTCAGCTGTTCCAATTTATTTTAAAACATTAATTTTAAGTAAAATTAGAATAGAGACCACACTTATTTATCCACAGTGCCTGGGCCCAGTGCCTGATATAAAATTGACACTTTAAAATGTTTTGAAAAATGGCTGAGACCTCATATTAGTCAAGGGACTCCTAATGACCACGGAGTTGTTTCCATATGGCAGCCACTGCAGGTCTTTGGGGGTGGGAGGTGAGCCCTGAGTTCTTTAAAAGGCTTTCCCTGGGATGTCGACCCAGATACCAAATGCAGTTGGGAAGGGAATGTGGTAGTCTGGCCAATGGTATAATACTAAAATTAGGTGTAATATGAGAATACAACTGCTTGTGCCCTACTTACCTAGTCATTGGGCAAGACAGGTTAGGTCTGAAGGTGAAATTACTGACCAGAATCTCAGCATATTACTGCAAGTTTGAGAAACTAAAAACAAAGCAAAATGAAACATAATCAGTTTTTTGTTGTTGTTCTTGTTTTGACAATAATTTGTTTTGACAAATTGACACTCTTAAAGATGGCTTTTCTGATATTTTGTAAGGCCACTGCACTATCTGCCATTTAACATTTTAAAGTAACTTCCAAGTTTCACACCTCCTGAGCGCCTAGCCACTTTTTGCTAGCATTGCTTCATGTTCTGAGAGAAGAGGCCACCTAATGTCCTGACATGCAGTGGTGACAGTAGACACATTTAAGTCCAACCTTAGCCCTTCCGGTATTGGTCCTGTGGCCTTAAGTCTCTGAGCCTCAATATTCTAATCTGTCAAATGGTATTAATGATGATGGCTGCCTCTAGAGTTGTTTTAGGGATTACATAAGGTAATCCTTTTTTTTTTTTTTTTTCTAAGCACAGGGGCTTGTGCATAGTAAAGACTCAATAAATGATAACCATTGTTATCATCATCAACATTAAAAACTTATCAAAGAGGGCCAGAAGGACTTGGGATATGGATCCAGAAAATCTACCACTTTCAGGCCAAGTAATAATCATATTAATAAAACCAGTAGAGTTCTGCTGTGTCATTCTTCTGGGACCTCATGTTCTGTTCTTTGCAGTATTGGGAAGTGGGCAAGGAGGAGGTGGGGCGTGGGGCGTGGAAGTGAGGTGGGGCGCTGGGAAGGCAGAGGGAAAATGAAGGCTGCTGATGGTTAGTGGTTCAGAGGCAGCAAAGCCAGCAGTGAGGAAATGGGAATTACCAGGCACTGAGGAGCCCTAGTGCCAGCTCTCTGCTGACATAATTAATGAGGCTGTTGTGCCAAAAACGAGGCATGCTGTTAATATACAGACCTGTTGGGAGCACAAGGGAAATGCAAATAAAAGTTTTGCCAAAAGGGGAGTGGGGTCAAATCAGCTCCAGAGGGAGACCACATTATCTTTAAAACTCTAGTATATGGGAGGCCGGGAGACAGTATGAAGAAAAAGAGAGGAACTGATTTCAAACAGGATTGGTAGCTACAACATAGTAGACTTTTAATATTCGTGTTTGCTGATTTTCCTTTTGTGTTTGTTTCTTTCAAAGTCTGTTCAATTGGTGAAATTCACTTGATAATGAAAACTACTTAGGTTGGTGCAAAAGTAATTTAATTTTTAAAAAAAAGGCAAAACCGCAATTACTTTTGCACCAACCAAATAAAATTTCAATGGAGTTTTAGCATTTAGGACGTTAATATACATTCCATAAGATACACAAGGAAAAAAACCTGAAAGATTATTTTTATTTTTAAAGAGTTCTGCGTTGCTGAGAGGAAGCAGTCTTGAACCTATATAAAATTGTGATTTTTGTGCCTGTTTCTATCACAAAAACCAAGAATGATTATTGATTTCTTATGTGTGTTCTCAATGGCGAATTCAATTTTTTTTTCCCAAAGGGCCTTCTTGAATCATCGGCGTGAGACCTGGACCAAGGCGAAGGCGCCTGCGGGTGCCTTTGCTGTCCAGGGGTAGGCAGGAAATGGAGTCCCAGGCTGCCATTGCTGTCCCCTGTGGGTGTGGCTGGGGACTGGCTGGGAAGAAAGCCACCATCATTTGATGCAGTTGCTCTGGAAGGTCGCTGAGCACGGGCCCTGGCATCCATCTTCCCAAACTCAAGCCAGGCCCTCGGCCCAGCGGAGGGTCTCGGACAGGGAACAGGGATGGCGATTCTGGTCCCACGAGAGCCAGGCCGGTGTCCCCAGGGGGTGAGGGGTGGGGGGGGGGGCAAATTAAAAGGAGGTTACTTTGGTCTGTTGCTCCCGCTTTGTTAACCCATCCCTCTATCCTATCCCCTTCTTCCCTGGCTTTGCCCAAGCCGGGTAGCGAGAAAGCGTTGGGAACCAATTGGCTGTTGGAGGTGGCCGACTGCGGAAAGGCCTGCTTTATTTCGTCGCAGGTGATTTATTTTCCTTTTCATTCTGCCGGCTGCCAGGTGTTTGGTAAGTTGGAGCACGGCTAAGATGGGCCTGAAAGGCCCGAGCAGAGCCGCAGAGCTGTGCAAGCGCTAGTGTGCACGTGCGCGCCCGTGTGCCGCGTGGGCGTGCGCGCGTGCACGTGGGCCTTGTGCGCGCGCACATTGTTTCTGTCTCCAGAGGTTGGGAGCGCGCTGGCGTTGCCCGGCGGCTTGGGCGCCCTGCGTCCGGTTGGAGCTGGCCGCGAGGCCGGCGGGAGATGCTGGGCTGCTCGGGAGAGCGCGCACCCGGCGTGCTCACCGGGTCAAGGCTCCGCTCTTCGCTGTGCTCAGATCCACACAGGTAGCCCTCAACCGCCGTCCGGGGAAGTCGGTGCTTTTATTAGCTTCAATTTCCGGACGAGGAAGTGAGGCACAGAGAGGTTAAGGCGCCCAGCTATTAGGAGCCTTTGAACTCAGACAGTCTGGCTCCAGAATCTGCATCTTAACCCCATTATGCGTTATTTTTTAAACACAGGCCCCCCCGGACTCCGGTTTGAAACGCATTGAATAATGAATCCTTTTCGCCTCCCTTCTAAAATATCAGTTCAGTTCATCGAAAACCCAGAAGTAGCCCACCGTGTGACTCAGCGGCACCGAAAACATCAGTCATTGACTTTGGCGTGGCAAAGTGGGATCTCACACACGGTACTTTATCAAATAAAGGGCACCGGCATGTTAAACTGATTCGTAGCATCTTTTAAATGTGACAATACATAAACTTTGATAACACTTCTGATTTTTTTTCCCTGACTTTAAGTGATGCATTATATTAGGAAAATACCGGAAAGGACAAAGAAGAAACTAAAACTTCCCTTTAATCTCAGCTCTCCACCCCATAATACTATACGTTGTTGAAAATCTAATGATTTTTTTCTAAGTATATGCTGTCATAAAATTGATTAAAAGGAATTTAAAACAGTATCATAATGTACATAGTGTTTTATAATTTTTATATTTAATAATGCATCACGAACATTTCCCCATATCAAATATTCTACTACAAATGTTTTTAATGACTACACCATATTTCATTGTACAAATTTGCCATGACTTACCACTAGCCTTATTTTTTGACATTTAGGTTGCTCCCCAATTTTTGTTATTATAAATGATGGATGCCAGAATGCAACAATTTTTTGTACACACTATGACTATTTCCTTAGGACGAAAGGGGTTTTCAGGTCAAAGATCATCACACTTGTAAAGGGGTCAAACTATTATCTGGAAAGATGGGCTCCGTCCACTTACCTCCAGGTAGAGTAAGTGTGCCCGTTTTCTTTCTCAATTCTGGGTGCTATTGCCCCAGGCAATCTTTCTTAATAAACAAATTACAGCCTTCAAGGAAAAAAAAAAATACCTCAGTTATTTCATTAGACTATGCCAAGTATCAAGAGAAAAACTTTGTATGATTGTACATACTTGAAACATTTGGGAAATTCAGTTTATTCAGATGCTCCCAGGACTGCACAAGACCCAGCAAAGGACATGGTAAAATAGGGGCACTTTGGAAAAAGGAACTAGGAAAGAATTTTCAAGCCATTTTTTGTTTTTCAAGGCAGAGAGATAGATGCTGTCTCTAAAATAAAAAAGGAAGTATTAATTGCCTCTTTGGCTGGGTCTTTGGCTCCCTGGCAACTTTCCCATTGTCAGGTCTGAAAATGTTGATAGTGCTGCTTGCTGCAGAGCTGCTGCAGAAATATTCAAGGCAGCAAACCTGGGCAATTAGGGTTTCTGTTAATTTTCTTCCCCTTTCATTCTATCAGCTTCCCCTCCCCCTATGTCAGCAAGTTGGAGTGACAAATATTTAAAGTCAGCCTGTCACGCATGAGCAGCACAGCTATTTGAATAACTGATTTTTTTGACATTCTAAACAGCTTTGTGTGTGCATGTGGAGACCTGCAGACCCCAAACCTGCCACCGTCTGCCCCACAAGACAAAATTGGTTTGGTATTTGAGGCAACAGTGAGGGTCTAGGCAGGTGGCATTTTATGACCAGGAAATGAACGGACATATAATCTGCAGATGTTTTAGGAATAGGCATGTTTGCCACAATGACCTCTAGGTGGATTTCTGCAGTGACAAAGAGGAGACTTTTCGGGTGTGGTTTAAATTCCTTTCCTTGCACAGCTTGCTCTAAAATCACTTTTGCCTAAGGGACTGGAGACCATGATGTCCTCAGTGAATCTGAAAGATGCACTTGGACCCAACTGGCCTTTTTTCTCCCCACTCAGCACTGCAGCAAGAGTAACAGATGTCTATTTAGGGAAGGCATGTTCTCTTTTTCTATGCAAACCTTGTTGCTAAAAATTCTCTTTTAGATGAATTATTAAACCCAATTTATGAAATAAGGACAATACAAATTTCCTCTGGAGCTATTCTTTCTCTCTGATATGTGATACCTGTGTCTGCTGGTGGAGAAAAGCAAAGAGAATATAAGAAGACAGGCGAGATGGGAGAAAGGTGAGATAAATAAATAAAGGTCATTTTATAGCCCTAGAAATTCCCTGGATATTCGAACTCCTTGGGGTGCATCTAGAATTCTTTAGCCATCATATAGGAATGCACAAAAACATAATTATTTTTGTAAACCTAAATTTCTTCTCATGATCTAATGACATAGGTGTATTTAACTTATCACAATTCCTTTAAGAAACAGTACTGCTTTTGTTTGAGGACAGGCATTGATCTGTGTTTGGAACATCAAGGTGGTGCTTCCAAGGGAGAGAGTAGGTTATTCCTTTTTTATTCAAGGGGAGGGGTTTTGTGTTGCTCTTGAAGGGGATTCAGCAGGAAAAAGTGGCTGGAAGAGTTGAGTGGACATAAAGCCACAGAGAGGTGCAGTGGCCCCTGGATGTCCTGAGGCTGGGGATGCCTGGGGTGCTCAGCTGGTTGTTTAGGTTATAAACTTAATGTGAGGTGGAAACCAGCATCACCTCTCTTATGAAATCTTCAGTGACATCTGCTTTTTAAAAGCATAAAAGCCTTTGCTAATGAATATTCTCCTTACATTTTTTAGAAGAACTCTTATAGAATTTATATCTCATTTTGTAATACATGAATTTTTATAGTAATTATGAAAAAAAAGTTAACTGTTAACTTGAAATTCACACCTCAATGCCAACCTTAGATGCTGCCTCCTAGGAAATAACTTCCTGCAGTTGTATCTGCAGTGTGGTCCTGGACATGCATCATCACCTGGGAGCTGGATAGACCTAGTGACTTAGTCTGTTCAGGCTGCTGTAACAAAATACCTTACACTAGGTAATTTATAAACAACAGAAACTTATTGCTGACAGTCCTGGAGGCCAGGAAGTCCAAGATCAAGGTGCTGGCGAATTCAGTGTCTGGTTCAGTGAGGGCCCATTCCTCATGGACGGTACCTTCTTGCTGTGTCCTCATGTGGTGGAAGAGGCAAAGGGCTCCCTCAAGCCTCTTTTATAAGGGCACTAATCCCATTTCATGAGGGCCCTATCCTCTTGACCAAATCACTTCCTGAAGGACCCACCTCTCAATACCATTACATTGGAGATTAAGTTCCAATATATGACTTTTGGGAGGACACCAACATTCAGACCATAGTACCTAGTGAATCAGAATCTGCATTGCAACAAGATTCTCAGGTAATTCAGTGCATGTTACAGTTTGCAAACTGCTGGTCTACAGCCTCGGTTCTAAACTTGGCTGCACATTGGAATCACTTGGGAAGCTTTACAAAATATAGATTCCAAAGTCCCATGCCTAAGGATTCTAATTTAATTGATTTGGGGAGGCAGGGCCCCCAAACATCTGGATTGTGAAAGGCTCCCCAGGCGATTGTAACATATGGTACATTGGAAAACCCCTAATTTCAGAATGCTTTCTTCTTCAGGTCATGTCTAAGCTCAGACACCTTGTGAGGTGCCTGGCCTGACCACAAAGTCTGCTGCCTGGGAATCACAGCTCGCCTGCAATAGCAGTGCTCCACATTCTCAAAAACTTCTGTGTAACAAATTTTCACCATGAGACTCAATAGAGGATTTAAGCCAATAGCAGACAATCAGAGGAGCTTCCAGGATCACTCTTCTCTAGCACCTTGACCCCCCATCTTCTGGTTTTGCACCCCCTATGAGACTGCCTAACATGGTGGTCAGGGAAAGGGTGGTCAAGCCCCCTGGGTTCAAACCATGGCAGTGTGCCCTAACATAGATTACCTACCACTCTCAAACTCCATTTCCTCCTCTCTACTTGGGGTTAATAATAGTACCTACATCCTGGGGTTGTGAGAACAGGTCCAACAGAATGCAGGGAACCTGCTTACCAGGACTTGTATTCAAGTAATAAGAAAGTATGCACCTTGAGGACTAAGAGAAGAAATAAAACCTAATTAACACTCAACTTTCTCTGCTGTTGGAAGCCTGCAGATGGGAATGGCAACAAGAAACAAGTCCATTCATGCTGCAGACACTTAGAAACACTCAAGAATTGAAGGACCAGGAACCTCTGAAAGTTGGGGTAATAGGAGCTGAAGGAAGAAGGTTTGATACATCTGTGTGAAGAGTCGTTAACTCCCTGCCTGACACAACCTGAGCTCAAGGCCTTCCTTGTCCCAGCAGAAGCCTGAAGTTTTACCCTCCGAAGAAACTGATCCAGGCTGGCTTCCAACCCAGAGTTGCCAGGCACAGCTGGGGTGGAGGTGAGGCCCTGGACGGAAACAAGGTTAAATGAAATTGTGCAACTTTACCGCCACTTCAGTCCTATTTCCCCAGTAGGCTCCCAGAATGAATTACTTTCCCCAGGCCAGAAACCAGAGGAAAGAGCAGAAATACTGAATTTTGGCGGAATCTTCCAAAGGAACAGCAGCAGGGCCCCTGCCTGATCATCCTAAGCAAAGACCCCATTGGCAAGCTCATTCTACTTAACGAACTTCCAGCCAGCCTTGGATGCCACCTTCCTAATATAAATGAAAAGCCAATGATTACAAGGAAAACCTTCACCATAGAAAGCAAATATCAAAACAAGAGGAGAAAAGGAACTTGGAGTAAACAGAAATCACGTTGCCCCACCCTTGAAGGGAGTGGAGGCCCTGCATCCGTAAGACAAGACTGTTTAGGGGACAGTAGAAATGTTGAAAATGAAAAAAAAAAACCCACAAAAACAGAAATAAAATGCAATAAAAAGGATGGCGCTAAAGTGGGTAAAGTCCCAGAAAGTGTGATAAAAAACATTAGGTTCATATTAGAGGCCCAGTACTCCAGAGAAAATAAAGAAAATGGAGGAGAAAAAAATTATCAAAGAGAACAATATTCTGAAATATTTCAGAACAAAAGGATGTGATTTACCAGAGTGAACAGGCCCAAAAAGTGCTCAGCATAATCAATGTTTTCTTCTTTTCCTGTATCTTTATTTTTTATTTTATTTTTATTTCTGTGGGTACATAGTAGGTGTACATATTTATAGGTCACATGAGATATTTTGATGGAGGTATGCAATGCATAATAATCTCGTCATGGGGAATGGGGGATCCATCACCTAAAGCATTTTTCCTTTGTGTTACAAATAATCCACTCATACTCTTTGTTATTTTAAAATGTACAATTAAATTATGTTTGACTGTAGTCACCTTGTTGTACTGTCAAATACTAGGTCTTATTCATTCTTTCCAACTATTTTTTATACCCCTTAACCATCCCCACTCTCCCTCCCATACCTTTCCCAGCCTCTGGTAACCATCCTTCTACTCTCTCTTCAGGTCATGTCTAAGCTCAGACACCTTGTGAGGTGCCTGGCCTGGCCACAAAGTCTGCTGCCTGGGAATCACAGCTCACCAGCATTAGCAGTACTCCGCGTTCTCAAAAACTTCTGTGTAACAAATTTTCACCATGAGACTCAATAGAGGATTTAAGCCAATACCAGACAATCAGAGAAGCTGAATTCAATTATTTTAATTTTTAGCTCCCACAAATAAGTAACAACATGAGACGTTTGTCTTTCTGTGCCTGGTTTATTTCACTTAACATAATGACCTCCAGTTTCATCCATGTTGTTGTAAATGACAGGATCTCATTCTTTTTTTTTAATGGCTGAATAGCACTCCACTATATATATGTACCACATTTTCTTTATCCATTCATCTGTTGATGGACACTTAGTTTGCTTCCAGATATTGGCTATTGTGAATAGTACTGCAATAAACATGAGAGACATAGCTCTTTGATATACTGATCTCCTTTCTTTTGGGTATATACCTAAGAGTGAGATTGCTGGATCATATGGTAGCTCTATTTTCAGTTTTTTGAGGAACCTCCAAACTCTTCTCCGTAGTGGCTGCACTAATTTACATTCTTGCCAACAACGTATGAGGACTCCCTTTTTTCCACATCCTCACTATCATTTGTTATTGCCTAACTTTTGGATAAAAGCTGTTTTAGCTGGTGTGAGATAATATCTCATTGTGGTTTTTATTTGCATTTCTCCAATGATCAATGATATTGAACACCTTTTTGGATACCTGTTTGCCATTTGCATGTCTTCTTTTGAGGAATTTCAGAGTGGCATTAATCATCTTAGCAGCATCAGAATATAGAAAGTGAAGGAACAAGACTTTCAAAATGCTGAGGAAAGCATTTCCAGCCTAGAACTCTGTATCCAGCTAAGCAACCAAGGGTGATCTCTGGAAGCTAGTACAGATATCCCAAAATAAAGGAATTAACAAAGAAAGAGAATGCCATAGGATCCAGAAAAGGGATTTAACACAAAGGAGAGGCAAAGGGAATTCAGGGTTTGGTAAGTGAAGCCCCTGGATGACCACTGGGTAACGAGGATGACAGGTCACCAGCTCAGATTGATTGGAAGAGGAGGAAGGACAGCTTCTGGAAGCACATCTCCAAGGTACAGACGGGATGGGTATGTTTCAATATATCCAGGGGAGTTTTACATCTCTTCCGTAGAGTTTGTGGGGAGAATTAGTGATGGCTACATAAATTATACAAGTGGAAGCAAAGTCAATAATCCCAGGGAAAACAAAAAGTCATATGCAAAAGGAAATGCAACACTTTTCTGGAGTAGCTTGACCAATGTTTACCTAATAAGGATAACATGTTCATTGAATAATGATTTAACAAAACCTGTGACATGATTACATGGGGAGGATGTAGAAGAGAAAGTAGATGAGGTAAAGGTATCCTTTCTAAAACCCTCAGCAACCATGGCAGGAAGGCAGGAGATTATGTCTAAAATGGAAAAGTCAAGATTCAATAGTATGTCTTTTACTCAGAAAAGTGGAGGTAAATATGAAAAGTATTTGCTGAGTTGGGACTTGGGGTGGGGAAGATATGGGGAGAGGAACACTATGTTTATTTACTAGCCTCATAGTAGTGTTCGACTTTTTAAAACATGTATATGTATTAAATTTGGTAGAAATAGAATTAAATTTTAAAACAAGGCTGAGCACCATGCCTGGCCCAGGTAAGTCGCCAGTCATTGTGGGGAAGTTGTTCTTCCCATTCCTGTATGTTGCCTCTTGGTTTTTCTCAGCAAACCCTGACAGGCAAGTTACAAAAGTTGGCCATTGTGATTCCTTGTAACTCCGTCTTTCACTTCTACACTCAGGAGAGGCCCCATAATAGCATCTGTGGTGGTGGTTGGTTTTTAGTTTTTGTTCCTTTGCTGTGTTTTGCCTTTAAAGAGAAGGTGCCTGAATGCTGGACTTTGCTGGAGAAACTCACAGTGCATGAGAAACTTTGATTCAGAATGTTTTTGGTGCTGCTTCGGTTACTGAAATAACTGACTGGTGTTTAAAATAAGAAATCTGTACTTTTCACCTCATATATAACTAGAGATTTTTCTTATAAGGATTTTATTTATGTGAAAAATTGGACTGTCTTTTGGAGTACTGGAATGGATTAAATGTTCCCAAGTGAAATAAATGGCAGAGGCCTTTTTTGCAAAACACCCCTTTGCCTTATGCCCTTTCTGTGGGAGGTAAATTGAGAATGCTATGTCAGGGAAGAGCTGTGCCTGGGTAGAGTGGATTTTTTTTTTGTGGAAATCAGTGAAAGTGTTGATAGTTTACATCTGGGCTGCTGAGGGGGTAAAGGGGGCAGCACCCTGGATTCCCAGGGCAGAGGGGACTAGGAGGAGGCTAAGGGCTGGGAATTTGCAGAAATCTGTGGAGGGCATGGAAGTTGAACTTCATTGTGGCCTTATGGGTCTGCAGTCCTCTTAGCTGGATCTGGTAGGGCCAGAGAGGCCTAGCTGACCTCAGAGTTGTAGGAGTTGCCCAAGTTTTCCCGGCATTATCACACCCACATAGCTGTCTTCAGCCCATCAGGGATTAGCAGGTCCTGGTATTTGGTATTTGTACAGAAGACAGGCTTGCCTCAAACTAAAAAAAAAAAAAAAAAAAAAAAAAAAAAAAAAAAAAAGATTCTGGATGACCAAAGTGTGTTTCTTTTCTTAAAGTCATTTTCCCTCCCCCTTTCCTAAAATCAAGCCAAAGTTGCTCCCCACCCAATGGGGCACCCCCCTGCACATCTCAGTGCAGCTCATCGTCTGCTGTGACTTAAATAGCAAGAAGAATTTTTAAAAATAAGTTTTGTCATCAGTCTTGCATGATCCTAAGCAACACTGCTCCAGCAGATGTGGCAAAATTCTCTCACAGGCCAGCTTGCTTTGTTCCGGAGGCAATTTGTGTAGAAAGCAGCAAGTTCCCTGGTGCTAGAGGGCACAGAAATGGACCTGCCACCCTGCCCCTGTGACTGGGGGGCAGGCAGGGGCTGTGTGTGGGTATGAATGTGTGTGGGGTGTGAGGATGCGGGTGCGAGTGTGAGTGTGCATGCGTGTGGGGAGGGTGGGGCTGGGGCAGGAGGAAGGAGAATGCAACTCAACCTAGTTAAGAAGCTGAACCCAGCTTTCTGGGTATATTCTTTTTTAACAAAGAGTGGTATGTTCTGTCTTAGCTATTCAGCCTCTTGGTCTGAAAATCTCAGCAAGATTCCACCAAGTTTATTTTTAAAATGCTTGTAATTTGACGATGGACTTCAGAAAGACTTGATGTTTGCACGGGGCGAGGCTTTGGGCCATTGTAGATCGTTTCTTGACCTTTCTGCAGTGGAGAGAAGAGGGTGCTGGTGAAGTAGGAGGCACTCATCTTTTATTATCAACAGGAGAATATGTTGTGTTTTATGTGAAAAGTATAGGTAGTTTAAGAAGAAACGCGTTTCTCCGTGGTGTGGGTTTGCCATATGTCTGGATTGCCGCCATGTGACAACTTGGGTCCTTATTTTAAGGACAGTATTCAGACAAAAAAGCGTGTGTCCCTGAGCTGAGAGCTTCACATACAGTGACTCAGTCCTTTCCTGGGGTGTCACCGGCCATGGGGCTACCACTGATGATTTTAGGTGAAATGTGGTGAACGCTTTTACTTTAAAAGGTATTTGTTTATTTTAATGTGTATTAGGAAAGATTAAAACCAGCATAAGTCCATAATTACATGGAGAGATGAAATTCCTGTCAAACAATTAGTGTAGATTCTTAAAATGCGAGTTTCTTTAAGAAAGTTACCACTTAAATACTAATCCAGGAGCGCATCACCCCAGGTTAGGTAGGAGTAATAATTCTCCCTGAAGATCCCCATGGCGATACTTATGAAGGGATCATTTGCAGATCTCTGGGACAGGGAAAATGGGGGCCCTAAAGAATGCTGAGGTCCCCAGAGAGTAACCTCAGGGGGATGCCAGGCCACCTTTGACCTGAAGAGTCAAAGCGGGGAATCAGAGTCCACTGACAGCCAGAGCCACAAAAAGGGCACAGTCATGGACACAGTCAGGGCACCAGAGCGAGGAGAAGTGGGGAGGGATTCTCCAGTCTCCCTCCTCCCGCTGCCTCAGCCCTGCTAGCACCTGCCATGGGCCAAACCCAACCGGAGACGAGTGGGCTAGGAGCCCAGTGAAATCCACAGGGTCCACCTTCCCAAGATTACAGATCTGGGCAGAGACTGGATCTAGGTTGGGGCAGGGTGGGAGCAGACAGTAGCCAGCAGGAGGTGGGCTGTGGGCATGGCAGGATGGTGGAGATGGTGTGTGAGGCTGTGTCTGGCTTCTTACGATGGTCCAGTGAGGTCCGTATGGTTTAGCTCACTTTTCAGATGATAAGCTGAGCCTTAGAAAGGTTGAGAACTTGCTCAAGCTTACATTACTGGTGACAGAGCTGGTTCTCAAATCAGGTCTATCTGATCAGAGAGCCTGGGCTCTTAACCATTACACACACACATACACCCGGCTCATACAAAACGCAGCAAACTGATATTGGAACTATGTTTGCAATGAATACAAATAGCAAATCAAATTTTAAAAGCGTTCTTGAAGTGCTGATGTTTTATTTCCATTAGCTCTGTGGTCGGGGGTGCACAGGTGAGACTCTTGTGTACACAGGTTCTGCGCTAGACCGCCGGACTGCATCCTGGTTCACCCGAGGCCTTGTGATTCCAGCCACAGAAACACAAACCCTATTTGTCCAAGTGCCAGAGTCTGGTTGGCTCTCTTCAGGGTTCACACTCAAGGACAGGGCTCCTGGCCAAATTAAAGTGGGGCCTGTGAGAGTCCAACTGCACTTAAAAATAATAATAATTGCATGTACTTTCTTTAATGAGCTCTCATTCCCACTTGGCAGCAGGAACACTAAATTCAGTCCACTCCAGCAAAGCCCAGTCTAATCCAATAAAAATGTTAGTCTAATCCAGGAATTCGATCACTGTCCGGTTCAAAGGTCTCTCTCCACAAGGTGCTTCCCCTCCTCCACCTAAGGGGAATATCCCAGAGACTTAATGCCAGCCCATGGCCCAGCAAGCAGGGGCAGGGAGAGCCAGCACCCAACGGGGGTGAGGCTGCACAGCCTCATGGCTGCTGTTCTCACCCTGTTCACTTGTGTCCACCTGCCATCTCTGCACGTTTGATGATGTGGCCTGCCTCTCTGAACGCCCCACCCGAATGCTGAGGAGCCTACAGAGGTACAGCGGCTGCTACGGCACCCTCTACTCAAGCAGGCTCCACCTCCCAGCCCCTGCCTGCAGGTCACTTTACTCCTCTGGAAGTCCTGTGAAATGAGAGAGTAGCCCACTGCACTTCTGAAGTTGGCTTTTAAAATTGCTATGGATGAGACTGGGGGCGGGGGGATGGAAACCTTGAATAGAGAGCATGAGGTGCTGTGTAAGGGGAAGGTATGATCCCAGGGCAGCAAGAGTGAGAGTGAAGGCAGGCACACAGGGAAAGGGTGGGGGGAATGCAAGATGCTGCCTTGCTGAGCCGGCCCTGCTTCAGAAGAGGCCCAGCTGGTCATTCTGCCGTGTGGGATGTCTCTGAACAGATTTACAGAAATGCCATGCCTCAAAACAGCCCATCATGGAGGAATGGAGTGGGGATTTATCCCTCATTCTCTCCTACCTCTTGTCCCCCACTGGACAGGGGTGAGGGAGTCAACTCTCTTGTGTTTCTGGGCTTCATTACCTGTCTTCTAGGAAGCCAGACCCCATGTCCGGCGGCACGGCTCATCATGTGAATCTGGGAGCTGGGAAAGCAGCCAGAGCCTTCCACAGGGGCTCTGCTTCCCAGAGCCCATCACGGCACAGGCTGGGCATGGGGGCGACTGTGGAAAGAGCCCGACGTTGCGCACGAAGGGTCAGATGCTGTGGGGATGTTTTGTTCTTGTTTTAAATTTTCTAGAAGAAATTGGGCTGAGCCAACATCTAAAATACTTCAGTAAAAAATACAATGGGTGACTGTGTATCTTCAGAATACCCAGGACCAAGACTGGTGGAGGCCTCAGCAGCAGAGAGACTTCCTTCCTTTGTGTGAATTGGAGGTGCAGCGTATCGTGGTGGTTAGACTCGGGGCTGTAAGGCAGGGATGCAGCTTCCTTAGCTGCACTGCTTCCTGGTAGTTAAGAAGGTTACTCCACACCCCAAGCCTTGAAACCCTGACACACAGATGGGAATGACAGCTATATCTAACTCACCAAGTTGTTGTGAAAAGTAAATGGAATAAGCCAGTGTTTCTCACGTTTTGGGTATTTGCATACCACCTTCACACTTTCCTCCTTACCTGTGTACCATGTCTTATTATTTAGTTGATATTTTTCTTTAAATTGGCCCTATGTTAAACCTTAGCCTCATTCTAAGCAATAATGTCTATGAGTTCTCCAGGTAAACATGCAGATTGCATATATGTGTATGTGTGTGTGTATATATATATATATATATATATATATTTTTTTTTTTTTTTTTGAGATGGAATCTTGCTCTGTTGCCCAGGCTGGAGTGCAATGGTGTGATCTTGGCTCACTGCAACCTCCGCCTCCTAGGTTCAAGCGATTCTCCTGCCTCAGCCTTCCGAGTAGCTGGGATTACAGGCACCCTCCACGATGGCTGGCTAATTTTTGTATTTTTAGGAGAGATGGGATTTTGCCATGTTAGCCAGCCAGGCTGGTCTCGAACTCCTGACCTCAGGTGATCCACCCGCCTCAGCCTCCCAAAGTGGCATATATTTTTTCTAATACACAGTAGAATAAGATGTTAGTCTTAGATTGTTAGTCTTAAACTGAGAAAATGACCATCTCACTCATGAAAAATGATGCAGTGCTACACTTTGATGAACACTGAACTGATCTTTACATTCAGGCAGAATCTGGTGTTCGGTAAATATTTGCTATGCTGGCACCTTCACTGCTGGCCGATGCTGTGTCACATACTTCCTGAGTGTGGGCTGCTCATTTATCTCCAGCTCTTCTGTCTTGCTTAGGAGCATCTTGCCAGTGGAACAATGGCTGTCTCCCACCGACTCTGCAGCTGCTCACGGACCTGGCTCTTCCATGCCCATGCAAAGGCCTCCTTCTTGAAGCTCTTGTCGTCCATCTCTACTTCATTCTCCCCTCCCAGTGGCCATCTTTCATAGCCTCCTGGTCATTTCCTTTCTTCCCTGAAGGCTTTGGCACCTGCCTCTTGGCTTTGCTTTCCACTCTAGGCTTATCCATAAACCTCGATGACCTCAATGACATCCAACGTCTTGTCTCAAAGGTCCTTGACCTCTTCACCTCCAGTAACTATCTTCCCCATGACCTCTTCAGCAAACCACTGGCACGGCCACGTCCTGTGGAGCATGCCACCTGTTAGAACTACACAATCTCAGAAATCTTTCCATCTCAGACTTCACCCTCTTTCCCTCCAACTCCTTGTGCCCTTATACCCATGTTTGGTTCTTTAACCTCATTAGAACTCCAATTTCTTAATGTTCCCTTTTCTCGCAGGTCCACACCCACCTTCCCTGCCCAGTCTAGGCCCCATGAGGCATTGCTTAGCAACTTGGAAGTTCCTGGCCATTTTCAGATTCCACCACACCCACCTGCAAAGCCCCAATCTTGGAGCAATTAACCTACCTGCAGGCCAGTCCTATTCCTGGGACTGCAGTGGGTCGTGCGTGGGCTGAGCACTGTTGAAGAAAATCTACTCATCTTTTTCTCAGAAGTTTGTTTTGTTCTTATTTCCCTATTTGTGGTAATGTTTCTTTTAGATAAGTGTTCTGAAAATGATAAAGTGCTAAAAAAAAAAAAAAGTAAAGTATTTGTATCTTTATCATAAAGACCTGACCTCTCCCATGGAGGGATTTACAGTCAATTGATTAATTGTGAGAGCAATGCCCCTGTCCTCATTTGGATTTTACACTTCTGTTTGAAAGGCCCTTCCCCGTCTAACTCAACTTTCAAGACTATCCCAAATCAGTTCTTACAGGAGACCTTGTCTGGGACTCAGACTTGGTTAGGTGGTTCCTCTCCCACTATGCTTTCAGAGCACTTATCACAGGACACTGCAACGAGCTACTTATATATCTGTCTCCCCTATTTGACTGTGATGTGGGTTTTTGAAAGGAAAGACTTTGTCCTACTCATCTTGGTTCCTCCACTTCTCACCCCAGAGCAGATTCACAATAGTTGCTTGTTAAACAAAACTAAAATGACCTAAAGCCAGAAGGAGAACTTCAGCATCTTTTGGAGAAGAAAAAAATATTTCTTGCATTAAAATTATGCTGAACTGCAATAGACAATTAATATTTTGTCTCCTTAGCCCTCCAACCATGTGGAATGGAAGTTAATCACAGGATCACTTCCTCTTGGCCACTGTTGATTGGCTTCAGTTGGCCAATCAGAGTGCTCCCTGGGATCTTTTGAACTGGAATTAGAGTACGAGACATAGTTCCTCTTTGCTGGTGAAGCTGTGAAATGTGAGGCTGGGGGGCTGCTGAGAGCCATGTTCACCTCCATTTAGAAGAAGTCAGTGTGCAGTGAGAGTGATGTACACAGGACCAGAAATGGATTCCTGCTTCCCGCTGTCCCAGGTGCCTAGGCTGCCAGTCTGTGAGAGATACAGACAGTCCTCTCATCAAATTACTCTTGGCCCTAAGCTAGACAGAGTTGAGTTACTGTCGTTTACAGTTAAAAGGAGCCTGACCGATTCATGTGCTCATCCTTTGCTATTGATTTCTACTTCTCTTAGGACAACTAAACCAACTTAAAATAAAAAATGGTCAAGAGATATGGACTAATGGTTGATCTGATAATTTCATGACCCTCATTTTTTTCCACTTATTTTGTTAGGGTATAATTTACCCAGAGTAAAATTCTTCCTTTTTAGTGTATGGTTCTGCAAGTCTTGAGAAAAGCATAGTCTTAGAACCATTATCACCGTCAAGATAAAGAACAATTCTTTCACCCCAGGATTTCTCTGTTCTCCTTTGGTGTTTAATCTTTGCCGCACTCCCAGCTTCTGGCAGCCAGTGATCTGTTTTCTGTCCTTATAGTTCTGCCTTTGCAAGAATGTCATGTATGTAGAATCCTACAGTATGTAGGATTTAGCACAGCACATGTACAATTCATCTGTGTCATTGAGTGTATCAGTAGTTCAGTCCATCATCTTGCCGTTTTGTATTCTGTTGTTCAATAGACCACAGTTTCTTAATCTATTCCCCAGTTGTAGGACATGCAAAATGTTTCCAGAGGGTTTTTCTCAGTGTCTGCTTCAACCTTAGCTTCAGGTATTATTGCACCTGCACCTCCAAGAGGCTGTCTCTCCTAGCAATGCTCCTGTCCCTGTCCTAGCAATAGATGGTGTCCCTTGTTACCCGACACTTGTTGACCCAGTCACAGTGTGTGGGTGGGAGAAGGAGCAATCTTTGTTCTGATTCAACCTGTCACGCAGGCACCATACCGGTGTCTCAGGAATGAGGCCTTCTAAATGACTCTGCACTGCCCCCAGCTGTAGGAGACCTTTATTAGTTTGGGCCCAGGATGTATTTCTGCCTCTTTCTCAGGGGTGGAGTTTTTTTTCTGTTCTTTTCCTCCAGCTGCAATGGGTGCTCTAAAGGCTGTGGAGTCCGCTGCCCTTCTCCCAGCAGCTCACCATCATTCCACAGGGAGGAAGGACCTCTTACTGTTCCTGCAGCAGCTGCTGCTGTTCCCCTGCCTAAGGGCTGCACAGTGAGAGACACTTTCTCAGGACTCTTCCTCTGCTCCAAACCTTTCTTATGAGTGCTTGGTGAGATCAGGGAAGAAAAGCCTGCTAGTATGTGCAAATTCCCTCGTGTCTCAGTCTCTTTGGGTCACTATAACAAAATACCATAAACTGCGTGACTTATAAACAACAGAAATTTATTTCTCATGGTTCTGAGGGCTGGGAAGTCCAAGATCAAGGGGCTGGCAGATTCATTGTCTGGTGAAGGCTGTCTTCCCTTGGAGACCGCTGCCTTCTCACTGTGTCCTTATGTGGCAGAAGGGGAAGCCAGGTCTCTCTGGGTTTCCTTTAATAAGGGCACTAGTCACATTTATGGAGGCTCTGCCCTCATGACCTAAGTATCTCCCCAAAATCCCACCTCCAAATATCATCACCTTAGGGGTTAGAGTTTCAACACAGCACCTGTGTCTGTGGCACCCAGGAGCTCCATATTTTCACACTAACCCCACTTAGCCTTTGGCAAGTTATTAAACATTTTAGGTGAACTCTTCTCACTGACTAGTATGGCATCTCCAAGAGGCTGTCTCTCCTAGCAATGCTCCTGTCCCTGTCCTAGCAATAGATGGTGTCATCTGTTCTAGGTAAGCAAGTGCTGACATCCCCTCTTTCCTTGCAGGTACTTGTGTTTCTTTAGATTTTGAGTGAGTTGTTTACCCTGTGGCCTCAGCTCTCCTATAGGTTCAAGAAAAGTTGTGAATTTGCACAATGGTCAGTTTTTTCTTATTGTAAGGGGAGTAATGTTCCCCAGCTTTCTGTATCCTAAGCAGAAGCCAGAGCCCATCCTCACTTTTAAACAGAAGGTGGAAGGACAGAGCCGCAGTGGTGAAGGGAGAGTCATTGGCTTAAAGTTGGGGGAAGGGGCTCCCAAGGGTCAGCTCCACGCCTGGCTATATTCCAGTTGAGCCACAGGTGTTTGAACAAAAACTTGAGTTGACTTCAAACATTTTAAAATCTGAAATTTTCTCATTTAAAAAGCCTGGATTTTGCTTTCTCTTGGAAAAACTTCCTGCTGTGATCACCAGAATACTTTTTTGGTGTGGGGCACATTCTTCTTTCCCTGTCATCCCCACCCCCCGTGGAACACTTACCTGCTTCATGCATTTTCCTAACCTGCCTGGTCCCTGTGGGCAGGGATGAGGCTGAAGCAGTGTGTTCTGGTAAAGTTTTACCAGTGGTGGAGATGTCCCATGCCTGCGAGTAAACAGCCAGCTCCCCGAACCCCAGGAGAACCCATCCATCAGCCAGACTGGCACCTTCCCTAGGACCTTCATTCCCAAAGGGGTAAAGTTAGCAAACCCAGTGACTGTGGTGCAGAACTGTGACCAGCACCCGGGCTGACTACTGTCCTGGCGCAGGCTGGCATAGGATGCCTACTGCCAGGATGACACTCAAAACACTGAAGTTTGCAACTCCCAACTGAAAGTACCACACACAAGCTCCTTGCTCTCAGAAGGTGGAAGTAGGTAGAGTGATGCTGTTTAAGGTGATATTTTCAAACAAAAAGGCTTTGAAGGGCCTAGGAGTAAAAATCAGTGTAAGCAACGAAAATGTGCTTTGGATATTCTAGGAGAGTAAAGAAGAGACCCAAGACAAATAGGAAGTGAGAAATTAAAAAGTACATCAGAGAGAAGCTTAAAGCTACAGGAAAGTCAAGAAACAGGGCTGATACATGTCAGAGATAAACGAAAAATGGCTATGCCTCAGGGTAGCCCATTATCAGGGATTTTTTGGCCTCTTTCTACTTTAAAAAGATACATAATTACAATAAAGTAATTAACTGTTTTGTAATGAAATACCAAAATAATTAAATTTGAAATTAAACATGATAACATCAAGTTGTTCCGACAGGATTAATTTGTGTCTTAATCTGATAAATCACTTTCATTATTATTAGGATTAAGTTTTAGAGGGAAGAAATTGCAAAAGGAATACTTCCTGCATTCCATACAGAAAGACTGCCTGGGCTTTTGACTCCTCACACACACAGCTCTCTCAAAGGTCAAGTGCTGGAGGCTGATTTTTAAGGCACAAGTTGGAAGAACAAGAGAAAATATTCTTGAAAGGACTGTTTTTCTGATATTCGTACCTCAACTATTTTGTACTTGGACTTTTGAAAGTAAGCAAAGTTTCCTCACAAGTTTCTATGAGTTTCTGATGGAATAAATAAATGATTCAGAAGCCAAAAAAAAGTAGCCAAATTAATAGTTTCCCATCAAACAACAAACATTTAGTGTCTGTTTTGTGCTAAGTACTATACTAGAAAACACAAGCGCATGGGAAGACATGTAAAATACAGTCTCTTCTTTCCAAATCCAGGGCTTTCTTCTCTTGCTGTAAAGAAAAATAATGTATGCATATAGAAAATAAGATGGCAATCCGAAATTCAATAATAATAGAAGGTGCCTATTTGGTAAGACCACAGTACCCAGATATTTTGTTAAACTATATTTGTTATTCGATATGTTCTGTGAAGGTATTTTTTTTTTTTAGACGAGATTAACATTTAAATCAGTAGACTTTGAGTGAAGCAGGTTACCCTCCATAATGTGAGTGGGCCTCATCCAATCAGTTGAAGACCTTAATAGAAAAAGACTGGCCTCCCATCAGAAGGGGAATTCTGCCAGCAGACCAGACCGCCTTTGGACTTGAACTGCAACTCTTCCCTGGGTCTCCAGCCTGCTGGCCTACCCTGCAGATTTTGGACTTGCCAATCCTCCACTATCACACGAGCCAATTCCTTAAAATAAATCTCTCTCTCTATATATATATACACATCCTGTTGGTTCTGTTTCTCTGGAGAACCCTGACTAATTCAGCACCAAAGTAAGAGATGTCTCAGGGAAGCTCACTCTGTCTTTGGCAGACTCTATTGTTATAGCAGCAAAGTGCTGCAGGATGGATGAGCCCACGGTGCCCTGATAAAACTGCATTTATAGAAACAGACAGCCCGCCCATGGGCCACAGTTGGCCAATATGTTTTTTTAAACTATTGCATGAAAATGTTATTTATCTTGACTACTGAGTTTCTTGGTGTCCACTTCCATTTTTCACTCCAGGTGATGCCTTTCTTGCCCCAACACAGTCCCCACCTGGGTCCTCAAGTTACATGATCTGAATGATGTCCATGGGGATAGAGTTCAACTAGCAGTACCAGAAAGCAGCATGGACATGCTGGAAAGATGGCCCTACCATTCTGTACAACCTTGAATAGCTCTTAAACTTCATTGGGCCTTGTTTCTTCTTCTAAAACTAAGTGTTATTAAAAAAAAAAAAATACAAATATAGCAAGTCTTTACACAGGTGGCATCCTGGGTGGGGTGATCTCTATGAAAAGGCCCAGTGAATCCCTGAGATGCTGGGTCGCTGCACAGTTTCCCAAGGTTCTAACCATGCTCCCTGCTCCAGCCAGCCCAAGAAGAAAGTCTGGGTGGCCTAAGAGGAAGTGCCATCCCTGGTGGGGTGGGCTGAGGGGCCCTGGGAGTGCCTACTTCTTAGGCTGGATGAGAGTGGACCCCTGCCTTCAGGCATGTGTCTCAGTCCACAAGTTATAGGAGAAAGAAGGAGAGGAGAAAGCAGAGGTAGAAAACAAAAGAATAACTCACTCTACAGACTGCCTGCCAAGTTCCTCTCCTGCTTGGAAAGCCCAAGGAGAACTCAGAGATTCCATTAGTTTGAGCACAGGGCAGGCCTGCTTAGGGTGGGATGCTGGTCTGGCTCTCTGAGTTCCCAGGCTCTCAATTTAGGGTTTGTTTACTACCCTGCTGGCCTCTCTTTGTATTGGCCACTGCAGCCTTTGAATAAAAGGCATGATGGAGTTGCCAGCCAGAAGTCATCATGGCCTTTTCTCACAATCTCAGAGGACACCCTTTGTCCGACAAGGTGGCTGCATATGAATGATACTTGAAGGGTGTGGCAAGATTTACAGGGGCTACAGGAGACTGGCACTGACTCATTGGTTTAGAAAGGACAGACTGGCCGGGGGCGGTGGCTCACGCCTGTAGTCCCAGCACTTCGGAAGGCTGAGGAGGGTGGATCACTAGATCAGGAGATCAAGACCATCCTTGCTAACACGGTGAAAACCCGTCTCTACTAAAAATACAAAAAATTAGCCGGGCGTGGTGACGGGCGCCTGTAGTCCCAGCTACTCAGGAGGCTGAGGCAGGAGAGTAGCGTGAACCCGGGAGGCAGACTTTGCAGTGAGCCGAGATCGCGCTACTGCACTCCAGCCTGGGCGACAGAGCTAGACTCTGTCTCAAAACAAAACAAACAACAACAACAACAACAACAACAAAAAGAAAGGACACGCTAGGCTGGGCAGGCCAAGGTGGGAGGATCGCTTGAGTCCAGGAGTTCAAGACCAGCCTGGGCAATGTGGTGAACTCCATCTCTACTAAAAATACAAAACATTTACAGGTGTGGTGGCAAGTGCCTATAGTCCCAGCTACTCAGGACACTGAGGTGGGAGGATCACTTGAGCATGGGAGGTTGAACCGTGATTGCACCACTGCTCTCCAGCCTGGGTGAGACAGAAGGAGACCCTGTCTCAAAACAAACAAACAAAAAACAGGACCTGCTAGCTGCCCTCATTGGCCACCCCACATTGGATTCAAGGATATTGCTCACACTGGGTGCCCTGGGACAAGTTCCCTGACTACTTCATGACTCAGCTTCCTCATCAGTAAAGGAGTAATCATAATGATAATAACCCCACATGTTTAGCAAATTATTTAGTAGAATGAATGGAGTGCTTAGCACAGAGTAGTTGCTGAACAAATTAGCTGCTGTGTCTATTATTGGTCTTGGTCTGGGCAATGACTTAGGCCAGCCAGTTAAAATCCTTCTTTAGGATTTTGTAAACTAGCAGTGGGACAAAAGGTCATTCCCTCCTAGGTGATGAAGCTGTAAGCTGCAAATTGGGGAGCCATTCCCTGCCATGTACAGGAAGCTGGTTCTGGGAGGACAAAGTCAGAGAGAAGCAGAGATGGAAGATAGAGGTGAGCTCCTAGTGGCTTTCAAATCCCTGATTCCAGTTGTTCCATGTGGCCCAACTGCACACCAGTTGTTCCTGCAGTGTATGATCCATCAAACAAGTTCCTGTTTGGGCTGTGGCTAGTTTGAGGAGTATATTAGCATGCTAGGCCTGTCATGACAAAGTACCACAGACTGGGGGGCTTAAACAACAGAAATTTACTGTCTCACAGTTCTGGAGGCTGGAAGTCCAAGCTCAAGGTGTCAGCAGGGTTGATGTCCTGTGAGGCCTCTCTCTTTGTCTTGGAGACAGCCGCCTTTTCCTTCTTTCTTCACATAATCTTCCCTCTTCTAAATCTATGTCCTAGTTTCTTCTTATAAGGACACGAGTCACACTGGATTAGGGCCCGCCCTGATGACCTCATTTTAATTTAATTACCTCTTTACAGACCCCCATCTCCAGACACAGTCACATTCTGAGGCACTGGGAGTTAGGACTTCAACATATGAATTGGAGGGGAGGTGGGAAGGGACAATTCAGCCTGTACTGAGGGATCTGAGTTGAATTTCCATCACCTGTAACCAAGAGAGTCTTGACTGATATGCATGCATACTCATGGAAAATAAAATCTGGGAGAATGTATATCAAAATATTAAAAGATACTATTTCTACATGGTAGATTAAGACTGACGTTTGTATTTGCTTACCCACATTTTCAATTTTTCTTCTGCAATAAACATGCATTCTCATTGTAATAAAAATGTTTTAAAATATTTCAAAGAATTCCAGAGCCTTGCAGGTGATGGATGGGGTAAAACCTAAGGGTGACATCTGAAAGCAGCCAGGCAGTGGGAGAGGGCGTAGGTGCTGATTGCTGTGGACAAGGTCTGAGGGCACCCATGGTGTGCCACGGGGTGTGGGCAGAGACTGCCTGAGACAGCTCAGAGATCAGGACATAAGACATCCCTCTGCCAGTTAAACCATAAAGCATGCAAAAATGGATCCATACAGAGAAATGCCAAGTCACCTTAAAGAGGCAGGAGGGCTGCAGCCCAGACTTGCTGTGATTGGAGGAATTCGAGAGCTAGAGGCAGTGTGTGTTGGGGGCGGGGAACGCAGGGGGAACAAGAGAAGAGGGAACCAGAGGCTTGTGGGGTTGCGAGCAACAATAAGCGTCTGGAAGGGACACTCTTGTGAAAACCAAGCTGCCGTTTGATCCAGACGTCTTGGAAAAATACAAAGTCCCTCTTAGCCTCTTAGACTCTGCTGCATATTTGTTTAAAAAAAAAAAAAAAAGAAAAGAAAAAGAAAGAAAAAGATAAGCAAAACAAAAAATTGGGGAAGGCTTCTGTTTTTCTTTTCTTTTGTTTATTTATGGTTGAGAAAAATGAGGTTCCTGTGCCTGGACCAGAGGGAAAGGGGGTAAAGACCATGAATAGCTGTGCTGGCCACCTGATGGGGTCACAGGCACTGAGACCTGCCCTTGGGCAGCCAGCAATGGGGGAGGTTCTGGGAGGGTGTGCTGGAGAGAGGGCCATCATGCAAGAGGGGTCCAGCAGCATTGAGGGAGGGGAGGCCTGGGGAGACGAAGGAAGAGTAGATACTCCCTAGGGGTGGGGAGAGCCCAGCAGCCTTCCAGTACAGTCATCTCCAGGACTGCAGAGAAAGCTGCTTCCTGTTCTGGGCTTTGTCATACCCCCCTTCATTACTCCCCAGCCTCAATCAGATTCCATGACACACAGCAGCATCCTGTTAGCAGTGCTTGAGGGAATGAAGACAGAGGGTGGTGACTACATGAGAGGGAAGGACAAAAAGAGGGGGTAGCAGCCCAGGTGGGGAGAAACAGGGGGCAGGATTCAGGGAAGTTTGAGACAAACTCTCTTTTCTCAAAAAGAAAGGGAAAGAGGAGCAGCAAAATACAGGGAGGCTAGCCAAGGGGAAGACATAGGCAATAATAATTGTCATGTACTCTTTTCTGAGCAACAGCTCTCTCAAATAGAGCAGGAATCCTGTGGCTCTTTAAGGAGGAGGTATAAGACACTGATTCTGAATCGACCCTACCAGGGCTGGGTGACAGGCATTCCAGACAGATCTTAGATGATGAGGCTTAGAGAGGCCCAAGGTTACGCAACTCAAACATGAAAGAGACGGGGTTGGAACGTGGCTCCCCCTGACTTCCAAGTGCAGCATGTCTCTTATTACACCACACGACTGCCCATGATGCTGTTGCTTCCAGCTCTGGCAGGGCAACATGGAATCCTGACTCACAAATAGTGCTGTCCTTCTCTTATCACCACTGAAGCTCCAGGACTCAGCCATTATGAAATCCAACCAAGCTTCTGGTGGTGAGTGCCTCATTACCCTGTAATCCTCATTTATAACAGAAGTTTTCTTTCCTGGAGAACATGGGCTGAGGATCCTTGGACATGGGAACCAGAAGTGCTGGCTAGTTCTGTCTCTCCCTGGAAATGTGGCCATCTGTTAGGAGTCTGCTTCCTGCAAGTCAGTCCCGGCACCTATCACCTTTGGTGTTGTACCAGTTGCTGCTATGCTCTGCCCAAGCTCCTTGGATCCTCTTCACCATTTTTGTGCCCATAGACACGTCTTGTGCTTTCTCCTTAACAGCCAGCATCTGAGGACAGCTCTCAGGCTGCTGAAACCCACTTTGAGTGCATAGAGAGCTGGAAATGCCTGGGATGTGCCTCTTCCTGGGGCCACCTGTGACCAATGACTGATCGATCCCCAGCTTCTCCCACCCCCAGACACTCTGAAGTGCCACCTGCCCTATCTCCAGAGCTCACCTTGGGGAAACAGCCAAAGTTACCCTCCAGGCAGGATGCCACACTCCTGCTTCTTGGTCCTGCTTCCCCACTTGTCTACCAGTTTTTCCAGGGAACAATTGCTAATAAATCATTTTCAAATGAATTGCTTCCAGATGAATCCTTATCTCAGGGTTGGCTTTGGGGAACTCAAACTAAGACAGTTATGTTAACAAATCTAATTGCCGAGCCTCCAAAGCTGAGGACCAGCAGACTGGTTCCACGGGCTGAATTTGGCCAGCAGTTGTATTTTGTTCAGCATGCCTCCCTCAGCCCTCCTGATCTTTTCTCAAAGCAAACACTCTGTTTGCCATGTGGAAATAAAATTCTTGACCTTGGCTAATGGAGTGCTTATCAACTGTGTTGATCATTCACAAAGAAAAGCAATGCATGTGGCCACCACATAGCAAGTGCTTCAAGAGCCACTAGTATCTCCTGCAAACTTTGCAATTACCTGTGAGAAAGAAGCTAACATCATCTGATTTTAACTGAAGAGGCTTCTGATTCATAAGGGCTTGTTTATCCAGTCACATATCTGGGGGCCAGCAAAGATGGTGTTTGAACTGAGGCAATCTGACTCCAAAAGACACGTTCTAACCACTGTCACATAGAGACCCGGAAAACCCGTGCCTGCCCTCCTAGCCCCCCAATCAAAGCCATCTGATAACTGGTGGAATTTTCACCTGGTTTTTGGGACTTCAATCTGGTTTTGGCTTGTCTCTTTCCCTATTATTTACTTTCTCTCTTTCAACAGCTTAGGGCTTGATTTGGGTAGGCACAAGAATAAAAAATGATTGAGGACGATGTATTTTTGGAGGAATTTGTATCTTTCTGTAAAAGAAAAGACTAAGCATCTACATATATTTAAATTCTCAAATTGCAAAGTGGCCGTTCCTGGGACCCAGAAATTCCACAGAATTTCTAAGGCTGCTTCCAGAAACTGGACCTTTGTGTGCTTGGGGCTGTGGGTGAACCAGAGCAAGTCGTTGGGAGAGGAAATCTGCCCCCCTCCCCACCTTGTGCCACTCCTCCTCCAACAAGCTGTCAACTCTGCAGTGGAGAACAGTGCCAGCCTGCAGGCTTTCTGTTCCCAGAGCTCAGGGGATGACTCAGTTACTGAGGTATTTCCTTTTTTCATAAGCCTACCATGCAGAGATTTTCAAATTATTTCCCTGAAATGTTTCTCCGCTCACCTTTGCTGCATGCCTTGTCCCCAAAAGGCACAATTTTCAATAGATTCTTCCTAACAACGTACCAGCCAGCATCTATTAGGCTCTTCCTAGATGCCAGACACCCAACTCAGCATTTCATATCTGTCAGCCCAGCGCTGCCTCACAGCCATACTGGAATGTCTGCATACTAGGCTTCCCATTTTCTGGATGAGGAAAAGGAGGCCCAGAGAGTTTGCCCGAGGCCATTTTGTCCAGAAGTAGCAGAGCCAGAGCTCAAACCCTTGCCAGTTTGCTCAAACCCTTTAACCACTCTGCTATACTGCCACATTACTATTAAAAGATTCTTTTTATGCATGGTAGATTGTATTACTTGTCTGAAATTGTTGCTACCCTCCTATCCCTTGGTATGATTTTCCCGTGGGCAGATCCTCTACCCTTAACTTTGGTTTTGGCCGTATGGCTTGCTTTGGCCAGTGGAAAGAGGATGGAAATTAGAGTGTGTCATTCTGAGCTGAGGCCCTAGGCAGCATAGCATGTTCCTGCCAGTCCTCTTGGCATTTCCACTCTCTGCCACAAGAAAAGCACATTCCTGAAACCATTGGCTCTCAGCTTGAGCCCCAGCGGAAAGCTGGGACAGCTCACTCCACCCATGGGACAGCCTTGGTCCCAACCTGATGCCACAGGTCAGCCCCTCTCATCCAAACTCGGATGAGTCCAGCCAAGACCAGCCAAACCACAGCCAACCAGCACATGGTGGATACAAAATCAGTCATTGCTGTAAGCTACTGAGCTATCAGGGCTGTTTGTTATGAGTCATTTTTGCAGTAAACCTCTCATCAATATATGTGCTAGCATTCTAGTCTAGCCAGTGCCATATGAACCGACTCTCAGCATCATGGTGGTGGAGTGCAGGATCACAATCTCAGGGAATGGATGGGTCCATGAGATCATCTGACCCGGCTCCCCATCCCAGCCTTCATCTCTCCCTGCCTCCTAAGGCAGCCCTCTTCTTCTCTGGACACTCTGAAAGGACGTCTTCCGTAGGTTGAACTTCGAAGGTCTGTGTTCAGCCAACAATTCATGATTCCTGCCTCTTCTTTATACGATTGGTACCTAAGTCCCTCACAGCTTTTGTCACTCTCTTACGAGCACATTTCCGCTTGTCGATGTCCCTCCTAAGCTGTGGGCAGTTTGCTCTCATATTCCTGCCGTGTCCTTTTTCCTCATTCTTCTCTGCATCATAGAGGGATGAGCCCTGCGAATGAGTGTCCTGGAAGCTCCTGCTCACTGGCTTGCAGATAGGTGTGACTATCGAAAGGCTCTGGGGAGAGATCGGGAGAGGAGAGAGAGGGAGGAGCCAAGGTACTTCTCCCCACTACCCCTGCTCCAGGTAGTGTTTCTGGCAATGGCTGTATATTCTCCATGGGTCCAGCTCCTTCCCTCAACAGGCCCTCCCACTGTGACCTCCCCTTCCAAGTCCTATCTGGTGACCCCTACAACACAAGTTTGGGAGTATCCCCTCCTCCTTTGACCCTTCCAGCCCGAGGGGTGGTGGCAGCTTCCAGTTGTAGCTAAACTCTCAGTTGCCTCACCTTTTCCTGTTTCCTTTGCAGCTAGCTCCTCTGACCCTTTGCCCTTCCCATATTAATTAAATCCTCTCATCTCAACTACTTGGCCTGGACCATTCTGTTTTCCTCGATGGACATTGACTAATACAGCCTCCTGACTTTTCAGGGACTCATCTCACATTACGTACAACATGCCCACCCTTTATGCAAATAGCATTTACATGTGAATATAGGACAAGAGTTAATTTACAGTTGACTAGCTAACAAAATGTTAAATTTTGTAGCTGTTTAATTATCGATATATTAATTTCAAAAAAAGTTTTATTTTAGCATTGTGTTGCCAACATGCTTTTCCCTAGCCCTTGGGACATTTTTGTAGCCCTTAAAAAGCTCATGGGTCCTGTGGAGAAAATCACTTTGATGGTGGTGACTGAAGTAAGCAAAGAGCAGTTGCAAGAGACTGTCTACACCAGACAGTTACTCTCTCAGTGAAAAGCCAAGAGGAAAAGGAACCCAAATCTTCATTATTGGGTACCATTTTGCCCAGAAATTCTCTACTTTCCCATCCTATAAGACAGTGTTTTTATCCTTTAAGAGGCCCAGAGCTCAGAAAGACTTTGTGTCTATAAGATGGATTTTCTTCATGATCTGAGAGGCAAGAGGATTGTAAATGTGTCAGTGGAATTCAGATTTCCCAAGTTGCCCAACCACTACAATACAGTTAAAAGCAAAACTCCCCTGGAAGGCTGCCGAGACTCTAATGCAGGATGCTGCACAGCCTTGAGAAGACAAACAGCAGCTCTGACAGCCTCTCCTTTGCAAATGGATTTGGCTCTGTGAGCTGGGCCCCACAGCATGGTGAGACTTAGCCCTGCTGCTGAACTGTGTGGCTCACCCTGGTAGGAAGATGGCCACACCTGGGAAAAGGAAATGCTGCTGAGGCCTGAGGCCAGCACCCAGACACTGAGTACTGAGTCTTCTCATCAAGCCGATGGGAAGAGTTCATCTCATCAGCCAGATGAGGAGCTGGGCCATGGCAAACACATGGGGCCGTGGCCAACTCAGTGGGCACAGCAGGGCTTGGTATGAAACACCTACCAGTCTGACAAGTCACCCACCCACCCTCCTTTGCCCCCAGCTAGTGGCACTAGGGAATTTGACCCTGTGACACACTCACTGCCCCCGCCCACCCGCCCATTGTGGACAGCAGTGGGAGTGGAGATGAAAGCCTCTTGGCTGGAGAGAGAGAGACCCATTGAGAATAGTGCTGAAGAGAGAGCTAAGCTAATACAGCACATGACATAAAGAAGAAGGAATGGAGAGGGCCTGGCTCAAAGGGGACATAAGTCTAGTCTTTAGTCATTCAAAGGACATTGAGCAAGAAGCTTTATTGAGCACCTCTCCAGTGGCTCCCCCTTTCACTGGCATGCCCCTGGGCTGCTGACCTCACTGTATTTTCCAGAACTCCCCTGAGTTGAGAAAAGTTGGACCAGTGAATGTGCTGTTGTATCATATCCCTTGTTTATGTGATGGGGAGCTGTCGTCCAGGGGTTAAGGCAAGAAAAGTGGCAGATCATGGGAGCCAGGCGATAAGAGGTGCTTGAGATGGAATAGAATGGAGCAAATTATATTTACCAGAATTTTTAGGAGCAAAGATTCCAAGCAGCATGTGTTTGAAATGAATCTTCTGATTCATTGCCTGTGGGGAGGAAAGTTGTGTTTCCCAGGGACATGCTCTACTGCCTAGTGGCTGACACAGGTGGTCACTCAGTAAGAATTTGCTGAAGAAATGCTTGGGAAACACCAGAGGTTCTCTAAACTGCCTCTCAGGGTGTAGGTCCCCCCAAGTGAGGGCTTTGGTTTAGCTGAGTAAGAGATGAACGCCAGTATTGTTAATGATCTTCTTCATTCCTACCACAGAGCTCAGCCTCACCCTTAAATCCACCTTGAACAAATATTTGCAGAATATCCTATGCATGGGGACCTCACTCTTTGCCATTCCAGATCACTTAGGTCAGGCATGGTCAGAAGTCAGAGTTCAGGGATGGGAAGACTAAACTCTGCCTCTAGCCAGCTGGGTGACTTTCAGACTTGATCTCTGTGGGCTTCAATTTCCTTATCTGCAAAATCATGGTCTAAGACTCAGACTTGAAGCCTTTGCTCTGGGCTTTTCTTGAAACCAGGCAGGCAGCACTTGCTGAAGACAACGCGTTTGGGATCCCAAGAGGCTAAGAGGTGAGAGTGAATGGAAATGATAATAACTAATGCATGACCAGCATCTCTACATGAGCATGGAACACTTGTTAACCTGCTGCGTTCTTACAATGGCACCCACTTTGATCAAGTGCCTCCTGTCCTCAGCTCCACTAAGGTGTGGGGCTAATGTCATATTTTCACAGATGAGAGAGAAAATTGCAGACATTAACCTAGGGCCAGACAGTAAGCAGGTGTGTAGACGAGGCACTGCCTGGTCTTTTGTAGCACCAGCCCACAAGGCTGGTTCTCCCTAGAAGGCATAAACATGTACCTGGATACCTGGCCACAGGACCTCTGGGCCAGCTGCTTCCTTCTTAGGAGTTGACACCCCCTCAGATCTTCACTCTGCCGGGAAAGGCCTTGAGACAGAGAAGAGCCTGTGCTCATGGAGCCGGCCTAAGTCCTGTTTACCACTTAGTCGCAGCCAAATGGAATAAGTGCAGTATTGATTAATTGCAATTTTTTTTTTTTGGAATACATATTCACTCTGATGTTTTATCATTAATGCATTAAGGAGCTGAACAAGCAATAAGACCAAATGGACTTCAAAACACAGCAGAATTTCCATCCAGTGTGGTCTGATTTACAGCCATTACCTCCTGGCACAAGACAGCCCCCATTACAGCCCACACCTTGGCTGAAACTTGAGAGGTCTTTGTTCTTAACCTTACTTATTTATTTCCCCTGAGAGCAGGTATACTTCGGCTTTGTGCCACAGGGCAGGCCCTTCTTGGCAATGGGGTACATGTGCTGGAAGGCTGGACAGAGGGGGAGGGGTCAGCTTCCTGCTACATGCAGATGGGGGGACTGCAGACCCTGACCTGGTTATGGGGGAACATGGTGACCTCACCTCCCATCCTCCCCAGCAGCAAGCTTCAGAGGGAGGGGTGGACTCGAGGACTGAGTGACTCCAGCTCACTCCATCAACAGACTCGGTGCATCTGTTGGCTGCTGCAGTGCCCTGTGCATCATGGCTGGGTTGGGCACTGGCTCTGTTTTCAGCTGATGGCAAGAAAAACTGGCTGTTTTTGTCCTGTTTGAGGGCCTCAGTTTCTTCATTTGCCAAATGAGGAAACTAGACTGGACAATATCTGAGAGCCTTAAAGATGCAGCAGCTCATGACTCTTCCCTCTCTCCCTCCTTCTCTCCTTTCTCTCTTCCCTCTCTTTCCTCTTCCTCCTCCTCCTCTTCCATCTTTTTCTTTGCAAAACAATTTTATTCTTGCAGAGTCTTGTCAAAAGCTCCCTAGGTGCACTGACTGGGGCAAAAATTACCTAAAATAATAACAGCCGCAGAAAAGAAGAAGAAGAAGAAGAAGAAGAAGAAGAAGAAGAAGAAGAAGAAGAAGAAGAAGAAGAAGAAGAAGAAGAAGAAGAAGAAGAAGAAGAAGAAGAAGAAGAAGAAGAAAGAAAACACCACAACTATTTAAAAAGCACTTTTGCAAAGCTCAGATGTCAACAACGAAAACTTTGGGAAGATATCATTAAAGGAGTTGGTAGAGTCTGGGTCAGCGGTGTGGCCCCTAGAACTGGCCATCCCAGAATGGAGCATTCTTTCCATTTCAGGGTCGCTTGTGGGGACTTGCTATGTGTTGGTCACTCCCTGATGGCAGGCCCTGTATGGGTTCCAAGGATGGCACCTAGAGAGGGATGAAGGGCAGCTACAGCTTCAAGAAGCTTCGGGAAAGCTGGACAAGTGGACTATGACTGGCCAGTGTACTGTGGAGGTGGCAGAGGTGAGCCCAGGATGCTGAGGGACCTCCCCAGAGCCACAGGCTGGGATGGGCTGGATGGTGAAGGCTCAGTGGAACTGAAGCTGAATGTCAACTGGGAGTTAGTTAAGCAGAGATTGGGGCATTCCAAGGGGAAACAAAAGACTGGAGGTCTGAGAAACCACCTCTGGGTCTAGAGAATAGAGAGTGAGGGCAGGGATGTCAAGAGATCATGCTAGACAGATAGGTAGGAACCAGCATCCGTGGATGCTAATTTTATGTAGTCATAGTTGCAGGTTTGTAGCAAGAG
This sequence comes from Rhinopithecus roxellana, assembly GCF_007565055.1. NCBI lineage: Eukaryota > Metazoa > Chordata > Mammalia > Primates > Cercopithecidae > Rhinopithecus > Rhinopithecus roxellana. Next base: position 197,428,123 of record NC_044549.1, on the reverse strand, counting down.
AGTGATCTAAGGTGCCCAGGCGGCATTGGAAGGGGAGAGACAAGAAACCAGGCCTCTATTTCACGCCACGCCCTCTCTGGGCCAAGTCTTCTCCTCTGTAGTGTAGTGCATGTGGATTCCATGAGGATTCATGTTAAGGGCTTGGGCCATGACAAGCACTCAACAAAGGGTCCCTCTGTCCTTTAGACTCAGTCTGTACATGAGGAAAGCACCATGTCCAAGGGCACAATCAGCCCTGGAGTCTCAGCCCTTCCAACTCCAAAATCCAAGCTCTTTCCTCTAGGCTGCATCATCTCCCTGATCAGCCTGATACTCTGCCAGAATCCGGGGAGACAGGCTGATATGGGGACTGAGGGAGTAGAGGTGGCAGGGCGTAGGGGGGGAAGATCTTGCTGATTCTTTTGCAGGTGGAGTATGCTGACTTCAGGCCCAAGCATCTGCAATTACAAGGTAACCTTGAGCCAGAGGCCACACAACAGAGGTGCAGGGTAATGCCCTCTGAGGCCCCCATGCACCCTTCCAGCCTTTATGGAATAGAGCAGCATGAGGGCAGGCAGTCCTCCATCCCACCAGGGCAGACAGGGGCCCCAAGTCACCCAGAAATACATCTGATGGGCATGTTCTTCCAGCCTGCATCAGACCTCAGTGCTCTCAGGAGGTCAGACACCTCCCCTGACTTCTCTCCTTATGTGGCCGTGCTCACCACTTCCAAATGCCCCAATCTGGGAAGAGGGTTTCTCTGTTTATCTGGGATGCTGATGGACCTCAGGAGCTCAGCCTCCTGCTGACTGGCAGATCAGGCCAGCTTTGTTGCCTCCTGAGGGATCCAGAGCAGGAGGTCCACAGGGGGAGCCTGGATATGAAGGCAGATGGTGAAGGCTTCCCAAGTTTAGCCCAGATCCCCTTGTTTGCAGGCCCCTGCACACTAGGTGCAGTGAGTGTGGCTGCTGCCACAGCTGTGTGGAGACAGGAACCATCTAACCTAGGAGTCTCGCTCACCCCAGTCCCTGCAGCCACAGGCCCCAAACCCCGACCCCCAGCACACACACAGACCCCCCCCTTTTTTTTTTAGATAGGGTCTCACTCTGTCTCCCAAGCTAGAGTGCAGTGGCTCGATCATGGCTCACTGCAGCCTCGACCTCTCGGGCTCAATCAATCCTCTCGCCTCAGCCTCCTGAGTAGACAGGACTACAGACATGCACCACCACCATGCCCAGCTAGTTTTTTCATTTTATTTTTGTAGAGACAGGGTCTCACCATGTTGCCAAGGCTGATCTTGAACTCCTGGACTCAAGTGATCTTCCCTCCTCTTCAGCCTCCCAAAGTGTTGGGATTATAGGTGTGAGCTACCACGCGCAGCCTGAGGCCCTTTGTCTTAAGCCCAGATTAATGCCTGCTCCAGAGCTCCTGCAGTGGTGATAGGGCTGTAGATAGACCCTGCCCAAGAGCACATCTTAGCTCTGTTCATTCCCCTGCCCCAGCCTCCTCCCTCACTGCCTTCTCCAGTGAGCACTCCCTCAACCAGGCATCTGCACAAGAATCCCTGTCTCAGGTTCACTTCTGGGGAACCTGACCTGAGAGACCCTGCAATGGCCACATTGCGTCTCCTGTCTACCCCGACCCCCACCAGACTGTCTGGCGCCAACATTTCAGACACTCTGAATGGCCTGCCTACGTCTACTCTACTGTGCTGCTTCATCCCAGCTGGGCTTTGCAAACGCAGTTCTCTCTGCCTGAAATGTCCTCACCAACTTCTCATCCCAGTGAAAAACCCATCTTGAATATAACCCTTTGTGGCACTTCCGCTGAGACACCCAACCATTTTGCATCTGCACTGAGCACTGAGCACATGGATCATGCACCGTGACTCTTTATTTGTTTGGGAGGTGGGGTACGGCACTGCTCCCTGTGACTGAACTATGAGCCCTCAGGACCCTTCACCCCTGCCAACATGCCCAGCATCCACCAGGTGCTCCATTGTGCTGGCTGGCTGCTGTGAATAAGTTGCCGGCCTCCAGGTCTGCCCATCAATTTGTTCCCACCCCTCTGTAGGCCTGCAGTCCTTCTCTTTGGCACCTGGACCTGTCTCCTTCAAGCCCACCAGGTCATATCTCCTGCCTGCTGCATACTTGGGAGAGCCTTGGAAGAAAACAGAGGCTCACGGGGTGGTGGAACTGGTCCCAAGCCACACAGCCAGCAGGATGGAGAAGCAGAACTCTTGACCCCAGGACATCTTTATCCAAGATTGCCTAGGTTGATCTTGAACTCCTGGACTCAAGTGACCCTCCCTTCTCCTCAGCCTGCCAAAGTGCTGGGATTACAGGTGTGAGCTACCATGCCCAGCCTGCAGCGCTTTGTCTTAAGCCCAGATTAAGCCCTGGATCACTGCAGGTGAGGAAAAAGGAGTGGCTGTACCGGAACTCAAGAGAGGCCCAGTGTAATCGTGGGTCTTGTGGAGAGAAGTGGACCCTCTCGCTCCTTGTGCACCTGTTGCCAGCAGCCCAGGCCCTCACAGACTTTGCCTGCTTCCTCTTCAGAGGACGGAGGCACCTCATATTGTACCAGTCAGGCTGGACATGGATTCACCCTGGATGTTTCAAATAAAGGAACTTTAATGAAGGGGATACTTCCAGAGGGGTGGGCAGGGTTAAGGGAACAGATGGGGATGTTGAAGCACCCGGAGACCAGCACCATCAGGAAGCTATTTCCACCCCTAGGGCTGAAAGGACAAAGGGGAGGAAAGAGAGTGATCTGAGCCTGATGAGAGGAGGGGCTGCATTGGAGCAGAGCAGGTAGGAGGCAACCAAGGAGACTACACCAGTCTCCTGCCCGCATCTCCCATGGGTCAAACCCAGCTAGAAGTCCAGCAAGAGAGCCTGGAGTCAGCCTCTAGGACAAAGAACAGGGCCACGAAGGGCAAGGAATGGGTCTGGGGGCAAGTTGAGAATGACCTATTCCAGAAAGAGATGATGCCTCCTTTTAATGATCCAGCAGTTGGTGGCATTGGGGACCATGGAGAAATGGGTCCCCTGGAGAAATGCAAGGCATGTTCATGGCCCTCTGACCTTCTCAGTTTATTCCCTTTCCTCTTACTGTGTTCCCAGAGGTTACTGAAGGGTGAGCCAGTGGGACTGCCATCATTTCTTTGTCACAGGACCCAGGAGGCAATGGAGACCGAGACTGGTTGGCCAGCCATTGGGCCAAGGTGCAGACCTCTGCTAGAAGTTGCATTGTTTTCAGAACACTAGGGAAGGGGGATGCTGAGGTCAGACTGAGATAGCCTGGTGACCTTTTCTTCTCCCCAGTCCAATGGACGCCATGAAGCAGTTCCACTGCAACTCTTCCCCAACACCTGAATCTACTTGGTCCAGCCCATTAATGATGGCACAGTGAGGGAACTTTATGGAGATGCTCCCTGACTTTGTGGCATTTGGCTAACTTTCTGGGTAGCAATGGAAGACTCTAGAAGGGTTAACACCCTCGTGATTGGTGGAAGCTTGAGGTCATTTATAAAAGAGAGCCAGCTTTTAAACAAGGGGCATGTATCTGCTAGACAATTCTCCGGTGAACAGCAGGAAGTAAGATGGACCTACAAGTCAGGTGACGTGTTTATTCTTACCCACCCTTCCTCCAGGTCATTGGGAAATGATATGAAAGGCCACTAGCATGGCGTTGAGGGGCATATGCTCTTGTCCCTCCAGATATTAATATCTGCCCTCCCCCATGATATCCTAGTGAATGCCTCCACATCAGGAAAAATATTACAACCAATACACCATGACAGTTGAGAGTATCTAAAACTAGATGTGCAAATTCCATTGATTTTTAGTTCCTATTTTGAAAAACTTTTGCAAAGGAAGAGAGAAAGCCCACAGTCTGCAAAGGGATCAGAGGATGGTGGACCCATAAGGATGGGGGACTTCCCAGGTCTCCAGCATTACCCCAAGGAAACCGCACAACCTCAGAGGGGAAGGATTGTGGGGTACACTTATAGCCCCCAAGGTCCAGTCTGTAAGGTCCAGAGGCCCCACCACCAGGTCAGATTCCAGTGGTCTCAGCAGGCTTGTTTGCTAGGCATCACAGAGGGAGCTGATGATGGAAGGCTTCTCAAAGAATGCTGTGTTCTCACCAGACACCAGGACCATGGCATGGCTTCGGGGAGAAGGGAATAGAATTCTCCTTCAACTCCATAAGAGCTCAGAGTCCAGTTTCATTTATTTCTTAGAAAATAAATGAGATGTTTCTTGCGTATCTGTGGTGGCTAATTTAAAACCACTGTGTAGCCTCCATGCCCCAGGCCCTGTGCTCATGCAGGAACACAGCAGTGAGTGATGGGTTCAGAACCCTGGCTGCGGAATCTGACTGCCTGGGCTCCGTTTCCCAAGATTCCACTTAGTAGCTGGGTGCCCTTGGTTCACTCATGCTAGGTAAGCCAGCATTTTTGAAACTGGAGAGCGGAAAACTCTTCCAAGGGGTACGCTGGCATGGATAGTGTGGCAGACTATAAACATGGCCCTAAGTTGGCACCACTCCCTGGTGTCTATGTTCCTATCCCTTGAATCTGGACAGGTCTGTGACTTTGTTGGGCCAGTAGAATGTGGCAGAAGTGAACTAATGCCAGTTCTGAGCTGAGGGCCCAGCCAACCGGAGGCACGGGCGGGAGACCAGTGCACAGAAGAGTGGTTGGAGTACTTCCTCCCTTCTCCCTCCCTGCCCTGGGCTGCCCCCTGGACAGTGGCTGCCTTTCCACCAAGCTGCAGCTCCCACTGGACCCTCAGAAAGGTTTCCTTTCTGGCCTATTAGCCCTGAGTGTGGTGTCTGATACAGGGTTCTCCAGGAGAGAGCGAGATGAAGATTTGTGTGAATATGCCTTATTAGCAAGTGTTCCCTGGAAAATCCAGGAGGGGCATGGAAAAGCAGGTCAGGTGAGGGTGTGAGGGCACGGAGGGCTGGTGTGTAGGCCACACCTTAGCATGTTCCCATCAGGGACAAGGGACTCCTTCATCAATCCTTGATCAAATGTTGCTCAGGGGACACTTCTAGCTATCAGTATGCAATGGCACCACAGGGTTCAAGGGCAGCCCCCTGGTAAAGAGACCAAGTGCTAGCTGCAGGGCGGAACTCACTGCAGTCCCCACACTTAAGGACATGCCCATCTCCAGCTTTTGTTTCCAAGTTTTAGCATTTGCCAAGGTAGGCAGTAAGGAAGCATGAGTTTCATATCTCCAGAGTAGTGCAACCTTGCACAAAAAGCCGAAGAAATGGTGATCTTGGAGCAGTTTCTCCTTTCTGCCCTGGAAATCTCTCAGGAGAGGAAATATAAAGTACGCTGTTACTTTCTTGAAGGGAGGAGGGAGGAAAAAATTAATACTACTAAGTTATTCTGCTGCAAATGTGTGTTGAATGGAACTGACCTATTCGAGCATGGGCCCTGGGTTCAAATTCTGACTCTTCCATGTTCTAACTGTGTGATCTGGAGCTGGTTGTTTAACCTCTCTGGGGTCTCTAAAACAGAGAACAAAATGTAATCTGTAAAATGGGGATAACAGTAATAGTAATAACCACTTCAGATGGTGTATTAAGTGAGTTAATCTCTGCAGAGAGCTTAAAACTTTGTTCTGCAAGGAATAAGCAATGAGCACTGTGCAGGGTTTAGCTGTGGCTGTTATTAATCATTAAAATAGCCTTTTACAATTTGAATTTGCGTGTTGTAAGGTTTTCTTCTTCTTTAAAATTGCTTTGGGTAAGCAGACAATACTTCCTACCTTAAGCAAATCAGAGTTTATACCCTTTGCCCTGACTTGGTGAGGGCAAGATGTTACATGGATGGAATCTGGGGTGGGTCTTTTAAGGTGATGTCTACATCTGGCTGAGGGTTAGAAGGTGAGTTCAAGCATACAGCAGGACCCGTGCTTTCTTGCTGCTTACCTCTGTGAAGACTGAAACTTGAAGACAGAGGTGGAGGAGGGGTGCCTCCTAATCGTGGGCGCCCAGGCGCGTGTGGCTGCCCCTCCCTTCCCAGCCTGTGGGTTGTGCCCACTAAGCACATTCGCTTTCCTCCTATTAAAGCGAGATGCTGCAGGGCTGAGGGGCTCTCTGCAGAGAAGCAGTGAATCAAGAGGTTAGCAGTGTTTATTGATTTAGTAATTCGCACGCACTTTTCCGGATAGATTATCTTCCCAGAGACTCTGACAGCAGCAGCCAGCTGATAATGCAATGCCCGGCTGTAGGGCGTGGGGCTGTGGAGGCGGCAGGGGGGGTGAGTGGGGGAGGAGAGGAGTAGAGAGGCCAGGGGAGGATGACTGAGGCTGGATAAGAAGAAGAAGGAGCACGGGCTGCATCCTCCAGGATTCAATGAACATTTCTTCAAGGTGCCCCCAGAATCCCTGTAGAGATGAAGGCTTATTCCACCCGCTGTCCTGCTGGGAGTGCTGCCTGGAGCTGCCTTGAGACACCAGCCCTCCTGGAGACACCTCAGGTGAAGAACACAGCCTCATCCAAGGCCACACTGCTCCTCAGGAACAGTCGCATCCAATGACTGATCAACACCAGGACACACAAGTCCTGCAGACCCCGCAAGTTAGAACGTTGTGCAAGCCCACTCAGCTTCAGAACCCCCTCGCCAACCCCAGAAACCTCCTCCCTCTACCCAGCCCTGCTTCCTTCTCCTCCTCTCCACAGGTGTTGATCCCAAGAGCATGCATGCCCTAGCAAAAGTTCCGTAGGCTAACTCTGGCCTCTGTCTGTTCCTCGTGACTCATGGCCCCTGTCTGAGTGTAGTTTCAAAGCAAAACCACCAGACTGTACAGCTTTTTTACTTTTGTTGCTACAGAGTGGTTTCTATACAAAGTGGTGGTGTGAGATTAGGGAGATCTGTCCCAGTGGACTCTCTTTCTCTTCCACCTTACTTCTTCCTCTGGGCCTGTCTCACAGACCCAGGACTTCTGTGGTTCAAGGTTCCTCCCATTAGGAAAGAAAGCTCTGGATCAGCTGCTTGGTCCAGGACCCGCTTGGATGTTACAGCTCCTGGTGAAGCTGGGCCAGAAGAGGATTGGCCAAGTGTGCAATGTTGAACCAAGGGAAAGATCTGCAGGGTGAATTTCAAATACCAGGAGCAGGCAGCAGGAGGCAGGAAAGTTCATTGGCTCCAGATCATTTATACGTTCTAGCTTTTCCTTCCTCTACACCTTTGCTCATTGTCCCACTCCAGTCACGAACTCATCCAAGGATAGACATGTCAGACAGTATGCTGGTATCAAGAACTCGAGGACGACTCAGTGACAGATGACTGTGCCCCAGACTACCTGCCTCTCCATCTTAGGGGAGATATGTGTCTGTCTATCCACCCATTCGTCCATCCATTCATTACTATGCATCTATTCGTTCATCCATTATTTACTTAATAATTACCTATTGAACACCTACTAGGTACCATAAATTTAGCTAGATAGATAGGTGTAGATAGATAGAAAGTCACTGCTGGGTTTTTATCTTTCTTTCCTACTGACACCCCCCTGAGGGTAGGAAAAGTGTCTATCCCTCTGGGAACAGTTCCTCTGGCCCAGTGAGTGGTACTAATAGTCACTACTATCAATGTGGTGCGAGGAGAGATGGTTGTGGGGAGAGGGTTATCCTAGATGCAGCAGCATCTAAACTTGACCTTGAAGGAGGCATGGGCTTGGGGCTGGTCACAGAGGATCGCCTAGACTGTCTGTCCTGCCAAACCCTAGGACAGGAGGCAGGCAGGAGAGTGTCTGTGTTGAGGGTTGTGGGGAAGACGAGTCCAGCCAGGACCCCCTTCGAGAAAGCATCTCTTCCTCTCTCCATTTACCATCTGGAGTGATGGGCACACCCATTCAGTTGCCCCCTCACTTGCTCAGACACAGGCTGCAGTGTGAAGGGCTTCCTGGCTACTAAGCCTCTTTAGCCAAGTATCCCCAGCCCTCTGAGCTCAGAGCTCCCAAACTCATGCTGTGCTTTCAAGAGCTTGATTCACCATCCCTGCAGGTGCTTCTGGCAGTCCCTGGAAGGTGTCTCAGTTGTGGCTCACACACAGCCCAGGTGGCCATCGAAACCCGTCGGTCTACAGTACGCTCCTCTTCTCACACTCAATCCCACATCCTCTGTGTCCCCAGGCTCTGCCAGCTGCCATCACTTCCTGCTGTCTTCCATCCCTGCCTCTGCTCCAAGCTCTTATTTCCCAATCAGTTAGGAACCTGGGAGGAGTCAGAAACTACTAGTTATTTGAACAGAGAGAAATTAATGCAAAGAATTGTTAGCTGTGAAATTGAAAAGATGTAAAAGAGTACTTGAAGTTAGAACAAAGGCAGCAGCTATAGGCAGCAGCCAGCATCTCTGGGGCTGGAGACACCAAGGGAAGAGGTTAGAATTGTTAAAAGATTTGGAAGTTTTGAGGAGGGACCTGGAAGATAACTGGGGGTGAGGTTGGAGAGGCAGTCAGCTGGTGTTCATGTTTCCCAGCTCATGAGACCCAGAGCTCTGAGGAGGGGATGCTGGGCGGCTTGTGCGATGTCTCTGGCCAGGGAGTGGGTGATGCATCTCATTCTGCAAAATGGAAAATGGAAAAACTGCAATGTGGATTCACCGGCTGCTTTTGGAAGGAGCTGCTGCTGCCAGAGAGAAGAAGCCTTGCTGGGTGCTGCTCACAGAAGCAAAAAGCAAACAGGGTGGAGCTGGTCCCTGCTTCCTCCTCCAGCTTCCGTTCTCTCTAGCACCCCCTAACGGCAGAGCCTGTCTGGGAGCCACTGGCAAAGGAGAGCCCTAGTTTGCAGAGTCCTGCCCAGCATGGCAGAACCCAGAGAAGAAGGACTGAGTTACAGCCCAGAGATACAGCTTAATACAAGCACTCCAGATGCCGAGGTGGCACCCCAGAGCCCCAAAGCAACAAAGCCAGAGAGACCTATGATAGTAGGGAGGATGCTCTCTCTTATTTTACCCAAAGAGCTGCTGTGGAGCTCTTTCATCTTTCAGTGCTCCAAGCAGGACACAGACATGGGTCCTTGAGGATGGGTTTGAGGACAGACACAGATGAGCGACACCAGGAGGAATACAGAAATCGATCCTCCCTTCTAGGGATGGAAGTTGTGTAACAGGGACAAGCTTGTAACAAAACTGAAACACCCTCTAGAGAGAAATCATCCTTAGAGGCAAATCGATTTCTAGAGGCACATTTGACCAATTTGCTTAGCTTTTTGGAACTCCAGCAGTGGACAGAGCTGAGAGTCAAGGTGGGCCTATACAGCCACAATGGTGCTGTGAGGCAGGCAGTCAAGGGCTGTCCTTCCCTTTCTAGAGCTAAGGAAACTGAGGCCCAGTGGAATCAGCTTGTCAGCTAAGAGGGTGGTGTTAGCTAAAGTCCTGAGCTGTTAGCATGGTGGTTACTCGATTAGCTGATCCTGGCAAAGGAAGATGAGGATCCTGCTGGGCTCCCCATCAATTAATGGGGCTAGGAGCTCAGGCCAGCCTACACGCATCAGACTCCATGGTAGGGCTGGCTCTCCATCAGCACAGCCCCAGGTCGGGAACCTGAGGGCATGGACAGGCGCATCCCGTAATGGGCTGCTAATTGCTCTGATTGCAACTCCAGGGCAGAGTGTTTCTGGAACAGCAGAACTCTGACAGAGGAGGAAATACCAGCAGAACGTTTTTGATGAATAATTCAGTGAGCTGAAATGGGAAATGAGAAAGTTTTCTTTCCACTAAAGTTGAATATGAAAAAAAGAAAAAGAAAAGGGAAAATAATAATAGCAGCAAAGCTGAGCATTCTGGTCTCCCCACAGGAAAACTTCTTTGCATAACCATGAAGGACTGCTCTCTATGATCCACTCAGCCCATCCACAGGACAGAAGCGGTGGGAGGAGCATACTCAGGTCACCTGAGACTGATGGTAAATTTGATTTCATCCCTGCCACCTTCCCTTTCAAGCATTTCTTCTATAAATATTAATTGGGCAACAACCCAAAGCCAAGCACTGTGCTGGGTGTTAGAGATTCTGTGGTGAAGAAAATAGATATTGTTCTTGTTCTCATGGAATGTGTGTGTGGGCAGGGGCGGGTATTCAGACATTAGATTGAAAGGAACAGTGGCCGATGATCTACAGTTTGATACTGTGTCAGTCAGGATTCAACCAGAAAGAGAGAAACTGAGTAAGTAGAGCAGAGGGAATTGAATGCAGGGAATTTGTTACTTATCTGGGTGATGAAAGTGCCAAGAAGTCTGGGATAGTGGAGGAACCCAGAGGTTCACAGCAGGAAGTCCTTCAACAAAGGGACAAAGAGAAGAGGTGACGTTATCGGAGTGCAGGTCCCCGTACCATCTGAGGGGATCCAGAACCAAGACAGGAGCTGCCCAAGGGAGACTGGGATCATGGAAAAGGGGGTGCCTGGTGTGAGTGGAAGACACAAGGGGATCTTCAGCCTTTGGGCAGGTAAAATCAAAACCACAAGAGAAGGGAGAAAAACTTCACTTTCTCTCCTCTTTCTGCCTTTTTTCTGTCCATCAGTACTTCCCAAAGGTTTAGCCGCTGCAGAAGTCAGAAAGCAAGGTAGCCTGGGAAAGCAAGTCTGATCACAGGGGTCACTCCCCAGAGGTATAGAGCCGGCCAGGGAAAGGGTGAGGCCATAGATCTGAGGGCAAACAGGCCAGGAAGAACCAGCATTCATTATCTGAAGGAAAATAATAGTCTTTTGAGGGAAAATTAAAGGAACAATATTATTAAATTGGGTGATCCTGGGAGGCCTCTTTGAGGCAGTTAAGTTGAAACATAAAAAATTACAAGGAGCTATCAGGGTAAGAAAGGGAGGGGAGGATGGGAGAGGAAGAGCTTCCCAAGCATGTGCGAAAGCCCTGAGGTAAGTAAGGGGTGAGAGGGAGAGTGAGGAGAGTTGAGGGTGAAGATATGGTTAGGCCCAGGTGACATTAAGGAGTTGTTTAGAGTTTCAGAGAAATTAAAATTTACACCTGATTACCTTCAATAGAAAAGAGTTTTTGGAAAAGGTTTTCTTTTGTCTTTTAGAGACAGGGTCTCACTCTGTTCCCAAGACTGGAGTGCAGTGGCACTATCATAGCTCACTGCATCCTCAAACTCCTGGGCTCCAGTAGTCCTCCACCTCACCCTCCTGAGTATCTGGGACTGCAGGCATGTGCCACCACACCCAGCTAGGTTTTGAAAAGGTTTTTTTTAAAAATGCACATAGTGTCTGTTTACTCTTACAAAGCAAAAAACCTTCCAAATGTTCCAAGAATATGTAAGCAAATTTCCTTTTGAATGGTATGATGCTGTATTTACATTAGTTCCCTCAGAACAGACAAAGCTATTCCCTCACAGAATCTGTGAAGAAATACTTAATACTTGATTCTTCTGGAGCAGTTTTTGTTGTTGTTGTTGTTGTTGTTTGTTTTGTTTTGTTTTGTTTTTTCCAGATCCAATAAGTGACCATCTATGGAAATGAGTAACAATTCTTGACTCCATTTCACATCTGCCAGTGACATGGCTGGCTTATATTCCCTACCCTCACCTCCTATGAGACCCCATCAGGCTCATTTAAATGGCTGTGAAAGTGTGACTTGTCTTAAGTGCATTTAAAACCACACTTGTATGCACAGTTAATCTTATTTTATGCTACTTGTGAATACATTTTAATCTATCTTACATTTTAATCAGATGAAATTTTTAGGAAGAGATTGTTCCATAAAATGCAAACTTCCACAGTGCTTAGTACAATGTCATGAAAACACAAATGCATGACTATTTTATGAGTAATAATTCAGCAAATAAATGTTTAATATTTTATTCAAAAATATTTTAACTGTATGACTAGAATTATGCTAGTGATATGGATATTAAAAGATTATTCGGTGATTTGATTTCTAGCCATGATGGAGTAACTGGGACTAGACTTATCTTCTCACTGTTAACTAAAAAAACAAACCAAATATGTAAGGTAAGAGTTGTCAGACATTGGGCAACACCAAAAAAGACAGAACAAAATGAGCTTGCTACCACCCTGACTTTCTGTCTGGAGGCGCTTTCTGTGGGAAAGGTGATCTCAAGTAGGGCATAGCTCTTTCTGAGTTGATGAAATGAAATTGCAGTTCAGAAATGCTGAAGGGGCTAGAATTTGCAAGGCAGAGTACTGGAGAGGAAGCAGCTGCTTAAAGAAATAGCTCCAGAAAATTGCACAAGATCCTCTGAATCTGTTACTGAACACTAAATCATATAAGCATAGAGTGAAGATCCACAGAGCTGAGAAAAGAGTGACCAGGGAGCTGTAAGCTGGACAGTTTGCAGAGCATGCACGTGACTGAGAGATGACCAAATTCTGACCAGCTAGAGTAAAAGAGCTCTCAGACTCTCAGGCCTTCAGTGGATACCTCAGGTGAATCACATATTAGCAATGGGCTAAACTAACTTAGAATTAAAGCTATTCATGACCCACCCTAAGAAAGTTTAAAAGATTAGAAACAAACCTCAGAAGGATCAAGCTGATCTGCAAATAACTGCATGCCATAAAAAGTTCAACACCCCTTAAAGGTACACAAGAAAATCCAGCACTCAATAATGTAAAATTCACAATATACATCATCCAGTCAAAACTTATTAGATATATGAAAAAACATAGCAATTTAGCCCAAAACCTGGAGAAAATTCAGACAGTGGAAACAGGCATGAGGAGATAGAGATTGTGGGATTAGCAGACAAGATCTTTAATAGGATTTTCAAGGATTCAAAAGAAGGCAGAAACACAATCAGGATTGAAATGGAAGATACAAAAAATCAAATAAAATTTCTAGAGATAAACAATAAAATATCCAAAATAAAAAATTTACTGGAAGAGATTAGTGGCAGATTAGACTGAAGAAAAAAATATTTACTGACCTTGAAGACATAGTGATATAAGATATTCAAAATGAAGCACAGAAGGAGAAAGAGCCAAAATAAATAAAGAGTAAAATAGCAACTTATGGAACAATATCAAGCAATCTAACACATGTATACAGTAATCCCAGAAGGAGATTGCATAGACAGAAGAAAATTGAAGAAATAGCCAAAATTTTCCATATTTAATGAAAATTGTAAACCCATAGAACCAAGAAATTGAATGAATGCAAAGCAGAATAAACACAATTCAAAACCACACCAAGACACATTACAATCAAGCTTTTGAAAACCCATGATTGAAAGAAAACCTTAAAACAACCAGAATAGAAAAATACAAGGCTACAGTAACCAAAACAGCATGGTACTGGTACCAAAACAGAGATATAGACCAATGGAACAGAATAGAGTCCTCAGAAATAATAGCACACATCTACAGCCACCTGATCTTTGACAAACCTGAGAAAAACAAGAAATGGGAAAAGGATTCCCTATTTAATAAATGGTGCTGGGAAAATTGGCTAGCCATAAGTAGAAAGCTGAAACTGGATCCTTTCCTTACTCCTTATAGGAAAATTAATTCAAGATGGATTAGAGACTTAAATGTTAGACCTAATACCATAAAAACTCTAGAAGATAAACCTAGGTAATACCATTCAGGACATAGGCATGAGCAAGGACTTCATGTCTAAAACACCAAAAGCAATGGCAACAAAAGCCAAAATTGACAAATGGGATCTAATTAAACTAAAGAGCTTCTGCACAGCAAAAGAGACTACCATCAGAGTGAACAGGCAACCTACAGAATGGGAGAAAATTTTTGCAATCTACTCATCAGACAAAGGGCTAATATCCAGAACCTACAAAGAACTCAAACAAATTTACAAGAAAAAAACAACCCCATCAAAAAGTGGGCACAGGATATGAACAGACGTTTCTCAAAAGAAGACATTCATGCAGCCAACAGACACATGAAAAAATGCTCTTCATCACTGGCCATCAGAGAAATGCAAATCAAAACCACAATGAGATACCATCTCACACCAGTTAGAATGGCAATCATTAAAAAGTCAGGAAACAACAGGTGCTGGAGAGGATATGGAGAAATAGAAACACTTTTACACTGTTGGTGGGATTGTAAACTAGTTCAACCATTATGGAAAACAGTATGGTGATTCCTCAAGGATCTAGAACTAGAAGTACTATATGACCCAGCCATCCCATTACTGGGTATATATCCAAAGGATTATAAATCATGCTGCTATAAAGACACATGCACACGTATGTTTATTGCGGCACTATTCACAATAGCAAAGACTTGGAATCAACCCAAATGTCCATCAGTGACAGACTGGATTAAGAAAATGTGGCACATATACACCATGGAATACTATGCAGCCATAAAAAAGGATGAGTTTGCATCCTTTGTAGGGACATGGATGCAGCTGGAAACCATCATTCTCAGCAAACTATCGCAAGAACAGAAAACTAAACACCGCATGTTCTCACTCATAGGTGGGAACTGAGCAATGAGATCACTTGGACTTGGGAAGGGGAACATCACACACTGGGGCCTATCATGGGGAAGGGGGAGTGGGGAGGGATTTCATTGGGAGTTATACCTGATGTAAATGATGAGTTGATGGGTGCTGACGAGTTGATGGGTGCAGCACACCAACATGGCACAAGTATACATATGTAACAAACCTGCATGTTATGCACATGTACCCTAGAACTTAAAGTATAATAATAATAATAAAAAAGAAAAATACATTATGTCAAGAGAAACAAAGCTATGAACTTCACAGACTTCTGTATCGAAGCTATGCAAACCAAAAGAAAATAGAGTAATATGGTTAAAATATCGAAAGGGAAAAAAACTCCATCAACCTTGAATTCTATACCCCATGCCCCAATCTTTCAATAATGAAAGCAAAATAAAGCATTTTTTCTTAGAGAACAAAGAAGTTAAATTGTCACCAGCAAACTTGCATTACAAAAGTATGTTGGGGTAGCTCTTTAGGCAGAAATAAAAGATACGAGATGGAAACTCATACCATCCCTCTACCCAAAGGAATAAAGAATGTTAGAAATAGTAAATACATGGATAAATATGAGTAGTTTTTTTCTCATTTTTATTGACCATATAGAGTAAAATGCTAATAATATATTGTGTGGTTTATAGCATATGTGTAAACAAGATGTATGACAATAATATCACAAAAGATATATGGGGAAAATGGAGGTATGCTGTGGTAAGGTTCTTGCACAGTATGCATAGAGTCATTTATAGGATTTCAATATACACTGGAATAAATTAAAAGTATATTTTGTGAACTCAAACAAATTTTTTAAAAACACAAAAACCAATAGGTATAACTAATAAGCCAATAGTGACAGCATAATAGAACATTAAAAAAATACTTAGTCCATAAGAAGTCAGAAAAAGAGAAAAAATAGAAGGAAGAACAGATGGGACAAATAGAAAACCAACAGCAGGATGGTAGCTTAAATCCAACTATATGGATAATTACATTGAATGTAAATTGGCTAAGTGCTCCAGTTAAAAGGTAGAAATTGTTAGACCAGAATTTAAAAAGCAAAGCTTATCTATGTGCTACCTATAAGAATTTAAAAACACATGCACAAATGGGTTAAAAGTTAAAGGATGGAAAATGTGATATCATACAAACTCTAATAATGATAAGAAAGCTAGAGAGTCATGTTAATATCAGACAGAGTAGGATTCAGTACTAGCAATTAAAGTAATACCAGAGATAAACTTGGAAAATTTGAAATTATAAAAGGTTCAAATCAAGAAATCATGATGAATCATCAAGAAATCATGAAAGTCCCACGTATATATCCATCTAATAACAGAGTTTCAAAATATGTAAATCAAGATAAGACAGAAATGAGAAGAGAAATAGACAAATCCACAATTATATTGGGAGACTGCACTTCAGAGTCCCACAATTATATTGGGAAACACTCTTCTCTCAGAATCCATGAGGCCAGGGAAGACCTGAAACATACTACCAAACAACATGACTTAATTGATATTGGTAGATCATGCCATCCTACAACAGTAGAATATGCCTTTCAAGTGCACATAGAACATTCTCCAAGATAGGCCATATTTTGGACTATTAAAAATCTCAATGGATATAAAAGGATTTACTTAATACAGAGAAAGTTTTCTGACCAGTTTGAATTAAACTGAAAATTAACAATAGAAAGATATCTGGGAAATCCCCAAGTATGTGGAAATTAAACAACACTATTCTAAATTGTCCACTGGTCAAAGAAAAAAATGACAAGATACATTAGAAATGAAAATTTCACTACAAAGGGTCAATAACAGATTTGAGATAGCAGAAGAAAGGACCAGTGAACTTGAAGCAAGATCAGCAGTCACACAGGAAGAGATTGTCTTTCTTCTCCATCTAAATGTCATAATGGAATGATGGCTAGGATGACTGCAGCCGTCTTTCTTTTTCTTTATTTCTTCTAAAATAAAAAATGGATACAGGTGTAGAACATGCAGGTTTGTTATATAGGTATATGTGTGCCATGGTGGTTTGCTGTACCTATAAACCCATCCTCTAAGTCCCTCTCCTTACCCCCAACCCCACAACAGGCCCTTGTGTATGTTGTTCCCCTGTGTCCATGTGTTCACAATGTTCAACTTCCACTTATGAGTGAGAACATGTGGTGTTTGGTTTTCTGTTTCTGCGTTAGTTTGCTGAGGATAATGGCTTCCAGTTTCATCCATGTTCCTACAAAGGACATGATCTCATTCCTTTTTATGGCTGCATAGTATTCCATGGTGTATATGTACCACATTTTCTTTATCCAGTCTATCATTGATGGGCATTTGGGTTGGTTCCATGTCTTTGCTATTGTAAATAGTGCTGCAATAAATATACCTGTGCATGTGTCTTGATAATAGAATGATTTATATCCCTTTTGGTATATACTCAGCAACGGGAATAGTGGGAAACATGGTATTTCTGGTTTAGGATCCTTGAGGAATTGCCATACTGTTTTCCACAATGGTTGAACTAATTTACATTCCCACCAATGGTGTAAAAGCGTTCCTATTTCTTTACAACTTCACTAGTATCTATCATTTCCTGACTTTTTAATAATCACCATTCTGACTGGTGTGAGATGGTATCTCATTGTGGTTTTGATTTGCATTTCTCTGATGATTGATGATGTTGAGCTTTTTTTCATGTTTATTGGCCATGTAAATGTCTTCTTTTGAGAAGTGTCTGTTCATATCCTTTGCCCACTTTTGGATGGAGTTGTTTGGTTTTTTTTCTTGCAAATATGTTTAAGTTCCTTGTAAATTCTTGATATTAGACCTTTGTCAGATGGGCAGATGGCAAAAATTTTTCTCCCATTCTGTAAGTTGCCTGTTCACTCTGATGATAGTTTCTTTGGCTGTGCAGAAGCTTTTTAGTTTAATTAGATCCCATTTGTCGATTCTGGCTTTTGTTGCAATTGCTTTTGGCATTTTTGTCATGAAGTTTTGCCCATGTCTATGTCCTGAATGGTATTGCCTAGGTTTTCTTCTAGAGTTTTTATGGTTTTGGGTTTTACATGTAAGTCTTTAATGCATCTTGAGTTAATTTTTGTATAAGTTGTAAAGAAGAAGTCTAGTTTCAGGGTTTTGCATATGGCTAGCCAGTTTTCCCAACACCATTTACTGAATAGGAGATCCTTTCCCCATTGCTTGTTTTTGTCGGGTTTATCAAATATCAGATAGCTGTAGATGTGTGTTGTTATTTCTGAGGTCTCTGTTCTGCTCCATTGGTCTATATGACTGTTTTGGTACCAGTACCATGCTGTTTTGGTTACTGTAGCCTTGTAGTATAGTTTCAAGTCAGGTAGCGTGATGCCACCAGCTTTGTTCTTTTTGTTTAGGATTGTGCTGTCTATATGGGGTCTTTTTCTATTCCATATGAAATTTAAAACAGTTTTTTCTAATTCTGTGAAGAATGTTAATTGGAGTTTGATGGGAATAGCATTGAATCTATAAATTACTTTGGGCAGTACGGCCATTTTCACGATATTAATCCTTCCTATCCATGAGGATGGAATGTTTTTCCATTTGTTTGTGTCCTCTCTTATTTCCTTGAGCAGTGGTTTGTAGTGCCCCTTGAAGAGATCCTTCACATCCCTTGTTAGCAGTATTCCTAGATATTTTATTCTCTTTGTAGCAGTTGTGAATGGGAGTTTATTCATGATTTGACTCTCTGCTTGCCTATTGTTGGTGTAAAGGAATTCTTGTCATTTTCGCATGTGGATTTTGCATCCTGAGACTTTGCTGAAGTTACTTACCAGTTCAAGAAGTTTTGCAGCTGACATGATGGGGTTTTCTAAATATAAAATCATGTCATCTGCAAACAGAGACAACTTGACTTCCTCGCTTCCCATTTGAATACTTTATTTCTTTCTCTTGCCTGATTGCCCTGGCCAGACCTTCCAA
Organism: Rhinopithecus roxellana; assembly: GCF_007565055.1. Classification (NCBI taxonomy): domain Eukaryota; kingdom Metazoa; phylum Chordata; class Mammalia; order Primates; family Cercopithecidae; genus Rhinopithecus; species Rhinopithecus roxellana. The sequence goes on along the minus strand of NC_044549.1, from coordinate 197,409,728 downwards.
TACTACATTGAATAGGAGTGGTAAGAGAGGGCATCCTTATCTTGTACTGATTTTCAGAGGGAATTCTTCTAGCTTTTGCCCATTCAATATGATATTGGCTGTGCATTTGTCATAAATGGCTCTTATTATTTTGAGATATGTTCCATCAATACCTAGTTTATTGAGAGTTTTTAACATGAAGGGATGTTGAATTTTATCAAAGGCCCTCTCTGCATCTACTAAGATAATCATGTGGTTTTTGTCTTTGGTTCTGTTTATGTGATGGGTTGCATTTATTGATTTGCATATGTTGAACCAGCCTTGCATCCTAGGGATGAAGCCAGCTTATTTGTGATGGATAAGTTTTTTGATGTCCTGCTGGATTTGGTTTGCCCGTATTTTACTGAGGATTTTCACATCAATGTTCATCAGGGATATTGGCCTGAAGTTTTCTTTTTTTCTTGTATCTCTTCCTGGTTTTAGTATCAGGATGATGCTGGCTTCATAAAATGAGTTAGGGAGGAGTTCCTCCTTTTCAATTGTTTGGAATAGTTTCAGAAGGAATGGTACCAGCTCCTCTTTGTATTTCTGGTAGAATTCAGCTGTGAATCTGTCTGGTCCTGGGCTTTTTTTTGTTTGTAGGCTACTACCTACTGTCTCAATTTTAGAGCTTGTTATTGGTCTATTCAGGGATTCAACTTCTTGCTGGTTTAGTCTTGGTAGGGTGTATGTGTCCAGGAATTTATCCATTTCTTCTAGATTTTCTAGTTTATTTGCATAGAGGTGCTTATAGTATTCTCTGATGGTAGTTCGTATTTCTGTGAGGTCCATGCTGATATCCCTTTTTTATTGTGTCTATTTGATTTGATTCTTCTCTCTTTTCTTCATTAGTCTAGCTAGCAGTCTATCTATTTTGCTAATTTTTTTCAAAAAAAAAAATAGCTCCTAGATTCATTGATTTTTTGGAAGGTTTTTTATGTCTCTATCTCCTTCAATTTTTCTCTGATCTTAGTTATTGTCTTCTGCTAATTTTTGGATTAGTTTGCTTTTGCCTCTCTAGCTCTTTTAATTATGATGTTAGGGTATCAATATGAGATCTTTCTAGCTTTCTGATGTGAGAAATTAGTGCTATAAATTTCCCTCTTAACACTGCTTTAGCTGTGTCCTGGAGATTCTGGGACATTCTCTTTGTTCTTATTGGTTTCAAAGAACTTCTTGATTTCCATCTTAATTTTATTATTTACCCAGTAGTCATTCAGGAGCAGGTTGTTCAATTTCCATGAAATTGTGTGGTTTTGAGTGAGTTTCTTAATCTCGAGTTTTAATTTGGTTGCACTGTAGTCTGAGAGGTTGTTTGTTATGGTTTCAGTTCTTTTGCATTTGCTGAGGAGTGTTTTATTTCGAATTATGTGGTTGACTTTAGAATAAGTGCCATGTGGCACTGAGAAGAATGTATATTCTGTTAATTTGGAGTAGAGAGTTCTGTGTATGTCTACTAAGTATGCTTGATCCAGAGCTGAGTTCAAGTCCTGAATATCCTTGTTAATTTTCTGTCTCATAGATCTGTCTAATACTGATAGTGGGGTGTTAAAGTCTCCCTCTATTATTGTGTGGGAGTCTAAGTCTCTTTGTAGGTCTCTAAGAACTGGTTTTATGAATCTGGGTGCTCCTGTATAGGGTGTATATATATTTAGAATAGTTAGCTCTTCTTGTTGAATTCTTCCCTTTACCATTTTGTAATGCCCTTCTTTTCCTTTTTTGGTCTTTGTTGGTTTAAAGTCTGTTTTGTCAGAAGCTAGGATTGCAACCCCTGTTTTTTGGTTTTTTGTTTTTTGTTTTTCCTGCTTTCCGCTTAAGATGGGTCTCCTGAATACAGCACATGGATGGTCTTGACTTCTTATCCAATTTGCCAGTCTGCGTCTTTTAATTTAGGAATTTAGCCCATTTACATTTAAGGTTAGTATTGTTACGTGTGAACTTGATCCTGTCATCATGCTCATGGTGCTGCTACAAAAACAGACACATATACCAGTGGAACAGAATAGAGAACCCAGAAATAAAGCCACAGACCTACAGTTATCTGATCTCTGACAAAGCTGACAAAAATAAGCAATGGAGAAAAGACCCTCTATTCAATTAATGGTGCTGGGGTAACTGACTGGCCATATGCAGAAGAATGAAACTGGAACCCTACCATTCACTATATATAAAATTTAATTCAATTGATATGAAACCAGCTGAACTATAAAAAATAAAAGTAAGAATTTAAAAAAAAAAATTTAACTCAAAATGGATTAAAGATTTAAGTGTAAAACCTCAAAATATAAAAATCCTAGAAGAAAACCTAAAAAGCACCATTCTGGACATTGGCCTTGGGAAAGAATTTATGACTAAGTCCTAAAATGCTATTGCAACAAAAACAATAATTGACAAGTGGGACCTAATTAAACTAAATAGCTTCTGCACAGCAAAATAATCTATCAGCAGAGTAAACAGACAACCCACAGAAAGGGAGAAAATATTCACAAGCTATGCATCTGACAAAGGTCTAATATTCAGAATCTGTAAGGAACTTAATTCAACAAGCAAAGAACAAATAACTCCATTAAAAAGTGGGCAAAGGACATGAACTTATGAAAAGAAGGTGTAGAAGTGGCCAAAAACATATGAAAAAATGCCCAACATCACTAATCATCAGAGAAATGCAAATAAAACCACAATGAGATACCACCCCACACCAGTCAGCATGGCTATTATTTGAAAGTCAAAAAACAACAGATGTTGGTGAGGCTGTGGAGAAAAGAGAATGCTTATACACTGTTGGTAGAAATGTAATCAGTTCAGCCATGGTAGAAAGCAGTTTGGAGATGTTTCAAAGAACTCAGAACTACCATTTGAATCAGCAATCCCATTACTGGGTATATCTCCAAAAGAAAATAAATCGTTCTACCAAAAAGACACATGCATTAATACATTCATCACAGCACTATTCACAATGGCAAAGACATGGAATCAACTAGATGACCATCAAGAGTGGATTAGATAAAGAAAAAATGGTGCATATACAACGTGGAACGCTATGCAGCCATAAAAAAGAATGAAATCATGTCCTTTGCAGCAGCATGGATGGAGTTGGAGGCCATTATCCTTAAGTGAATTAATGCAGGAATGAAAAACCAAATACCACAAGTTTTCATTTATAAGGGAGCTAAACATTGGGTACGCATGGACATAAAGAGGGCAACGATAGACACTGGGGAATACTAGATGGGGGAGGGAAAACGGGGCCAAGGATTCAAAAACTAACTGTTGGGTACTATGCTCGCTTCCTGGGTGACAGGTTCAATTGTACCCCAAACTTTAGCATCACACCATATACCCATATAACAAACCTGCACATATATTCCCAGAATCTAAAATAAACGTTGAAATTATATATTTTTAAAAAGAACATCATACTAGAGAAATAAAAGATGCCTGGATCCCTGGTGGCTGTGGAGTCACATACCAGCTCTGATCTGCAGGTCTCCGGACTTGCTGTACGTGATAAAGATAAATAAATCGCTACCTTGTTTAAGACACTGTTCCTTGGGGTTTCTGTTCTATTGAGCCAAATCTAATATTTATTGATAACCTTTGTTCTCTTCATAGGTGTGTCTCCAGGGTCTTAGAATAGCAACTGGCTCATGATGGGTATTCAGGTAATAGTTGTTGAGTAAAAGAATGGGGCCCATGCTCCCCAGCTAACAGATGAGAGCACTGGACCTAGGGAAAGGAAAAAAATATTGCCCCTTGTCATATAGCTCATAAGAGGCAGAGGCAGAATCATGTTCATTGCCTGCATTGCCCTGCATCCCTGGGGATATGGCAGAAGGAAGCCACCTGCCCATCACCTCCACCCCAGTTCACCTGGCTTTACCTTCTATCCACACATGCCACACCAACCTGGTTGAGGAGCATGGTGTTCTATGGATACAGCAGCAGCCCAGTCTGTCCTGCCTAGCTACTGGCCAGGACCCACCTAACTCTACCATACTAGGAAGGGAGCTCATCCCTGGTCTTTGTTCCTTACCTTCTTCTGGATGACAACTTTCCAGCAGGATTTGCCACAGGCACAGGGTGTCCCCACCACTCGAAAGCATGGGTGGAGCCCAGCCAGGGGCTCAGAAATGTCATCCTGCCCACTCACACCTGGCGTACGATGAGGACCATCACCCTGTCTTCACATCTACTCCAGAGATGGATCTAACCAAGCTGCCCCAAGGATCTAAGCTGCCCCAAGGATCTAACCAAGCTGCCCCAAGAGACCCATGCTGTTGCCCCCTGCAGGTTAGTACCAGGAGTTGGGGCAGAGGGTGTGCCCATGATGTCCTTAGACACCTCTTCTCTGGCTGCCCACCCCTCCATACCTAGAAATGGGACAGAGAGAATCTAGGCCCTTGCACATCATCCATTATTACGCATATTCTTCTTCCCTTCCCACAATTCCTAGGTCCAGATTGTTAAAGAGCCAATTAAGACTCTTGTCAAACCTGAGTTAGGTTGGAACTGTTAATGCCCAGACCAGCAGCTCCTCCATTTAATTGACAGTATCTTAGTTTATTTTTTCCCTTCACTGGCAGAACACAAGATAGTAGCAGCAATAATAATAATAGCTAATATTTACAAGTGCTTATGAAATTCCAGACATGGAGCTAAGTGTTTTACATAGAGGTCTCATTTAATTTTCACAATAACCTGATAAAACAAGTATTATTCCCATGAAGTGCAAATAGCTTGGCAAAGCCATAGTCACTATAAGAGGAATGGGAATCCACTCTTTATACTAAGCTCTTATTTTCATTTAATACCATCTCTCTGTGAGAGGATTCTGTGAGCTACCACATCCTTATTACCTGTGGCAAAAAGAACACAACTCTTGCTTGTCTTCATTCATTCACTCATTCATTCATTATTTACTAAATACCTACCACGTGGCAGGCCTCATGTGAAATACTGGGGCTTCCAAAATACACACTCCATGGCCCCTGTGAGGGGTTGGATTTTGTTCAGCTCATCCTCACTCTCCTTCCCTCTATCTTGGGTATAAGGTACTTCACTAACTCCCTGATTTGGGGCATGGGCATGAGACCTGCTTGGTCAACAGGATGTGAGTGGATGGGATGTGAGCAGAAGCTTCAGGAGTGCCTGCATGGGTGGGCTCCTCTTTAGCTCCTGCCATTCACTATGAGAAGAACATGCTCCAGGTAGCCACTGGTCTGAGGAGGATGGGAGACATGTGGAGCAGACCTGCATTTGACCTACAGTTTGAAGCCAAGCCTAGCTGACCTGCAAAACTGAGACCAAAAAAAAAAAAAAGAATGATTGTTTTAAGCACTGAACTTCAAGGGGGTGATTTGTTATGCAGCATTATTGCAGCAATAGCTGACTGGTGCAGTTTCTGCTTTCAGAGGGACTTGGATGAGTGGGGAGCATGGACAGGCAGTTATAGAGTGACAAAAAGCTGGAATGAAAGGACATGCAATGTGCCCTGGGTGCACAAGGAGAGCACTTGCCCTGGCCTGGGACAGACTGAGAAATGAGAAGAGGGGATTAGAAGACTTAGGAAGAAGCAGCACCCATTTGCAGTGACATGAGAAGTGCACACCTTTCCTCCTAACTGGAACCCATGTGATAAGCACAAGTGTCGTGTGTACATCACAGATTCTCATTCTCACAGGTGAAAACAGGCGCTCATCTGAGACTGCCAAGGAGAGATCCACACCTCCAGAATACAAGAAGAGGAGTTTGATATACAAAGTACAAATTTTTTTGGAAACTTTGTCTTTCCCTTTCCCCACTCCCTCTGCTCCTCCTGAAAATTTCCACTGACTCCCTCCTTCTTGCTACCTTCTGGCTGGGCTGCTTAGGAACCCATCTGGCCGGCATGTTGTGGGCCATCTCTCATCCCCAACACTTCAGCAAGGGACTCTCTGGGTACCAGAAAGAGCCTCTGATGGAGTGGGGCAGGAGGTTGATCCCACCAAAGATAAATGAAGTAAATTTTGTTGTGTGTATTTGCATTCTCTTCCCTCCACAATAAGATGCCCTAAGAAGCCTGTGCCACGACTTTTCACCTCAGAATGCTGAAGGCCTCAAGAGTCTACAATGACTTCTGGCCTGGCAGAGTTTTTGCCATGAGTAAGTTGCTGGCATCAGTCTAGACTGTGGGATCATGAATGCTTAGAGACAAGGATTTATACCCTGAGCCCCAGTGCAGGGCTTATGGCATAGCATAAATGCCAGATGGACTAATTTTCTCTGAACAGGAAAGGAAGGCAGAGAGAGAGAGATTCTGGGGCCTTCTCAGCAACACCTCACATGTATTTCTTGGTTTAGAACTGGAACCCACTCTGTTGTTGTCTTATTGTACTTCCTCATGAAATAAATACTTGGAGTTTACTTTTCATGGTTTTCTTGAGACAAAGAAGACAGTCAACAGGAGACCATCTGTTGGGACAAATCCAAACCATTCTATACAAGCAGGTCTTTCCGTCCCTCCTATAAACACCATCAGGCAAATTGTTTCCAAATGCACATTCATTGTCTTAATTTGGGTTCCCCCAAAGCAGACTGAAGACAAGCATTTGGATGCAAGCTGTTCATTTGAGAGATGATTCCAGGAAGTGAGTAAAGAAGTGGGGAAGGGAGATGGGGAAGGGAGAGAAGCCAATAGGAGTGGTAAAGAGTAGGTAACAACTGTAGGCAATGAGGTCTCCATTCTGTTGAGGACCCCAGAGAGACTCTGAGATGTGCCTCAAAATGGTCCCTCCAATGGGGTGAGGAAGCTGGGGTGTTTATCACCAAGCCTCATCCCTCGCTAGTTGAGAATCATGTGTGGGTATTAGCTCTCTGGCACATCTGTGGGCCAGCACACTCCTGCAACCAGAGAACTTTGAAGTCCAGTAGGACAAGGAGATATGGACCAGGCACCAGCAGCATCTGCTCTTCATCTTTTCCTCACTAAGGAACCTGCTATTGCTTGTTGCGTAGCCCTTGCAGAGGGCTTGCACTCTGCTGCCTGGTTTTCAGACCTCTGCATAAGCCAGCCCCATGCTTGCCATCCAATCCTGTCTCTCTCTTAGCCCTTCTCCTCAGCCAGAGAGGTCTGTTCATGGCACCGAGCAGCCATTCCTGCTTCCACATGTTTGCACACAATGTTTCTGCTGCCTGGAATACCCCCTCTTCTTTTTCCTACTCCTTGAAATTCTGCTAGTGTATCCGGATCTAGTAAAAGTCTCACCCCATTACTTTCTGAACTCCTATTTTACTTATCATCAGTGCCTCTGGATTCAGAACTTAAATTTTCTCAGTCATAGTTGGAAGAAAAGATAAACCCATGTGGATTGATTCATGGAGACTGATTGCTGTAAATATTGGCTAAAATGGTATGAAGTCTGATTTTGGGAATCCTAATAATGAGTCATACAAAGTACTGAGCATTTTACACACTAACTCATTTAACCCTTACAACAACACTAATGTTTGCTTTCTAAGTCAGGAAGAACTGACACTTAGAGAAGTTAAACATCTTATTCATAGCTGTACACCTCACAGGGAAGGGGCCAGGATTTCTGACTTCAAAGCCTGAACTCTGAATGGGTTCAGTAGCATTTACTCCCATGCTGCCATCCTCTGCTCCCCTCCCTCTAGGATGCTGGATCTGACACACAAACGGGAAGTAGCATCACTTTAATAAGGGCCAGAATCTGCTACTGGCTTCATTAGCACAGGGCTCCCTGGTAAAATTGAGTTCAGCCACAGGGCTTAAAGAAACCTCCTGCCTCCTCCTCATCAAATCTGTAATGGCTGGCTCCAAGGAGCAGATCCAACCCAACCTACTGACATCCCCAACAGAGAAAAGGAAAAATAGAAAGAAAATGATGGCCATGCTAGCTTATCACAGAGACAAGAAGTGGAACAAAATATCTGGCCTGCTTGGAGGGACCAAGCTCCTTTACTCCCCCCAAGAACAGAGAGCCCACCTGGAAGTAAAATGTGTCCCCCTAGGGAGTGTGGCAATGGGAATGTTGGACAAAGGCAACTGTGGCTCGAAGAATGACCATCTATCCCTCAAGGAGTCTCACACTGGGTGGCAGCCAAGAGACTCCTTCCAGCAGCAGTCAGGACAGTGGATGTGCACAGAGGGAGCAGATCATGAGAAGGAGAATGTAGTGACAGCAGCACCATGGCCAGGAAAATGGCCTTTGAGTCCAGGAGAGGCCCCTTTGGTGGGAAGAGGAACAGGGATAGGGCCCAGCAATCAAGCCAGTGAGTGTTTGAAAGTGAGTATGAGCTCACTGGCTACTTCACAAACCAGGTGCTATTGGTTATACAAACATAGGAAAGGAAGTGGCCCATTCTCTGGAACCTCTTTGATATACTCTTTCTAACCATGCAAAGTTCATGACCTGACCTGCCTTGAAGTTTGACATCCATAGTTTCCTGTAGGGTATAAGAATTCTATCCTCACAGTTACCAAGCAAAGAGAACCAACAGCTTTCTGTTCTCGGGAATGGTATTTTGAGCAGACTCTGAGGAGAAACTATCAAGGCCTGAGGTCATGAAACTAAGTCAGTAGCATCTGTTGCTGAGGAGACCAGGTGAGGAGTGAGGGCAGCCTGGGAAATGGAGGAGTTGGGCTTCTGTGCTGCCTAGAGACAGTAGCAGGTGCAGCTGAGAACCTGAAATTTTAGGTTTGAGCCGCCTCATCTTTCAAGCAATTTAAAAATGATTTAACTATCATCCATAGATGACCTCTTCTTCCCACCTCAATTCTGCTACTGTCTAATATTTTAGTTCATCTTGTTTTGTTTTTTAACTCAATAAATTAGATATTATTATTATTGCATACACCAATGATTACTTACATTTACCTACACATTTATCAATTTATTTACTCATCATTCTGTCTCGTACTTCAGACCTACCTTCTGAAATCAATTCTAATCTTCCTTAAGAATATCTCTTCAAACTCCTTTCAATAAGAGATAGAATATATTCTCTTAGTTTATGCTTGTCTAGAAATGTCTACTTATCTCTCATTATTGAAAGGCAGTTTTTTTCCTGAGTATAGTTCTAGGTTGACAATTATTTTCTTTCTGAATACATGGAGCTTTCCACTTTCTTCTGGTTTCCATTGTTGCTGCTGAGAAGTTAGTTGTCAGTCTAATTGTTGTTCCTCTATTTTGTAGAACACCAAAAAAAGGAAAAAGAAAAAAATATTTTAAAAGAGAGAAAGCAGATTATCTACGCTTTCATGTGTCTAGATGATGAATTCTTCTGATTTATGGTTGGGATTCATTGGATTTCCTGAATTTAAGGGTTAGTCTGAAGCGTTCTCTCAAGGAACGTTACCTCTCTCCAGTTCACTCTATTGTCTCCTTCTGGAACCCCTGTTAGATATTCATTACAACTTTTTACTTGACCCTCATGTGATGTATACAATTTTTTACTTCTTTAACCAGGATTTGCAGATATAATTTCTTCAAATACGTTTTCAAATTAACTTACTCTAGCTTCAACTATGTTTAATATTTCATATAACACATCCATGGATTTTTTTTAAATTTTTAGTTTAGTAATTTTATTTTTTATTTTCAGAATAAGTGAGGGTTAAGTTGGTGTGGTAGGCAAAATAATAGTCACCCAAAAATGTCCACGTACTGATCCCTGAAACCTATGGATATGTTATGTTATATGGCAAAGGGGAATTGGAGTTGCAAATGGAATTCAGATTGCCAATTAATTTACCTTAAAATAAGGAAATTATCTTTGGTTATCTGGCTGGTCCCAATGTAATCACAAGTTTCCTTTAAATGTGGAAGAGGGAAGCAGAAAAGCCAGTGTCATAGTGATGTAGCATGAGAAAGATTTGATTGACCATTGCTGGCTTTGAAAATAGAAGGGCACCATGAGTCAAAGAGTGTGAGCAGCATCCAGAAACTGGAAAAGGCAAGAAAACAGATTCTCTCCTAGAGCCTCTGGAAGGAGCACAGCCTTTCTGATATCTTGATTTTGGCTCAGTGAAACTGATTTTGAACTTTTTGGCTTTTAGAGCTATAAGATAATAAGTATCTGTTGCTTTGAGCCATCAGGTTTGTGGTAAATTGTTACAGCAGCAGTAGGAAATTAATACAACTGGGGAATTAATGAGGAAAGACTATGAGTATGATTGAGGAAGAGAATGAAGACAGAAACACCAACTGGGAGGCTACAGTACATACATCTTTTTCTGTGTTATTGGAATTTGCAGGATGACTAAGAAAGTCTGGAAAACACTAAATTCCAGCCTCAGGAGTATTTTTCATCTGTATGCTTCCTGTTGTGGCTAATAAAAACCATGTGTTTTCATGGTTCCTTTTTGCATCATTGTGACTTCATTTAACCATCATTCCTAGGAGGTTTTAGGCAGAATTTTAAAGCATAATGGGTGAGCTGGTTGATGGGTGTATTGCTGATATGGTCTATCAGTCTGATATTTAATTAGATTCAATTAATACCAATTGGTGATTTAAGTAGTTAAAACCACCCCTCCATGCTTGTCTTACGGGTATATGAAAGCAGTGCACATGTGTTCCTAAAACTGCAACTCCTGGATGAGACAGGAGGATTGCTTGAGCCCAGGAGTTCAAGACCAGCCTAGGCAACATAATGAGACCCTATCTCTACAAAAAATTAACCAAATTAGCCAGGTGTAGTGGTGCACACCTGTAATCTCAGCTACTCAGTAGGCTGAGGTGGGAGGATTGCTTGGGGCTGGGAGGTCGAGGCTGCAGTAAGTAATGATCACAACAGAGCAAGACCCTGTCTAAAAGAAAGGAAAGAAGGAAGGAAAGAAGGAAGGAAGGAAGGAAGGAAGGAAGGAAGGAAGGAAGGAAGGAAGGAAGGAATGAAGGAAGGAAGGAAGGAACAATGAGAATTAGAGAGAAAGAAGAAAAAGCAGAAGTAAAAGAAAGGATAGAAATAAAGAAAGAAAGAAAGAAAAATAAAAAGAAAGAAAGAAGAAAGAAAAAGAAAGAAAGAAAAGAAAGAAAGAAGGAAGGAAGGAAAGAAAGAAAGAAAGAAAGAAAGAAAGAAAGAAAGAAAGAAAGAAAGAAAGAAAGAAAGAAAGAAAGAAAGAAAGAAAGAAAAAGAAAATTACACAGGTGACTACCGCATTGCCATTTGAGATGTTGAGGAGACATCTGCAACAGACTGAGACCAATACCCTCAATCTGCTCCTGCTGGGGAGATGGAATGAATAAAGTCTATAATGTTTCCAGTTTATAACTGGTCACAAAACCAAAGTCCAAGTATAAATTGCCTCCACCCCACTCCCCATTATTGTTGTCCTTTTGTTCTCTGTCCACCAGCCTTGGGGAGAGTCTCTGTTGGAGATCTGATAGAGTTGTTCACAACCATCCGTTCACTACTTCCAGTCCCACTCCTCAAAGGTGTGCACACACATACATGCACACACAGCTCTCAGACTGCAAAGGCAGGTGTGTAGAGCAGGTAGGGGAGATAGCAGTGAAAACAAAGACTTCATTTTCCTTACAAATCATAGAAACAGGTGGGCAATGTTGAAGTTTTTGGCAACATATGGGTCTGAGTGTGCATCTCTCTGCTTCTCCAACATTTCCTAACATCTCAAGCCTCATTTCTCTACAAAAGCCTCCATTGGCCTCTATCCTGCCTCAACAAGGTGCCTTGAAATGCCGTCTTAGCCCCCATGTTGAGTTGCAAATAATCAGTTTCTCTCTCTCTCTCTCTCTCTCTCTCTCTCACACACACACACACACACACAATTACTCTACACTCAGAAAATCATGATGATTGATAACAATAATAAAAACAACTAAAATTTATGGAACACTTACTATATGCCAGTCATTGTGCTTTATGCATAGATTCTCATTTAACTTACAACAATCCTATGAGGTGGCATTATTAATGTTATTCTCACCTTACTGAAAAGGAAACAGACATGGGAGGAAGTAATTTACACACTGCACAGGAAGTAAGTGGTGGAGGCAAGATTCTAACCCAGGCAGTCCAACCCAGACTCCCACCCCTAATCACCATGCCCACCAGCCCCAAAGATGTTGAGTGTGCATTTCACCACCATAGAGGCAGTGACACCCAAATACATATCCCTGACCCTTGTAGAGAATCTCAGGTGTGCTGGAGAACTAAGGAATATATTCCCACGCAGGGCAAAATCCAAGTATTGATACAGGCCTCAATCTATACGCAGGAAGGGGCTACAAGGCTGCAGAAAAGGCCCCAGCTGTAGCTTCTTATCCACCCTGCTTTCCATGAGGTGCAGAAGAGGCAAGGATAGGCACAAAGTTGATGAGATGTAGGTGAAGAATCATCTCTTCTAAGAGTTTTCTGTGCACTGTGTGACAAGAGCAACCACTGCTCATGACGACAGGCCTCCTTAGTCTTCCCCACTTTTTGAAGCATAAAACAAAAGACCCAAACAGTTGTCTCTTTGTATCCTGGGATCTCTAAACTGAGATCTGGGTTCACTGGTTTCCAAGCTGGGTGGCTGAAGAGCTCATGATCACTCCTTGCCTAAGAAGTCCCAAACTAAGCCATTTCCTACTCACTGAGGCAAAGATTTTTCCCTTCACCCCATGGTAGTGGATGTTCACAGAGTCCCAACCCTTGCTTTCTACCCTTAGAGGGGCTGAAACCTAGGCTAGGAGTTGGTTCACAAATGCTATGGTGAGAGTAGGTACCAGAGTTAGGTGCAGCTGGCCAGAAAATATGCTTCCCAGAGACAGGTCCTTTTGACAGGTCCCAGAGTATGACTAGAGCCAAGTCTGCTCTGGACTATAGAAAAGCCATTTATGCCTCCCAATGCAAATGCCTAGGTGAAAATAATTCAAATGTTTTGAAAGGTCAAAGCCTGATTTAATTAAAAAAAAAAAAAAAAAAAAAAAAAAAAAAAAAAAAAAAAAACACCTTCAAGACAGCTATGTCTTTGACCTTGAGTGATACTCAAGGGGAGGCTACAAACGAAAATGGGTGACTGCATTTCCATTTGCTGTTAGTGTGCTAATGTGCACTCTATTTTCATTTGTGTATGAGACAGACAGATACAGAGAAAGGAATACATGACTCCTAAATGTGGTGATTTAGCAACGACCTGAATTGCTTAGGAATATTGCCTTTGTATGCTCAGGGACTTCATAAAGACACCACAGAAGAGGAAGAAAACATTGCAGGCTGGTTTAAGACATGTCAATCTAAAAAGCACAGGACTTGATTTACTTCCTTACAGATAGAGAATTCAGAGAGTTTCAAATTGGCCAAGATTTGTAAAGCAATAATAATTAAAACATGGAGGCATCAGCATGTCTGCTTCTCCCTCTTACACCAAATACAAACAACAGGGAAAATGAGGACAGAAAAGAAAATGACACTTTTGATGAAAGAAAACAAAAACCAGCCAAAACCTCAAACCACACTCTTTAAAGAAGAGCTGCTGTCTGAAAAAAAAAAAAAGAAAGAAAAAAAAAAAAAAGGGAAATCTAAGAGAAAAGTTTGTATTCAGGTGGCTTAATTTGGGAAGTTACTCCAGGGCACAGGCATAGGACACAGAGGAGGAAGAAATGGATAGGAAGGGAAACTAGTACAAAGATATATTCCTGAATTGGTCATTGTTGTGGGCAACTGGGGGCTGTTCAGACTTTCTCAGGAGTCACATAGAATGTGCTTTGGAATTGGTGTGCCTGAGGAATGGAAGAGGGTAGCTTTTATCCATCAGTTTCTGTTTCCATTAGTCAGATATTGCTCCATGAGGTGTTAACTCACACACACGCTACTTCTGCAAAAAGCAGGCTCTTAGTGGGATAGGGTAGAGGATGAAAAGTAAAAAGCAGCCCTGAATTTGATTATGTCGATCAAGCAAAGATAAGAACTGTTGATCATTGCAAGAAATGTGTGGACCTTCAACCTGAGATAGGAGGACTTCTGGCTAACCTGAAACAAATCCATTCGCCCTGGGCAGAGTGTTGGTGAGGAAGTATTTAGAAACCATCCATCCAAATCCAAGATGGCTTCTGACCCAGTTTATTTCTCTGATCCCTCTCCACACACTATCTAACACTTACAACAATGGGCCGATGGGTAAATGAAAGCCTAAGAGAAAATTTTGCATTCAGGTGGCTTCATTTGGGAAGTCAGTCCAGGGGACAAGCATAAGGAACAGAGGAGGAGGAAATAGGTAGTAAGGGAAACTAGTACAAAGATGTATTCCTGAATTGGTCATTGTTGTGGGCAACTGGGACCTGTTGAGATGTCATTAAGCAGCTAGCCTTCATTAACAAAAGAGCAATAATATAAAAAGAAATAACACAGGACCCATTTAAAGGTGCCACAAGAATAAAATATGAAACAAACATGACAAACAAAAAAGCAGATAAATAATTCATGCCTGAAAACATGCAACAAAGCATTAAAAAATTATGAATCAATACTTCTCTATGCAAAGCAAAATAAACATATATAAAGCTATAGTTTCTTAAAAAGCTCAAAAAAGAAAAAAAAGCATACAAAGAAGGAGTGATTTGGCAACATTAAAAGACGAAAAGTCATCTAGCATATCTCAGAAAAAACAAGTGTTACAAAAATAAAATTAGAAACGAAAAAGATGGACTACTGTGAAACATAGGGATAAGTGAGCATAGCAAAGGTTTTTAATCTCCACATTCAAATGTTCCTTCAATGCAGTAAAGTTTTCTCCTATTATAACTTTGAATATTTTGTTATGTTTTTCTAGTCTCTTTTTAAAAGCACATTACTGGCTGGGCACAGTGGCTCACGCCTGTAATCCCAGCACTTTGGGAGGCCAAGATGGGCAGATCATGAGGTCAGGAGTTTGAGACCAGCCTGATCAACATGGTGAAACCCTGTCTCTACTAAAAATACAAAAATTAACCTGGCGTGGTGGAGTACGCCTGTAATTTCAGTTACTTGGGAGACTGAGACAGGAGAATCACTTGAACCCGGGAGGTGGAGGTTGCAGTGAGCCGAGATCGTGCCACTGCACTCCAGCCTAGGCAACAGAGTGAGACTCCATCTCAAAATAAATAAATAAATAAATAAATAAATAAATAAATAAATGCACATTAATTATGTATGTGTTGGTCCTTCTTTGTTGTCTATATCTTTCATTTATTTTGAGTCTTTTCACAACTCTATTCTATTTCATTTTGCTGATTTAATTTCACTTTTTTGATTGTATCTAAATGGAAAATGGTAAAGTGTGATCAGTCCTAATACATATTCTAATAATCTTTCTAGACTTAAAAGGTAAAGAAAGGTCCTATTAGTTCGTAGAACACACATACACACACATAAAATATTATAGGAGATATTTATGTGTGTGTGTATACATATATATTCATGGAGTCAGTGGGTAGAAGGAGAATCAGGCTTGCCTTACACTTGTCCACACAATATTCAATATTAGAAGAGAGTGGACAAATGTTCACAAAGTCATTAAGGAAAGAAAATATAATCACGAATTTATTCCAGCAAAGATGTCACTGAAGAGTAAATGTCACATAAAAGCATGGTCAAACATACAAGAATTAGGAAATAATACCTTGCTTAATAAATCAGCCTTTTAAGAGACAAATGAAAAAGTCATGGTAAAAGGATGACTTGTAAGTGTTGAATCCATTTACATATAGAACTAAGGCTGAACTAGGGAAATGATCATTACATAACAGAATATAAATATTAGAAACCATGATACTATGAAATAATATTACTGATGAAAATTGAGAGGTGGAGGTTAAGATTCAGTAGTGCACAATAGTGTAAGCACCTCAATTTCTTCAAATTTCACAGAGCACAGTCCATCAACACATTATATGTAACAAGCTAACTAATAAAGATGTCTGTGTAATATTTAAATTGTACAAAATAAACAAGTAAGACAACCAAAAATAATAATATAATTAATGCAACTCTAGTGGTGGACAGACTCCACCATAAGGAAGGTAGAGAAAAGTATAAGTGTGACAATTACTCATATGTCATATTGGGAAATAAGTAAACCCTACCTAGAAGAGATCTCTTAAAAATAAACTTATCATATAAAACTACAAAGTAGTTTTCATAGCACCATTGGAAAATTTTAAAAAGTAGATTAAATCCAAACTTCCCAAATTATTAGAAGGAAAACACACATGCACATGAGCAAAATGAAGAGACTATGGACCATTTAGTGAATGACAAAAACAGAGAGCATGACACACAGTGATATATCCAAACTCCTCTGTCATATAAAGAAAATGTAATGAGATATAATTACGTATCAAAAGATAAAAGACCTCCAATGAGATTTTTTTAAAAAAACAAGATATATATGTGCTCTATATAAGAGATAAAACAATAGAGAAAAGTCAGTAAAACTAATAGGTGGTTCTTTGATAAAATATCTAGCAAGATTGGCAAAATAAAAAGAAGACACAGATTACTAACACCAGGAACAAAGCAAGAGTTATCACTACAGATCCTGCAGAAATGAAAAATAAGTGATATGGTTTGGCTCTGTGTACCCACCCAAATCTTATCTCAAATTGTAATTCCCATGTGTTGAGGGAGGAACATGGTGGGAGGTGATTGGGTCATAGGGATGGTTCCCCCATGCTGTTCTCATGATAGAGAGGGAGTTCTCACAAAATCTGATGGTTTAAAAGTGTGTGGTATTTCCCCACTTCCTCCTTTCACCATGTAAGTCATGTTTTGCTTCCCCTTTGCCTTCCACCATGATTGTAAGTTTCCTGAGGCCTCCCCAGCCATTTGAAACTATGAGTCAATTAAACTACTTTTCTTTATAACTTATCCAGTCTCAAGTAGTTTTTTATAGCAGTGTGAAAACAGATGAATACAATAAGGGAATATTACAAATATTACATTGTAATATTTGTATTTGTAATACAAATATTATAAATAGACTTATGCTAATAAATGTGACAACTTGGAAGAAACTGACTTTTTTGAAAACCACAATAACCTGTGTGAAACCATTAGAATTTTGAATTTATAATCTTTTTTGAGACAGGGTCTCACTCTGTCACCCAAGATTGGAGTGCAATGGCATTCTCACAGCTCACTGCAGCCTTGACCTCCAAGGCTCAAACAAATTTCTCACCTCAGCCTCCCTAGTGGCTGGGACTACAGGTATGTGCCACCATGCTCGGCTAATTTTTTTGTATTTTTTTGTAGAGACGGGGCTTCATCATGTTGCCCAGGTTGGTCTGAAACTCCTGGGCTCAAGTGATCCTCCTGCCTTGGCCTCCCAAAGTGGTGGGATTACAGGCATGAGCCATTGTAACTGGCCTTGAATTCACAAATTAAATGCTGTCCCAAAATAATCATCATGTCCATTATCTCCAGTGGTTTTAGTGGAGAATTTTACCAAACATTTAAAGAAGAATTAACACCAACTCAACACAATCTCTTCTGGAAAATAAAGGAAGAGGATATTGGGCATGAGAGAAAAAGAGGAGTCAGGGGTGATTCCAAGGTCTTTGGCCTAAAAAAATGTGGCAAGATGGAGCTGCCATCAAACAAGACAAGTAAGACTGGGGAGGCAATAAATGAAGGGTGAGCCTCATGATACTGTAATATCTAGAGGATTGACTTTACTAATATTTTGCTTAGGATTTTTACATTGGAGTTTATAAGTGAATTTGATATATAATTTTATTTCTTTGTATTATCTTTGACTATTTTTCATACCAGGGTTATACTGCTAGTAAAATAAATGTTATACTCTGGATCAATGTCATTTATAATCTCGAAACCCCCCCCGACTTCCAAAGGTATCATATGTATTTTCGAAACCTTCAAGGAATCTTAGCCTATCCATTTCAATTTTTTTCATTGGTCTACTAAATATTTTAATTCCTGTTTGAATCTATTTATACTTTTTAATTGCTGATAATTTACAAAATTATTAGAATAAATACATTTATTCATTCTCAAAATATTTTTAAAATTCTACATCTAAGGTTTTATCCCTTTTAGCCTAATATTATTTGGTTTTGCTTCCCTCTTTCTTTCTCAATTACCCTCTTACAGTGTTTAGGGTTTTCTATCTTTGATGCTCTTCCATTCCGTTATGATGTGTGTGTGTAGTCGTCAATATATTATTATCTGCATGGATTGGTATGTGATGAGCTTTTCCAATCTGAAGACTCATCTCCACCTTAACTTACTATGAAATATTTCAAGTAGACAAAAAAGCATAGAGAATAATCCAATGACTATACCTACACCCATCACTCTGTATTAAGTGATAAATGTTGCAAATACAATTGAAGTTCTGTGTTTACTTCTTCTCAATCACTTTTCCTCCCATATTTCTAGCAATAATCACTATCCTAAATTATGTTAATCAATTCCGTGTATGTCCTTATAATTTTCCACATGTAGATATATCCATAAGCAATATATAGCAATGTTTTCCATATTTTTAAATGTCAAATAAATGACATATGTATGCAAACTTCTGTAACTTTGGTGCTAAACAGTCTGGTTTTTAGAACATTTCATTTTTTGTGAGTAGCTCTGGTTCACACAGAACCTCCTAAATGGCATGCTGCAGTTCACCAGGAATGGGCTGCAGTTACTGAGCCGTTGGCCCTCTGGGCAGCCAATTGGGTCCTAAGGTTACCAGAGCTCCTGGGCAGCTGCCCCCAGAGCCACTGGAGGAGACTCTGTTCCAGGAGCTAAAGAAGCTCAGTGGGGCTGATTCAAAGCAGCGACAGGGAGGCCTTGGGGGAGGGTGGGGAGCCCTGGCAGATGCAGCTCCAGGTGGAGAGCTCATCTCTGTCTCCCTGCCTTCTCAGGAGTTGGATGCAGACCTCTTTGCTTCATCCTGTGTCCTTTAAGTGGTAAGTAAGCAAGTGCAGGTGTCTGCCCTAGCAGTGCATGTGCAATCTGCACACTAGAGCTTCTGCCCTATTCTAAAATGCTTCATATAAAAACGTTTGCTATTTTTTAAACAGAAAACCTTTACAAATGTCTCTACTCCAGAACAACAGAAGGACCTTAGAATGTTTTTAATCTAACAACCTGTCCCTTCTTAAGTTATTTTTATCCAGCATTTTTCCTCCTTGTCTCTCTTTTATACTATGAATTATTACCTCTATTGCTGTTGTACTATACAGTTAATATTTGTTTAGCTTTACCCACATGTTTCTGCTGAGTTGCTGCTAACCCATATAGCATTTTTGTGCAAATTAGGAAAAGGTGTTTCTCTCTCAAAACACTTTATTTCCATCTGTGGAAAGTAACATTCATTCAATACTATACATACACTGCACAGTAACAGAATACATAATAAACATAGAAGCTACTCTCTGTACGGAGCAACTGGCACCCCCAGATGGGGCACACCTGTACAACCACACCTGGAAGTCCTAGGTTTTCTAGCTCTTTAAGCACCATTCTGCATTGTAGCTTAGTTCTCCCTTCTGTTCAATTTTCTTACAAAAATGACATTCTTTAGATGTTTCTTAAGTTCAGTTCTCTAGGAAATAAATTCCTCTGCTTCTGTTAGTTTATAAATGTTTTTATTCCACCCTTGTGTTTTATGATAGGTTAAGGTAGTTTAAAAGACCATGTTATTAATTTCTTTCTCAACATTTTGAAGATAGTATTTCATTATCTTTTGTTCTTACTGCTATTAGTGAGGAATCTATGATCAATCTAATAGCAATTCTTTGTAGGTAATCACTTCTTTCCCTTTGCTTGATTTTAAATTTTTTGTTTTATCTTTGGAATTGACTATTTTTAAGAGTTTCCTATCTAATTTAATTGCACTTCCTAAATCTTAGGGTCTATTTCTTTCACCAACTTTGGAAAATTCCCTGTTTTATCTCTTTGAGTGTTTTCTCTGCTCTGGTAGCTTTCTTTTCTCTGGAATTAAAAGTAGGTGTATACTAGACTTTCTCATGAGGTGTATATTAGATTTTCTGTGTCTCTTAACTGTATATTAGACTGTTTTGTGTCTCTTAACTTCTTTCATATTGTCTATCTGTTTGTCTCTCAGTATTGTGTTCTTGCCTTATCTGTCTTCCAATTTATCAGTTCTCTCTTTAGCTGTGTTTAATCTCTGATTTACCCTATCTACCAAGAAATTAATTTCAATGGTAACATCTTGAATTTCTAGAAATTCTATTTGTTTTATTTCTCAAATATGAAAGGAATTTTTCACAGCATAGTATTCCTCTCTCATGTTTTCTATTCCATCTTTAATTTTTAAAATATTTTTAAAATACTTCGTGTTCTATATCTAATTATTCCATCATCTAAAAGTAATTGAGGGATTCAATTCTGCTATTTGTTTTTTCAACTAACTCACCCTTGATATCTTGATTCCTTATGAATTTTGTAATTTTGAATTTTGAGCTCATTTTCAGTGGACATTTGTGAAAACTTTATGAAGATTGACTTACTCACATGCTCTTCTAGAATGTATTTATATTCCTACCAGTCACCCTAGAGATGTTACCAAAATGAGATTGATGTTATAATTTTTTTAATGGAAACTTTCAATTATACTGAAAAGTAGAGAGAATAGTAAAAATAACTCTCCCTTGTGCCCCTTGACTGCTTAAACAAGAAAATATTGTGGGAGGGACATTACCCTAATTTCCAGGCTCAAGTCTTAAGAGACTGGCAGTACCCAATACCTCAAATACTCTTTGGAATCTAGACAGCATACAGTTAGGAGCCCACTGATTAGTGGAGAGGGCCAGCTAGGGAGGCAGGAGGCTCCCAGCTGACAGCTCCCCTGAGTTCTCAGTTAGTCACCAGCACCAACCCACCAGCCAGGTGAGAGAGTCATCTGGAAGTGGGTCTGTCAGCCACAGTCAAGCTCCCTGAGTTGCTACCACAAGGAGCAGAGAGAAGCCATTGACACCCAAGTCCTGCCTAAATTGAAGCAAATAATGTCTGTTGTTTTAAGGCACTATACCTCAGATTGTCTTATTATCCAGCAATACATAACTAGAAGAACATTATTATTAAAACTTGTCCTATGGAGCAGTGAAGTCATATTTGTAATATTTGTTACCAGATTTCTGCTTCTTGTGTATTAATTCTTCTTCCAAGAAGGTCAGTAAACCGGGAGTTCTTAGCTGTGTTTGTTTGTTTGTTTGTTTGTTTGTTTTGGTGTCATAGAACCCCTGGAGGAAGAGGAAGCTAAATTGTTCTACCAAAAAGACACATGCGCATGTATGTTCATTGCGGCACTATTCACAATAGCAAAGACATGGAATCAGCGTAGGTGCCCATCAACAGTGGACTGGATAAAGAGAAAATGTAGTACATATACAGCATGGAATACTGTGCAGCCATAAAAAAGAATGAAATCATGCCCTTTGCAACATGGATGCAGCTAGAGATCCATAGCCTAAACAAATTAAAGCAGGAACAGAAAACCAAAGACTGCATGACTCCATGTTCTCACTTACAAGTGGGAGCTAAACACTGGGTACTCATGGACATAAAGATGGCAACAATAGACACTGGGGACTTCAAAAGTGGGGAGAAGGGAAAGGGCTGAGAAACTACCTATTGGGTACCATGTTCACTACCTGGGTACCGGGTACCCAAAACCTCAGCATCATGCAATATACTGATGTAACAAACATGCACATGTGCCCTCTGAATCTAAAATACAAGTTGAAATTGTTTCTTGAAAAAGAACTCCTGGATGAATTATATCAATACATTATCAGAATAATGTTTCTAAATACATAAAACAAAAAATACCAATTAAGTAGAAATAGTTACCAAAATACTGACATTTTTGACAGAGGAATGTGTGTGAAATAACAGAATCTGGTAGTGGGTTTAGTAGCTAGTATAAATTTAAAGTATGGTGAACATAAATAACTTTTGAAGACATCCATAACACTTTAATTAATATGGAAGTATCTGTAATTTCTATAAGTGGGTCTTGCTTATACAACTGTGGTTTTCTACCTACATGAAATATTGAGGGAAACGCTAATTTTCAGTGAGAGATTAGTGAAAATAAGGAGGACATGCTTCCCCATGCATGTTCACAGACTCTGTGAATTCTATTCTTATACCTCAGGTTAAGAACTCTGAACTACCCAGTTGTATGGCCATTGAATAGTCTTGCATTACCCAGTAAAGGCTCTGAAAATAGTCTTTGTGTGAAAGCATGAAGAGATGATAGAAGCTATCTGGAAAACCAGTCTTTATCTATCCACTCATTAGTCTGAATTTCATAAGCAACAGGGAGCAATGTGACTCCTTTGAAAGTCCTAGGACAGTTACATTTTCCTGCCACCAAAGGCTTTATCATGTGGAGTCAGGTAGCATAAGCCTAAGCACCCCTGTGCATACACACACACACACACATACACACATTCACACACACACTAATGTGTTCTACTTGATCCTGGGATAATTGATTCACCATCACTATCAAATGCAAAGTCACCTGTCACCCGCTTGGCATGGGAAATTTCTTTACTTCCTGATGATGTGTAATGCTGAGCCTACTAAGAGAGAAGTCTCTAGTATTCGTGAGAAACTCAGACTTGCTTAAGCAAGCAAACAACAGAAAGTGGGTTAGGAGAGTGGTGGAGTGGACATTGGAAGATGCACAGAAGCTTGGAAGCATAGAGTAACCAAACTATGGGAAAGGTAGAGATATGGGTGGGCCTCAGGAAAAACTGCAACCCAGGGCTGGGATGCAGAACACTACTCTTTCTTCTCTCACGCTGGCTTTTCTGCACGTCTTCTTCATTCCCATCTTTTGGTGCAGACTGGCCTCCCTCACTTCTCAGTCAATGTGACAAAAAACATGGAGAATAAAGGCTCTAAAGCTTTATGTGCTGTAGTTTTAGCTAAAAGTGGAATGAAACTAATTTCACTCTCTGGATCCTACAGCCAAAATTCACAGACATGCTCTGGCCAATCAACTGTGGCAAAGCGCAGGGTCATGTGTTAAAAATTGGCTGCTCCGGGCCGGGCGTGGTGGCTCACACCTGTAATCCCAGCACTTTGGGAGGCCAAGGCGAGTGGATCACGAGGTCAGGAGATCGAGACCATCCTGGCTAACACGGTGAAACCCCGTCTCTACTAAAAATACAAAAAAAAAAAAAATTAACCGGGCACGGTGGCGGGCGCCTGTAGTCCCAGCTACTCAGGAGGCTGAGACAAGAGAATGGCGTGAACCCGGGAGGCAGAGCTTGCAGTGAGCTAAGATCGTGCCACTGCACTCCAGCCTGGGCAACAGAGCGAGACTCTGTCTCAACAAAAAAAAATTTGGCTGCTCCCATAAGTAACCATGCACATAAGAAAAGAGGTGAGGAGAGGCTCCCAGAAAAGCAGAGTGGAGGAAGGGCAGGCCAAGCAATTTACCCAGTATGGGCATAATGAAGATATAGGGAGGAACAGCCACACTCACATTCATATTCTTTTTGAAGATAAGCCCTGAGCCCATGATGGTGGCTTGGAAACTCACGTGCTACAAAATGGAATGACTCCTATGCTTGTAGGTGGACCAGAGCAAATCCCATGATCTGAGAACAATTTTTAAAATAAATCTAAGGAATATATCTTCATGACTATATTTTCTGGCACATATAAGAAATATGTCTTTAAGACCACATGCTTTTGTAAGAAAGGTTTGGTGGATTTTTTGAACCCTCAAATCTTAGGGGAAATTCTTCTCAGCCTTGCTCTAGCGAAGTAAAGCTGGGGCTCTGAGACAGTGTCTCTGAGAGTAGGAGCTGTAGGCTGTCTCCCATTAGAAACCCATTTGGGGAACTGGAGAAGAAACGGTGATTTTTTAAATAATCTGAAATTTATACTGTGTCCCATGGCAGTGGTTCTCAGACTTTCAGTGTCAGAAACATTACATTTAACATTTCTTAAGATCTTTAAAGAGCGTTTTTAATATCAGCTGTATCCACAGATATTTACCATGTTAGAAATTGAAGCTGAGAAATTTTAAAAATATATTTATTTCACTGGTTTATTTTAAAATAGCAATAATAAAACCATTCCATGTTAATGTAAAATAATATTTTTATAAAAAGGCTACATTTGGGAGCTGGGCACAGTGGCTCATACCTGTAATCCTGGCACTTTGGGAAGCCAAGGTGGGAGGATTGCTTGAGCCCAGGAGTTCAAGACCAGCCTGGGCAAAATGGTGGGATCCCTGCCTTATAAAAAATAAATAAATAAAAGACTATATTTTTGAAAACAAAAGAATATAATGAGAAAAGTGACATTATTTTACATTTTTGCAAAGCTCTTTAATGTTTGATTTGAAGTAGAAATGTAATTGGAAAAGGCAGAAGTATTAAAATAACCTTTTCAGAAAACAGTAGCTATTCTTTGATATTATACTAAAACTCAACACATCATAGTTTGTTTATTGTTTATAACAAATCAATGTGGAATCTAAAATTATATCAATAAACTTTTAAATATTCTGTTACATAAAAATTGAATTAATCTAACATTAAAATCATATACTGTTACATTAAAATCTTCCATCTTAAATGACTCTTTTATCCAGGGTTAATTTTGTAGCATCATGCATTGGCCATTTGGAAAATATTGGTTCAATTTGTTATGCAGATTTTCCAAATGTTGAAACATTTCATTGGTATGCGTTGATTGATATGCAGTATCAAAAAAACCACATGTGTTAATATCATTGCCAGTTTCATGAGAAAAGTATTTAAGTATCGGGACACTGTCAAGCTCAGAAAGGCAAATACAAATTTTCCAAAGTTCTAATTTTTGCTTGAAAGCTTAAATGTTATCAGTGGTAACAAATACTGTCAGTTACTTTCCTTAAAATGACATACTTGCTGAATTAGAGAGAAAATGTCTGCCAAATACCTAACTCTGTAATTGGTTCATTTAATTAAATATTGTGTTCTATGAAAAAAAGTGGCTAGTTCATCTCACAACTAAAATAATCACACAATTGCTTTTCCTCAGGACGAGCACTGCATCTCAGCATGCAGCATAAGTGTTTTATGTGTACTTCTCATTTCATCACATAGAGTACTTAAAAGACACATACTCAGGAATTGTGATTCAATAAAATCAATAATTTTTAATGGTTCATCAAAGATATCCTTAATTTCCACTGGCATCCTTTTCCTGCAAGTTCAAGGAGGGGAAGAATACAATGACCATGTGCACAGTTTGGTACCACTGCCTCACTTCATGTTAAGGCACCAGGAGTTTCACCTACTCTTACTTTTGTATCATCAGTGCAAACATCATCCCAGTGAAAAAAGGTAAATGAAGTCTTATGGTTATTACAATAACTGCTTTTGGCCAGGCACAGTGGCTCACACCTGTAATCGGCACTTTGGGAGGCTGAGGTGGGAGGATTGCTTGAGCTCAGAAGGTTGAGACTAGCCTGGGCAATATAAGGAGACCCCATCTTTACAAAACAAAAAAAGCTAGCCCGGTATGGTAGCATGTGCCTGTAGTCCCAGTTACTTGTGAAGGTGAGGTGGGAGAATCGCTTGAGCCCAGAAGATCAAGGCTGCAGTGAGCGGTGATTGCACAACTGCACTCCAGCCTGGGCCACAGAGTGAGACCCTGTCTCCAAATAAACAAACAAGCAAACAAACAAACAAATATCTCTCAGACACTTCAAAAGGTTTCAGGAACCCCTACGGGCCACAGACCATACTTTGAGGTTCACTAATCTATGGTTTATATTTTCCTATAAGTGTCTTTTTTGGTCCTCACAGATGCCCTTTAAGATGGGTGCTCCTGGGACACCCCTTGCAAGGATCGGAAAAATGAGTGCCTGGGAAATTAAGTGCCTTGTCCCTGGCCTCAGAACCAAGAACCAGGAGGGACTAGAAGAGAATATTTGTCAGTACTCTCATGAGCATCAAGAAGGAAAGCACCTCGTCTCCATCCTGATCCCACCTGCAAATCCCCTGTGCTGCACATGGCCAGGCTTAGAAGGCGAGGAGGATGCCCAACCATGGGTGTATGTGGAGCAGCCCAGCATGCCAAGGCGACAAGCCATCCTTGCAGGGGGACCTGAGGAGCAAGTCATAGGTGGAATAAACAATCCTCCACATCAGGGCCCCGATCTCTAGTGGACAACTCTTGAAAGATTCTTGGAGGTTGGCATGACTGCCTCCTCTGTCCATCCATCTCAGAGAATGAAGGATCTGTGAGAGCAAGAGTGAGGAAGAATAAGTCAGTATGTTTCAGTCTTTGAAATAATAGTTTTTATTTTAGTCTTCAAATAGGCTAAGATTTCTCTAACCAACTAGTGTCATAAAGCACAGCCCAAGCCAGAAGATAGGCCCGCTTCCCCTGGCTTTCCTACAGCTACACTCAGGGGTGGGGGTGCTTGGAAGATATCTAACTCCATGACCTTTGTGATGCTGCTCTGCCGGCACATTCCCAGATGGCCTGGGAAACCAAAGGAAGGAAAGAAACACAGGCCACCAAGCATCCCTGGGGCTTCCTACACGGGCCACAACATGGATCAGCAATGGGAAATTGGACCAGGCCTGTGGAATCTGCTGAACCAGAATAGTGGACACTATCTTTGGGAAGAAGGGGAGAAATGAGAGAGATCCTGGATAAATGACACCTACAAATTTCCACAGGGCTGAACACTTTCCGTTTTCTCTTTTTATGTGGCCTGTCCAATATCTGCATCTTTAAATCCTTGTAGATATAAGCTCCAGGTCTTGTAACCTAAAGGATACCCTGGTGGAGAGAACTGATTGTCTAGACAGGCAGCAAATGAAATGGCAGTAACTGAAATAAGACATGATTAAAAAATGTTGGAGATTTCCTAAAGCCTGGACAAGATAAGTGTCCACTTCCAACTCTTCTTCAGACCTCATTTTCCAACCCAGGCAGAGATGACAAAGAGGCCACAGAAAGCTGGATCCGAAGCTTTGATGTTCCCTAAACTTTTACCCTTGTCACTTGCCTTAAGTAAGTTTCAGATTTTGATAAACAAGCTCAGCAAGTCTCAGAATACAAAATCAATGTTAAAAAAATTGCTAGCATTCCTATACACCAACATTCAAGCCTTGAACGCAATTCCACTCACAATTGCCACAAAAAGAATAAAATACCTAATAATATAGCTAACCAAGGAGACAAACGATCTCTACAATGAGAATTACAAAACACTGCTTACAGGAATCAGAGATGACACCAACAAATGGAAAAACATTCCATGCTCATGGATAGGAAGAAGCAATATCATTAAAATGGCCTCACTGCCTAAAGCAATTTATAGATTCAGTGCTATTCCTATCAAACCATCAATGACATTTTTCACAGAACTAGAATAAGCTATTTTAAAATTCATATAGAGCCAAAAAAGAGCCCAAATAGCCAAGCCAACCCTAAGCAAAAAGAACAAAGCTGGAGACATCGTGCTACTTGACTTTAAACTATGCTAAAGGGCTATACAGAAACTGCATAGTGCTGGTATGAAAACAAACACATAGACTAATGGAACAGAATAGAGAGCCCACAAATAAGGCCTCACACCTACAACCATCTGATCTCTGGCAAAACTGACAAAAAGAAGTAATGAGGAAAAGACTCTCCATTCGATAAATTGTGCTGGGATGACTGGCTAGCCATGTGCAGAAGATTAAAACTAGATCCCTTCCTTACACCATATACAAAAATCAACTCAACATGGATTAAAGACTTAAATGTAAAACTCAAAACTATAGAAATGCTGGAAGACAACCTAGGCAATACCATTCGCAACCTAGGAATGGGCAAAGATTTCATGACAAAGATGCCAAAAGCAATTGCAACAAAAGCAAAAATTGACAAAGGGGATCTAATTAAACTAAACAGTTTCTTCACAGCAAAAGAAACTATCAACAGAGTAAACAGACAACCTACAGAATGGAAGAAAATTTTTGCAAACTCTGCATCTGACGAAGTTCTAATATTCAGCATCTATAAGGAACTTAAATTTACAGGAAAAAAACAACCCCATTAAAAAGTGGCCAAAGGACATGAACAAACACTTTTCAAAAGAAGACATACATACAACCAACAAGCATATGAAAAAAAGCTCAACATCATGGATCATTAGAGAAATGCAAATCAAAACCACAATGAAATGCCATCTCACACCAGTCAGAATGGCTATTACAAAAAGTCAAAAAAATAAAAAACGTTGGCAAGGTTGTGGAGAAAAGGGAATGCTTATTCACTATTGGTGAGAGTGTAAACTATTTCAACCATTGTGGAAAGCAGTGTGGCAATTCCTCAAAGAACTAAAAACAGAACTACCATTCAACCCTGCTATCCCATTACTGGGTATATACCCAAAATAATGTAAATCATTCTACCGTAAAGATATATGCAGATGTATGTTCATTGCAGCACTATTCAGAATAGCAAAAACATAGAATCAACCTAAATGTCCATCAATGGCAGATTGGATAAAGAAAATATGGTGCATATACACCATGGAATCCTACACAGTCATAAAAAAAAAAAGAACAAGATCATGTCCTTTGCAGAAACATGGATGGAGCTAGAGTCCATTGTTCTTAGCAAACTAACACAAGAACAGAAAACCAAATACCTCATGTATCTCACTTATAGGTGGGAGCTAAATGATAAGAACACATGAATACATAGACAAGAACAACAGACACTGGGGCCTAACAGAGGATTGAGGGTGGGAGTAGGGAGAGGATGAGGAAAATAACTAATGAGTACCAGGCTTAATACCTGGCTGATGAAATAATCTGTACAACAAATCCCCGTGACACAAGTTTACCTATATAACAAACTTGCACTTGTAGCCCTGAACTTAAAAGTTAAAAAGAATGTTTCAACTTGTATAAAAGGGAAGGAGAGGGCCAGGGCCAGTAGTTGTGGTATTATTCATCTATCCCTTCAACAAATATGATTCTGACTATACAGTGGGGGATTTATGGGCTGGTAGATATAAGTGGAGGCTGAAAGGACGGATAGGGAGTGGAAGGAACCAAACTCACAAAGTCATAGACAAAGAGATTGTGTCTGTGTTCAGGGGACTTTGAGTAGCTCAGTGTGGCCAACTTTCAGAGTGGAAATGCACAAAAACTCTTGTGTAGCATTAATGTCGTTAAGCAGCACTAACCTGGTGTTTCAGATATTCATCTTTCCATTTTCGGGACTTGAGAGCCATTTGAGGACACTCTGCAGTCTTGGAGGAGGGAAGAAGAGAAAAGTAACAGCACAAGGCACAAGACAGAGTGACAAGGCAAAAACTGGCCCCAAGGGGACAACACCGGGGCTTAGTAATTGTTTCTACCTCCTCAGTTCCTGGAAGCACAAGATGGAGATTGACTCATAAGAGTGAGTTAGTTGGTGCATGAAGTCAGAGTATGACACACACAGAAGCTGACTTAATGATGGGTCCTCAGAGCCACTGGGTCCTATCTCCTGAAATATCCCCTTACCAGGGACCCAGAGAGCCAAGGCCCAAGAGTGGAGGTGACAATGCACTGGCAAGAGTATGGACAGACATACAGGTGGGGCAGAGTCATGCCAGCATTGAAGGACAGGTCCCAGGTCAGCTTCGGCACACAGGTGCAGAGTGGCAGAACCACCTCGTTTAGGGGTCTCAATGCCCAGCCAGGCTCTCTCTGCTCCATATTGCCAGAGGAGACCTCTTGCTTAGAAAATGGAATTTTAATGCATTGTGGGGTGGAGGGGGGTGAAGAAAGAGATCCTTTCAGCATACAGGGCGGCTGCTTGGGTGGTCTGGTGTTGGTGGAGCACTGGAGAGAGGAGCTCTGAGCACTCAAGGTAAGAAGGATGTACTAACTGGAATGGAAAAAGAAAAGACAAGGAGGGACACATAAATAAAAGTGAAAGAAACATACACCTTTTAGAAACACTTTTTCTACTTTCCAATGGCCTTTAGATTTGATTTGGAAAAAGGACAAGCACCACTAAGCATCATTCTGATGCTATTCAATTCTCAAAAGGGGCAAGTAAGCCATGGAATGGTAGGTATCATGCATATCTTCCAATGCTGTGAAATTGTGCTCTAAGACATGCTGCATGGGATGAGGGAGCACTGCCATGAGAGCATCTGCACTGGCCACGTGACTGTTTGCTCTCACAGCCTTCCTCACCCTGGCCCTGCCCTACCTTGCATCACCACTTCTCATTTTCACCTCCTGTCTGCCTCAGTGGCATCTCCAGGAGAGGCTGCATCTACTTTGTGGCTCCAGCTCACTGTGGTTCCAGCTTCCCCTGGGTGACCCACTGATGGCAGCAGCTTCTTGTTTGGTTAATCTCTGGGTTGACACTTTCCCTTGATGCTTGTGTTAAACTCCCTTTGTTTAAAATTCCTGGAGTGGTTCCTATTTTCTAGAGTAGCCCTTGACTGATACAGCAGTCCTACTTTATATATTTTATATGTTGGGGTTTCACATAACATTTAATCAGGAATAAAAATTTATATTGGAAAAAACAGACTAAGAAACATTTGAATATGACCATTCTTGTTTGGCCCAAATGTAGATGAGACACCTGAAAACCAAAGATATTAATAAGTAGAACAAACACACAGTAAGAGGTTTGCTAGTTGTCCCTTTATTGGCTTTTTAAACTTACTAGATAAAGCAAGTAGTGCAGAAGTACTACTTCTGCAGAAGGATAAACAAACTGTGGGCACTTAATACCATGCTCAGTAAAAACAAAAGTCCCACCACAGCCTCAAGCAGAGGACAAAGGCCTTCTGCAGTGATTTCCAGGAGGAGACTTGCTAGCCATGCACTGAAGAGAGGAAAGTCTACAACAGTTGATCTTTAAATTATCTTCTGTTGAAAAGCATTTGTTCCTCACAAAAACTTTTGGCTACTCATTTAATCATCTTGACCAATCCCAAGCCTAAAGCTGGAGGTGAGCAGTGGCTTCACCTTCACCAGGGGCCAAAGCTCTCAGCACCGTAGGGGATGAGCTAGACTAAGTCTCATTCCAGGATGAAATCCAGCATGCCTAGTCCAGCCCACCAGCTCAGACCCCCAAGTTCAATTGAAAGCAGGTCCTACATCCAGGACTCATGACCTTGAGATAACCGCAGTTTGGTATGTTTTATTGGCTTCTTGAATTTCTAAGTAGACACACACACACACAGACACACACACCACATACACAAATGCATATACACATATGCACATACGTATATGCATTTTAAAAATAGGGTCACTCTGCACATCTTGATCTTCAACTTTCTTTTTTTCACAGAACAGTGTATTACAGATGTCTTTCCGTGTTAGCATCTGTAGATCTACTTCATTTACGTTAGCAGCTGCAGAGCATCCTGCTGTATTGAGGTTTTATAACATTATCTGACGAATTTGAGTTCCCTATTAGCTAATAGTCATTTTTTGCCATTACTAGAAAATAGGTATTTCACTATTACAATCTGTTGCAATTACAAAGAAAGTTGCAGTGACTTTCCTTGTACCGTGCAGACAGCTTTGTGCTTGTGTGTGTCTGTGTAAGGTGGGTACCAGGAAGTGGAACTTCGGGTGCAGAGGTTAGGAGCCAAAATGCCTCCAAAAGGCTGCTCATATTACATTCCCACCACCAGTGAGACAGTTTATTTTTCCACATCTTCACCAACAGCAGACATTTTACTTTTTCACCAATTGAGAAAAGCTCTCTGAGGATCACTTAAGAAGCATTCACAGGCCTGCCTTAAAATATCCACCAGCAAAGGACAGCGCCTTTGGCAATGACAGAGAAGCAAGAAATTGCCCCTTTATGCACTCCACTGGGGATTTCTTAACAGATGTAAGAAGGCTTCCTAATATTCAGTCTTGACTTTGTATGTGTATGTTGAATGTGTCTTCTAGCAATCCGATTGTTCATGATAGGAAGTCCAATTATAAAAATGAAACTAGATGTAGATCTAGTTCCTGTTGTTTTGGAGGTTGTCTTGTCTCTTGGATAGTTTTTTGTTTTGTTGTTTTTTCTGCAGTTTCACTCTAATGTATTTAGGCAGAATTTTTTTTTTTAATCCTGCATCTAATTCAGTGTGACTTTTGATCCTGGGGATTCATGCCTTTCTTCAGGTCTCGAAAATTCTCTCATGATCACTGTGAGACGCATCTTGGAAGAGTCCTCCCCAATGATGAGAACATAATTATCTTTCCTCAAACAGAAGCCCATGTCCCCCATGGCCAAAGTAAAAAAAGAAGTCTGTGGGAGGTGCCTGGAAAATTCGGGTAGACCTCTGCAAGGCAGACAACCCCCAACAGGAGGCAGCCCAGGAGTGATCCCTGTAGACTGTACAAGGTGGTGGACAAGAACATGAGGACCTTGGGAAGCAACCTGAAGGAGCTTGGTCCCAGCTGGAGCTCACTATACATGTGATTCTGAGCAAGTCCACATAGAGATGATTATGGTGCCCACATGGCACTCTGCCATCTTAACATGATACTCATCTATGTTCACAAGATACTATGATACCCCGACCCTGTCAGTAAGGTTGTTTTTATTACTGTTCCTGCTTATTGATGAAGAAATAAGCCCACTGAGGGTAAGTGGTATAGCTTATCAGTAGTATATCTTAATCTTTCATAAAAACCATGTTGAAGATTTTTTTCTTTATGCTTTCCAATGTCCCTTACGTAAGTACCCTTCAAAACAAATTCCACTGAGAATTTAACAGCAGATAAAAACCCAGATAATCGGAATTATATAACCTGGATTTACTTTCCTACTTTTATCGTGGCAATCAGAAAATGATGGAATATATTTAGTTCTCAATCTTAGTAGTTACGGATTTTGGCATTTTGCACTACGGACTAGGAAAGAGTATAAAATATAGAGGGCATCGTCCATGCCCTTCAGCAATTACAATTTTGTGGGGCAACAAAAAGGTGGCCCAAGGCACATACAGTGGATATTGGGTCAGGACATCTCTAGACAGGGCAGCCAGGTTCATTTCAAGGTGCTTGGTCTGGTGCGTCTGATAACCTCTCACCCTCATGCCCACAATTTCCATGAAGGAAAGGTGGTGTGCCAAGTGTAGCCAGGACAGAAGTGCCCAGAACTCTGGCCTTTTGTAAACACATGTCAGACAGGAAGCAAAAGAGAAGAGAGGAAGGCTTTCAGGCAACTCTGTGTAGTGCAGAGTCAGGAGTTCCATAGCTGGGAGCCTTCCCAGATAACAAAGTATTCCCGAACAAGTTCCAACTTGCCAAGAAAGGCCAAACTCAAAAGAAGGAAATTAGGGCATGCAAATGGGCTGGGGTGACCCCAGAGGCCAGAATCTCCCAATTTCGTCTGCAGCAGTTTCTGCTTGGCTGGGCTTGGGAGATTCAGGAGGTTTGTTGCATTTCAGTCATGCTGCTCTTCCAGGGTATCCAGGCCTACCGACGAGACTCTGCTCCTTGTGGTGTAATAGGAAATCCTCTCTCCAGATCATCCACATTCCCAGGCGGGAAGATGACCATGGGGAAGGCCTGGACCCTCTGGTTCCAAAGCGCCATCATTCTCATAGGAAAGCTGTTTTCTCTGGCAAGTGAAGCCTGAAGTTGATTTATGGCTCGTTTTCAGTACACAATACTGTAATTTTGTGAAATGATAGCAGTATCGATTCCAGATTTTCTCTTTGCTGAAAACCAGTACTGTGGTGCTAAATGAAGCCTCAGAGCAAGTAACGGCACTTCACACTAATCGATTTAATGGGTCTGATCCTCCACTTTGATGCAACTGCCAAGGGCCTCCTTAAGACACTGGGGTCTTGTTGTCTGGTTTCAGGACCACAATTCTCCAGGTGGGCCCTGACTATGAAACAGGGCTGACTCCCCAATAAGGCAGAGGGTCTGAACGGGATGGCAAGGAACCTATTCACTGCAGCTGTTGGGAGGGTCAAAGCCATTGTGAAGAATAAATTTAGGGTCTTCCTTACAAGTAAATTTCCTGTCTTGTTCTAGTCCAGATCTCAAGACAGGAAATGAAGGTTGATGTTCAGGGTTGAGAACAAAACAGAATGATTGAATGAGTGAATGAAGGAAGGAATGAATGAGGTGGATAAATGAGAGGGAGAGGAATAGAGAAAAGGAGAGAAGGGAAGAAAAGATAGAGAAGGCAGGAAGAAAGGGAGAGTGGCAGGGAGAGGGGAGTAAGAAGAAATCTTATTAGTCCAGAATGAGTGCTGTCAAGGCAAAGTGAGTCATGATTTTGAATAGAGTTGATTTATCTTCCAGTTCCAACATTAATTTGAAATTAGGATTCTTTATGGAGGGATTTGGCAGGGGAGTGCCATGATTTGATTTGCCTTTCAAAAAGCCCTCTCAGGCCTCAGAGTGCATATTGGGTTGGTGAGGAGATAGAGAAAAGGTAGGGAGACAAATTACAGTGTGGCTCTGGCCCTCCAGGCAAGAAGTAATAGTGGCTTTGCCCAAGGTGGAAAAGGAAAGCATGGATGGACTGGTATTTAGTTTGAGGCAAAGCAGATGCAGCTTGGTGACAGATAGGTTCTGGGGAAGGAAGGACAAAGGAGATGACTCCAAGATCATAAATAGAGGGGCCATGTCCTGATAGTGGAAGCATGAAGGACTGAGGAAGACAGAAAAGCTTCCTTCCTGACTGAGGTAGCTGGGATGCACTCTTCTTAAGAACGGATTGCCCCATTTATTCCATCTTGTTGTGTAGACTGTCCACCAGCTCCCATGCCAGCTGCTGGAGTGTGTGGACTGAGTGACATTGAAGGGAGTTGCCCTGCCAGTGCCAGGGCTCCACGTCCTGCCAATGAGGAAGCCCACAGGTAATTAACATGGAGGGAGAAGCGGAATGGGACTGAACCTTGGAGAAATATATAAACATCCACTGTGGTGGCCTCAGAACACTTGGGAAAGAAATCCTGAGTCACTGCAGGGCTTGAAACATGATTTTGATAATTTATTTACATAACCTACTTTTTAAAAGTTTGGCAGTCACATTCTTTTGACCAGGCTGTTATAAATCTTGTTGGATCCTAAAATCAGGATTCCGAAGTTGGAAGGAGCCTCAGAGGTCACCTATTCCAAATGCCTCCTGTCCACCTGAATCCCCTTGAAGCATCTCACCAGGGATGGTCATCCTAATGAGGCTTTTCCAGGCATCATACAAGCAGTTCAAGGCAACAGGGCCCATTCGTGGCACCGTAAGATGACTGTCCAGGGCAGTGATTCACAAACTTTCAAACCACAACCCACAATGAGAAGTGCATTTACATACCACCTCACTACACACACACACACACACACACACAACTCCCCTGAAACAATACTCACCCTTACTGTGTGACTTATACCCTGATATTTTCTATTCTGCTTTATTCTAAAAACTGATATTTTCAATCTACTAAATGGATTTTATAGCTTGCTAGTGGGTTGTGACCTAAAATTTGAAAAGCACTAGTCCAGGGCACAGACTCCAAATCCACAGGTGTCAAGCAGACAACAAACAAAACTCTAGCTCCCTCGGTTTCTCTGTTTAATGCTAGGTGGGGTGTCAGAGCCCCAGCATTGGAAAGTGGCCAACTCATGGGTTGGTAAGAACCTTTACTGATGACAGTGTAGGTTTAAACAAGGAGTTTTATTAGAAAGAATGAACATCCCTGAAGAGTGCAGTGGACGCCTCCGCGAGACAGAACTGAATGGACCGTGGTGAATTGTTCCTTAGGAGTATTTTTGGACCTTAAGAGGAAGCTGAAGAGTAGTTTGCATGATACATGATTACATTTGTAGATATTTTGGTGCCTTAACGTCAGCGAGGGTTGCGCAATGAGTTTCGGCATGCATGCATTCTGGAGATGTATAGAAACTCTAGTTACTTACAAATTTTAAGTTGAAAAGAGTACTGGAACCACATGCCAATATGTGTTTTAAACAAACGTAAATAGTTTGGGGGGCTTATTCTTTTGGGGGCTGTCTCTGATACATAGAATAGTTGTTGATGCCATTACCACCATATCTCAGATGCAACTGTGTTTGATATAGAATGTAAAGAGGTGCTCAAACCAGAGTGACTCCATCTTGAACAAGGGCTAGGTAAAATGAGGCTGAGACCCACTGGGCTGCTTTCCCAGGAAGTTAGGCAGCTGAAACCCAACAAAACCAAGATGGTGATGAAAGTGACCTCTGGTCATCCTCACAGCTCATTATATGCTAACTATAATGCATTATTATATCATGCTATTATAAAAGGCGCTTCCACCAATGCCATGACAGTTTACAAATGCCATGGCAACATCAGGAAGTTACCCTATATGGTCTCAAAAGGGGAGGAACACTCAATTCCTGGAGTTGTCCACCCCTTTCCCAGAAAACTCATAAATAATCCATCCCTTGTTTAGCAGATGATCTAGAAATAACTGTAAGTATAATCAGTCAAGCAGCCCATGCTGCTGCCCTGCCTATAGAGTAGCCATTCTCTATTCCTTTACTTTCCTAATAAACTTGCTTTCACTTTATTATATGGACTCACCCTGAATTCTTTCTTGCACAAGGTCCAAGAACCCTCTCTTGGGCTCTGGATCAAGACCCAGATCCAGCAACGTGTGGTTCCTTTACATGGGCCATTGACACTATTGAGGGGAAAACTTCTTTCAAAAAATATAATAATGAAGTCATGTCAGTAATTGGTCAGGGTAATCTCTCACTCTTGGTTTCCTAATTATTTTCATTCTCAATGAGAAGAAATGATCTGAAGAAAAGCGTTTTGTGACCATCCAAGGAGGGAAAAATGATAAGAATAAGCGCTGGGTCTGTGAACTGTTTTAATAAACAGACATTTTAAAACAGATCTGTTTAACTAGTTCCCCTGAGCTGATGCCACCAAAGTGGATATAGCCAAGCACTGGGGAATGGGGGAAAGGTAGAGATAAATGGGGGCCCATGGCAGGGTCAGCTTGTCTTTGCCATCAACTCGTCCTGACCTTTAACCCCAAATACAATGTGCCCTAGATTCTCAGTTATTTTATGTTAAAAGCAGGACCTTCTTATTTCAAAAGGAATTAAAGGCACATTGTAAAAAAAAAAAAAAAAAAATCTATCAAATACTAACAAAGCATAAGAGAAAAGAAAGAGGAAGGAAAAAATGAAGGAAGTGGTACTATGGGTGGTGATGAATGGGTTAATGAATTAATGTGATCATTACTTTGTATTCATATATCAAATCATCACATTGTACACCTTGAAGGTATGCAGCTTTTGTTGTCAATTTTACCTCACTAAAGCTGGAAAATTTTTTAAATAAAGGAAATTTTTTAATGAAAGAGAAAAAAAGGAAGGAGAGGAGGAAGGGAGGGAGAGAGGAAGTAAGGAAAGAACTAAGAAAGGAAGGATGGAAAAGAGGAAAAAAAGGAAAAGAAAATTAAACTCAACAAAAATCCCATCCCCTGGAGAAAACAACTAACAACATTGTGGTGTATACCTGTCAGTTAATTTCTCAAATTGCTTCTGATCTCAGGAACATGAGGTTTTCAAGATTATTTCTTGTTCTTTCAGCTCAATAAAATTCTCCTCACCTTCTCCCTGACCTAAGGGTCTTCCCTTGAATTCTGGTTGTACAGCTTTGCACAGGCCCACAAGATTGTATCTCATTAACCTTTCTTTCGCATATGGAGATGTCAGTCCTCTGACTCACTTCCAACTTAGCCTTGGTGAAATATTTCCTACACAGCCTTCAGAGCACCATTAACTGACTACTAAATTTTGTTTTGTTTTACTGGACTTCTCAGAGATTGGTGCAGAAGTAATTGCTGCTTTTGGCATAACTTTGTATGGCCTAATAAATGACCAACCTAATAAAACAGAACTTCCTAGGGCTAGCATCTAAGTTTTATTAACGTTATACTCCCCCAAGAGCTAATATTGCTAGACACATAGTAGGCACTCAGTAAATGTTTGTGGAATTGAACTGAAAGAATGCTAAGTTCATTAATTGGATCAATCCTAAGGGCAGACTGAGAACATTTTTTAATGACTTAGTCCAGGTATCTGGGCTTTCAGAATACCTGAGTCAGACTACAGTGAGTAACCATCCCTGCCAACAAGAACAACGACAACAAAAACATAAAATAAGGGAGAGTTTAATTTTGTCTATTTGTTTGACTATCAAGAAAGCAATTATATTCCCTGATGAAAAATCCAAAATTCTCTGGTCTCAACATGACAGAACAGCTTCCCAGGCACTGTGCAAAAATACAGTTGAGATGTTCTCCCTTGAGAGTCCGGGGGACATTTATGCCCCAACCTTCCTGGAGGGTAGGATGAAAGCTAGGAATCAGAGGAAGATTCTCACACCACTCTTCCTCTGTTTCCTAAAAACATCTCCCAGGAGCTTACTCTCCTTCTTGTAACAGAAGACAGACTTCGGACATTTCTCATAGTATATGTCTTATCTTTAATCCTTTTTGTCCACAGGGTACTTTAGGCCTTGTGGCTTGGATTTCCAGGCAGTATCATTTGTTCTGGACTTCAGGAGTATATTTGCTGTTGGATCAATTGGCAGGAAGTCATTAGTATTTCTCAAAGTAGACATTGCCTCTAATTGTGAAGATTGGCTGTGAGGAAACTAGTCACTAGTTACTAGTGTATCCTGTCCCATGACATCTTTCTACAATTGATTTAGGCAAATGCAATCCCTAGAGCTTCATTCTTCCAAGATCAGTTTCTTCCAATGACTCCTACCATCATGCATCCAGAGATTTTCACAGAGTAGAAGATGCTGTTGGTGCTCCTCCCATCTCTTGTTAGGTGACTTCCCTATTGTCCTGCACACAGGCTATCCCATGCTAGCACCTGCTAGTTTTTCTAGGGGGCTTCAGGAGCCAGCCCTCTTTGTTGGAGTGCGTGGGGAACAAGAAATACCTGGATATTTGCATTTACCCAGAGATAGCCCTTAGTCAATGACTGATGAGCATGGGAGTAAAACCACAGCAGCTCCCTTGTCCCCAGTCAGGATAATTGAAGGGGAGACCTGTCCTATGTCAGAGCCCTGGCAGGGTTGGAGTAGTGACCCTCTGTAGGACTCTGCCTGTTATAGCAGCCTTGCTACAGCTGGACCTTCTTCCCTTCCCTGTCCCACTTTCTCACTCTCCTATCAGTATTCCTGGGAATGCTTTCTAATAAAGCCCTTTCTTTCCCATGAATCCCGATCTTAAGGTGTGCCTCTGAAAATCCCAGCCCAAGGTGACTGGCAGGGAGGAATCCCAGAAGCTTCAACGGCAGCCTCCAGGCTGAACTCAGGCACGTGCATTTTTATTGACCACGGTGGGCGAGTGGCCTACAGGGTGATTTTTAATTTTATTCAAATTATTTGTTGATGTTATTTGTTGAGAGAAAGGATTCAGAACATAGAGGAAGGATTTGAGAGGTACATGAGGAAAACTAGCAAGTTTCCTTACACCTGAAATTTAAAAAGTGTCCTCAGACAAGGAGAGCATGAGAGGCAGAGGAAAAGCAGCAAGGGAGAGTGGCCATGGGGTCTCAGATGAGGGAGCCAGACCCACATGATTTCACAGACAGCGCAACACCAGGAGCGGGCAGTGCCCCCACTTAGGTGAGAGCCCAGGAGTCCTGTGGGAGTAGAGGCCATGCCCACCATCCCACCAGGGTCTACTGAGAGAGCTTCCTGCCTGAGCTGTACTGAGGACCAGTGCTGGCTGTTCCTCTACAAGCGTCCAGCATGTCCCAGTGATGGTCAGCAGACAGGTGCCTGTGAGAGCCCATGACTTTGCTGATTTTCTGACTTGCCCCGTCGGCACCCTGTTTATTCCCCAAATCACAGGACACTCGCAGGCCCTGTTTGGCAGCGTCGTGTTCACCTGGAGAAGTAATGGGTAGGGGGCCACCCTGGCCTCTCACCTGGGAGGGCTGGATGAGCTGAGT
Source organism: Rhinopithecus roxellana (assembly GCF_007565055.1). Taxonomy (NCBI): domain Eukaryota; kingdom Metazoa; phylum Chordata; class Mammalia; order Primates; family Cercopithecidae; genus Rhinopithecus; species Rhinopithecus roxellana. The sequence goes on along the minus strand of NC_044549.1, from coordinate 197,369,769 downwards.
TCAGGCATTCATCCCTCTCCCAGCCAACGCAAGCCTCCCATGACCACCCTTCCTACCTGTCGTGTAGCCACGGGTATCAGTCCACCTGATGGCTGCTGCTAACCTGATCCACAGTCAAACTCTGCTTGGGGACTAAGTTTGATTATAAATACCTCAGCACATGACCTCTTCTACCCAGAAAATCTGACTTTATCTTTTGCTTCTTATTCAGGCTATTTTGAGGCTGGCTCCAAAGACCTTGACAGGTGTCTGGGTGGAGTGTGGGTTGAAACCCTCAGCCTGAGGGCATGGTGGTGTGCAAAGCTGCAAACATGGTCTCTATGCAGGTCCGTCTCCACTCACGGCTTTGTAGGTCCCCCGGCCTCTCAGTGGGACCTGCACAGTGAGGGATTCCCCTCTTAAAGTTACCACCCCAGGTCTCCCTGACATAAGCTGGGCCAGGAGAGCAGCTGAGAACCATGGAGCATAAACTTATGTTTTTGATTGCAGCCTTGTGAGGCCCTAAGTAGAGGTCCCAGTTAAGCTGTGCTTGAACTCCTGACCCACCGTGAGATAATAACTGTGTGTTGTTTTAAGTGATTAAGTTTGTGGTAATACCGTTACACAGCAATGGAAAACTCGAATAGGGAATGTACAGGTGAAATTGAGCGTTTTGGGGAATGACAGATAATTAAGGCTTTTCCTTCCCACCCTCATAGCTCCACCCAGGAGGTCCCAAGGCCCCAGAAGTCATGACTGTAGTGCTGCCCTCGATGAAACCACAAGCAGCCTCCCAAACGACTCTAAGATACTATCATTGCTCAGAAGCAGCAGCAGAGAGGTCCACACCTTCAGGGTCGTGGAGAACAGGGCCAAGAGTTCAGGAAACCTGTATGCCGTAATGATCAAGGTCCAGGTGCCCTCACTGTATGAAACATCATCATGGCCCAACCATGGCGAAGTGGAATGGGGAGAACCCCAGGAAACACTAGGAGAGGTTTTCCTCCAGTCTAGTGAAATATAGGCTTGGAATCAGAAGTTAAATTTAACATAGAAAATAAAACTGTTTTTTTCCTTACAAGCTGAGTTTAAGGGCTGAGGTTGGTACCTGTTAGAAATGGAAAACAAGGTTAGCCGTGGGGCATGTTCCCTGAGGGGAGGCAGAATGGGAGGCTTAGGGCAGGGTGAAGCCTTGTCAATGTCCTGCAGCCAAAGGCCTCCAGGACTACCTGTACTTGAACATGCTGGACTTATTACTCCTGGCAGGGAGGGAGAACACACAACTTGGAGAGTCACACAGGGCATCTCAGGAAGAAGGTGTTAGGAAGGACTTACAATAGGATTTGGCTTGAAGGAGGGTTTAGGGAAACTGGGATTTGCACTGGCTCCCATGCTGTCAGAAAGTGGGGACAAGTCTATGAACGGGTATCTTTATAGATCATATCTATGGGAATGGAGACTAGAGCGAGGCTCAAGACACAATTGGAAAAGACACAGCCATCACTTATATCAGCTAGGATAGGCGAATGTTTGGTCATTTTTGTGGTTTGAACAATGCTCATGTTTGTCTATCTTCAGACATGATTAGGGAGTGGCCTTGTTTTTATTTTGATTCATCGCAGTCACAGTATAGTCTTCTCTGCGGTTGCTGGTCTATGAGAATTTTTGTATTCAAAGGAGAACATTAAGGCCTAGCTGTGAGTAACACCAGGCCAGCTCCAGGAGGACAGGAACTGCTTTTCTCTCTCTCGAGCTCTTGTTTCCTGGGAGGCTAGCGAGGAGGGAGTCCTTCCAGAACGCCCTTTTCCATGCCCCACTTCACTGCAGCAGTAAGAACCCCCTTTGCAAATATGCTTGACTGACTATGGAGGATTTCTCCCAGAAAACTGCCTGGAAGTTACATCTGGTGGCCACAGACATGGTGAAACCTTTTTGAACAGCAGTTTTGCAACATCAGCCAAGATGCTTTGACCCATTAAATCCACCTCAGGGAATTTCTTCTAAGGAAATCTTCTGAAATACTTCAAAAGGTCATATGCACAAAGATGTTCATTACTGAGTTGTTTAAAACAACAAAATAAATGGTGGTAACCTAAGTGTCCAATCACAGGGATTGAGACAAATACATTGTTGTATATCCAACAAGATTATGAGGAAGCTGATAGTTGAGTTCACGCAAAAGTACCCATTGTCTTATATGGACATTTGGTCTATTTTAATAATGTCGTTACTTCAGCAAAATTAACTTAATTCGTGTTTTTGTAAATTCCCAGAACCCTAAGGGATTGTGTTGTGAAGTGTTGCTGTGTTATTTAATCAAATGCATAATGGCAGATGGTAATGAGAGTCAACACAATTTCTGTAAGGCTGCTGGTAGAAAAGAGGCCAATGAAAGGCACTTTGGTCATTCCTGCAGGTTCTAGGATGAACAGCATGAACATGCAACCTCTCACTCCTCTACAAAGTCCTCTGGTCCTCTAAGTCTGAAGATTACACATAGTCCAATGTCGAGTGAGACTCATTTTTCTCATCTGAGAACTGGGGTAATACTGACTTCATTGGATTGTGGTAAGGGATAAACAAACTGTGGGCACTTAATACCATGCTCAGTAAAAACAAAAGTCCCACCACAGCCTCAAGCAGAGGACAAAGGCCTTCTGCAGTGATTTCCAGGAGGAGACTTGCTAGCCATGCACTGAAGAGAGGAAAGTCTACAACAGTTGATCTTTAAATTATCTTCTGTTGAAAAGCATTTGTTCCTCACAAAAACTTTTGGCTACTCATTTAATCATCTTGACCAATCCCAAGCCTAAAGCTGGAGGTGAGCAGTGGCTTCACCTTCACCAGGGGCCAAAGCTCTCAGCACCGTAGGGGATGAGCTAGACTAAGTCTCATTCCAGGATGAAATCCAGCATGCCTAGTCCAGCCCACCAGCTCAGACCCCCAAGTTCAGCCTGCCTGTCTTCCCATGCCCTCCTATCCTGACCCCTCATTGCTGTCTTGCAGCAGTTCTCAGCCTAGGGTGAAAGCCGCCCATTGACCAGTTCTCACTGCTAAATTCCGCCACCTCCCAGCTACTGGTTGATGGGATTATTGACCTCCCTCCTCTCATCTTAGACATGAGGGGCTCCTGACCACCTCTATCCCAGACAACAGGGGAGACATGCTAAATACTTTTCAAATTCCCACTCTGGGCAAAGCCCCCTGTGAAAAACTTGAGAAGAGGATACAGGTTTGTATTTATTTCTCCCCAAATGCATGTCAGTCTGGCAGGGGCAAGAAGCCATGTGCTGTCATAAAAGGCAGAAAGTGAGTCCTGTGATCAATTAGGTCATATTTGGACAGGTAGAAATGGGAAGGGATGGGCAGGCATTCCAGGTGGAGGAAATAGCTCGAGTAAAAGCATGGGTGCCAAACACTGGGTCAATGGCCTGGTTCCCTTGGCTGAAGCATGGAGGTGGAAACAAGAGATGTGAGAAGGCTGGAAAAGCAAGCCAAGGCTGGGCTGCAGAGGGCCCTTAATGTCATGAAGAGGCACCTAGACAGCATCGGCTCCAATAACAGCAGAGCCTCTGGCATGAAGGACTGATGGTTATTTGATTGGAGCAATGGACCAACGCCCTTTCAAGACCTCTCTCTGCCTGATCTGTGGTTCTGTCCCTTGAAACAACATGAGTTAAAAACCACAAACAAACAACCCTGCGGCCAAATGGGCCAAGGATACAAATTACCATCTTGTAGTAAAAGTAACCAGAGGAGCCAGTCCACCCAAGTGAAGGTGTGCAGCATCCCCCAGAGTCAGGAGAGGCAGTCTAGCATCATTAGTCATTGTAAAGACCAGAAAGGATGACCCACAAGCTCCATGTCTTTATATTCATCTTGTAAAATAGTGGCCCTATAAGAGGACTTGGGCATCATAATTGGTTTTACAAAAATGTTTTCACATGTACACATTTTTACATTTTGCTTTATTACCTAACAACACAGCATGGAAATTTCTCAAATAAATATATGTCATTCATTGTAAGATTATGCACTATTCTATAATACAGCTGTATTATTCAAATAATACAAAATTAGGAAATACCATTTCCCTGTTATTGGGCATTGATTTATTTCCCCTTTTTTTTTGTATGTAAATTTTTTTTTTTTTTTTTTTTTTTGACGGAGTCTCACTCTGTTGCCCAGGCTGGAGTGCAGTGGCGAGATCTCGGCTCACGGCAACTTCTGCCTCCTGGGTTCAAGCAATTCTCCTGCATCAGCCTCCCAAGTAGCTGGGGTTACATGCACTCACCACCGTGCCTGACTAATTTTTGTATTTTTAGTAGAGACAGGGTTTCACCCACTATGGTGGCCAAACTGGTTTTGAACTCCTGACCTCAAGTGATCCACCCACCTCAGCCTCCCAAAGTGCTGGGATTACAGGTATGAGTCACTGCACCCAGCTGTTGTATGTAAATTTTGAAATATATAAATGTCCTTATATAAACTGGTGCTTGTATTTTTATGGGATAGAGTCCTCAGAAAGACAGTGTGCATCAAAGAGTATGCACATTTTAAACTTTAATAAATATTTCCAGAATTGCTTTTCAAAACAACTGTCACAATTTTTTTAACTTTTTTTGTGGTTTTATTTTTTAATTTTAATTTTAATTTTTGTTTTTCCATAAGTTATTGGGGTAGTATTTGGTTACATGAGTAGGTTCTTTAGTGGTGATTTGTGAGATTTTGGTGCACCTATCACCCGAGCAGTATACACTGCACCATATTTGCAGTCTTCTGTCCCTTGCTCCCCTCTCACCCTTCCCCCCAAGTCCCCAAAGTCCACTACATCATTCTTATGCCTTTGCATCCTCATAGTTTAGCTCCCACATATCAGTGAGAACATATGATGTTTGGTTTTCCATTCCTGAGTTACTTCATTTAGAATAATAGTCTCCAATCTCATCCAGGTCGTTGCAAATGTTGTGAATTCATTCCTTTTTATGGCTGCGTAGTATTCCATCATATATGTATACCACAGGTTCTTTATCCACTCGTTGACTGATGGGCATTTGGGTTCTTTCCATGATTTTGCAATTGTGAATTGTGCTGCTATAAACTTGCATATGTAAGTATCTTTTTTGAATAATGACTTCTTTTCCTCTGGGTAGATACCCAGTAGTGGGATTGCTGGATCAAATGGTAGTTCTACTTTTAGTTCTTTACGGAATCTCCACACTGTTTTCCATAGTGGCTGTGCTAGTTTACCTTCCCACCAGCAGTATCAAAGTGTTCCCTGTTCACCGCGTACACACCAGCATCTACCGTTTTTTGATTTTTTGATTATGGTCATTCTTGCAGGAGTGAGGTGGTATTGCATTTGGTTTTGATTTGCATTTCCCTGATCATTCATTAGCGATGTTGAGCATTTTTTTTTTCACATGTTTGTGGCCATTTGTGTATCTTCTTTTGAGAATTGTGTATTCATGTCCTTAGCCCACTTTTTGATGGGATTGTTAGTTTTTTTCTTACTGATTTGTCTGAGTTTGTTGTAGATTCTGGTTATTAGTCCTTTGTTGGATATATAAAATGTGAAGATTTTCTCCTACTCTGTGGGTTGTCTGTTTGCGGACTGTTCCTTTTGCTGTGCAAAAGCTCTTTAGTTTAATTAGGTCCCAGCTATTCATTTTTGTTTATATTGCATTTGCTTTTGGGTTAATGGTCATGAAATCCTTGCCTAAGCCAATGTCTAGAAGGATTTTTCCAATGTTTTCTTCTAGAATTTTTATAGTTTCAGGTCTTAGGTTTAAGTCCTTAATCCATCTTGAGTTGATTTTTGTATAAGGTGAGAGATGAAGATCCAGTTTAATTCTCCTACATGTGGCTAGCCAATTATCCCAACACCATTTGTTGAAAAGGGTGTCCTTTCCCTACTTTATGGTTTTGTTTGCTTTGTCAAAGATCAGTTGGCTGTAAGCATTTGGGTTAATTTCTGGGTTCTCTATTCTGTTTCACTGGCCTATGTGCTTATTTTTGTACCAGTACCACTATGACCTTAGAGTATAGTTTGAAATTAGGTAGTGTGATGCCTCCAAATTTGTTCTTTTTGCTTAGTCTTACTTTGGGTATGTGGGCTCTTTTTTGGTTCCAGATGAATTTTAGAATTTTTTTTTAATTCTGTGAAGACTGATGGTAGTATTTTGATGAGGATTGCATTGAATTTGTAGATTGCTTTTGGCAGTATGGACATTTTCACAATATTGATTCTACCCATCCATGAGCATGGGATATGTTTCCATTTGTTTGTGTCGTCTATGATTTCTTTCAGCAGTGTTTTGCAGCTTTCCTTGTAGAGGTATTTTGACTCCTTGGCTAGGTATATTCCCTTTTTTTTTCCAGCTCTTGTAAAAGGGGTTGAGTTCTTGATTTGGTTCTCCTCTTGGTCGCTGTTGGTGTATAGAAGAGCTACCGATTTGTGTGCATTAATCTTGTATACAGAAACTTTGCTGAATTGTTTTATCATATCTAGGAGCTTTCTGGAGGAGTCCGTAGGGTTTTCAAGGTAAACAATCATAACATCAGCAAACAGTGACAGTTTGACTTCCTCTTTACCGATTTGGATGCCCTTTATTTTTTTTCTCTTTTCTGATTGCTCTGGCTAGGACTTCCAGTACTATGTTGAAGAGGAGTGGTGAAAGTGGACTTCCTTGTCTTGTTCTAGCTCTCAGAGGAATGCTTTCAACTTTTCTCCTTTCAGTATTATGTTGGCTGTGGGTTTGTCATAGATGGCTTTTGTTACATTAAGGTATGTCCTTACATGCTGATTTTGCTGAGAGTTTTAATCATAAAGGGATGCTGGATTTTGTCGAATGCTTTTTCTGCATCTATTGAAGTGATCATGTGATTTTTGTTTTTGATTCTGTTTATGTGGTGTATCACGTTTATTTACTTGCATATGTTAAACCTTCCCTGTATCCCTGGTATGAAACCCACTTGATCATGGTGGCTTATCTTTTTGATATGTTGTTGGATTCGGTTACCAAGCATTTTGTTGAGGATTTTAGCATCTATGTTCAAGGATATCGGTCTATAGTTTTCCTTTTTGGTTACATCCTTTCTCATTTTGGTAGTAGGGTGATGCTGGCTTCATAGAATAATTTAGGGAGGGTACCTTCTTTCTCTATCTTGTGTAATACCGTCAAAAGGATTGGTACCAATTCTTTGAACGTCTGGTAGAATTCTGCTGTGAATCCGTCTGGTCCTGGACTTTTTTTGTTGTTGGTAATTTTTTAATTACCCGTTCAATCTGGCTGTTTGTTACTGGTCTGTTCAGGATATCCAGTTCTTCCTGTTTTAAGCTAGGAGGACTATATTTTTCCAAGAATGTATCCATCTCTTCTAGGCTTTCTAGTTTATGTGTGCAAAGGTGTTCACAGTAGCCTTGAATGATCTTTTGTATTTTAGTGGTGTCAGTTGTAATAGCTTCCATTTCATTTCTTAGTGAAGTTATTTGGATTTTCTCTCTTCTTTTCTTGGTTAATCTTGCCAATGGACTATCAATTTTATTTATCTTTTCGAAGAACTAGCGTTTTGTTTTATTTATCTTCTGTATTTTTTTTTGTTTCAATCTCATTTAGTTCTGCTCTGATCTTGGTTATTTCCTTTCTTCTGCTGGGTTTGGGTTTGGTTTGTTCTTGTTTCTCTAGTTCCTTGAGGTGTGACCTTAGATGTCAGTTTGTGCTTTTTCAGTCTTTTTGATGTAGGTGTTTAGGGCTATAAACCTTCCTCTTAGCACTGCCTTTGCTGTCTCACAGCGGTCTTGATAGGTTGTGTCATTATTGTCGTTCAGTTCTAAGAATTTTTTAATTTCCATCTTGATTTCGTTTTTGATCCAATGCTCATTCAGGAGCAGGTTATTTAATTTCCATGTATTTCCATGGTTTTGAAGATCCCTTTTGGAGTTGATTTTCAGTTTTATTCAACTGTGGTCTGAGAGAGTGCTTGATATAATTTCAATGTTCTTAAATTTAATAAGGCTCATTTTATGGCCTATCATATAGTCTCTCTTGGAGTAAGTTCCATGCATTGTTGAATAAAATATATATTCTGTGGTTGTTGGATGCAATGTTCTGTATATATCTTTTAAGTCCATTTGTTCCAAGGTATAGTTTAAATCCACTGTTTCTTTGTTGATTTTCTGTCTTGGTGAGTTTTTATCCATTCTGCAGTTTTGTATCTTTTAAGTGGAACATTTAGGCCATTTACATTCAATGTTAATATTGAAATGTGAGGTAGCATTGCATTCATCACGCTCTTTGTTACCTGTGTACTTTGGGTTTTTTGTTTTTTGCTTTTGGTTTTTAACTTGTATTTTTGTTGTATAGGTCCTACGTGATTTATGCCTTAAAGAGGTTCTGGTTTGATGTGTTTCCCAGGTTTGTTTCAAGATTTAGAGCTCCTTTTAGCAGTTCTTGCAATGGTGGCTTGCTAATGGCAAATTCTCTCAGTATTTGTCTGAAAAACATTGTATCTTTCCTTCATATATGATGCTTAGTTTCACTGGATACAAAATTCTTGGCTGATGATTGTTTTGTTTGAGGAGGCTGAAGATAGGGCCCCAATCCCTTCTAGCTTGTAGGGTTTCTGCTGAGAAATCTGCTGTTAATCTGATAGGTTTTCCTTTATAGGTTACCTGGTGCTTCTGTCTCACAGCTTTTAAGATTCTTTCCTTCATCTTAACTTTGGATAACCTGATGACAATGTACCTAGGCAAACATCTTTTTGTGATGGATTCTCTAGTGTTCTTTGTGCTTCTTGTATTTGGATGTTTAGGTCTCTAGCAATGCCAGGGAAGTTTTCCTCAATTATTCCCCCAAATATGTTTTCCAACAAGCTTTTAGAATTCTCTTCTTCCTCAGGAACCCGGATTATTCTTAGGTTTGGTCGATTAACATAATCCCAGACTTCTTGAAGGCTTTGTTCACATTTTCTTATTCTTTTCTTCGTCTTTGTTGGATTGGGTTAATCCAAAGAACTTGTCTTCGAGCTCTGAATATATTTCTTCTACTTGTTCAATTCTATTGTTGAGACTTTCCAGAGCATTTTGTACTTCTAAAAGTGTGTCCAAATTTCATGAATGTATCTTTTTTTCCTTAAGCTATCTATTTTATTGAATAATTCTCCCTTCACTTCTTGCATCATATTTTGGATTTCCTTGCATTGGGCTTCACCTTTCTCTGGTCCCTCCCTGGTTAGCTTAATAACTAACCTCCTGAATTCTTTTTCAGGTAAATTACGGATTTCTTCTTGGTTTGGATCCATTGCTCGTGAACTAGTGTGATTTTCTGGGGCGGTGTTGAAGAGCCTTGTTTTGTCATATTATCAGGGTTGGTTTTCTGGTTCCTTCTTATTTGGGTAGGCTCTGGCACAGGGAAGGTCTAGGGTAAAAAGCTGTTGTTCAGATTCTTTTGTCTCACAGGATGTTCTCTTGATGTAGTACTCCCCTCCTTTTCCTGTGGATGTGGCTTCCTGTGAGCCAAACTGCAGTAATTGTTGTCTCTCTTCTGGGGCTCCAAAAACTGCCCTAGGATGCCTCCCAGCTGGGAAATAAAAGGGCTTGGTTTTTCCCTGACCTGTGGAGTCTGCACACCAGATTTGCGCCCTCCCCTGAGTTCTGACCAGGAGGCTTCTCGCTCCATTCAAATTGTTACAGAGTTCAGCTAAAGATTTGCTTCTCCCTGTGTGGTTTTACCCCTGCTCCTCTCTCGTTGGATCCCCATGGTGCCAGGCAGGAACGGCCTGCTATGGGACCCAGAGAGCTACCAGGGCCTTTCTGCTGCTCCCTCTACCCCTGTATTTCACTCAGCATTTCAAACTGACTCAGCTCCAGGTAAAGTCAGAAACTTCTCCCACAAACAGACCTTCGGCTTCTTCAGTCGGGGTGTGTGTTCAGAGAGGAGGGTCTCCCTCTCCCATTTCCACAGTTGGGGCACTCACAGTTTTGGGGATCTCCTGGGTCCTGCAGGAGTAGTCCACTTCCTTCAGAGTGTCTGTGGGTCCTCTCGGGATTGCTGGTTTGTTCTTGCAGTAATCTGGAGCTAAAATTCACAATGCAAGCAGCCTCCCGCTGCTCTGTCTGAAGCTGCAATCTAGTCCTGACTCCCATCCGCCATGATTTCCCTACAGTCACAATTCCTGTTTAGTCAGTGAGGTATGACAGTATCCTTGACTTCAAGTACCTAACAGAGAGAGAAAAGAGTTCATTGGTATTTATTTCCCTGGTAATCACTGAGGTTGGCATCTTTTCCTATATTCATTAATGATTTGAATTTGCTTTTTGCGTGTTATTCATTCGTCTCTGGTACTGATTGATTTGTCTTTTTGTTGCTTATCTTTTTCTTGCAATTTTGTTAGAGTTCTTTGTATATTATAGACATTAGTCTTTCCTCAATTATATGTATCATTTGTAATTATTTCTAGAAAAATCTATCGTTTTTCTAGCCTTATTTGTGGGGACTTTTAATACACAAACTGTTTTACAACTGCTTTATGAGATATAACTCACATTTTAAAGGTTATAATTGAGTGGATTTTAGTATATTAGTTGTGCAATCATCACTATCTAATTTCAGAACATTTTCATCACCCCAAAAAGAACACTGTATCCATTAGTAGTCACTCCTTACTCCCCCATTATCCCTGCCCCTTACAATCACTAATATAATTTCTGTCTCTATGAACTTGCCTATTCTGGATATTTCATACAAATGGAATCACATGACATACGGCCTTTTATGACTGGTTTCTGTCACTTAACCTAACATTTTCAAGATTCATCAATGTTCTAGTATATATCAGTACCTTGTTCCTTTTTATGGCTGAATAATAATCTATTGTATGGATAGAATGCATTTTGTTGACCATCTATTGATAACTTCTTGGCTTGTGGGAGGCTCCAACATGGCCGAATAGGAACAGCTCCAGTCTACAGCTCCCAGCGTGAGTGACGCAGAAGATGGGTGATTTCTGCATTTCCAACTGAGGTACCGGGTTCATCTCACTGGGGCTTGTCGGATGGTGGGTGCAATCCACAGAGCATAAGCCAAGCAGGGCAGGGCATCACCTCACCCAGGAAGCATAAGGGGTGAGGGAATTCCCTTTCCTAGCCAAGGGAAGCCGTGACAGATGGTACCTGGAAAACAGCGACACTCCCACCCTAATACTGCACTTTTCCAACGGTCTTAGCAGACAGCACACCAGGAGATTATATACCACACCTGGCTCGGAGGGTCCCACGCCCACTGAGCCTCGCTCACTGCTAGCACAGCAGTCTGAGATTGAACTGCAAGGCAGCAGCAAGACTGGGGAAGGAGCGTCCGCCATTGCTGAGGCTTGAGTAAGTAAACAAAGCTCAAACTGGGTGGAGCCCATCACAGCTCAAGGAGGCCTGCTTGCCTCTGTAGACTCCACCTCTGGGGGCAGGGCATAGCTCAACAAAAGGCAGCAGAAACTTCTGCAGACTTAAACATCCCTGTCTGACAGCTTTGAAGAGAGTAGTGGTTCTCCCAGCATGGAGTTTGAGATCTGAGAATGGACAGACTGCCTCCTCAAGTGGGTCCCTGACCCCCAAGTAGCCTAACTGGGAGGCACCTCCCAGTAGGGGCCGATTGAGACCTCATACAGCCAGGTGCCCCTTTGAGATAAAGCTTCCAGAGGAAGGATCAGGCAGCAACATCTGCTGTTCTGCAGCCTCCGCTGGTGATACCCAGGCAAACAAGGTCTGGAGTGGACCTCCAGCAAACTCCAACAGACCTGCAGCTGAGGGTCCTGACTGTTAGAAGGAAAACTAACAAACAGAAAGGACATACACATCAAAACCCCATCTGTAAGTAACCATCATCAAAGAACAAAGGTAGATAAAACCACAAAGATGGGGAGAAACCAGAGCAGAAAAGCTGAAAATTCTAAAAATCAAAGCACCTCAGTTAGGAAAAGAGGAAGTCAAATTGTCCCTTTTGCAGATGACATGATTGTATATTTAGAAAACCCCATCATCTCAGCCCCAAATCTCCTTAAGCTGATAAGCAACTTCAGCAAAGTCTCAGGATACAAAATCAATGTGCAAAAATCACAAGCATTCCTATACACCAATAACAGACAAACAGAGAGCCAAATCATGAGTGACCTCCCATTCACAATTACTTCAAAGAGAGTCAAATACCTAGGAATCCAACTTACAAGGAATGTGAAGGACCTCTTCAAGGAGAGCTACAAACCACTGCTCAATGAAATAAAAGAGGACACAAACAAATGGAAGAACATTCCATGCTCATGGATAGAAAGAATCAATATTGTGAAAATGGCCATACTGCCTAAGGTAATTTATAGATTCAATGTCATCCCCATCAAGCTACCAATGACTTTCTTCACAGAATTGGAAAAAACTACTTTAAAGTTCATATGAAACCAAAAAAGAGCCCACATTGCCAAGACAATCCTAAGCCAAAAGAACAAATCTGGAGGCATCACGCTACCTGACTTCAAACTATACTACAAGGCTACAGTAACCAAAACAGCATGGTGCTGGTACCAAAATAGAGACATAGACCAATGGAACAGAACAGAGACCTCAGAAATAATACCACACATCTACAACCATCTGATCTTTGACAAACATGACAAAAACAAGAAATGGGGAAAGGATTCCCTATTTAATAAATGGTGCTGGGAAAACTGGCTAGCCATAGGTGGAAAGCTGAAACTGGATCTCTTCCTTACACCTTGTACAAAAATTAATTCAAGATGGATTAAATACTTAAATGTTAGACCTAAAACCATAAAATCCCTAGAAGAAAACCTAAGCAATACCGTTCAGGACATAGGCATGGACAAGGACTTCATGACTAAAACACCAAAAGCAATGGCAACAAAAACCAAAATTGACAAATGGGATCTAATTAAACTTAAGAGTTTCTGCACAGAAAAAGAAACTACCGTCAGAATGAACAGGCAACCTACAGCATGGGGGAAAATTTTTACAATCTACCCATCTGACAAAGGACTAAAATCCAGTATCTACACAGAACTTAAAACAAATTTACAACAAAAAATCAAACAACCCCATTAAAAAGTGGGTGAAGGATATGAACAGACACTTATCAAAAGAATACATTTATGCATCCAACAGACACATGAAAAAATGCTCATCATCACTGACCATCAGAGAAATGCAAATCAAAACCACAATGAGATACCATCTCACACCAGTTAGAATGGCAATCATTAAAAAGTCAGGAAACAACAGGTGCTGGAGAGGATGTGGAGAAATAGGAACACCTTTACAGTGTTGGTGGGACTGTAAACTAGTTCAACCATTGTGGAAGACAGTGTGGCAATTCCTCAAGGATCTAGAACTAGAAATACTATTTGACCCAGCCATCCCATTACTGGGTATATACCCAAAGGATTGTAAATCATGCTGCTATAAAGACACATGCACACGTATGTTTATTGTGGCACTATTCACGATAGCAAAGACTTGGAACCAACCCAAGTGTCCGTCAATGATAGACTGGATTAAGAAAATGTGGCACATATACATCATGGAATACTATGCAGCCATAGAAAAGGATGAATTCATGTCCTTTGTAGGGACATGGATGAAGCTGGAAACCATCATTCTGAGCAAACTATTGCAAGGACAGAAAACCAAACACTGCATGTTCTCACTTATAGGTGGGAACTGAACAATGAGAACACTTGGACACAGGATGGGTCTTATGTCCCATCACACATCAGGGGTGGGGGGAGGGGGGAGGGATAGCATTAGGAGATATACTTAATGTAAATGACAAGTTAATGGGTGCAGCACACCAGCATGGCACATGTATACATATGTAACAAAGCTGCACATTGTGCACATGTACCCCAGAACTTAAATTATAATAAAAAAAATTTTTTTTTAATTCTTGGCTTGTTTCCACTTTTGGGCTGTTACAAGTAATTCTGCTAAGAATATTCATGCACAACTTCAGTTACTTCTACTTTTTGGCTGTTATGAATAACATTGCCATGAACATTCATGTACAACTTCTGTGATTATGTTTTTATTTTTCTAGGGCATATACCCAGGAGTGAGATTGTTAGGCCTTAGGGTAACTCCGTGTTTAACGTTTGAGAAACTGACAGACTCTTTTCCAAAGCAGTTGCACTGTTTCACATTCCTAATGTATGAGGGTTTCAATTTCTCCATATCCTCACCAATACTTGTTATTATCTGCCTTTTTTATTATACCCATCCTAGCAGGTATGAAGTGGTATCTCATTGTGATTTTTATCAGCATTTCCCTAATGACTAATTATATTGAGTATCTTTTCACATGCTTATTGGCCATTTATAAAACTTCTTTGGAAAAATGTCTATTCAGAGATCCTTTGTCCATTTAAAAATTGACCTATTTGTCTTTTTATTGTTGAGTTGCAAGAGTTCTTTATATAGTCTGGATATAGGTCGCTTATCAGGTATATAATTTGCAAAAAAAAATTTCCCATTCTGTGGGTTGTGTTTTAATTTTCTTGATGGTTTCCTCTGAAGCACAAGCACTTTTGTTTTGATGTAGTCCAATGCGTTTTCCTTTTGTTGCTTGTGCTTTTAGTGTCATATCTAAAAAACTACTGCTGAATCCAAGGTCATGAAGATTTAATCTATGTTTTGTCCTAAGAGTTTTATAGTTTTACCTCTTATATATAGGTATAGGATCCATTTTGAGTTAAATTTTCTATGTGAGTTCATTCTTTTGCATATGGATATCCAGTTGTCCCAGCACCATTTGCTGAAAAGACTATTCTTTTCCCATTTAATTGTCTTGCATTTCTGCTTCACTGATGCCAGGTACGAGTGGAGGTTCAGTTCCTTACTCAACAGGGGAGTGGGATGAGGGGAAAAGGGAGAGGATTAAAGCAAGTAGTGTGGAAAATCAATTGACCATAATGTAAGAACTTTTATTTATTGGATCTCAATTCAATTCCATGGATCTATATGTCTCTCTTATGACAGTACTACACTGTCTTAATTACTATAACACTGTAGTATGTTTTGAAATTAGAAACTTTGTTCTTTTTCAAGATTGTTTTGGCTATTTTGGGTCCCTTGTATTTCCATGTGAATTTTAAAATAAGCTTGTCAATTTCTGCACATAGCGCAACCTGAATTTTAATAAGGATTATATTTAATCTGTACATCAATTCAGGCAGTATTATTATCTTAACAATACATTATATGTCTTCTGATCCATGAATATGGGAAGTCTTTCTATTTATTTAGGTTTTCTTTAATTTCTTTCAACAATCATTTGTAGTTTTTAGAATTCAAGACTTGCACTTTTTCGTTAAATTTATTCTTAAGTACAGACGGTCCCCAGCTTATGATGGTTCAACTCACAATTTTTTGACTTTACGATGGTGTGAAAGCAATATGCATTTACTAGAAACTGTATTTCTCTCATGATGCTGGGCACCTCCCCGTCAGCCACATGTTTTTGACTTACAATATTTTCAACTTGTAATGGGTTTAGCAGGATGTAACCCCATTGTAAGTGGAGGATCATCTGTTTTTATTCTTTTTAATGCTTGTGTACATTGGATTTTTTTTTTTTTTTTTTTTTTTTTTTTTCCCAATGCCATTCTCAGATTGTTCATTGCTGGTGCATAGAAACTAAATTGATTTTTGTATATTGGTCTTGAATCTTGCAACCTTTTTAAACTCATTTATTCTAACTTTTTTACTCTTTAGGATTTTCTATATATAAGATCATATCATCTGCAAAAAAAATGTATTTTAACCTCTTTCTTCTAATCTGGATTTCTTTTAATTTTTTTCCTTACCAAATTGTACTAACTATCACCTCCAGTATAATGTTAAATAGAGGTGGTGACAGCAGACATCCTTGTCTAATTCCTGATCTTAGGGAGAATGCTTTCAGTATTTCACCATTAACTATAACATTATCTGTGAGTATCATTCAAATTTAACAAAACAGCTTTAAGTTTCTGGGCTTTCTGTCTAGTTAAAACAGACTTTTCAAAGTTAAACATATGTTCACCTAAAATTTCCTCTAGAATTTTTATAATTTTATTTTTAATTTTATTTGTTGTATTTTTCAGTTCTATAATTCCTTTTTGGTTCTTTTTTTATAATGTCTATTCCTTTGCTGAGAATGTCTATTTTTAAAGTTGTCTTATAAGAATTTGTTAAAACTTGATGTATTTTCATGATGGCTGCTTTAAAATTCTTACCAGATAATCCCAGCATCTAATTCATCTCAGTATTGGTGTCTGTTGATTTTTTTTTTTTTTCATTCAAGTTGAGATTTTCCTGATTCTTGGTGTTATGAGTGATTTTTCTATTGTATTCTGGGCCTTTGGGATATTCTGAGACTCTGGATCCTATTTAATTCTGTTTTTAGCAGGCAGTCCCCATGTTTAGGTGTAGCATACAGAGCCCTTCTTTGGGCTCCACTGACATTACCTCAGCAAAAGTAGAGCACTGATTCTCACTCGTTACAGAAAGGTGGGGTAGATGTTCAGCTTGCCCCTTGGCCCCACTGAGAGTTTCTTGGTGAAAGTGGGGTACCCACTTACACCACCTCATTACAGTTAAGTAGCTGTGTAAGTTCAGTACCCCACTGGGCCTGACAGGCACCAGGAGAGGAGATGTGGGGAACAGAGTCCTACCTCCCACCACTCACTCCACTTCATGAGGACAGGTGGGTGTGGAGGTTCACTGCTGACACCAGGGAGAGAGCATAAAGGATAGTGGGGACAAGCCTTGCCTGGCACCACCTCTTTAAGTCAAGCATTGCTGGATGAGGACAGAGGATCATCTCACCACTGGACCCTTTTGACATTGCCCAGGCAAGGGAATTAGAGCACTGCCTACCTCTACTGGGTGAGGGATGGAAAATCAGCTCCTCTTTCAGTCCCAGAGGGGAATTGGAGTTACCAGCTTCCTCTAAGCAGGGAATAGATCAGCACCACCTCCACTTCCACTCAGAGGTTCACCACAAGGGAATCAAATGCAGAGATTATTAGGCAGCCTGTGTTTTTCCTACCTTTCAGAGTCTTCCTATGCTCATTTGTTGTGTTATGTCCAGGACTTTTTAGTTGAAAGAAGGAGGACCTAGGAGAAATTAATCTACTTCATCTTGGCTGGGAATGGAAGTTTTATTATTTTGTGTTTTATGTTTCAGTCTTCAATACATCTGAAATTTAGTTTTGTGTAAGGTGTAATGTAGGGTCCAACTTTATTTTCTTTCTGATGGATAGCCAGTTGTATCAGTCTAATTTATCAAAGAAAGCATCATTTTCTTATCCAATCTAAATAATACCTGTTCTGTATCTTAAATTCCAATATATACTGGGATAGATTTCTAGCTTCCTTATTCTGCTATCACCATACTGTTTTGACACCAGGAGTTTTGTAACGTATTTTACTGTTAAGCGAGGCAAGTACAACCTTACTGTTTTTATTTTTAGATTATTCTTGGATATATACCCTTCTTTATAAACTTCAAGTTCATTGTGCTGTGAAGGTTAACTTCAGCAGCACTGGAATTGGCTTGAATTGTTTTCCTGAAATAAGAGATGAATCTTCATGGCATTCACCTCTAGTCAAGGTATGAAATGTCCCAACTAATGTTGCCTTGTAACCATGGTCTACACATATCCCTTCTGTTCATGTTGCATCAACTAAGTCAAATTATATGATCATGCCTGACTTCAAAAGGGTGGGAATGTAATCCCCCTATGGGGAGGGCTTTGGGGTGTTGGTGAATATTAATCCACCTGTTGTATTAGTCTGCTTGGGCTGCCACAACAAAATACCGCAGACTAGATGGCTTAAACATTTATTTTCTCACCATTCTAGAGGGTCTAAGATCAAGGTGTCAGGGTTGGTTTCTGAAGAGACCTCTCTTCCTGGTTTGCAGACAGCCACCCTTTAGTGTCCTCACATGGCCTTTCCTTGGGGCTCACTCAGAGAAAGAACTCTCTGGCATCTCTTCCTCTTCTTATAAGCATCCTAATTCTATCGGATTAGGTTCCACTTTTATCTCATTTAACCTTAATTATCTCCCTAAAAGCCTTATCTCTCAATATGGTCACATTGTGGGTTAGGGCTTTAACCTATAAGGATTTTTTTTTTTTTTTTTCAGCAGGGAGCAGTGGGGAGGAGATACGATTCAGCCCCTAACACCTGTAATATGTTATGGGATGCTATGATGCATTGTTCAGATCTCCCTTCCGTACTGGGGCACAGTACTGTGCAGATATTGCCACAGCTACTGACTCACAGCTGAGTCCCTCTCCAGGAACTGCCCTAGGCCAAAGGGAAAGGCCTCACCCACTGTCATACCCTATTCCTGGGGGATCTTGCTTCAACTGAGACAACTCCAGGGCTCAGTTGTAGGACCAGCTGAGGTCTCCATGGCAGCTGCATCACACATAGTCCGACTCCTCCTCTGCCGACTGCTGCTTTTCTCCCTCTTCCTCCCACAGAGGTTGATCCTGATTAACTCCCAATAAATTCACTGTATGCCAGTCTCCATCTCAGAGTCTGGCTCCTGGGAACCTGACCTAAAATGAGCCAAGTCCACTCAACTCTGAAACACAGGCTTTTAGCCACTAACCATTTTCACTCTCTGGACACCTCTCCTGCTCCAGCTGTCTCTCACCTTTCTGACACCAGACCTGGTCAGTCTGGGGTGGGATTATCATAATCCCTTACCTCTCTGTCCTGGAATATGCACACACATCAGCATCTAAAGAAAACTTTGTAATTACGAATCTATTGAGACTACGGGATTGCAAGCCCGTGACTTCACCTTTATTCTTTGTGAGGAACAATTTGAACATATGGGGCACTAATTTCCTCCTCCTGTTCTCAAACAGGAACTTGAGACACATATAGAGTTCCCTTTGCTCTATCTTTCAGAACAAGAAGGTGGCTCTGTCCCTGGTACAAACTGGAAACCCTGGGCCAGCCCATTACTACACTTGGGGCTGGTTGATCATTGTACAGAAAGGAGCATGTTGCAACCCAAGTCATAAACTCATGGCAAGTACTAAGCAGTTAAGTACAAAGCAGAAATCTTAAAATCCCAAGGTAATTATCTTTTCTGTCTTTGAGCAGGAGCCTGGCTTCTCCTTTCCTCAGGCCCCTCAAAAAGAAAACTGTACATTACATTGTAATTCATCTTTGAAATATTTGGAAACTTCAAGCATAATTGCTAATTAATGGGCTGGAATGTACAATTAAGGTGCCAGATTTACCATCACTATGGCCCTGCAGTTGCCCTCTTGGGGACTTTCTGAAACCAATGACTTGATAGTTGGTGGGGACAGGGATGCTGCACAGGGAGCAGAATGGAGAGGAGAAAAGCAAGGAACAACAAGATTACTTTCCAAAGACTGTTATCCATCATCATATGTGTACAGAGAGGTATCTACATGTGCACACCAATGAGATTGAACATTGGGCGTCCCGCCACACCTGAGTCCATCTGGTCAGATTTATTTAGCAATTTCTTGCTGAATCTCAGATCTGAACACTGAATAGACTTTGATAACATCACCTGAGAGGTGGGCTGGACTGAGGGCCTCTCAGTCCCTCTTCAGCTGCCTAGGTGACAGGGAAACAGGAAGAAGCTGGTCCCCTCCCCACCATGTCTGTGAAGGTGGCATCTCCAAGGCCTGCTTGCTGTTGCAACTGAGATACCGTGAAATCAGAGGCCCAGAAGTATTGCTCAGGTTTGAGTCATTCTCACTGCCCAGAAGCCCTCAAGGTTGGAACAGATCTCCCCTGAAATGTTGCCTATTGGGTTGTTTTATCATCAAGTCTGTTATGATCCAGCCTCAAGTCAAAGAGAAGATCCACTCCTTCTGGTCTCTTGGAAGACCAGAAAGTAAAGAAGTAATAATGGCTGATACTTATTGAGCTTTGCCTGTGTCCCAGGTGCAACTGTGAGCCCTTTAGCTGATTAACTTATTTAATCTTCACCTCAATCCTATGAGGTGTCCTATTATCTCATCCTGCAATGAGAAAACTGAGGCATAGAGAAGTTAAGTAATTTGATGGAGTTCACACTGATATTAAGTATTATGTGTGGTTTGTGGGGAGGGGGTGCCTCTAAGCTTTGGCCTCCAGGAGCCTTGTTTCAGAGCTCATCATCTCCCCTGCTATGGTGTGCTGCAGGGAAGCATACAAATTTGTTAAAGAACTTTTTGTTTTTTTAATTTGTTTGTGTTTACGTTTTTAACTGTAACACTTGTTTGCAAGCTTGCCTCGCTCCTTTGGGTGCACAGGTTTCCCTTTTAAACTACAGATATCTCCCACGAGAGCTTTGAGGTCACCAGCTTTGCACAATTCAGTATGAATTAATGACCTAGCTCACCTTCTGCAACCAATGGCCTTTCTCTGGATGACAGGTCTGGGGAAGGGGAGTGAATTTTGAGAGCTGGGAAACATCTATTCGGAAAGAGAGATCAACTGTGGAATCGGACACTGCTCTGTGAATCAAGTCTCCGGACAACCAGGGGCCATGCAGAGGGCACTGGGAGGCTGGGGAGGAGCTGCTGCAGCCCAAGAGGACTTCTGAGAAGGAGGGGAGGTCACCAGAGAAAGACTGCCTGCTTTACGAATGTGTAGGGAGGCATGGGCCCCTGAAAGCCGTCTCATCTTGTGTGTTCAGTCTGTGCATTCACCCTGGTTGCTGCTGGCTGCACTGCCCTTCAGCTTCATGTTCCATGTCCTGGACGTTTCAGTTTGTACCCGGGCTGGTGATCCAGGTTCAGCTATACCGCACCTGTCCCTGCAGAGGATACAGTTCCTTATACACAGGTGGCCACATTCTACATTGTATTTCCACTCCGCTTCCCATGCCCTGCCCCCACCTCTCTAGCCACACTGATTAAACTAGCGGAGGGCACCTGAAGTACTTCCTATGTTCGGATAGACACCTGAATTCTCAGCAGCTGCTTGAGATGGTTTCCCTCATTCTGATACCTTCCCACCTCTGGCATTGTGTCTCTCTCCTCTGCTTCAGGACTTTTTCTGGCACAAGGAGCTTGGTCAGATCAATGGGGTTATGGAGGAGGGAGACATAATGCCCTGGGGTCATGCCTCAACCAGTTAGGGATAAGAGTTGGTAGATAAAGGCTCAGCCTCCTCCTTCTGCAGGGGGAGAATTCTGTGGCAGGTTTCCTTCAGTATGGCACAGGGTCCCCAGCAGGATGCAGCCTTCCATGCTTTGGAGATAAATTGCCCCTTAGCACACTTTTATTTGCTTTCCTCCCTTCCTGATCTCACTTCCCCATTATCCCAGCAAAAGTTGAGATAAGAACTTGGGTGCAAGCGTTTATTTGTGGGAAATCAAGGGAAGGAAGAAGGAAAGCCAAAAAAGGGTTCCTTAGTGAGCAAGTTGCTTCCAGGCCACTTGGAGATTTTTAAGAGAGTACAGAACCCTGCTCAGTGCTGTCCTGTAGAAGAGGGAAGCTGTGGGGTTCACCTACCCAGTCCGTCGCCTTGGTGGTGGAGAGCTGCCACTGGGAGGGAGCATTACATTCCTGGTACTTTTGTGCCAAGGCTGCTCTGAAGCTCGAGAATGCCTTCAGGCAGGAGGAGCCAGAAAGCAGGCGCTGCCTACAGGGATCTTCCGAGTGGGCCTTAGGAGTGTGGGTGGGGTGCCAACAGGAGCTGACACATCTGTGAGTTCATGAGGCCTTGAAGCTAAAGCAAAGCAGAGGCTTAAACAGCAGAGGTTTATATTTTATCAGAAACATTGACCCCATGCCCTATTTTTGCCTCTAATTGTTCCACTTTATTTCTGAATGTTGGCACCAAGAATTTGTTCTGCATTTCTGCGGACTCTAGAGGCAGAATCAGACCCTCCTGAGCTGATAAATACATTCTCTAAGACCTGCCTCTCTTTCATTTTACAGAGGATTTGAGTCTTTGTTATGGTGACGGAAGTAAAAAAACAACTCAAATAAATGGAATACTTATTCGGCATTAAAGATTACTATTGCGGGACATTGCACCATATCTTTTTTCTGGTGAATTATTAATAAAGCCTGTTCTTGTTTAATGCTCGCTAATAATTTCTAAAAACAGATCTACAACTTCAGCTGTAAATGCATGTCCATGAATCACTCCACTAAAACTCAATTGTATGGTTAGCAAAAACCTCTGATAGAACAACCTCATCTTTTCAACCTTCTTCTCTGGAAGCCCTGCAGAATGGCAGACAGACCACATTAAGACCTAGGAAGAACAAGAGGGGGAAGTTGAAATAAAGCTTTCCAGGTCTTCAACATCCTTGTTCAGGGAATAATGAAGAGAATGAAAATCTGGAAAAAGGACATTGAAAGAAGTGACTTTCTAACTGCTAAATTTGAGTCCAGGAGAGGAGCAACCCCACACAAAGTCCATCAGGCAGCATCAGATGCCCGGCATTTTCCTCAGAGCAACCCTAAGGGATAGGTGCTCTGCTCCCTGATTAACTCAGTGGAAACCTGAGGTTCAAAGAGGCCTGATAAAAGGCAAAGCTAGGGCTCAAACCCAGGACAGTGTGATGCCAAAGCCTTGGTCTTCCAAGGACTCTACTGCAGATCAAATGGCTTTAAAGTTCACATAGTTTCTTTCCCCCATGAGGGAAAGGAATAAAAAATTCACACATCACCTTATTCCCTCAAGAAGGAATCTTGGGGATAGAGATGAAGCAATTGGCAAGGGCTGTTTTGAAAATCCTGTCAAGGAGATTCTGACATCTGCTCCAATCCTTTCATTAGGAACCACTGACTTTCTGCTCAATAAACTGATCCTATCCCAAATGCCACTGGATTGGATCAGTGTCTTATGGAGCCACTCACTCAGTGGATATTGACTTAGTACCCACAGTGGCCAAATACTGTGCTGGACACTTAGGGTCCAACAGGGACCCAAACTGGACATGCCCCTTGCTCACAGTCCACTGCAGGGATAAGCATGAATTGAATATAAAATCACCTCTGTGATGCCATGAGAGCCCACCTCAGGGAATGTGACCTCGGGAAGTGATGACTGAGTTCTGATCAGAAAGTGAAGAACTAACAAGGGACAAGAAGAAGGAACATTCCAGACAGAGGACCCAGCATGGACAAAGGTCTGGTGGTGGGTGCTGAATGCAGACCACTGCATTAGGAGGGAAGGGGTGAATGTGTGGGAGATGACATATGGTGGCCAGGCTCTGCAGGGTCTCAAAGTCTGTGTTGAGGAGAGCAGTGGGAAGACAACCTGGGCTGTAAGTAGAGGTGGACATAATTCATTTCCCATTGTGAAAAGATCCCCCTGATTGCAATGTGAGGACCATGGCAAAGAGGACCAGAAGGGAGTCAGACGGGACACAAGTTCACCAGTCCAGAGATGGTAGCAAGCACCCAGGGCAAGGGAAGAGCAGCTGGGACTCATGTGCCTGTGATGAAGAGTCAGAGCCAACACAAGAAACATTTAGGAGGTAAAGTCATCCAATCCCAGGGACGGACTGGACAACACCAGCATTTAGAGGAGACAGAAGAAAACATCAAAGATGCCTCTGACATTAGCAACTGGATGGATAAATTGTAGTGGACTAAGATGGGGAAAGGTCCTGCTATAGTTTGGGTGGGTGCTGGGGGAATCACGTGTCCAGTTTGACCTCTGAAATGCCTTGGAGATTTCCAAGAGAAAATGTCAAATAGGTAGTTGGAAAGATCTAAGCCACACAAAACAGTGTGTGAGTCTTCCCCTTTTTTGTGGTGGAACTTCAAGCTGTAGTCCTGGATGGGTGCTAGAAGGAGAGGAAGCCTAGAAGGACATTGTCTCCTTTGCAGGCCTACGTGCCCACCCAAAAGACCCTACACTGTCAGAAAAGGCATCACCAAAGGCAAGCCTAGAAATAGGTGACAGTGTGGGCTCCAAGGGAGTGTGTCTGGAAGGCGGAGGTGGTAAAAACGTCGCATGGTATTGAAGCATCAGGCGCATTGAGAGTTGAGAAATGTCCCTTGGACCTTGGACTGGGCAATGTGAAACTCAGGAGAGCACCTATGTCTAAATGAAGGGAGAAGCCAGGCGGAAGTGGGCTGAGGTACCAGCAGGAGAGAGGAAATGGGGTCGGTGAGCACAGCTCTCATTTCTAATTAGTTCGGTTGTGAAGGGAGGAGACAGAGGGAAGAGAGGGGAAGAAGAGTGTGGTGGGAGAGAACCGTATTTAAATGGAAGAACAGTGGCAGTGTTTACAAATGAGGGAAAGGCTCCAGGGGCATCCACAGAGAGGTGGGTGCCCACAGCCCTCATGAGAGCCCTGCAGTGGCAGCCAGTTTCTGGCAAAACCAGGGTGTATCTGTCTGTCTTCACGCCTCTCCCAGTGCCTCCTCTGGCCCCTGGGGACCTTGCTTGTCTGTGATGTGCAGCCTGGAAATGCAGGGGTTGGTGTCCCTGGAGCAACCCTCAAGAGTGTGGGGTGGAATTAGGTGGGTCAGTGCCTCAGCCTGCCTGTCCTCAAGCAGGATGCTTCAAAGTTGTGCTCCCTGTAGTCTCCCAGAGGGTCCCCAAAGGGCACTGAGCCCCACTTGCCCCTAGTTTGGGGTCATGTATTAACTACTCTTTACTGGCTACTCTTTCTCTCCCTTCCCTGCTTCACTTCCTCTACTTTCTCCCTGGACTTCCAGGGATTACCCAAGTCCACATCTCAGGGCCTTCTTTCGGGGCACCTAAGCTAGGATGGGGTAAATGTCCTAGGAAGGCAGGCGGCATTGGGATGCCAACTAGAGGCAGAGGAACTCTTCAGTTTTTTCACGTGGAAAGCGAGAGAGCAGAGGGGTGAGTACAGGCAAGTTTCCGGGTTTGCTATCAAGAAGAGAGGTGAGGCTGGGCACGGTGGCTCATGCCTGCAATCCCAGCACTTTGGGAGGCCAAGGCAGGCAGACCATGAGGTCAGGAGTTCGAGACCAGCCTGGCCAACATGGTGAAACCCTGTCTGTACCAAAAATATAAAAATTAGCCAGGCTTGGTGGTGTGCATCTGTAATCCCAGCTAATCGGGAGGTTGAGGCAGAAGAATTGCTTGAACCCGGGAGGCAGAGGCTGCAGTGAGCTGAGATCACGCCACTGCACTCTAACCTGGGCGACAAGAGCAAGACTCTGAAAAAAAAAAGAAAAAAAAAAGAGAAGAGGGTTGAGTCCTCGCTGATGTCTTCCACACGTCTGTAATGGGGTCAGCCAGGTCACCTGCTGGAAAAGAAGCAGGGAGAGGTAGATCAGAAATGTAAACTTTCTAGAGAAGGTTGAAATAATTGGTGTGAGAGTGAGATGCCCCAAGAAAATAGGAGGGTTTCTAGGAATATTGAGGGTCCTGTTGAGGCTGGTAATCAAGAGTTTGTGATGGAATCAACCTGCCCTGTCGTGTGCATTTCTGCAGCAGCCCCCAGCTGCTCTCAGGCAGGGAAAGAGAAAGTGAGCAGGTGGGCTCCCCAAGAGGGGCCACATAGGCGGTAATGCCAGAAAGAGATGTTGAAATCATGAACCTGTGTTGGATAAGGAGGAGAGAAAGAAAGGAGAGAGGTGATGGAGTAAGACAGGGGCTGGAGACTCTCCCTGTAGAGGGCCAGGCAGTGAATGTTTTAGGCTTTGGGGTCACACCATCCCTGTCACAACTACCAGAATCTGCAGTTGTAGCAAGAGAGCAGCCGTAGACAGTACCTGCATGGGCAGGCTGTGTGTCAATAAAACTTTACTCACAAAACAGTCAGCCTGTAGGACTCAGCTCGCTGAGCCGTGGAGTAAGATACAGAGGAGGGGCCGGGTGTGGTGGCTCACGCCTGTAATCCCAGCACTTTGGGAGGCCGAGGTGGGTGGATTACTTGAGGTCAGGAGTTCAAGACCAGCCTGGCCAACATGATGAAATCCCATCTCTACTAAAAATACAAAAATTAGCCAGGCATGGTTGCATGCACCTATAATCCTAGCTATTCATAAGCCAAGGCAGGAGAATCACTTGAACCTGGGAGGCAGAGGTTGCAGACAGCCAGGATCATGCCACTGCACACCAGCCTGGGCGACAAAACAAGACTCCATCTCAAAAAAAAAAAAAAAAAATACAGAGGAGGGTTGGATTTAGTGTCTTTAGAAGTGTGAGGCTTTAGTGAGGATGAGTTCCAGGGTGTGGCTAGGAGGTGGTTGGAAGGAACCAAGGACATTATTGCTGGCAAGGTGGAGATACTGACAGGCCTGGGAGTCAAATGGTCATCCATGAGAATACAGACATCTCCCAGGACAAAGATAGAACTTCGGGCAGGAGAAGGAGTGGAACCTAGGTTGCCAGTCATGGATTAATGCAGGAAGGGCCTGGAAGTTCAGCAGATGGCAGCAGAGAGGGGTGGCTGAATAGCATGCACTCCTCAAAGAAGCAGGGCTGGTTGGCTGGGAAGGTAGTCATCATCTGGAAGATCCCAGAGGGATAAAGGCATAAAGGGGTGAAAGATGTGTTTGAAGCAGGTGAGCACTAGGCCTGGTGGCCAGGGGTCTTGTCCCACTGATACATTTTCTATAGAAATTAAGATCAGTTTTCCCCTCAGGAGCCCAAAGGAGCTGCTGACTTCTGCTGCTGAAAATATCTACATTCTCTCCCCATGTCCAACCAGGGTAATCTTTCAGAAGCCTATTTCTGACTGTCTCTCCCATGGCCCAAGAACCTTCTATGGTGAACCACTGCCTACCAAGTAGATCCCAAAACTTTTTAGCAAGACATTGAAATCCCTCACCATTTGTCTCCCACCTACTCTTCTAACTCACTCACTCACTCACCCATCATGCTTCGGTAAACCAAATATCTAGTATTACCCATACCTGCTCCACAAATTTTCACTTTTTCCTTTATGTCTTTATCAGAAAGACTTTCCATTTCCAACTCTCAACCCCTGACCCATTCTTCCACACCTAGCTGCAGCGATATGTCCACAATGAACCACTCCCTGGGACCTCAGCAGATGATCTTGCTCCCATCTCTGTACTGCCAGAATGGAATTTGGATAAGATTACAGCTGACACAGGCTAAAAATGTGGGGTCCCTTAAAACCTGACATTTCCAAACTGTTCAACACTGGGGGGTGATGTGGAGGGGGCTGAGGATGCAGGTTGCTGGCAGCCTATGCTGGCAGCCCCAGTGCATCAGCACCAGCTCCCAACTCAACACAGCACTTGGCAAAGCAGGCGCCCTTCAGCGATCCTCTGTTGTTACCTGCACTGGCCCTTGAGTATTCTCCAACCCACACACTCACCATCTCAGACTATTCCTTCCAACTGTGCAAACCTCTCTTTGAAAGAAATTCTGCTAAATATCCTTTTCTCTTTCCCATGATGTTCCCTGTGAGTTGTGGCAGCTCTAATGGGCCAGCAGTTCTTGGCCCCTGCCAGAGCCACTGCCCCATCTCTACCCCCAGCAGTTATTTGGGGCTGCCTGTGGCTCCTACTCAACTGTGACATCACTACGCCACCTTTTCACCTCCACACCGCCTTGCACAGTACCTGGTACTCAGCAGAGGTTTACAAAATATTTGCAGAAAACATCTGAGCTGGCCCTGTGGTTGTCTCATCCTCTTGCTCCCACAGGCACAGCTCACTCTGCTGGTTTGGACGGACCCTCAGAGCTGACCCTGCATAGCTGAGGGATGTTTAAGACATGGGAGCCTGGGAAATATGGCATTGGCCCCAGCAGCATGTTCAAGGAGAGCAGTTGCTATAGGATGACACCACCAGGACTTCTGGGGAAAAGGACTCTAGTCCAAGATGGAGCCCACCAATGTCACAGCACTTGGCCCCTCTACCCCTTTAGGGAGCAGGAGCCCCACACTCACCAGGCTTGGTCCAGTCAGCCTCAAAGCCTGCAGCCCCAGCTCCCTACCAGAGGGCTCACCCAGGCCAAGGGTGCTGAACCTTCAAAAGCACAGGACCAAGGAAGTGGCAGCAGCTCCACTGAAGGCAGCTCCTTCTACCAACCCTCTCAGGGCCCCTTGGGGCAGATTTTGCCTTGGAGACTCAAAACTTCAGTAGTGTGGACTCAGCTCCAGGCAAGTCCAGCTCCCTTCCCTGGACTGGAGTAATCTGGAGGCACCCACAGGGGCCAGCTCCCCTCATCAATTCTACATCTTCCTGAAAATGTACTTTTAAGCCCCTTAATTGCATTTCAGAGATAACCCTGCAAGCAAAGTGGCAGGAAGAGAAACCATAGAGAGAGGTTGGTGGTCAGGCTCTTTGTTTTAAATCAATCAAACATCTGCGACTAATGCAGCTTTGGGCTGCTCCTCAGGAAGCATTAGCCCTATTAGTAGGGGCTGGCAGGAACACAAAATAAGATATTTATGGGCTGGGCACGTGTGCATTACTGTGGGGACCACAGGGCTGGGGTGGGGCTGGGGAGGAGAACGGCACAGGTCAGCATGTTTGTGCAGCTCACCTTGTGGGGTCCATGCCCAGCAGGGTGACAGAGAGCCCCAGGTTACTCCCATGGTGCCCCACACATCTGGGCACTTTCACATGTCTCTGTCTGCTCAGTGAAGAGGACTCTGCCTTCCTGCCCTAGCTCTGACAACAGCTGGAAAACTACAGCAAGTCATCCTGTGACTCTGGGCTCTGGGCTTCAGTCATAAAGTATAGGGAGAAATTTGTTCTCTGAAGTCCCTTCTCTGAGCTTTGAGCACATAAATGTGTATGATGGGTTGGGGAGATATTTTGCTACTTGAAACAACAACTGTCTTCTCAGAAGGGAATCCTCTGGTTTAACACAAAGCCCTTGGGTGGTCTGGGTGTCAATTGGCTTGGAGCTGTGTTTGGGAATAAGGAGGGAGTGACAGGGAGAGAGAGGACTTCGGTGCGGGCAGGAGGAGGGGCGGAGAGTGGGACTGGAAGGGAGATGACACACTCATAGTGTGAAGTGGGATGAAGCAGCTGTGAGAAATCGCTGGTTAGAGACAGGATGCCTGATGCTGACGTGGAGCTATTGAGAGCAGTGTTTAACAAGGCTCTTCCCAGTCCACGAATCGTTAGTAAAGGTTCTGTTATAAGCAACTGCCTTGTGTTTGTGGTTGCTTTGGGAATAGAGTCAAGAAGGAGTTGCACTTTGTGATGGATAAAAATAAGGGTGAAGGTAACAAAAGAGTCACTGAGACAGAGCAGGGAGCACAGAGGACAAGAATTTCTCAAAATCTTGAACCAGGCTTCAAGGGTGGCCCCCAGGATGGGGGCGAAGCTGGGCAGCCTCAGCTGACATTGGAGTTTGCACCAGCAATGCAAGACAAAGGCAGACCTGCTTCCCCCCCATTTGCTGAAAATTAGTGACTGACTCACTTCATCTTTGGAGTGATGGAAAGATCCAGTGTGTAGAGACAGACCCGGCTGGGTTGACACTAACTCACCACATGACCTTGGTTAGTTATTTCCTCAGTATCAGGATCCACATAAAAGGCAGAAAAATGCTTTCCTCCCAGGACTGCTGTGCCCACTAAATGGGAACATGAATGTTTCTTAGGCACTGCATCAGTTAACTGCTGTTGTTTAACAAACCACCTGAAAATTTGGTTGCTTAAAACAATCGTCTTTTACTCCAGTTCTGTAGTTTGGGCTGGTCTCAGCTGGGTGGCTTTTCTGTTGCTCTTGCCTGTGAAGCTCATGAAGCTTTATTCACCTGAGGCTCGACTGGGCCTGGGTGGTCCAAAATGTCCTCACTTAGAGGTCTGGCATCTGACAAGCTGTTGGCAGAGGTGCCTTGGTCAGAATCCTTTACACGGCTGCTAGGCTCCAGGAGGGAAAGCCTCAATGCACAAGAGCCTACCAAGACTTTGCTTGCATCACATTGCCTGATGACCCATTAGTCAAAGTAAGTAACATGGCCAAGTCCAGAGCCCATGTGGGCAGGGATTGCTCATGGGCCTGGATAGCATGGGGTGTGCTTTGTTGGGGGCCACGGTGGTAATAATCCACTACAAGCACTTGGCAGAAACAGAAAATCTCAAGGAAAGTAAATGCTATATTCATATGTTTCTGTATTCCAGCATCATCTCCACCCTGGACAGGTCAGGGGAGCACTAGGAGGTATGTCAGTGCACGGCCTCACCCAGCTCAGCATGGGCTGGCCCAGAAAACTCCACGGTTATTCTTATTTATTCCCTCTTAGTATAGGTGGTGTGCTGGACAAGCTGGGTGGGGCTAAATCCACACCAGCAAGCCCAGTCTCATTAGCATGCTCCTTCCTTGGCCTTCCCAAGGCACCATCACTGGGTATGATAATAGAACCACAAAACAGTGTGTATGTAACAGTGGCCTGCAGTTCCTGGCACTCAGCGCTCCCTGCCTTCCAATTCCCTCAGAGAAGATCACAGCACTCAAGGTGGAGTCAGGCTAGCTGTGTTCTGCCCTGGAGGGCAGTGGAACAGGCACAGGGACCTCTCACCCAGTGCACCTGGTGCCAGCTTGCAGCTGTGCCCACTGGGTGTGAACCTGGCTGGAGTAAGGACCACGGGTGTGGAGCCAGACTTGAATACTCTCATGCCTCTTTCCCCACCTGCCATCTCACTGATCCAATTGGTCCCACCTCCAGCCACACCTGCCTGTTGGGGTTTCTCACACCATCCCAAGTTTCCTTCATCTTGGGGCCTCTACACCCAATGTACCCTCTCCCCTAACAGCTTTCACCTTCCCTTGGTCAGCTCCTCCTCTTCCTCTAGGTCTCAGCACAAATTTTCCATCCTCTGAGAGCTCTGCCATGTCACTCATCCCTCCAAGCTGAAACTGACCATCTGGCATCCTCTCTTGAAGCACCCTCTAGTTTTCCTTTGTGGTGGTTTATCTCAATTTGTCACTGTGTACTTACTTGTGTGAATATCTGCTAAGCATCTATTTCCACATCTCATATTCAGCTCCCTCCATGAGAGCAGGCTCTACCTTTGCTTTGTGCATCAGTCTATCCAAGCATTTGTGGGGTGCTGGGAATACAGCAGGCACTTAACAGACATTTATGAGTTAATTAACAGATATGCATAGAGCTTGACTTATGATTATTGATGAATTGTCATGAATACTCTTGCAGACAGCCTGGGAAAGTGTAACAAGAGTCAGGAGTAAGGGTGGCTGTAGGAAGTGCCGGGACACATCCCAGTCGCTCTTGTGTGTGACTCAGGATGTCCAGCTCAGGAGGGCCCCAGCTCCCAGCCACCGGTTTCTAGCTGCAACCCTAAGTGGGGATGAAAGAGGGGATGTGAGATGCTGCCTTAGGAGCCCAAAGCAGAGAAGGCACTTTTGTGGGGAGCTCACTACAAAGGGGCCCCAGTGGAGATGGCACAAGCTAAGGAGAGAAAAGAGAGGTGTGAGGGCCAGACGGTGCGGCATGTGGTTCCTCTGTGCCCCTCACTTCCTCCCCTCCCACTCCTCAACTCAGCTCTTTTATTCAACCAATGATGAGTCTTGACAAAGTAGGCTCCTATAGCTAAGATGGACCCAGGAGAAAGAAGAGAGCCACTCCCTTTCCTCTGCAGATGCCTTCCTTCTTCTCTCCTGCCCATTTTTCTTCCCCCATTTACTGTAGTTGGAACCTCTCTGACCTCATCAGCCTGTGGGTAATGACGGGTTGTGGTCACAGATGGAGGCTGGGCCTGGACAAAGACTGCTGTGTGCCTCCAGGCTGAGGGTCTATGCTTCACTCCTCTCCCCTCTCAACCCCAGCGATCTTCCTTCCTGGCCCCTCAGACTGAGTGCCATGGAAGCTCCTCCCATACGCCCAGACAGCCCCAGATGGGGGTCCTGTCACACGGTTCCCCCACTAGGCTGTTGCCACCAGACTGTGAGGAGGTAACTCTTTCCTTATCCCTGGGGGTGCCCAGGCCCTCCCTCCTCTCACTGAAACATCCCCCTCCTGTCACTAGCCGTAAGTCAGGATCGTCCCCAAGAGTTTGGCAAGGGCTGCAACACCCTCCCAGGCCCAGTCAGGAACGAAGGCCCTACCTCAGAGGAGCTAGCCTTCCAGGGACAGCCTTCCACTGTCCAGGTGTCCCAAGGCAGAGTCACTGCTTTGCCTCCAAGAGCAGAAAAACCAAGTCCAACCCCAGACTGTCCCATCATAAAGCCCATGGAGGTTCTGTGAAGCCCAAGGACTCAGCAGAAGAGGAGAGAGGGGAACCCGGGCCTTCAGTCCTTGTCCAGGGTCTTGGCAGCTTTGCACTGCTGGAAGTGATGTCTTGGCTACCCTGCAACTCCCAGCCCTCCTGTAAGTAAGTTTAGAGAAACCTCAACAGTGATTGAAACAGGATGGTCTTGGAGGGCAGGGAGACAAGGACACAAGGTTTGGAGCAGGGTGGGGACAGCCTCACCAGGGAGATCTTTCTTGATCTCATCAGAATCCTGACATCTAGGCAGGCTGTCAGCAAAATTGTTTTGTGAACAGTCTCCTTCCCCTCAGTTTTAGGTGTCTCTAGCTTCATGCAGCCCTTCACTCAAGATTCATTTCTTCACTCATTCATTGCTTCAGTGCTGGAGCAGGCACCAAGCCATGCCTCAAGTTTCACAATGCAAAAGCCACACACAGTCTGTTGGGGGACAATGGGCAAGTAAACAGACCCTCACACAGTGAGTGGGAGGCTATGGGACTCCCTAGAAGTGTATCTACCCTGATGGAGGGGGCTGGGCAGAGGAAAGATTTGGGGAGGTGCTATGTCTTAGAGAATAAGTTAAAGATTATTCCAGCAAAGAAGCATGGGAAATTCTGGAAAGGTAGGCAGATCCACAGAACCTTGTAAGCTGTGTCAGGGAGTTTGAACATGTCCTGAGAGCCATGGGGAGCCACTGAAGGGCTTTGAGCAGACTAATGTGGCCAGATCTGAGATTTTTCATGGTCACTCTGGCAGCAGGGTCAATAATGCAATACAGAGTATGAAGCCTGGAGCAGGTGTCTCCTCAAGATTTCAGCCCTTCTAGCAAAGCTCTCAATGCTAAATCCTTACCTGCCCCCTACCCCAGGTTACCAGTTTCTAGTGGTTTCTAGGCCAATCTCTCCCTAACACTCCCCTCCACTGCCCTATCAATATTTAATCACCCTGAGTCTCTGACTTTGGCATGTGCCCATGGCACCTGTCTCCATGAGTGGTGGCACCTGTCTCCATGAGTGGTATCACCTACCCAGCAAACTATCTAAATACCATCAACTTCTCTCTCTTCCTTACAGCCACATGATCCATTCCCAAGTCCTAGTGATTCCATCTTCTAAATTATCTCTTCACTTCGTTCCAACTTTTTTTTTTTTTTTTTTTTTTTTTTTTTTTTTTTTTTTTTTTTTTTTTGCTTCCTTGATTCTGGCCATCATCTTTTGCCTGAATTTCTGTATTTGTGCAAATACAAAATACAAAAAAAATCCTGTATTTGCACAAATACAGAAATTCATGTAAAAGATGAATGTAAAGGCCTTTGTATTAGTATCTGCACCATGTAAATGTCTCTATAGTAGTCAGGGTAGACTAAATGATGCTGCAACAACAAATCTTAGTGACTTAAAGAATGAAGGATTTTCCCTCATTCATACTGCATGTCCATTGTGAGTCAGAATTTTCCTTTTTTTTTTTTTTTTTCTGAGACGGAGTCTCACTCTGTCACCCAGGCTGGAGTGCAGTGGCATGATCTTGGCTCACTGCAACCTCCATCTCCCGGTTTTACACCATTCTCCTGCCTCAGTCTCCCGAGTAGCTGGGACTACAGGCTCCTGCCACCACGTCTGGCTAATTTTTTGTATTTTTAGTAGAGACGGGGTTTCACCATGTTAGCCAGGATGGTCTCGATCTCCTGACCTCATTATCCACCCACCTCGGCCTCCCAAAGTGCTGGGATTACAGGCATGAGCCACTGCACCTGGCCACCCAGATTTTTCTTAAACACATATATGATCATGCCTGATTGTCATATATCCTTTCCACTCCAATACTATAGTCCTTATTTCTGAAGGATTGTGTCTGTTCTAAATTCTGTTTCCCACAACTGACTCATTGCCTGGCATAAGGAAGTCAGGAAAAAAATAATTGTTAAGTGAAAGAGAAAGGATACAGCTCACACTGAGATATTCATCTTCAACAATGACTTATTACATTACCTTTGTTTTGGCCAGGATATAGGTGAAGATGCATATAACGGAGATACAAAAATGATAGACGCTTCACTGAACTAAAGTTATATATCTTGCTCATATAAAAGTCCCAGCTGTATGAGGGCTCTGCTCTGCAAAGTCACTAAAGCCCAGGCTCCTTCTGTCCTTCTGTCTTGCTGCTCTGCCATTCCTAGGTATTCCCCTTGTCCTCATGATCAAGCATGGCTCCCCCATATAGCCAGCAGGAAGGGTAAGAAGGGAAAAAAGACACTCCCCTTCCCATCAAATGGGATGACCCAAAGGGTGTGCAAATCAATTCCCTTCCTTCCCTATTGGCTAGACCTTAGTCACATGGTCATATCTAGATGCTAGGAAACAGGATATATGGCTAAGATGGTCAGCCGTGGCAGACCATTGAAGGAGAGATTTGGGACAGGAAGTTTTATGTTGCATCCTCCAAAGATTATTACCTTCCTGTGGCTTGCCCCATCAGGGAGCTGTGGGCCAGCTAGGAGGCAGCACATGCCCAATCCCAGGCCCCTCCCTTTGTAAGTTCCAGTTCTACCAAACAGGGACCTGCTGACAAAAGACAGGGCTGTAGAGCCAGCCTGAAGGCCCTGGGACCTTTCTATCCACATAGCAGGAGAAAACTCAGCTATGCCAAGAAAAGGCTGGCTGGGTCTCCCAGACCACACGCCAAGTTGTCTCAAGCCCTGTCAATCTCACCTCCTGTATCCTGTGTTTGATCTTGCCTCCACCCTACTATTGGCCGATGTCTTATTCCATTTGTGTTACTAAAGGAACACCTGTGACTGGATAATTTATAAAGAAAAGAGGTTTATTTGTCTAACAGTTCTGCAGGCTATACAAGAAGCATGATGCCAGTATATTTCACTTACGGCAAAAGGAGAAAGGGAGCCAGCATGTCACATGGCAAGAGAGGAGGAAAGAGAAGGGGAGGGGAGGGAAGCACCAGGCTCTTTTAAACAACTAACTCTCATGTGAACTAATTGAGTGAGAATCCACTCATTACCATGAAGAGGGCACCAAGCCATTCATAAGGGATCTGCTCCCATGACCCAAACATCTCCCATTAGGCCCTGCCTCAAACACTGGGGATCAAATTTTGATGTGAGTCTTGGAAGGGACAAATATCCAAACTACATCATCAAGACAGCATCATTTCCAACCTGGACACATCCACAGGCTTCTGGCTAGTCTTCCACCTCCCTCTCAATCCCACTATCCCCTCTCCAATCCATTTTCCACCTCTATTAATCTGATAATGCTACCTCCCAATAACACAATCTCCAATGCCTTTCCCTGCCAAATCTAGTAAATCCCAAAGACTTCACTTCAGCCCTTTGTGGCATAGCCCTTCTGCAACTTCCAATATCACCTCCTATATTCATTTTCAATCTTGCATAACAAATTAACAGAAAATGTACAGCTTGAAACAAGAAAACGTATTATCTCACATGATCTGTAGATCAGGAATCTGGTCACAGCCTAGATGGGTCCTCTGTTTAGGATCTCACAAGGCTTCAATCAAGGTGTCATACAAGTAGGTTCTCATCTGAAGGCTCAACTGTAAAAGAATCTGCTTCCAAACTCACCCAGGTTGTTGTCAGAATTTATTTCATTGGAATTGCAGGAACAAGGGCCCCAGGTTCTTTCTGGCTGTTGGTTTGAGCTGGCCCCCAACTACCTATGACATGGGCCTTCCTAAATGGCCCCTTACTTCTTCAAAGCCTTTCTAAAGCAACTCAGCTAGTAAGGCAGCCTTGCTAACATGATTACAGGAGTGACATCCCAGTGCCTTTGCCATTTTCCATTAGTTAGAATGAGTCAGCTGGGTATGGTGGCTCACACCTGTAATCCCAGCACTTTGGGAGGCAGAGGCAGGCAGATAACTTGAGGTCAGGAGTTCGAGATCAGCCTGCCCAACATGGTGAAACCCTGTCTCTACTAAAAATACAAAAATTAGCCAAGCGTGGTGGTGGGCACCTGTAATCCCAGCTACTCAGGAGGCCGAGGCAGGAAACTCCCTTGAATCTGGAAGGCAGAGGTTGCAGTCAATCAATATGCACCATTGCACTCCAGCCTGGGTGACAAGAGTGAGACTCTGTCTCAGGAAAAGTAAAATAAAAAATAAGTGAGTCATAGGTCCTGCCCACTCAAGGGGAGGGGATTATTCAAAGATATGAGCACCAAGAGGAGGGGATCATGGGGCCACCTGCTCACCATATCTCCCAAGCACCACAAGGTCTAACTGGGTGACTTGCAATTCCCTGACCCTTGGAGCTTCTTTATCTCTTGGGGCCTGAAAACATCTTATTTTCCTTGCTTTTCTGCCTCCCTCCTCCCACCACTACATCTTACCCATCTAACTAATGTATTGTCTCCCTCCAAGACTGAGCCACTTACTCTCGATAGGGCCTCCTGATTTTCCCACCTCCTGATCTCAATCTCAGGCTAAGAAGTGACCTCCTCTGGGCCCCTATGGTGCCCCATTACCACCTTGGGTCACTCTCTGTTGGATTGCCTGTTTGCCTGACTCATCAGCTGCCCACCCTCACCATACACACTCCATTGTAAAATCCCACAAGATAGAAGCTGTTTCTATCATTTCTGAATCTCTAGAGCTGGCATTGAGTACAGCATATAGTAAGTGCCTAGTAAATGTCTGTAGGATGGCTGGAGATAATTTTTATGAAGAGGTCTAAAAGAGAGTGGCTGGAAACAGTGATATTCAGGTTAGGCCATTCCAGAGGGTAATATCTTCCCTTTAGGAAAACACACACAGGATGTTGTCATCCAACCTGTACTGCACAAACTGGTCTGTGGAGCACTGGCATTACCTGGGAGCTTGTGCAAAAGATGGAATCCTTGACCACATCCCACCCCACTGAATCTGCATCTGCATTTTATCGAGATCACCATGTGATTTGCATATATGTTGAAGTTTAAGAAGGCTGGTAAAAACATCAAGCACTTCCATCTGGTCTAATCATGGGCTGCAAAAGCAATGGGGAGAAACCCAAATCACGTCTCTCTGCCCCCACCACCTCCAGGCTGTCCTTGCTGTTAATTTGTTAACTTATCTGGGAGTATTCCCCTGGGAGTCTTTAACAATTGCTCTAGTTAGGAAGCCCTCGCTCTTCTCTGCTGGGGCTCCTGCTGGCTGCAGATTCTACCTTGAACTCTGTTCTGAGTAGAAAGACCAGACAAGTGTTCAGGTGTGGGGCAGACAGAATTCTTCAGCAAGACCTGAAATCTAATGTGAAGTCTTGCTGATCTAGAGGATCTGAGAGGTCAAATCACTCCAAAAGCAGTGAGGACAGGGCTTATTGACTTTCGTGTCTGTTCAGCTCTTGGAATCTGTGGGCTGAGGGATCCTCTGGTGAGTTCATGCATGAAGAGAAACATGATGTCTTATGGTAATATTTTGGGACATACGTGGTGCCCATCTTTCTGGAGAAAGTGCCAGGACTTATCTGCCCCAGTGACCTGTGACTCTTGTTATTCAATACCTGCTCTGATTCACGGGGCTACACAAGGCAAGGCCCGTGACCCCTCTGGGCCATAGTTCCTCATCTGAGTAGCCTGAAGAAGAAAGATTATTGTGAAATACTGACTACAGTTTGAGCTGAGAAAATATTTATTTATTTATTTATTTATTTATTTATTATTTATTGAAATGGAGTCTTGCTGTGTTGCCCAGGCTGGAGTGCAGTGGTGCAATCTCGGCTCACTGCAACCTCTGCCTCCTGGGTACAAGTGATTCTCCTGCCTCAGTCTCCCAAGTAGTGGGGATTACAGGCCCGCACCA
The DNA here is from genome assembly GCF_007565055.1 of Rhinopithecus roxellana. NCBI lineage: Eukaryota > Metazoa > Chordata > Mammalia > Primates > Cercopithecidae > Rhinopithecus > Rhinopithecus roxellana. The sequence continues at coordinate 197,331,793 of NC_044549.1, read as the reverse complement.
CCACGCCCAGCTAATCTTTGTATTTTTAGTAGAGATGGGGTTTCACCATGTTGGCCAGGTTGGTCTTGATCTCCTGACCTCATGATCCACTCACCTCGATCTCCCAAAGTGCTGGGATTACAGGCATGAGCCACTGTGCCTGGCCCCAAGAATATTTCTTTCAGGGGGATCTTGTTTTTTCTGGGAGGAGAAACATCTTGAAAGACTATCTTTTCTGAACAACTATACAGGCAAAAACAAAACAAAACAAAACTAGAAATTGTCACCAACATGAAATTAATCATCCTAAAGCAACCCTTTGACCAAATCACTTCACTTCTCAGATGATTTCCAGGACTTCAAAGACCTGATGTATTCATCCTAATTCCCCATCAGGGGTCCCAGCCACATCTTCCACATCCCCTCTCTCCATACCCTGGGCCCGGGTCTGATTCTCCTGCTAGTCACCAAGCACGACTTGCACTTCTGAATATGTGTGCGTGCGCTCCTGAAATCTCTCCTCCTCCTCCAGGAAGTCTCCTTTGATCACCTCCATCCCTCCAGCCAGTCATGAGCTCTCTTTCCTCTGGTACCTTTATCTGTGCTCCCATATAGCCTGGTAAGGAAGCTGCGCTTTGTGGAGTTCCCTCAGGGCCAGGCCCCTCTCCTCAACATTGCTTCTCCTCCTGCAGAGGCCAGCACAGTGCCTCCTCACCACGAGAGCGTTTCTCACACGTTTCACTAATACACCTTTAATGGCAGAAGACAATGTTGAAGCCCCCGAGTCCTCTCAGGAAGCAGCCTCCATCTCTCATCCCTCCACAAGCACATTTCTTTGCTCCTGCTTTAACATTAAAATTCATGAATCTTTGCATTGCACATAATCATAGAAGAGTGTTTATTTTAATATAAAAGTCATGATTTTCCCCAAGTCTTCCAGCACATGCAATACTCTGGGAAGATGTGCAGCTTCCTGTTGCCTCCAATGAGAGCTCTAAGGCTGACATTCCCACTGTTGAGTACATGAAAATAGGGCTGGACGATAGTTCCAAGAGAAAGTCACCTCCCCACCAGGCCAGCTGAGCTTCCGAGGATGGAGATCGAGGGGTTGGGTTTTCAGTTTGTACCTTATTCCCTGGCAAGGCTCTTGACAACTTGCAAAACATCTTCACACCATGAATACCCTCTCACTTGAGGTCACAATGAAATGGAAGGGCAGGGAGGGCAAGAGTTATTATCCCCATTTTACAGAGAGGTTCTGGGCTCTCTGATGCTCCACAGTTAGAAAATAATGAGGCAGAGCTAAAAACTCCTTTCTAAATTTTCCCAATACATGGAGTGTCCTGTTATTGGGACAGCTGGTCAAACGGTGCTACTGAGGCAGGAATTCTACCCTACCCAGAGCACATGTGGAGCTCACTGGGAGACAGCTCAAGCCTCCGTCTTCCTGAGGACAAGACCTATCCCCCTACCCAAAACATAACCCCCACCCCCACCCCAGCACACACATCAGCCCCTGGGCTTGCAAACTCATGCTTCCAAACTAAAGTCCTCAGGAGCCCTTCTCTGACCCCTTCCAAAGGCCAATAATTCTTGCTATAAACCTGTGCCAGCCAAGAGGACCCCAACACATACCCAGAGCTAGAAACCTGCCTTCTAGCCACAGAGCACTGAAGGCAGCTTTCTGAATACGCTGAAGAGGAAGCTGGAGAAAGAAGTTTTTTCAAACAGTTCTTCACCTCCTCCACTGCCTGTGCTTTCCTGGCCCACTTGGCATTCCCCTGCCTGCAGAGGGAACAGCTCCTAGTTACGGCACTCAACTGGAAATGACGGTGACTGCAGCGGACCCGGATCTTCCACAGAGCCCCCTTTCAGGGGAGAGCATGGATGGCAGAGCAGGGTGTGGGCTCACCTGCTGGATTGCTGCCTTCAGGCTGCCGGGCAGCATCCTTCACATGGGCCCTCTGAGAAGAACGCTTCAGGGGTGGTGTGCCTTTCTATAGGAACTGGCAACCCAGAGACTCTCCCACTGTGGCTCCCCAACCAGAGCCCCTGCCTGAAGGATGCTGTTGCCCACCCTGGGGTAGATAGTGCCCCAGAGGGAGGCTATACACTGGAGGCTCTTCCTTAGCAGAGGTCAGCTGTGCCACACACCACTCTGAGACCCAGTTTCTTCATCTTCAAAATGAAATAAAATCATTGGATCCACTTAGCCTTCCTTGTGTCATGGAGGTGGAGAATCAGTTCCCCAAATTCATCTCCAAAGGTGATTAGATGCTCTGACCCTAGACAAGAGGAAGGAGATTTAAACCAATGCCCATAAATGTCCATAATCCTCCTGGAATAAGTGGATCATTTCAATACAAGTGGGAAGGGCCATGATGGTGATCAGGCTCAGATGCTATGGAGGCAGAGGAGGGCCCACAGTCCCCTGGGGAGGTGGTCCAGGGGCAGAACACCACCCACTCTGCTCTCCACCTCTGTAGGTACCAGGATGAGCTAGCACTAACTCTGTGGCCAAGAGGGCGAGGCATAGAAATGGGGCACAAGCAATGGAAGACGTGAGAACTGTTGCTGCTGGAGATGGCACACTCCCTCCATGACCACATGGGGACTCAGGCCTGGTGTCACCAGAGTGGCTTTCAAGAGAAGCAGGAAGTCTGGGCTTATATGTGAAATTTCCCAGTTTTTAAAGGTGGGCAACTAGTTCCATTAAAATAACAAAATCGCCCAGCCAACTTTTCATGGACCAAAAGAAACTCATTCTCTCCATGTGCCTGTGATTGAGGGTAAGTGGGCTTCCTGGGTTCTCGGGGATCCAGGGAGGGAGGGAGGGACAATTCCACAGCCTCAGTGCCACGAGGAGAGAATGCCTGGGCTGGGGAAGGCAGCGTGTGATGACGGATGTGGCCCTTGGGAAGTGTAATGCAGGGGAGAGTAAGTCAGCAGGTAAGTCAGACAGCTCTGAAACTTTGCTAGAAAGTTCTAGCCTGAAATAAAAAGCTGCCAGAGGCTCCCCTCCTCCTTACATCTCCTCCTTGACACCAGGGCCGGTCTCTGCAGGCCAGCAGCTGCAGCAGGATGACTTGCAGGTTTTGCTGGCAGAGCAATCTCCTGCCTGGCTGGGGCAGAGAGCAGTTCCTCTGGCCACTGCCCGTCATGCCATAGCTGCTGGGCCTCTCAAGTGTCTGCCTGAGGTCTGGAGTCTAGGGTCTAACTACGTGTAGGACTAGGGGGTCGGGCCCAATTCAGCTTGACTGGTCCAGTTCTCCCAGTCCTTAGCGTTCATCTTCCTTCCCCTGCCAGATGAATCTCCTTTCCAGGTTCTGCTTCCCCAGCAATTCCCAGACAGAGACACAGTCCATCTCAGTTGCTGGATATTGGCTAATTGATTGGGTTTTGCTGCTCCTGCTCAAAGTCAATTGAGAAAGTCCTCAGACACCACTTTGAAGGGGAAAGATGACTCAGGTGGGATAATTTCTAATTGCCCTAAATTCTACTCATGGAATTGGAAGGGACTTTGTAACACACCCCCAGCCCCTATTTTCACACAGGGACCCTATTAAAGCATCCAGAGAGACAGGAATCTACCAGGTTTCCCAAACCTTGGAAAAAAGGTCCCCTCCTTGTCACCTCCCCCTAGGGAGAAAAGTAGAGCAGGCTAAGGGGAGAAGTCTCTGCCCCTGACCACGACCACAACTGGGGGACCTTCATTTCTCCCTTCGCTTAACTGACAGAAATGTTTTCCTCTTTTTGAAATGTGGAAACAAGAAAGCCATTTCACTGCTGAAAAACAGCCTTGGAAGGCGAGGATCAGGCCACCCTCAAGAAGGCTTTGTTGATTCTCCAAAATATTCCACAAAGTGTTGATGCAAACAATGCACTACTAATTAAATGAAAAAAAAAAAATGATTCGAGTACACTGTTCCTTCCTCAAGTCTTTCTCAATCTGCAAACTTTAGACTTTTACCATGAAGCTTATCCTGCAAATTTTAAGCAAATTTTATTTAAGACACTTCAGTAGAACTCTCATCCCCCAGATAAAGAGTTTAATACAGAAGAGTGGATGGCTTAAAGCACCTGATTTCCCTCTCATATAACCACTTGTGGTAATGAAGTTAATAAGATAAAGGCATTGCCGTTTTCCATTAAATTGTATTGCTCTCAAAAGAAATCAGAATCAAAACTTTAAACATTTAAAAAATCCATTTCAAATCATGGACATTAAGAGATGTAGTCTGGAATACTGTCCCCATTGCTTGACACATAAACAGACTTCAGAATAACACATCATTAAACCTCTCTAAGTTTTCTTGTAGTAAAATGAAGTTAAGTAATAGTCTTTATGAATACCCAGAGAACTGTGCACTTATAATATGCACACCTTTCTATTTGTATATTAGACTTTAATATTAATCTATCTCTCTCTCTCGCTCACTCTCTCACTCTCACTCTCTCTCTTTCTTTCATAATCCTTGTTCATACTCATCTCCCGGGAATATTGTGAGAATCAGAGAGGCTGATGTACTTGGCAATGATCTGTAGACCACCAAGCATTAGAAGAGGAAGAGGACACCCATCATCACAGAGCAGGTGGCCTCACACGCCCACACCTATCAGAACTGGGATTGGCAAGAGGCAGTGGGATGGCATTTAGAGAAGAGGCTGGAAGAAGGCAGATTCCACCCCGCACCAGCTGTGCTGCTTAGGCAATTATTTGACTCCTCTGTCCCAAGTTTATCTGCCTGTAAAGTGGGCACAATAACCATTGCTTCACAGGATAAACGCCAACAGGGTGTGGTAACTATGCAAATACATGACAGCCGCCTCCTACAGCTGCCCACACCTCTCTTTTCCCCGCCTACCTGCTGGCCTTAGTCCTTCCTTGCGCTCTCAGTGGCTGCTGCTGTCTGCCCAGCCCCCCTGCTGCCCCTCTGCCTGCTCTTCCTGTATGAGGGCACTTTGGGGCCAGATGCCATGCAAGATGACACGGAGGAGGCAAGGCAAAGCTGGCCTCAAGAGTCCACCCTGGCGTCCTGATTCTAGGCCTTCTCAGATTCCATTCTCCCCTTCTCTGTTCACAGACCACTCTCCTGCTCTCTTCATTAAGGCGTTTAACCTTCCAAAGCCTCAATATACTTGTGTGTAATAAAAAGAAAAGAAATAACAGGTTCAAGAAACCAGACAGCAGGATGAGGATAGAGGTGAGAGCCTTCACTCTTGGAAGCATCTTTTCTTGGCTCTGAGTGGTGAAGCAATGCACCCGGGGTCACAAAGACAGAGGTGGCAGCCAGGATTTTAGCCCAAGTGGCCTGACACCAAAGTCTTGCCTCCCTCTCAATGCAGCTGTGTAGGGGGACTAGACCCCAGTCTTCTCCATCTTCTTCCCTGATGTCCAATCTAAGCACAAGCAAGGGGCTTGCTATGGAACCACAGCTTCAGACAAGCCCCAGCCACACCCACCTCCACTGAACGGCCACCCCTTCCTGCCAGTTTGATGCAGAGATAGGAGCTGTGCCAACGCAGAGCTGCCCCCAGTGGAGAGGGCATGGAGGGTGGAGCTGATGCTCATCTCTCAGCACTGCTTTCCCAGTCCCAATATCTAGGTCACCCTCCTAATCCCCAGTGTGATGACTCACCGCTCGCCTCTGTCACAGCCTGATAAAGAACTCGAGCCATTAAGAAATGGAACAAATTACTAAATGGGAGGTACAAGAGAAACCCAGGATTAAATTAGTTCATTATTCATAAATCATAAATGACTCTCCCTCTCACTGATGCTTGTCTCTGTCTACCTACTGGTCTTGCAAGAGTGACAGGCTTCTACAGGTAGGAGGTCAGAGACTCAGGAGGCCCATTCTGAGCGCCCCAGGGGTGGCAGCCACTTTTCCACACAAGAGCTGGGCTGGCCTCGGCCCCTGTTGCCTGTGGGCTGCTTTCTGGACTGCAGGGTCTTGGAACTGAGTCGCCAGGTTTGTAGGGCGAACACTGCAGCGCCTGCTGTGTCATGGAAGGGTTCTAATTCCTGAGGTGTCTAGTAGGGTTGAGACACAGTTGTTGTGTGGGCTGGGTTGCCTTTGTGAAGTATGTCACCTCTGTGGCTTGTGTCACCTCTGTGAGCCATGTCACCTTTGTGGGCCGGGTCACCTCTGTGGTGTGTGTCACCTCTGTGGGCCAGGTCACCTCTGTGGCCTGTGTCACCTCTGTGGGCCAGGTCACCTCTGTGGAGTGTGTCACCTCTGTGGCCTGTGTCACCTCTGTGGGCCATGTCACCTTTGTGGGCCAGGTCACCTCTGTGGCCTGTGTCACCTCTGTGGGCCATGTCACCTTTGTGGGCCAGGTCACCTCTGTGGAGTGTGTCACCTCTGTGGGCCAGGTCACCTCTGTGGAGTGTGTCACCTCTGTGGGCCATGTCACCTCTTTGTGGGCCATGTCCCCTTTGTGGGCTGTGTCACCCATGGGGGGGGTGTCACCTTCTCAGAGCATATGACATTTCAGGGCCTATGTCATTCCTGGAATGTGCCTCCTCTCTGACGGGCGTGTCTCTTGACTGAGAGTTCCTTGATGCTTTTCTGTCCTGGCTGGAAACAGGAGCAGCCTGGGCCCCTCCCAGGGCCTGTCGTGCTTGGAATGAAGCCAGGACGGAGAGGGACCAGGCAACCCAGTGCCAAGGACGCCAGGGCATCTGTTCCCTAGTCCGGAAGGAGATCCCGCCCCGCTCTCAGTCAGGCCCCGCCCTTCAGGTCTGCAAGCCTCCACCAAGAAAGGCGGAAGGAGCCGCGGCTGTGTCTCAGGGAGCCGGAGAGGCGGGGCCAGGGAGGAGGCCGGAGTGGGCTAGGGAGGGAATGAACCCTACCAGGATACTGGAAAGGGACACGAGAGAGAGGAGCCGCCCCCTGCTGGTCACAGCTGGGAAAGGCGCTGCAATCACACCCAGTCCAGGGCAGGGCGCCAAGGGAGGAGGAGAAACTGCAGCGGTTCCGGATGGACATCTTGTTGCTCTTAGTGTCACCCCAGTTGCATGCATGATTCCTAAGCTATGGGTCAGGGAGTCCCAAACAAACAGCAGTGTTATTCTGGAACTACTTGGATGAGGGCATTTTCCTAACTAGAGCTTACTGGGATTGTGCAAGTGGCAGGGACTACTCTCTAGGTCACCCGACATAAGGGGTCAGTTGTATTTGAAGGGTGAGCCAAGGCTAGAACAGAGGTGAAGGGAGGTGAAAAGGTGACCAAACAGCTGGGTGGTGCAGAGTGCCTGACAGCAGGAGATGGGCACAGGTTCTTACGTAACAGCAGTAAGTGACATATGTTAACAGCCTGCCATGTGCCAGCTATACCCAGGGTCTCTGAACCTAGCAGTGTCCCTGTGCACATCTCACAGGTGAGGAAATTGAGGCTTAATAAGTGACAAGTGTCTAAGGCAGGATTTTAATCCAGGTCTGAAGAACTTCAAAATCCATGTTTTATTCATGTCACTTCTGAATTTGGGCCCATTAGCAGGGCCAATGTGCTGGCATCTTAGCAGCAGCTAAAGGAGGCGTCTGCAGCCCCCTCTTGGTCTTGCCACACAGTCCTGGCTACACTGACATTCTAATTGGGAGGAAGGTCAGATTTTTCCATTCTCCGTATCCAAATTCATCTTGTCCACTTTGATTCTTGGATTTGATCACTTCCCACCCCACCTCTTACTTAACTGTTCCCTGGGCAAAATTCCAGCCTTAGCCAGAAGGGCACTGTTCCTACTGAAGTCAGAAGTCAGAACCTCCTCCCTTCAGCCTCTCCAAGCGCCTTCACAGGCGGCTCCTAGACTCAGCCTGCTGCTGACATGCACAGACAGTGCCCTGGCCCGTCACTGAAGCTCCCTGGGATCCCACAGCCCATCTGACTCGACACTGATTTTTACAGCTTTGCAAATAGTTGCCTTAGTTCCCTTCCCCTGAATGCATTATAAAGTTAAAGGGAGAAAAAGAAGTCTTTAAAAAATCCCCCAGCTATCTTAATTAACATGCAGAATGCTTTTCTGGCAGTGCACAGGCTGTGATAAAACGGGAAGCTTCTTAACACAACATATATTTAATCTGTGGCATTCGCTTCCACATGAAATTCAATCAGATATTTTAAGGGAGTTAACAAGGGCTCTCAGATCGAACCGTGAATAAATGCAGGTGTGATAAATACACTGAAGCTACTGAGATGTTTTATCAAATGATAAAGGTGTTGAGTGGGGTGGGGTTGAAGGACAAACCTTAATTCTAATTCTGTACGTTGTCAAAGAGGGTAGGAGAATTTATTAGACAATGCCAGGGTGATCTAATGACCCATTGCCTCTGAAAAATCAATTCAACTTGCTCATTTGTTCTGTTTTTCCAGGAATCTTTAATTCAAGTCTGCTGTATGCCAGGCACGGGGGAGGCAGTGACTGACCAATAACGCAGTTCCGGTCTCTGCCCTCAGCCCCAGCTCTCCCTGACAAAACTCACAATCTAATAGGGAAAGGTGGATAATAAACAGGTAAACAAATGCAAATAATAATTTCCAGTTGGGTTAAGCAACAGAGTAAATGAGAGGGTGTTCAGGTAAGACATCTGCGAGGAGTTGATACTTGGAGTGAGACCTGAAGGATGAGGCAGGGCCTGCCATGCACCAGGGAAGAGCCTGTGGATGCTTCTGAGACCACAAAGCCCGGGCCATGTTGGGGGACCAGAAAAGAGCTGGGACTTGGTGAGCAGGCAAGCACTAGAGCAGCGTTTGGTCGCATAGGTAAGCCTAACCACTTATCCTTTCTTTTTTCAAGTTTAAGGTTTCATCTGCTACAAATCTGTGGAGAAGGGATGGTTTATTTGGCTGCTGGTGTGAGGAGAATAGTTCACTACAGGGAGAAAAATAAAGCCACATCTTCCATCACATAAAAATGCGAACACCTAAGAGATCCAAGACCTCGCTATGTGAAAGCCAACAGAAATAAAGAGTTAATAGGAAGGAAAGGAGGGGAATATCTTTGTGTTGTTGGGATGAGAAGGGTGTCTTAACATAATTCAAACACATAACCCTCAGATGAAAACTGGGTGAATCTGACTATACCAAAATTGAGAATTTTTTTAAAAGAACGCTTTAGACAAAGAAAACAGCTAGGTGAAGACTTGGAGCAGATTTTGCGTTGTCTAAAGCCAAAAGATAATATCTAGAATAAGAGTTGGCAAACTACAGCCCACAGGGCCAAATCCAATTGGTTGCCTGTGTTTGTAACTAAAAATAAATAAATAAATAAAGTTTTTTTGGAATACATCATGCCCATTCATTTATGCATTTATGTCTATAGCTGCTTTTGTGCTACATCAGCAGAGACAATATGACCTTCATAGCTTAGAATATTTAATATCTAGCCCTTTACAAAAAACAAAACCAACCAAAAAAAAAAAAAAAAAAAAAAAAACACCTGTGTCAACTCCTGAACTCCTGATCTAGACTACAAGGGAAATGGGTAGGAAACTCACTAGAAAAATTGGCAAAGGCTATGTGTATCCAATTTGCTGGACGGGAAATGAGCTGGCTAACTAATACCTGATGAAATGACTAATCTTGCCAGAATTCAGAAAAGTGCAAATTGAAGCAATATTGAGATTTCTTTTAGTGCCTATCATATCTTGAAACAATGGGAAAGTAAGTGTGAGGAATACCTAGAGAACTAGTAAAGCATTTCTTGTAAAGATGACTTCTGGTTGTGTATGGGAGGGTGCCTATGGAGGAGACTGGTATGTGAGTCAATGGACTGAATGAGGAAGATCTGCCCTCATGTGGTCAGGCACCATCCAGTCTGCTGGGGGCTGGAATAGAACAAAAAAAGATGGTATAGGATTTCTCCTTTCTCTCCTAGAGCTGGGAACACTCTGCTCCTTCTGCCCTTGATAGAATTCCAGACTCTCTGGCCTTGGGACTCCGGAACTTATACTAGCGGTCCCTCAGGTTCTTGGGCCTTTGACCTTGGGACTCCAGGATTTACACCGGCGGACCCTCAGGTTCTTGGGCCTTTGGCTTTGGACTGAGAATCACACCTTGGTTTTGAGGCCTTTATACTTGGACTGAGCCACACTACTGGCTTCCCTAGTTCTCCAGCTTACAGATGGTAGATGGTCCATCATGGGACTTCTCAGCCTCCGTGATCACATGAGCCAGTTCCCCTAATAAATCCTCTCTCCTATATCTGTATGTATATCCTATTGGCTCTGTCTCTCTGGAGACCCTAATACAGTAAGTAATACCAAGTGCTGGTGAATATGAGAAAAAATAGGGATCCTGAAGCTATCAATTAGAGTGGAAATGTGTCTAACCATTCTGAAGAGCATCTTGGCAGCATTTGGTTGAGCAATAGGAGATTACCAATATTGACCCTGAGAAGGATTCCCTGGGAAGGCCTCCTGTGCCCCGCTCCCCACCCCAGTCCACTGGAAAACAAAGTCAGGCATGAGCATTGTTGACTGTGCACCCTGCATGGAACTCGCCTCTTCCTTCATTTCCAGGAGGATGCTATTGTTCCGTTTCCCTTTCACAAAGAGCCCATGTATTGGGAAGGAAAGCAGATCCCACCCCAGCTCCAGGGCTGGGCCGGATTGGGTCAGAAATGGGCATGTGGCCAAATGTAGGCCCCAGAGATTGAAGGCAAAATTTGTCAGCAGCTTTTTGGGAAGTTTGCTATACTCTGCCAGAAGAGCTTCCAAAATCAATTCTGTCTGTCTTCTCTTGAACATGAGCTGTAAGATTCAATGACTTTGGCATTCTGGGCCTCACATCTGCTTGGACAGAAGATGATGCCAATACCTGGAAGAGGGTAAAGCAAAAAGAACTGTCGAGGGGGGAGGCAGAGCTCGGATATAGACTAGGTTAACCCTGACTCTTACTCAATCCCTGGGTTCCAGTTGAGTGGTTCAGAAATGATTTAAGCTGGCTCGTGTTACATTTTCTCACTTGCAGGGAAGGCACTCTGACTGATAGAAATCCTTTGAGAGCTGCGGGGATTCAAGTGTTGAAGGAATCTGTGCCTCACCTCCAAGTGAAGGTTGGAAGGTGGGAAACTTCTCAGAGAAGAACCTCCCTCCCACCCCCCACCCCTCCCCCCCACACACATACATGCTGGCCTGGTGAGAGTGTGCAGGGGAGAAAAGACTGAGGGCACATCTGTGCAGTGAGGACTCACAGCCTAGAGTTCTCTGCATCCCCTGCCCCATGGGGTGGGACAGTGCCTAAGCTCCCTAAAGTTAAGATTAAGATGGAGATGCTTGTGGAACTCATTTATTCAGGAGGTGCTCTAGGAGAACCACACCAAAAGTGAGGGAAGCAAGGAAGGTCAGCAGAAGGAGCCAGGCCAGGATGCAGTCCCAGCTGGAGTCTGACTGCAGCCTGATCCCACGAGGAGCTCAGGAGCACGAATTGCACCACTGAATGGCTCCCACCTGAAGGCAAGGGGTCCGGCCTTTTGTAGGTCCTCATCAGTCCATCATTGGCTTTATGCTGAACTAAGGGAAAGACCTAAATGCCCGCTTCCCAGATGCAGCGCCACCCATTGGCCAAGGACAATTCTTGAGGCGAGCAGGTGTGACCGCTTAGCTTTCAATATTCAAGCTGCTGGGGCAAAAATGCACAGGCTGGAAGAAGGGGTTTGGGCCACCAACTGTATCCAGTACAATCAGTATGGCCAAGTAGCCCTCATTCCCCCTGAGAAGGCACTGAAGAAAGCGACAAGAGGAACTGGTGGCCAAGACAAGAGGAACGCAGCAATGGTTGCAAGGAAGACCAGAGGCTATGGAGGGACAGGATGTCACAGCAGATGTTAGTGTGGCAAAAAGCCAGCGTGTGTTGTCACATTAAGAGGATGTCATCCCAGTTGATAGCAGGGTGGACAGATGACAATCAAGAACCAGATGCCCCCTAATCACCATGCTACATACCCTCCCCTCTGGCATTTTAGCCTAGGGACAAGGGGGAAGAGAAAAAGCCTCGAATTGACTAAAATTCAGTTTTTCACCACCAGGCAGAATCGGACTCCAGGACAGAAACCAAATTCAGCTAAAGGAAAAGTTACATTGGGTTGCATACTCACTGATTTGCAATCACCACATGTGCTCCTACTAAAACATAAAAGAATGTCATTAACAGGAAAAGACTATTAGCAAGTTCATTAATCATGGTCCTTTTCACACTTCCATGGTCAACTACAATTCTGATGGTTTAAACTGAGGCCTCCCCACTTAATTACAGTGTTTAGCAATTACCAGTTCATCCCCTACCATAGGCCTCCCCGGCTTTCAGAAAAAGATAAAGTGCTCAAATTTCACAAGTGTTCTTTCAGGGGTTCCCCCTTGCTTGGGCAAAGGGCCATGATTGGTGTTACCAGGACAATCATTTGTGGCTGAGTGAACAGGTCCATTTTCAATGAAGTTACTAATGACTTGGCCTTATCTATGAACCCCAAGGTGATTGAGAGCATTGGTGACATACGGGTCCCTTATAGGGCAGCCAGGTGGCCCTAGAATACAACTTCTCTTAAACACAGTTTTCTCATCTGTAAATGGGAATAATACTAGAAACTTGGTCAAAAACATAAATGACACATTCCATGTAAAATGCCTGGGAAAAGGCCTGGCACGTAGCACTCAAAATTGGGTATTAAAATGGAGCACCCGTACAGAAAAGTGCACATATAATCGTGCACTTGGTAAATTTCCCAAACATGATACACCTATATAACCAGCACCCAGGTGAAGAAAGGGAACATCACCAGAGCCCAGAAGCTCTTTCTCATGCCCACTTCTTGTTAGTACTACCCCAGTGGTAATGATTCCATTAATTTCCAAGAGAATAGACTACTTCTGCCTGGTTTTGTATTTACATAAATAGACTGTGCATACTCTTTTGTGTCTGGCTTCTTTCACTCAACATTATGTTTGTGAGATTTATTCATGGTGCATATAGTTGTGCTTCATTCACGTTCATTGTTGTAAACGGTTCCATTGTGCAAATATACCTCAATTTATTTATGCATTCTTCAGTTTTATGGGCTTGGGGGTGGTTTTAACAAGGTGATTATGAATGAAGCTGCTCTGAACATTCTTGCCTAAATCTTTTCTTCTAATTTGAACTTTTTATTTTGAGATAATTATAGATCCACATGCAATTGTAAGATGTAATACAGAGAGACCTGGTGTACTCTTTACCTGGGGTCCCTCAACGGTAACATTTTGCAAAACTGAAGGAAAATATCACAACCAAGAGACTGGCATTGATACAAACCATGGATCTTGTTCAGATTTCCCCAGTGGTACGTGTCCTGGGCATTTTCTTTCTCTCTCTCTCTCTCTCTCTCTCTCTGTGTGTGTGTGTGTGTATGTGTGTGTGTTGAGTTCTATTTATTTATTTAATTTTCTGAAACAGAGTTTTGCTCTGTCACCCAAGCTGGAGTGCAGTGGTGCAATCAAGGCTCACTGCAGCCTCAACCTCCTAGTCTCAAGTGATCCTCCCACCTCAGCCTCCCTTGTAGCTGAGACCACATCTGGCTAATTTTTGTGGTTTTTTGTTTTTTTTTGTTTTGAAGAGATGGTGTTTCACCATGTTGCCCAGGCTGGTCTTGAACTCCTGGACTCAAGCAATCCTCCCTGTCTCAGCCTCCAAAGTGCTGGGATTACAGTTTTGAACCACCAGCTGAACTCAGCCTGGCTGAGTTCTACATTGTTTTCACCTTTGGAGGTTCGTATATCCACCACTACAGTCGAGATAGTGAATGGTTCCATCACCAACAGCAGGGAGGAACATACTTGAAAATGTATTGAGCAATAACTTGATTCCAACGCTGTGAGACACCTAGAGCCAGAACCACCCAGGGAAGCCACGCTGGATTCCTGACCCTCAGAAACTGTGTGAGATAATCATTTTTTGTTTTAAGCTGCCAAGTATTGATGTACTTTGTCACACAGAAATAGATAACTAACGTAGATACCTATATCAGACACTTGATTAAAATGTAGACTGAGCTCAAATGTAGTCTGAGCTCATCCCAGACCTAGACTCTGCCTTCTATAAACTCTCCCAGGCAGCTCTGATGCACATTCTTTGTTTGAATCACTGCTCTGCCGCTAACTTCATGCAATTTACCTCACCTCTCCAACCCTCAATTCCACACCTAAAAAATGGGCATAATCATACCTCACAAACTATGAGAGCTTTGTGTTTTGTTTTGTGTTTTATTTTTTGTTTGACCTCTGGGTTCAAGATCATGCACATAAAGCCCGGGCGCTAGCCTTCTTGGTGCCCTGTCCATGGCCCCTCGCCCTTATCATCTCAGTGCCTGCCTGGTGGGGTGGTTGGGGACTGCAGGCACCCACATTGCTTTGCCCGAGACCTTTGTCTTGCTGCTAGAGCCCAGTTTGCTGCCTCAGCAGTAAGCCTGAAGTGCTGGGTGTTTAACACCCTCCCAGCCCCCCACAGTAATGACTGACAGAGCTGGGGTGTAAACACTTGACTCTGAGTGGCAAGTTCTACACTGGCTCCCAGAATTCTCCAGCAGAATTAAGGTTGTCACCTACATATGAAGCAAATGGTTACCACTTGCTTCATAATACACCATTTATTGACTCACCTTCCTTCTGTAGGTCCCTTTCCCACTTCCCTAAGGTGTTACTTTCACTGCCCAGATAAACCACTTACACCAATATCTTTGCCTCAGGGTTAGCTTCACAAGGACCCAAACTAAGACAAGCACCTAGTGGTGTCAGCACATAGTATGTGCTCAGTTAACACTTTTGACTGCGTGTGTGTGTGTGTGTGTGTGTATAATGTTTGTTTAGTGAAGGACACAGAAAGAAATTCTCAGCTAATATGAAACAGTGAGGAAGTATCTGCAGCATCAAAAATCCAAGGATGACTAGCTAGATTGCCAAGTATATGTCTACTACAAATCAACAGTGACAAAAAATTCAACAGGAAATAAATAGAGAGTGGTCATCAGGCAAAGCACAAGAGAAGTGACCAAATGGCCAACAAGTATGGGAAGAGAAGCTCCAGATCAGCAGTGATCTGAGGAATTGAAATTCAAATGAGATGTATTCTTATGTCCACAGGAAGGGCAAAAGTTAGAAAAGTGGGTAAGTGAGGACCTATACTGCTAGGAGGCATAAGGTGGAACCACCTCGCTGGAGATCTTTCTGCCAACATTTAACAAAATTCAGAATCCATTGACTGGCTTCAACACCTAGCAAATCCACCCTGGGCACATCAGTCCCATGGAAGTTCTCACAAAGTACCAGGTGGTATATTGCACTGTTTTTATGTTGGGGAGTTGGAGGCAGTCTGGTATCTTTCAGTGGGGAAATGGATAAGAAAACTGTGACAATGCACTTAGAAGCAAACACAGAATCTATACAGCAACATGTGGAGTGGGAAAAGTAGGAACCAGAATGAGATTTGTAGCAAAATTCCATTATGTAAATTAAAAACAGACACAAGGCAGATGTATGTATTTTACAAGATGATATACATATGTAAGGACATATTCCAAACACATTTTAAAGGGTGGCTGGGGGTGGGGTGGGGAGAGGAGTAAGCATCAACCTTTTAAAAACAGACTTAAATGAGAAAAGTAACATTTTAAAACATCAGATGATAACATAGAAGAGTATCTTTATGACCATGGGATAAAAAATTTCTTAATTAAGACATGCAAAACACAAACCTTAAAGAAAAACCAGATAAATCTGGTAATATTAGAATTTAAAGCTTTTTGTGCAATAAACACTATGTAAAAAATGATAAGCCACATACTGGGAGAAGATATTTGAAATGGATGTAACTGAAAATGGATTGGTATAAAGAATACATAGAGAACTCCTCCAAATAATGGTTAATATTTGTTGAATACTTACAAAGGGCCAGGTATTGTTGACAGCATTTCACACGGATGGAATAATACAAAGCAAAGAGGAAAATAAAAATTGGCAAAGGATATGCACAGGCAATTTGTGAGTTATTTTGTGTCACATTGTGTCTTCACGTAACATACAGAAGTGGGTTCCCTCTTTGGTTGGCCCCTTTGTAGCTATACCATAGACCTCGAGAGGCCACATGACTTAGGAGGTAAGAGCACCACTAGCCTTCGAGAGCCAAGATCTCAGTCCAAGATCCTGACCCACTCTGACCTTCTGTTTCCTCTTCAGTAGGAAGACAATACCTCCATGTGTGGTATGAAGTGCTTAGCACAGTATTTAACACACAGTAAACACCTACTAAATGGCAACTATTTTGATAATGCAAAATAATAGTAGCGCACATGTAGTAAGGACCTAGTTCTAAGCTATTTAAATATGCATATCCTCATTTAATCCCCAAAACAGTTTTCTGGGGTAGTTCCTGCTTTTATTTTCATTTTACAGATAAGGAAACTGAATGTAAGGGAAGTTAGGAGGCCATCCAGGTCATGCAGTGGGCTCTGAAGCCAGGCTCACACTCTGAACCACCACATGGCACCCCCTTCTGTCATGAGCATGAGCATGGGGTTGCTACTGTTTCTTCTCAACATGAAAAGTATCTAGAACTTTAGAGATGTTGTTTATAAAGCTGAATGTGTTTCTGAATGAGCACTCTCAGACTTTAACATGCAAGTAAATAATGGGGATGAAGTGAGAGCAGATCTCGTTAAAATGCATATTCTGATCCAGCAGGTCTCAGGGGAAGCCCAAGAATGTGCATTTCTACCAATCTCCCCAGGAGATTCTGAGGCTACTGGTCCTCACACCCACTGGGGAGTTCTGGTTCTAGGATCCCTCAACCAGTTATGACATCCACTCCTGGGTTCATTTTGTTTTGCAGGGTGATCAGAATGCTTCATGTTTTTACCTGTGGACAATAGGGGGCTCTACAAACTTTAAAAGATGGCATGTGTCATCAGCACACATTCAACAGAGGCCAGAATTCAGCACACTCAACAGTGGGTGAACTGCCTCTGCACCTCTGTGGCTCATTGTTTTCCACACAAGAGTGCTCGGGATGACATGAGCCTGGACTATTCTGGGTCTTGGTCAGGTGGCAGCTGATTTACAGGAAGAATGATGTGGCTCCAGAGAGTCACGGTTTTTGCCCTAGTCAGGGGTTACAAGAATCAGAAGCCCTCTTACTGGTCAGGAAGGGGAGTTTATGGGAAGGAAGGAGCTGCCCAGGAAAAACAGTAGGAGGAGAGGCAGCTCCACCACTACAGGGAAAAAAGGCACTCAGAAAGCCAACTGGCACTCTCCTCTCCTCCCTCCTCCCCCTGGCCTTCCTACCCTGCTGACTCATCTCCCCCCGGGCCTCTGTAACGAGGCTCTTGACTTCACACCAGTCACCAGCGACAAAATCTGCATCCTTGGTTTCAGTTGTTGAAGGTAAAGGCTGATTGATCTATTTTTGTTCCGTGGGCAAGGCAACTTCTTTGGAAGTGGCCGAGGCAGACCAGGCCAGGAAACCTGTGCACTCATTCCACTTCTGTGCCTGCCAGGCACACAAGTCCTTCTTCTCATAGCACATTTTTAAAGGATCCTGCATTTAGCAAGATGTAAAAGCACAAACATGCACTTACCCGTGAGAGACACCCACAGTCACAGCTGTGTGACTACACCCAGAGATGACCTTGTTAACCATTTTTCTCAAGAGTCCACAATCTCCAATGGAATCTGTTTCTTCCTAGCTCTGTAACAGTCAAGCCTTGTGTTTCCTTCTCATAATTTTGCAACCTAAGGATTGTAACAACAGTCCTCGCTAACACACCCTAAATACGATAATGTAATACAAGCAAGGTAAGTTCAAAATCTTTCCATTTGGAAAGGGGTGAGGTCGATAAATCTCCAGAACAGCACCTTAATCCAGAGCAAACTTCATCCAATGTTACATGGCAACACGGGCCCCCTTCCACAGCTGCTGCTGAAGGGGAGAATTCTTGTGGATAATCAGGAAGATGGTGAGAATTCCATGAGCATCACTGTTGATTTGCCTCCCTGCCACAGGGGGAGTTCTTTGGTCAGCAAACCTGGCTTCCAGATAGGTAGGGCCCATGTCTTAGTTCTTTTTTTATTATTATTTTGTCTTGGTTCTTTATACACTGTTTCTTACAGTGTTTACTAAGACACAGTCTCTGCCCACAATGAACTTTGGTACATTGTGAAAATATCATCTGCAGAAGATGGAGAAAGTGCAGAGTCTCTGCACTTGGTGTTCAGAATGCAGAGAAGAAAGGAGAATGGCTGAGGTATGAGCTGGTTGCTGCTGGTTGGTGAACAGATGCCGTTAATTGGCAAGGAGGAGGCTGGTGTGGACCGCAGAGCTGGAGACGTCTTAAGCTTTTTTGCACTTCCAGGGGGCCAAGTGAGGCAGAAGCAGACATTGTTCTTTTCCTTGTACCTGTCTCCATCAGGAAAGGCACATTTGGCTGACCACAAATAGGAATCATTTGCAGAAGAGCTCTAAGAGAGGAAGGAGTCCAAAAACCTTCGACCTAGGATTATGACTCTCATGTAAGTTGTAAGAACTAACCTTTGACCTAGGATTATGACTCTCAAGTAAGATGTAAGAACTTAGAGTCATTGCAAAAAGGCTGCAAGATCTCAGATCTGTAGGACTGTGGGCTGTTGCCTCTAAATGCAAAGAATTGGGGCCTAGGTCTCATGAGATAAACGTCAGTGATGAGGGCAGTGGGCTGGTGGTGAAAGAGGCAGAGAAAACACAGCACTCTGGTAACTGCTGTTTTAAACACTTTTATTAAAGAAACAAAAGAAGAAGAAGAGGAGCAGGAAGAAGAAGAAGAATAAGAAGAAAGAGAAGGAAAAGGAGAAGGAGGAAGAAGAAGAGGAAGAAGAAGAAGAAGAAGAAGAAGAAGAAGAAGAAGAAGAAGAAGAAGAAGAAGAAGAAGAAGAAGAAGAAGAAGAAGAAGAAGAAGAAGCAGCAGCAGCAGCAGCAGCAGCAGCAGCGGCGGCTCACACAGAAAGCTTAATCTCTATTAAATCTTAGAGGCAGATAAGAAATAATTCTAAAATTCGATATGCACAAATGGGAATGCATAGGTTTATTTTAAGGAGTGAGTGGATTAATTGCACATGACTCCAAAAGTGGGCTAAGGAGGTAGACTAGATGCCTCTTCCTGACTGCGTGACTTTAAGGAAGCTTCTTAAGACCTCCAAATTCAGTATTCCTGAGGGGAAATCTTTAAATGGAGATAGTGGCACCTACTTCCCAGGGTACTGTGAACATTAAGTAACTATTGCCTAGCAAGCCTTTGGTAGAATGTGTGGCACGTAGTACCTGCTTAGTAAAAAGTGATTGACTTTGCTGTTCCATGAACTAGACAGGCTTCAAAGTCAAGTTCCAATAATATCTGAGTGGTATCCACATCTTCAAAATGAGCAGCCAGCCTCCCAGCACGGAACTCTTTGAAGGAGCCACACTGGCAGGTAGGAACTGAAGGGCTCAGGGAACAGGAACGGGGTCACCTGCACAGGGAGGGCTTCCTTCCACTTCAGAGCAGGTAAATGGTTTCATCTCCCAACCAGCTCAGGTAGATTGATGATGGCTACCAGGATTTCAGCCCCAACAAGGATGACAAGGCAAGGGTCCTTCGGGATGGAGTAGTCATGCCTTTCATGGGAACAGGAGAAAGGTGGCTTAATAGGCTACAGATCCAGAAGTTAAGTTTGTGCCATTGTTCAGCATAATCATAGTATTATTTAGTGAGAGTTCACCATGTCTGAGCAGTAATTGTCAGGGTGCTTTACATTTATGTATCATCATTGGATCTTATGCCAATCCTGTGAAGAGGGTACATTATAATCCCCATTTTTCACATGGGTCTCACGGACTAAGTCAACTGCTTGAGGTCACTTGTAGCAGATTCAGCCACTACCCAAGTGTTATGAACAACAACTCCCAAGTGGCTGGTTTCTGTCACTTTTGAGAACAGCTGCCTCTGACTACCAGGGTCTACTTTGCTTACCCACAAGAGTCTGGGGTGCCTGGGAATTTAGGTGTACCAGGGAAACCCTGAACCTCAGACTGTTGGTTGCAGGGGTATAAATGTTTCTAGCTCCCTTGTCTTTGATAGGCACACTCAGGTGTGGTCTCCACTGACCCTAGAGCTCCAGTGGAATTGAGCCAAGTGGGAGCCTTTCCTCCTCCTTCCATGGGACTGTGTTCGATGCTGCCCCTTTGTACCCCTGCCTGGCCTCCTTCCCTTCCTGGCCCCACTCTCCTGTCCCCCTACTGTATTTTCCCAGGAGTATTCTGCAGTGAAACACTTTCATGCAAAGGTTTATCTGGTGGTCTGCTTTTGGGAAAACAGACCTGTGAGGTCACTTGGTTGTAAGTACCAGAGCCTGAGTTCAACTCAGGTTCACGGTGTAAACTGCCTCAAAGAGAACTACCCCACCAGAACCAGTAATAATAAACCTGCAAAGACGGAAGACCTAAATAGAATTCTCACCAAGCTCGGGAGCTGGGTCCCAAGCAAGGCCTGGCTGTGAAGGCTGTGCCTGCTGACCACCTGAGACTTGAATATCCTGCGTGGAAGCCCTACAGACTCTGGTGTGCCCTCTGCCACATGCCAGCATAATCCTGGTAGAGAAAGTCATTGGAATTTTGGAAGCTAGGAAGGCTTTCCTTAGCCTGGTAATTATTTTTTCTTCCAAACCTCTATGCAAAGAATGTAAGTTAACTGATTAGTCTAAGGCTCTGTGCATCCTGTTGTTCTCTTTTCTGCAGTCATTTGGGTCTTTGTTCGTCTTCGATGTGTGTGAATTAACATATTCCGCAGCTTCTCCCACTCACCTAGAGAAGGGGAAAAGATACCAGCCACAGCCCTTGCAGCTGAAACAAAAAGCCTGAGCCTGGGTGGAGGCCAGAGGGAGGAGGAGGGCTTTTCTCCCTATCACCATTTGGGAGAAATTTTCCTAGAATAGGAAAAATAATATAGTGTTCTTGTTCATGAATATTGCAGGTAGCAAAGAACGCACTCTAGGGTATACCTGAAAGTCCACTCACCTTGTCTCCCTGGAAATGCTGAAGTCCGTGAGTCCCAGGAATGACCTTCACTCAACACTTCCCTAGCCTCCAACTGTCTTCCAACCCAGTCTCACCCCTGCACAGGGAGGTTTTCCTTCTACTTCAAACCATCTCTACATCAAGAGACGGTTTCATCTCTCATCCAGCTCAGGTAGATTGACTTTTTATCAATCCAGAGAATTTTTATGGAGAGGATGTGAAGGTTGCACCTGGGTGAGATGAGCTAGAGATCAGGGGAGGGAAGATCAGGATTGTCTTCAGTAAGAGAAGAATGTAGATTATTTCTTATTTTACTTGGAGGAAATTTTCCCTTGCAGAGCCAAAGCCAGGTTCTAAGTTCCTCTTTGCTCATGCCAACTCAGAAGAAAGCACCCCTCAGAGGGGACAATGACTTCCTCCCACAGCACGTACCTCTACAGATTTACTTCACTGGTGGAGGTCTGCACCGAGAGCAATGCAAGCAAACTTCAACCAGACAGATCCCAGATCTTGCCTTGCTTACACACGCTGAGTATAGTCCTCCCTCGATATCTGCAGGAGATTGGTTCCAGAACTTCCTTGAAAACTAAAATCTGCAGATTTCTCCTCAAGTCCCTGATAGAAAATAGCATAGTATTTGCAGATACCCTACACACATCCTCTCCTGTACATTAAATCATCTCTAAATAACTTACAGTCGTACCTAATACAATGTAAATACTATTTGAAGAGTTTTTATATTCTATTGGTTTTTTATTTGCATTATTTTTTTCCAAATATTTTTTATCCTGGTTGAATTTGTGGATGCAGAGCCCATGGACACAGATGGCTAACTGTATTTTGTTTGCTGTTCCCACTTAAGAGAATGGAGCAGAAAGATGAACGCAGCTGGGACAACGACAGCAGCATTGCAGAGCTCACGTCAGCCCTGTACTACCTCCTGAGACCTCTCGTTAGGGGAGAAGACAAATTCCTGTGTGCTTGCACTACCCTAGCAGGAATGTGTTACACACAGCTAAACGCATTCCCAACTAGGACACTTGGAAAACGGCAACTCACAGTTGAGGGCTGACCCATCGAAGTGTTTTGTTTGGGCAGCACAGTATTTTCAGTAATGATATTTCAGACATGGGAAACTTCATTCAAAACCCAGATTTCTGGCTTCTTTGGAAAAGCTAAAAGGTACAGAAAGATTGGGCTTATACTCTCACGTGGCACACAGTCCCCCTGTCACTCCCTCTAATTAACAGGAGGCTCAGTTGCCCTTTATCATCACACCTGAGCTGATGTTCGCTTGGCCCCCACAGATGTTTGGGTTCATGCCATTTGGGAATGAGCACAGGTTTCTTAGTTGGCCACCTTGGCTCTGTGTCAGTTGTGCAGCACATCTCTGAGCCCCTATTTCTTAATAGATACAACATCTACAAGAAGGGATGGTGTTGGCTTACGGGAGAAAATGCCAAAGTACTTAGTATGTTATCTGCTGTTTCAAAGAAATCACAGAGCAGCCCCCAAGAAATATTAGCTCCTTTCCCCTCCTCTGCAGATTTGAGATATCAATCTTCTTGTGATTGAATAACTCAGGAATGTGATGGCTCACATGTGACTTAAATACTACAGCTGTCCCTTCCAGACGTGACACCCCCAGTTTAGTGACTAAGCTCAGCCTCTGACTGCTGACTTAAAGGAGGGTGCCCCTGCAGGGTCCCCGTCACAGACTTTAGAGTTGGATTCTGAACAATCCAGTTCAGTGAACATGGGCCTACCATAATCGAAGGGTCCATTTGCTGGTCTTCCTCTCACCCTGGGACACTTCCCTGTGTCCTTGTCCATCAAGCCCCCTTAGGCTTCCTGAATAATATTCTTCCCCACAGAAACCTTCTCCTGACAGCCACAAAGACTTATTTGCACTGGGAGCCTCTTCTACAGCAGGTAAGGCCAGCAGGCTGAACCCCTCACACCTGGGTGCCTTGGCCAATGCTATTCTCTGCAGGAATGCCCTTCCCATCCTTCTGAGAAAAACAAAACAAAATGAAAAACTGCTGACTTGTGCAGGGCATAGTGGCTCATGCCTGTAACCCAGAACTTTGGGAGGCTGAGGTGCGTGGATTGCTTGAGGCCAGGAGTTCAAGACCAGCCTGGCCAACATGGTGAAATCCCATCTCTACTAAAAATACAAAAAATTAGCTGAGTATGGTGGCGCACACCTGTAATCTCAGCTACTTGGGAGGCTGAGGCATGAGAATCACTTGAACCTGGGAGGCAGAGATTGCAGTGAGCTGTGATCGCACCACTGCACTCTAGCCTGGGTGACAAAGCGAGACTCTGTCTCAACAAAAAAGAAAAAAAGAAAAAAACTGCTGACTTGTTAATGCCAACTCCTACAAAGCTCTGCCTTCACATTTTGGGCAGAAAGACTTACTTGCTCCCCCTTCAGAGTCTCATTGCCAACTGAGCTCCAGTCACATGACATAGCAGTGAGTCTAGTAGGAAAGAGAGTACTTTAATATCCCCAGCAACCATTCAGTGTAGGGAGCTTAGAAGGTGTTTACTAAAGAAGATGGAAGTCTGCTCGCTGACTGGCTGGTGGACAGGTGGGCTACTTCTACCTGTCGGCAGCCAGCCAGCAGGGAAGGATTTCCAGGCCAGTGTTAACCCACTACCCTTGCCTTTGTGCCTTCTGAGACCTTCTTCCCCTGAGGCTGGTGGGGCAGAAAGCAGCTGGATAGCTGCCCGTGGGGGAAGTGGGAGCACAGCACGGGCAGCAGGCCCCTCCTGGTCCAGAGGCTTTCTGCCTTTGCTGTCTCTCTCTTCCCTCAGAGCCTCCTAGCCTCCCTCTGGTGACGAGCTTCCCATTACATGGAGTAGGCATTGCGCAGGCGCCCACCCCCTTTCCCCCATCCTCTGAGCTCTGTGTCTCAGCTCTCCCCTCGCTCCTGTTCCTGGAGACGGACCTTGCCGGCTACGGGAAACTCCTTTGCCCTAGGCCCCATATTTCCTCTCGCTCAACAGCTCCAGCAATTCTCCCCAAGCCCTCTGTTGCCCGCACGTCCTTCTCCAGGTGTTGCCTCCTCTGTCATTCCTTTGCATCAGGGTCCTAGGAAGGCCTGTGTGCCCTCTCTCTAGCTCTCCTCCTCCGTATCTTTTGTAAATGTACAGAATGGCTGAGAGTATCAGTAAGTTAATGCCAGTCAGCCTGTACCCTGGCCCCTCGCAGGTCCCCAGAAACCTCCCCTTTGCTGGTGCCAAGATGACTCTCAGGCCTTAACTTACACTCCTAACCATTCTGTAAATTTCTCCTTCCTCCTGTCTGATCCTTTCTTCACTCAGCTTCCAGCACCCCACATTCTTGGCCTTCCCCCTCCCACTAGCCAATTACCCCTTCTCACTCTTTCTCTGGTTCCTCCTCATCCCTCTAACATTTACACATAGATGAACCCCCAGAGCTCTGTCTTTGGACCGCTTTTCTTTTCCATTTATAGAGCTCAACTAATCCCATGGATTTAAATGCCGTTTACATGCAGTCTAGTACACTCTTTTTATATATGCAGCTACCTACCAGACATCTCCACTTGGGGGATGTATCTGTTAGGATAAACTAGATTATGATGCAGAACAAACAACTTCAACACCTCACTGGCTTAAAATAACAAAGGCGCATTTCTTGTTTGTGCTACCCGTCCACCACAGGGCAGCTGGGGCTTCTATGAATTCTTATCATTCAGGGGTCCCCAGGCTGATGGAGGTTCCACTTATCAGCAGCCATCTCAATATGAAGCACTCTCCTAGCCCCCAACACACGGCAAACATGTCTAGCTACTGTCCTGTCTGCCATGACCTTAGGCAATTTTCAGAAAGGATATATACATACATGCACAAATAAATGTCTGCTTCACAAACCTCACACACAACAATGATCACTCACAAACAATATAATTAACAAAATTTTCACAGCCTCCTCCACCTAAGATGGAATTATAACAAAGTATTGTGGGCCTCCAGCAAAAGAGGGTTTTTCTCCAGGGACGTGCTCATAATGTTTAACAACCAGCTCTCTCAGAAACCAGAAAAGCCCCGATCTATACTGTTTGCCAATTACCATAGTGTAAATACCCCCACCATGGCCAGTTGCAAGTCAACATGAGCTTAACACCCAGCTCACAAATTTACTGAAAGTGTAACCATTGGCTTTTGTGAGCTAGTCTGAGCCAGTCACTGGTTTCATCCCAAACTTTTCTTTACCACACCCCTTGATTTACTCTCCAGAAAAAAAAAAAAAAAAAAATAGCAAAGAGAGGAAATAAATGCCAGGCACTGCAATGACACTGTGTGCATTATTTAAGACTGGTGTTAGTATATTTGTTCCACTGCTTTAACAAAAAGACTCAAAATCACCTGTACACCAATGCTCATAGCAGCATTATTCGCAGTAGTCAAAGATGTGGAAACAACCCAAGTGTCCATTGACCAATGAATGGATAAGCAAATGTGATATATTCATACAATGGAATATTATTCAGTCTTAAAAAGGAAGGCGATTCTGATGCATGCTACAACAGGGTGAACCATGAAGGCATCATGCTAAATGAAAGAAGCCAGTCACAAAGGACAAAAATTGTATGATTCCACTTGTATGAGGTACCTAAAATAGTCAAATTCATAGAGACAGAAAGTAAGACAGGGATTATCTGGGGCTGGAAGAGGGGGAAATGAGGAGTTGTTGTTTAATGGATACAGAGTTTCTGTTTGAGATGGGAAAAACCTATTCTGGAAACAGATCATGATGGTGGTCACACAACATTGTAAATGTACTTAGTTCTACTGAATTGCACACTTAAAAAATGCTTAAAAATGTGAATTTTGTGTCATGCGTATTTCACTACAATAAAAAAATGAAAAAAAAGACTGAAAATTACGAAGGCTTAATACCATTTCTGTCACTCATAAAAAGCTGAGTAGGTGGACCAGGCCCGGTAAGATAACCCCATGATTATCAGACCAAGGCTCCTAGTACCTGGTTCCTCTGTCGCTCAACATGAGGCTTCTCCCTTGTGGTCCAGATGGCAACTTCTCTCTTTTTTTTTTTTCTTTCTTTCTTTTTTTTTTTTTTTTTTTTTTTTTTGAGATGGAATCTCCCTATGTCACCCAGGTTGGAGTGCAGTGGCACGATCTCGGCTCACTGCAGCCTCTGCCTCCTGGGTTCAAGCAACTCTCCTGCCTCAGCCTCCTAAGTAACTGGGACTAGAGGTACTCACCACCATGCCCAGCTAATTTTTGTATTTTTAGTAGAGATACGGTTTCACCATGTCAGCCAGGCTGGTCTTGAACTCCTGACTTCAAGTGATCCTCCTGCCCTGGCATCCAAAAGTGCTGGGATTACAGGCATGAGCCACTGTGCCCAGCCCAGATAGCAACTTCTACTCTCAGCATTCCAGCCAGCAGGAAGAGAGAACATCAGAAAGGGAGACATGTTCTTACCTTTCAAGGGTACAGCCTGGGTATTACACATATCACTTCCACTTTTATACCAATAAGCAGAATTTATTTATTTATCTAATTAGCCAGTCATGGTGGTGCATGCCTGTGGTCCCAGCTACTTGGGAGGCTGATGTGGGAGAATCTCTTGAGCCCAGGAGGTGGAAGGTGCTTTGAGCCAAGATCACACTATTACACTCCAGCCTAAGTGAAAGAGTGACACTCCATCTCAAAAAAAAAAAAAAAAAAAAAAAAAGAATTTATTTCTCTAGCTGCCATAGAGGCTGGGAGGTACAGTCTTTAATTCAGACAGTATTTGTTCAGCTAAAAATTCTACTGCTCTGTAAATGGTGGGGCGGGGGGAGGCATAGATATTGGGATATAGTTAACAATCCCTATCAAAAGCATAGTAACCCTATGAAGTAACTCCTATTACCCCATTTTAAAGATTGAGAGACTGAGGCTCAGAGTAGTCAAGTAACTCACCCAACGTCATTCTAAGTGAATGGAAGACTTGAAAAACCCTTTCCACTACATTATGCTCACTCCCTCCAGGAAGTAAAGTTCATCTGCAGTTCCCTCAGAGACACTGCGAAAGAGAAGGTAGGCTGGGAGCAGAGGGTGGAGGTAAGGGAAGCCACACTGTATCTGAGCCCACAGACTCACCCCTCATGGCATTTAGGATGATAGATATGAGGGGACTTGGAGTTGCTGAGTGGCTGGAGTGCAGTGCTGTAGGCTCATCACTGGCCCATGAAAGCTACTTATTAAATGATCAGAAATGTTGTGAACCAGGGGTTAAACACAGCCATTGTAAAATTAAATTTCATAAACTTACAATTAAATAAATTATATTAAAAACAAAGATAATGAATACCCCAACTCATCACTTCTTAATTATTTTAATGCATCTTACTGTCTTCTATGTTCTTAAGGGTCTCGTATCTATTGTGTTTTGATGGTGGAATCCTCCCTGATGGGGGTCTACTGCCCAGCTCCTCCTAACTCTGTGCTCAGTGACGTCTCCTGGACAGCCTGATATCAGTTGCGGGGGAAGTGTTTACAACACAGAAATCAGCAGAGACTACACAACAGAGGCTCCAGCCACTTCCTAGCACACAACTACATACGCACATACAAGCGGTATAACCAGGATCACTGAGGAGCCTGCAGGTTGGGCTGGGTAGAGAAGGCCTGCGCTCCTTTCCCTGACTGGCTCCCCATCCCTCTTCTCTCCTGCATTCTGACCTCTGTTAATAAAAAGACAAGCAGAAGAACGTTCCTTGCTTTATATTTAAGAGAATTTCTGATATACAAAGTGTTCAGGGACTGAAGTAGACAAATAATTTGGGTTAATGTGCATATCTCTGTTGTCACGTGGTCCTTGGTTGAGGGCTTGTGGGGGTCCACTGTGGCTACCACGCCACCTCCACCCTACCACAAGCTGCTGTGCAGATGGAGCGTCCCCACTTTCCCTAGAAGGTGAAGCCAGGACGGAGGCGGAAAGGGTGGGGAGGAAAGGCTCCTGTAAGCAATGGCTCCCTCTGCCCTTTGAATGGATAATGTCGGTTTCCCTCTTGGAAAGGAATCAGGCAGCCACGTGGTATCCTCTGCCAGCCCTCTGCTGGTTTCACTATGACATGCAGGCGGTTGGGGGCTGGAGGGTGAGGGAGGTGAGTTGCATAGCCAGCCAGAGCTGAAGGTGAACCTGGGTGTGTCTCAGCCGGAGGAGGAGGACACCAAGTTCCCAGAGATTCCCGGCCATCAGGCTCAGGAGCACCGCTTCCCCCTCAGCCAGACACATGCAAGCACCCACATCTCAGCTCCAAAGGAGAGAAAATGAAAACCAAAAGAAACTTTAAATATGGGGAGGACCCTGTCTCATTTTTCTGTACTAAAAACAAAAGAGCCTGGAGAAAACATTACCTAGAATGCAAAGCAGAGCCCCCTCAGCCCTCCACTGAGCCTCCTTCTCTCCAAAGACTGTCTTGCCTGTCCAAAGACTTGCTCTGCTCCTCTTGCAGGTTAGGTTCTCTGAAGCAGAGGCTGAGTTTATTAGGGGTCAATCCTGGAGGGGCAGGATGAGCTGAGGAAGACCAATCTGTGACGCAGGCCAATCTGTGACGCAGGCCCCACATAGCTATGGTCGGCCAAGGGCCTGCAGCAAGCTCGCCTGGCAGTATCATTTGGCCCAAGTGGCCAAACGCTCACACCCTGGCTCCTAAGGGGTTGAATACAGATTCCCTGGGGTGCAACCTTGGGCGAGGTAAACAGGAAAGAGTTTGCAGCCAGCAGCTGACCGCACACCTGTAGCTGGCCACTATGCCTTCCTAAAGGGGATCTGGGCAGTACAGCTCCATGTCCACCACACAAACTCATAATGTTTTGACACTACCTCAGGAGCTGACAGTCTCCGCAGGGCTGTATTTGCCTCTCCAAACCAACAGGAGCTTGAATATTCACATCATTGTTGTTCAGCCCTATGGCCTGAGCTTGTCACTTGATTTCTGCTTCTAAGCCTCTATTTCCTCGTCTGTGAAATGAGACATAAAGACTCCATAAACTGAGGACATAGCAGGCCCTGGATATGGTGCATGCCTTTCTCCCCCTCTCCTGCCTCTCGTCCCCACCTTCCGTGAGGTGGCCAAGACCCACCTTCTTTATTCTCTATAAATGCACATTCTTTTTTTTTTTTTTTTTTTTTTTTTTGTTGTTGAGACGAAGTCTCGCTCTGTCGCCCAGGCTGGAGTGCAGTGGCCAGATCTCAGCTCACTGCAAGCTCCGCCTCCCGGGTTTACGCCATTCTCCTGCCTCAGCCTCCCGAGTAGCTGGGACTACAGGCGCCCGCCACCTCGCCCCGCTAGTTTTTTCTTGTATTTTTAGTAGAGACGGGGTTTCACCGTGTTAGCCAGGATGGTCTCGATCTCCTGACCTCGTGATCTGCCCGTCTCGGCCTCCCAAAGTGCTGGGATTACAGGCTTGAGCCACCGCGCCCAGCCTATAAATGCACATTGTTTACCCTCATTTCTCTCAGCTCCCCAGGGCCCAGCTTCTCCCTCACCTAGGGCTTTTTGGCAGAGCCCCCTTTTTCTTTTTTCTTTTCTTTTCTTTTCTTTTCTTTTTTTTTTTTGAGATAGAGTCTCGCACAGTTGCCTGGGCTGGATCACAATGGCAGGATCTCGGCTACTGCAACCTCTGCCTCCCAGGTTCAAGCAATTCTCCTGCTTCAGTCTCCCAAGTAGCTGGGATTGCAGGCACACACCACCATACCCAGCTAATTTTTTTTTATTTTTAGTAGAGATGGGGTTTCACTATGTTGGCCAGGCTTGTCTCGAACTCCTGACCTCGTGATCTGCCCACCTCGGCCTCCCAAAGTGCTGGGATTACAGGTGTGAGCCACTGCGCCCGGCCAAAGACCCCTTTTTCAAAGCATCTGTCCAGCTCCCCACATCCCAGGGGCAAGATCTCTAAAAGAGCAATTGGCCAAGTCTCCCTACCTCTGCTTCCTGCTCCATTTATATTCCCAGTGGCCCCCTGAACTTCCAAGCTGGTAAATTTCTTATTGCTGCTGTAACAAATGAGCACAGCAACATGAATTCATCATCTTATAGTGCTGGAGTTAAGAAGTCCACAACGGATCTCATGGGACTAAAATCAAAGCATTCACAGGGCTCTGTTCCTTTCCGGAGGCTCAAGGAGAGAACCTGTTTCCTTATCTTTTCCAGCTTCTAGAGCAGGGGTCCCCAGTCCCCACACAGACAGGTACTGGTCCACGGCCTATTAGGACCAGGCTGCACAGCAGGTGGTGAACAGCAGGCAACCAAGAGAAGCTTCAACTGTATTTACAGCCACTCCCCATCACTTGCATTCCTGCCTGAGCTCCACCTCCTTTCAGATTAGTGGGGCATTAGATTCTCATAGGAGCATGAACCCTATTGTGAACTGTGCATGCAGAAGGATCTAGGTTGGGTGCTCCTTATGGAAAACTAATGCCTGATGACCTGTCACTGTCTCCCATCACCCCCAGATGGGACCATCTAGTTGAAGGAAAACAAACTCAGGGTTCCCACTGATTCTACATTATGGTGACTTGTATAATTACTTCATTATATATTATAATGTAATAATTATAAAAATAAAGCATACAGTAAATATAATACTCTTGAATCATCCCAAAACCATTCCCCTCCCCACACCATCCATGGAAAAATTGTCTTCCACAGAACTGATCCCTGGTGCCAAAAAGGATGGGGACAGCTGTTCTAGAGACTGCCTGCACTCCTTGGCTTACGGGCCCCCTCCATCTTCAAAGCCAGCAATAACCTGTCAGGTCTTTCTCATATCACATCAATGTGACATTGATTCTCCTACCTTTCTCTTCCACATTTAAGGCCCCTTGTGATTACACTGGCCAACCTAGATTATCCAGGATACTATCCCTGTTAGGGTCAGCTGGTTAGAAACCTTAACTCCTTCTGCTCTCTGAATTCTCCCTTACCATGTAACATAACAGGCACAGGCTGCAGAGATTCAGACCTGGACATCTTTGGGGGGAAGTTACTCTGTCATTCTGGCCATGGTCAGAATCCCTTCGCCAGGGTCTTCTTCACACAATGCAGCTGGAAGAAACTTTCAAAAAGCAAGTCAGTCTGTGATCCCTTATTACACTCTCTGATTGACGTTAAGAAAAGAATCCGGAACCAAATTACCTAGGTCTGGGCTCTCTGGCCTCTGCCTTTCCATTGCCTCATTTCAGGCCCCTCTTTCCTCCTGTCTTTCCTCCCAACCCACAAATGTCAGAGAGTCCCTGTCCTCACCTGGTCCTGTCCTACCACCTGCCTTCCCTGTCCTGCCACCTGCTGTGCCCACTGTGTGAATTACCCCTCTCTTCCCTCTCCGTCTGTCACATCTTCCTCAGCCTCCAGGTCCTGAGCAAGTCACTTCCTGGGGGCAGCCTCTGAGCTCTCTGCCAAGCTGCTGCCTCTCCTTCTTGCATTTGCAGTGACTTGTTTAACAACTAATCACGTAAGTGAAAACTGCTGTGGGGATGGTGTCATAGGCAGAGTAATGCACCCTCAAAAGTGTCCAGGTCCAAATCCCCAGAACTAGTGAATATGCTACCTTCCATGCAAAAGGGACTTTGCAGGTGGCATTAAGTGAAGGATCTTAAAATGCGGAGATTTTCCTGGATTATCTCAGTGGGCCCACTGTAATCATAAGGGGCCTTATAGGTGGCACACAAGAGAGTCAGACATTAGAAAAAAGAGACATGGCAGAATCAGAGGTTGGAGTGAGGCACATTGAAAATGAAGGAAGGGGCTGCAAGCCGAGGGATGCAGGTGGCCTCCAGAAGCTGGAAGAGGCCAAGAAACAAATCTTTCTCTGAAGCCTCCAGAAGGAACCAGCCGCACCTTGATTTTAGACATCTGGCCTCCAGAATTGTAAGACAATAAATTTGTGTTTTTGTGAGCCTCAAGTTTGTAGTAATTTGTTACAGAAGTAAAGGAAAACTAATACAGACAGGAACTGAGTCTGTGTCTGCTCAACATGGTATCATCCAAGCCCACAGCAGTGCTTCCCATAGAGTGGAGGTTCATTAAGTATTTGATAAATGAACGAATGAGCCTGGCAGGAGATAGTGAATTAAACCCCCAGCAGACAGACTGTAAGAGCTCCTGTTCTTCACTGTTCCTCATGCCTGTGCTTCCCCAATGCTTTCAATTCCCAAAGGAAGAAATATGGCAAAACACTTCTCAGAGTTGGCTGTGAAAGACAAAAAAAAAAAAAAAAAGGGTTGGGGGGAAGGTTAGAATAACAGGCTACAGGGGTGGTGGGAGGGGTCCGGGAGATGTCACCTACCATACTAATCTCAAGCCAGAAGGGACCATGGTTCACAGTCAAGGCCTCTGGTACCAAAGAAGAGACTGCCCGGTGGCAAGACTCTTCCAGGCTACCCAGCCTATGGGGCGGAGCAGGGAGAGTTCCCAGGACCCCTGGGTGGGTGGAGGTGCCTTTGGAGGGCCATCGTCAGGGAATCCCGCTAACCTTAGTGAATGCGGGACCTGCCAGGCCAGGCTGAGTCTGCCTGGACAGGCCGTGTGTCGGGAGGGCAGCTCTGAAGGCCCTGCTGTGCTGCACGCACAAATGCAAGGAGCTCTGACAGCTTTTCCTCTCATAAGTTCAAACTCAGTGAACCAACAAAGGAGGTGTGATATGGCAGGAGGCGGGGGAGGAGAGAACCAACTGGTTGTGGGGGGAGGCGTGGGGGTGAGCAGGGAATTCAAATGTTTCTATAATGTTTATTTCCTAAAAAATAAACTGAATATGACAGAATGCTAACATTTATTAAATCTAGGAATGGGTTATATAATTCTGCAAATCTCTAAATTTTTCTGCGTTTAAAATCTTTTTAAAAGAATAGAAAAATGGAGAAAGTATTGTTTTCTGATAATGTATTCATAAAGGAATCACACTAATTCTCTCTCTCTCTCATGCACACACACACACACACACACACACACACACACACACGTTTCTACGTAGGCTAATTGTCCATTCCTGTCTCCTTTTCCTCCCATCACTAAAATAATTTTCTCTGTACATAGAATTTATATAATCACAGCAGACTTAGTGCTTTTTAAAAATTCAATGAGTTTTCTTATCAATTTAATTATTTCAACACATTGTTCAAGTTAATTAACTTTCATTGAGTTGATTTACTTTTATAGAAACAAAGATTTTTAAGCTCAGAAAAGATTTTTAGAAGTCACCAATATAGAAATGAATGTTGTTGAAATTCTAGTTGTAGAAATATTTATCTGTATTTTCCAATCACCCTACCAGCTACCACCTAGACATAAACTCTTAATGGTTTGTATATTTCCTTTTGATCTTTTTCTTAAAGCAGAGGTGAAAACATGTGATTTATAGAAATGTGTATTCTTTTTTCCCCTTAACATTGCATCACAAGCATTTTATCACACCAGTGAAAACTCTTCCTATGCAGTGTTAACGAACCTTTAACACTGATTTTAACACGTGTACCATAAATTGTCTCCACTCCTCGACATTTAGCATGTTCTATTCTTTCCCTATTACTGTACTGCTGAGACAAACATCTTGGCCTATGAATCTTTGACCCCAATGATGTTTATTTTCTTAGGGAAGTTTCCTAGAATTGAAACTGCCCTGTGTTACTGAGTGAAAGGGCATACAAGTTTTTAAGTTTCTTGATATCAGCTGCCAAATTGCCTTCTAGAAAGGATGTAACAGTGTCATGTGGCCACCAGAGTGTCTGTGCGCCAGTCAGTTTGGCAAGAATTTAGAAAATCTAGTTCATTGGTTTAATTTGCTTTTCTCTGATCGCTCGTGAACTTGAACATTCTCCCCCAACTGTCTTGAGCATTTTCATGTCTATTTTTGCCTGTTTGTATTCTTTGCCCACATTATCTCCGGATTCTCACTGTTACTTCCAGCTTGTGGATATGAGCCCTTTATTTACTAAGCACACATTATCTCCGGATTCTCACTGTTACTCCCAGCTTGTGGATATGAGCCCTTTATTTACTAAGCACACATTATCTCCGGATTCTCACTGTTACTCCCAGCTTGTGGATATGAGCCCTTTATTTACTAAGCACACATTATCTCCGGATTCTCACTGTTACTCCCAGCTTGTGGATATGAGCCCTTTATTTACTAAGCACACATTATCTCCGGATTCTCACTGTTACTCCCAGCTTGTGGATATGAGCCCTTTATTTACTAAGCACACATTATCTCCGGATTCTCACTGTTACTCCCAGCTTGTGGATATGAGCCCTTTATTTACTAAGCACACATTATCTCCGGATTCTCACTGTTACTCCCAGCTTGTGGATATGAGCCCTTTATTTACTAAGCACACATTATCTCCGGATTCTCACTGTTACTCCCAGCTTGTGGATATGAGCCCTTTATTTACTAAGCACACATTATCTCCGGATTCTCACTGTTACTCCCAGCTTGTGGATATGAGCCCTTTATTTACTAAGCACACATTATCTCCGGATTCTCACTGTTACTCCCAGCTTGTGGATATGAGCCCTTTATTTACTAAGCCCACATTATCTCCGGATTCTCACTGTTACTCCCAGCTTGTGGATATGAGCCCTTTATTTACTAAGCCCACATTATCTCCGGATTCTCACTGTTACTCCCAGCTTGTGGATATGAGCCCTTTATTTACTAAGCACACATTATCTCCGGATTCTCACTGTTACTCCCAGCTTGTGGATATGAGCCCTTTATTTACTAAGCCCACATTATCTCCGGATTCTCACTGTTACTCCCAGCTTGTGGATATGAGCCCTTTATTTACTAAGCACACATTATCTCCGGATTCTCACTGTTACTCCCAGCTTGTGGATATGAGCCCTTTATTTACTAAGCACACATTATCTCCGGATTCTCACTGTTACTCCCAGCTTGTGGATATGAGCCCTTTATTTACTAAGCACACATTATCTCCGGATTCTCACTGTTACTCCCAGCTTGTGGATATGAGCCCTTTATTTACTAAGCACATAGCCCTTCATCTATTCTACATATGAAAAGCGTTTTGCTCCGGTTTGTCTTTTGCCTCTTAATTTTGCATATGATGCTTTTGGTGCATGGACAGTAGTTTACGTAGTTTTATCTATTGATCTTTTCCTTTCAGTTGAAATAAGCCAAACAACAACAGTCCATGTAAAAACATAACCCAAAACTTCAATTTGAAATATAAAGAACCACGTGGTCATGTGGCTCACACCTGTAATCCCAGCACTTTGGGAGACCAAGGCAAGAGGAGCCCAGGAGATTGAGGTCAGCCTAGGGAACACAGCAAGACACTGTCCCTACAAAAAGTTAAAAAACGAGCCAGGCTTGGTGGTGCATGCCTATAGTCCCAGCCACTTGGGAGGCTGAGGCAGGAAGACTGCTCGAACCCAGGAGTTAGAGGCTGCGGTGAGCTATGACCACACCACTGCACTCCACCCAGTGTGACAGAGCAAGGCTGTCCCTAAAAAAATAAATAAAAAGTAAAAAGTAAACATAAAAATATAAAGAACCAAAAACAGGCAAGACGAAACCGGTGACCATTTAATTTTCTGACTCACTTGAAATGTGCTTTGGTATACAGCAGAAAGTGGAAACTCTCAATTGGCTTTTTTCCTCAAATAGCTAATAGCTAACACCATTCGTTGAACAATAGTTTAATTTCCACAGTGATTTATTGTCTGTTATTTATTTATTTATTTATTGAGACGGAATTTTGCTCTTGTCGCCCAGGCTGGAATGCAATGACGCACTGCAACTGCCGCCTCCCGCGGTCAAGCGATTCTCCCATCTCAGTCCCGAGTAGCTGGGATTGCAGGCATGCGCCACCATGCCCGGCTAATTTTGCATTTTTAGTAGAGACAGGAGTTCACCATATTGGCCAGGCTGGTGTTGAACTGCTGACCTCAGGTGATCTATACACCTTGGCCTCCCAAAGTGCTGGGGTTGCAGGTGTGAGCCACTGTGCCCGGCCAATTTATTGCTATCTTTATCATGGATTATATTTTGTTGTGTGCTAGTGTTGCTATTTGACAACAGTGGATACCCCTGCTCTTGAAATTCTCCCTTTCTGTGGTTTCTCCCAGTTCTCGCTGAATAAAATGCTTCCATCTCCACTGCTCTTCCATTTCCAAAGCTGGCCACCAAGTATGGAGGCTCCCTGGGGCTCTAGCCTGGACCTCAGCTCCCGTCGATCTATGCTGCTCCCTGTGCTGTGGCCTTCCCTCCTGCTGTGTGTCACTGCCACCCTCTTCCTAATGATGCCCAGGTCTTGACATCCAGCCCACGCCTCTTTCCTTAGTTCCTGACCAACTGCCTCCCTATGTCCTGTGTAAAGAGACATCTCAAAATCAATCTTTCCAAAATTGCATGTGTCACCTATTCCATCAGAACTTTTCTGGCTGGTTTACAGGCTCAGAGTTTGGGTTGAGTTTCTTCGAGGGTGGTGTGTGTGTGTGTGTGTGTATGTGTGTGTGTGTGTATGTGTGTGTGTGTAGGGGAGTGTATTATAAACATGCACCGTAGCCATCGTAGTAACAAGCACCTTGCAAGAGTGCAGGGAAGACCAGAGCCCAGACAAGTTCTCGAGGTCACTCAGTCCTGCTCCAGTCACAGCAGCTTGGGGCACCTCAGCAGAAAGAACCCACCCCTTCACACCAGCAATCTGCCATCAAAAGGACTCAATCTCTCCCTGAGTCTGCCCTGGCCTCTGAGCATAACTGGCTCACACTTTCCCTCTGCAATCACATCACTAGTCTACACAAGGACTCTTCTTTACTTGTAACTTGAGAGGCCCATCTGACCCATCATGGCCTCCATCCTACCTCTTGGCTTCTTTCACCTTCAGCTTCCATCAACTGTGTCATTCTTTCCATTTCTCAGTTCAAATTCTTGAGCACAGGAATCTAACCAACCTTGATCCTTTCACTCCAGACCATGCAGGTTAACAATGCTGATACTGCTTTACATCTGTATTGGAACTGAATGGTTAAGTGGATGGATGATGGGTGATGGGAGCCAGTTTTCTCACTTTGGGAACAGGACTTCACAGATAAGCCAGAGGGGCCAGAGGCTTTGCTTCTCCAATGTCTTGACTCCCCTGTTGTCTTTTGGCTTTCCTAAGGACCACTCTCTAGACAGAGTCTGTCTTGTGACCCTTTCAGCTGTAATCTACTACTACTACTACTACTACTACTACTACTACTACTACTACTACTACTATTATTATTATTATTATACTGGAAACTGCTAGTGTGGTTATAAGGTATTGGGGAGGGAACATATTCTATGGATGTAACCTTCACAAGTGATTTTTAACACCTGCTTCCCCCACCCCACCCCACCCTGCCCTTAGGCCCTTAGGGGAGTTGGGAAAGCCAGTGTGTGCTGAGTTAGGGAAAGGCCCCATCCTCCAGGTGAGCTAAGGCTCTGGTGAAGTTTTTCCTGCAGTACTCTCCTTTGTTATGGAGAACACACTGGGTGTATTCCACAATGGTTACTTTTCCTTCCCCTTACCAGAGCCAGAATGGGTGGGATCTTTCTTGATTCTTCATCATGAGATGATGGGGTCCCTAAAGGTAAAACCCACAGAACTATGGCCCCCCATCTAAAACTGCAGCCCCCAAGAATTTGCCACTCTCATGCTTGCCCACACTCAGCCTCCGGCAATTCCTTTAAATTTCCATGTAAGCATTCCTACCAGAGTCGCTCCAGCAGCTTCTGCTCCAGGGAAGCAGACCTCAGCTAAGATCTGTGGATTTGCCTACCTCTCCAGATTTTGAAGTGGCAGTTAGCCCTGTGACCTCAGTTCTTCAGTGGGTCCAAGAAAAGTCATTGATTTTTAGGATTTTTAGGGGGAAGGGGCTTTTATCTTCTTTGAGGACAGGAGTAACAATTTCCAAGTTCTTTACAGGTCAGAGTTGAAACCAGAAGAGATTTATTTTTCAGGAGGTTTTCAAATTTGAATAAAATTTATTTAATGGTTATAGGACTATTTAACCATTAAAGAAGTTGAATTTGTAACTTAAAAGTTCCCCAAGAAGAAATCTTGCAGGCCCAGATGGTCTCAGGGGATAATTCTATCAAACATTGAATAGTCCTATAGCTTAGTTTTTTAAAAATGCTCCACCTGAGTGACTTGACTCCTTTGTTGTAGATCTAATCTTCTCTTTCCATTACCACACATTTTTCATTGTAAACTAAAATATATTTCTAGTTTGTATGTCTACTTATGTATTTCATATGATCCCAGTACTGACCACTAGAATATGGGTTACAATCATTTTAGCCTTGCACACTTCTTACTTAAGCACCAAATTCACTTCATATTTCAGCATATTTCCTTATTCTTCCATTTGAAGCTTTATTTTTCTTTTCCATATCTTTCTCTGTATATTTTGTGACTTTGCTGATAGAGTTTGAAACACATACAGAAATAAACAAATGAGCCATTATACCAATTTAGTTTGAGAGTGGCAAGTGCAGCTCTGTTGAATTTTCACCAGCATCAACTTTTTTTTAAAAAGTCACTAGTACAGGCCGGGCGCAGCAGCTCATGCCTGTAATCCCAGCACTTTGGGAGGCTGAGGCAGGCAGATTATGAGGTCAGGAGTTTGAGACCAGCCTGGTCAATATGGTGAAATCCCATCTCTACTAAAAATACAAAAATTACCAGGCGCGGTGGTACACGCCTGTAATCCTAGATACTCAGGAGGCTGAGGCAGGAGAATTGCTTGAACCTGGGAGGTGGAGGTTGCAGTGAACTGAGATAGCGCCACTGTACTCCAGCCTGGGCAAGAGAGCGAGACTCCGTCTCAGAAAAAAAATAAATAAAAGTTAAAAAAGTCACTAGTACAACTCTTAGTCACTCTCCTGCTTTACCATTCAAGGGCTGGTTTCTCTAACAATCTATATGTGTCTATGGAGGGCACCATGGTTGCCCTAAATCATAACTGGTACCATGATTTAAACATTGCACTTGGGATCTGTGAAGGCAGAAGCCGTGTCCTAATCCTGAGCTCCCTGTCTCCCTCTCTGGGCTTTAGCACAGCCAAGCAAAAAAACAAAACAAAACAAACAGAAACCTGGGCATGATTTGGAGCAATCGTTACATTAGCTCTGCCCTAGGGCCAACAAAAATCTTGGGAGGTCCCCAGGCCAGGGTTCCCAAACCAGGCTGTGTATCCAGGTCACCCAGGAAACTTGTCAAATACAGATTCCTGGCCTTTGGTCCAAGAGAGTCTAATTCAGAAGACGGGACCTCAGAAGTTTTAACAAGGTCTCAAATGTCGTTCTGCTACATTACCAGTTTTAGAAACCTGCAATCCACTGCATTCCTCCGTCTGAGGAAGCTACCTGAGCAGGCTACCTGAACAGGTCTCAGAACCTGCAAAAGGGCTTCTTTTTCTATAGATTTTTTTTCTTTTTTTTTTGAGATGGAGTCTTGCTCTGTCACCAGGCTGGAGTGCAATGGCGCGATCTCTGCTCACTGCAACCTCTGCCTCCCAGGAGATTTTTTTTTTTTTTTTTTTTTGAAAAATTATCTTTGGTTACTCTTCCCTGGTGGGATTCAATTCACAAACTTATGCATTCAGCTCCTAAGAATACTACAGCCCCATTCAGAGGCTGGAGTCACAACAAGAGACGAGAAGTGTGCTTAAGTTTCTGGGTGAGCAGTGTGAATGTTATTGTGGTATAATGGGTCCCCAGGAATTTTTAAAGCAGCAGGTGGAGATGCTGCTGTATTCACTGGACCTAGGCCTGGGTATTTTGATAGGTGATGCACATGACCCAGCTGAGTAGGCCAGACTCTCCCAAAGCAGTGGCTTTTTACATATCCCACTGATACCTCCCTTAGGCTCTCACTGACATATCCCTTCTGATTCCAAGTTCATTTCTCCAGCCTTGCCTCATTTAGTGCCCAACTTTGGAGCATGGCACTCATGTCCCAGTATTTGCTGGGCAAGCTCCCCTGTCCAGAGAAGAACTTCTGATGATGGTTTTTGCCAACAGATAGAGCTTGTCAGAGAAATTACTTTTCCATCTTTTTTTTTTTCTAGTCCGGATCAAATTCACAGAAAGCAGCACCTTCTTCGATCTCTTTTCTGTACTTTGTCCTGCCCTTGGTCTGTGGGAGCAGCTGGTGCCCAAAGGTGAACTCAGTTTGATTACAGAACGGTGTTCCCAACTGCTCTAGGAACCTGGAATGGAGTTCGAAGGAAGTGAGACTTGTGACTGGCTTAGTCAATTCTTAGATGTGTGGTTCTGCCCCAGAGGGCTGTCATTACTTAATACCAGACACAGCCACACCCTGCTTCCACGGTGGAGCACTGCTGAATAGGTGCCACGAAGCAGGGAGGCCAAATTCCATGGGGCCAGGTCTTTAGGTGGTCTCCCTTCCTCACCCTCTGGGAATAGGATATCACATGACCCTGCATTCTCCTGATAACCACCGAGAAGCTGGTTATCCTGGAGCATGATACCTTTGGGCAGGCAAGTGGCCCTCCCACTTTCCTTTCTGAAGTTATTTCTCAATCTGTCACCCCATCAAAAACCAGAGTCCTAGCACTTACCCATTCCCAGAGAGGACAGTCTAGGTTGTAAGACTTGCTTTCTTTTTATCTCACCCTCAAGACTACAACGTATGATTTTGCAGTCTGTATACTGCACCATTCCAGGGTGACACCATTTATACAGACTGAGATAAATGATGCAGTGCTCTGATAACCTTAATCCTTCTCATTTCTTGTCTCACCCCAAACTCTTCTGACTCATTTACGTCATGTGTCTGTACCATAGGTCAGCAAAGTCTGACTTACAGGCTGGCCACATGGTTTTGTAAATAAGCTTTTATTGGCATAAAGCCACACCCATTCATTTACATCTGGCTGCTTTTACACTAAAACAGCAGAGTTGAGTAGTTCCATCAGGGTCCCTATGGTCTGCAAAGCCTGAAATACTTACTATCTGGCCTTTTATAGAAAATGTGGGCCAACCCCAGCTCTAAATGGAAGGGATCCAGCATCTTTATTCTTTTATCTAGTTGTCCAAAGCCCCAACCTGTTCCATCTGGCCTAGGGCCTCCCCAAGCTCCAAAATCACCAAGGAAGTCAGACACACCTAGATTTGTGATAGGCTTTCATCTCTTTGCAAATCAACCTTTCCAGGCTCTGTCTCCTCATGGGGATAACAGCACCCCTCATGGGGTGTTGTGAGGATCAGCGAAATGGCCTATGAGACCCTCAGCTGGTTATTCAGTACATCTTATGTGTGGGGAAACTGAGGTCTGAGAGGTGATTTCTGACTCCCAGGGTTGTTGAGCAGGTCAGAGGAGAGGGGTCACGAGAATGCAGGTGGCATGCAGCCATCACCCACTCGGTGATCGATGTCTTTGTTTCCTTTCTTTATCTTCTTCCTCTCTCCTTTCCCTTCTCCCAACTTACCATCAAGCCTTCTCTCCATCCCAGTGTGAGGATGAGGCTAGGGATCCCTGACAGGCTTGGGAGGTGGACAGGGCATTTTTGACAGATGTTTGTGGTCATAAAGGTCTCCCCGATGGCCGAAGGCTGAAGTTAGGAACATCAACTCTCACCCTGGAAAACCCTCGCACTTCTGAAGGAGTGGCCAGGCCTGGGAGGCCACATTCTCCACTGCAGGCCCTGCCTCCCTCTAACTGTGTCACCTTTACTCAGGTGATGAGCTTCTCTGCCCATGGGGCCCCTCAGGGAAAAGCCTCCAGCTCAGGACGGGCCACAGCTCATCTCAAGTCCACAGAACACCCAGGGCTGGCGTAGGGGTGGGGACTTCTGTTCTTTGGCCCAGCATCTCAATTCCTTGCCATGGCTCCTATCCCTTGTTCTGAAAAATCCAGAACTAACCCCTCTGAGCTTTATCTGACCACTCAGTAGTGAGAGGATAAGGACACACAAAATAACTACAAGGTCCAAAAGTCAGGTGGGAGGAAAACCACTGAGAAGGTTGGGTATGGATGAAGCAGTGGAGGGGAGGGGAGGGGAATGCAGAGTGTTTCATTTTGAACCATAAATCCCAGCACACCAGGTACCAGGTTAGCAAAGCCCTGGCCTTGTCCCTATGGGACAATGACAGCACCTGCTCTCATTCCCCAGACACTGAGAAAGGCAGGGAGCTGGACCCAGGAGAGCTGCTGAGAGCAGGGCGCTGCCTCCTCTGTCAAGTTTACCAGCATGGTGGGAGGTGGCTGGGGGTACAGAAGAGGGGTTTCCAAACCTACCAGAATGCTGGCACCGGCAGTCTAGACATACCTGCTAAGACTGACCTCGGATCATTGCCTTCCCCGGGTCCTGATCTCCATCATACTTCCTAGAGGAGCTGGGACAGAGTGAGCCCTCAGCCCAGACTTCTCTTTATAGTATATAAACAATTGTGGCCATTACTTTCAATGGCCAAAACTGCATTTACTTTTGCACCAACCTAATACTTTCTCTCCTTTGTGCCCCCAAACTCTTCTCTCCTACAATCAAACATCTTCAGGAATTCTAGGCCTCATTTGAGAAATTCAGCATGATTTGGTTCAATAATTATTCAGTGAGTATTCATGCTGAGCCGGACATGAGCAGGTGTTTCTACTTAGAGGTTTCAGCATCACATCAAATGCAAACTAGATTTTCTAGAAACTAAACACTGCACATTTATTCAAATATATCCAGTGCTTTAGTTTAAGACAAGCTTGTCCAACCCATGGCCTGCAGGCCACATTCAGCCCAGGATGACTTTGAATACAGCCCAAAACAAATTTGTAAACCTTCTTAAAGCATTATTAGATTTTTTTGCATTTTTCTTTTAGTTCATCAGCTATCGTTCGTGTTAGTGTATTTTATGTGTGGCCCAGGGAAGCCAAAAGATTGAACATCCCTGGTTTAAGGCTTCCTCTCTGCTTTCACACCTCACCATCCCCCATTTTCTTTCTTTTCTTTTTTTTTTTTTTTTGAGACGGAGTCTCGCTCTGTCGCCCGGCCTGGAGTGCAGTGGCGGGATCTCAGCTCACTGCAAGCTCCGCCTCCCAGGTTTACGCCATTCTCCTGCCTCAGCCTCCCGAGTAGCTGGGACTACAGGTGCCAGCCACCTCGCCCGGCTAGCTTTTTGTATTTTTTAGTGGAGACGGGGTTTCACCGTGTTAGCCAGGATGGTCTCGAACTCCTGACCTCGTGATTCGCCCGTCTCGGCCTCCCAAAGTGCTGGGATTACAGGCTTGAGCCACCGCGCCCGGCCTACCATCCCCCATTTTCATGATGACCTACATCCTCCAGAAAATTCAAGAAATCCCATACCCATAAGCCCTTCCTTATAAGGTGACTTTCTTGGATCAGGGTCTCTAGTAGTAGCGCCTAAGACAAGAATTCTTGTATATTGGGTTTTGGGGGCTCTCAAGAAAAGCGAGGAGAGAGAAATAGGCTGGAGTGAGGGAAACAGCTAAGTAAGGATGTAATTTCATCTGGAGTCTAACTTAGGCCAGTCCCACAGGTGCCCAGGAACATGAATTGCACCAGAGACTGGGTCCCACGTGGAGGCAAGAGGGCAGGCTTTTTACACCCACGTGTCAGTCAATGGTCAGCTGCAGGGGTGTGATCTCCCAGGTGAGGAAGCGCCTGTTTGGCCAAGGGCAATTCTGCAGAGGAAACAGCTATGAGCCACTAGGGGACACCTTCCTAACAGTTGTGGGTAGTTGCACCAGCCCCGTAAAGAGCACCAAGGCATCTACTGACAGCACCCATTCATGGTCATCAGAAAGCATACTGCAGAGGGAGAGATCCCTGAATTACTATTCATCCAAGCCCAGCATTCCACAGACAAGGAAACTGGTGCAGACTGGGTGACTTGCCAAGGCCACTCAGCTCATTGGTTGGGGCACTGGGACAAGAATCCAGACTTCCTGGCTCTCAGACGTGGTTTTGCGGAATGAGCCCCGAAAAAATAGTAACAGTGTTAATGAATTGATTCTCAATCATGTCATCTTAAAGACATTCTCTGAGGGACCTAACATGATGTAATCACCACCCATGTGCACACAGATTTTAAAATTTATGCCAGGATGGTTGTGAAAATATGTACCCCAAATACGGTTTTTTCCTTGAGTAAAGGACATTTAAAGGGAAGTACTGTACTATATTTACTCCTCAAGAGAGAAATGTGACTCAAATGTAAATTGCTGCTGATGGCAGGACTATGACAACAATCCAGATGTAAAAGGCAAACACAAGGGCGTCCTGTGGAAAATTTTCTTCTGGAATGTTTAAGCTGTTGTTTTATCTTTCATGACACGACATTTTGACCTTTTAATATGCAAAACTGCCAAACCCATTTTACAATGCAA
Organism: Rhinopithecus roxellana; assembly: GCF_007565055.1. Taxonomy (NCBI): domain Eukaryota; kingdom Metazoa; phylum Chordata; class Mammalia; order Primates; family Cercopithecidae; genus Rhinopithecus; species Rhinopithecus roxellana. The sequence goes on along the minus strand of NC_044549.1, from coordinate 197,287,368 downwards.
ATTAAAAACAACCTGTTAATGGCGCCAAACTGTTTTTTCAAAACTGCTTTTATTTGTAGCAATTCATATGTTCATTCAACAAATAGTGATTGATTATATGAGAGCACCTGACACCAGGTACTGACGCTTATGAGCAAGACACCTTGTCAACCATAGGGAGGCTGGATGAGGCTTTATATAGCTCAGACGTATGACCAAGTCTCCCTCGTCTGACAGGCCTTATTATGAATGAGTGTGGTAGTAAGCTCTAAGACGGCCCCCCCAGGGATCCCAGCCTCCTGGTGCTCACACCCTTGTGAGTTCCCCTACCCCTGAGTGTGGATGACACCTGTGACTTCCTTCTAACCATCAGAATCCAGCAAAGACCACGGGATGTCACTTCCATGATTACACTGCACAAGGTTGTAACTGCTGTCTTGTTGGTTTACATGCTTTGATAAAGGAAGTGGCCATGCTGAGGAGGTTCACATGGAAACAAACTGAAGGTGGCCTTCAGCAGATGGACAGCTACGAACTGAGGACCTCAATCCATCAGGCTGGAGGGAACAAATCCCACCAACAACCACATAAGCTTGGAAAGCATGTCCTTCCTCACTCAATGAGGAAGCCCAGCAGCCCTGACCATCGCCTTGGCTCCAGCCTTGAGACCCCAGCCCTGGCTACCATCTTGACTGCAGCCATGCAAAGATCTTGAAGCAGAGGACCTAGCTCAGCCATGCTTGAATTCTTGATCCGCAGAAACCATGAGATTATAAATGAGTGTTGCCGTAAGTCACTAATTTTGCAATTACCTTTAAATATTGTGCTTACCTTTACATATTTAAATCCATTAAAAAAAATAATTTGTTCTAATCAATCAGTATTTAAACATCCCCTGCCCCTCAGTCTAACAAGACTTTAAGCTTGCATTTTACTTTTCTCTTACCTCTTGACCATCTCTTTTATGTTGCTGAAATTATAAAATTTTAATGTGTATGATTTTTAAGTACACATCTCCCCTGTATTCTTTTTGTTTGTTTAAGACACAGATTTTGCTTCCTTGCCCAGGCTAGAGTGCAGTGATGCAATCTCAGCTCACTGCAACCTCCACCTCCCTGGTTCAAGCGATTCTCCTACCTCAGCCTCCCAAGTAACTGGAATTACAGGCCCATGCCACCTTGCCTAATTTTTGTATTTTTAGTAGAGACAAGGTTTTATCATGTTGGCCAGGCTGGTCTTGAACTCCTGACCTCAATTCATCCACCCACCTCGGACTTCCATAGTGCTGGAATTACAAGCATGAGCCACCGTGCCAAGCCCTCCCCTCTATTCTTAATGGTATTCCAAAAATTATTAAGCTTCATAAAGAATATTAAAGACAATTTTTTTTAATGTTTTACTGGGATCATTTTTTGTTTTGTCTTGCACCCACCCCTTTTATTGAATTGAATGCTTTCTTTTTTCCAGAAAAGTTCACGAGTGGAGAGTCTTCTCAGCTACCTGGGCACGTGGGTTGTGCAACTGCACAGGGTTCTGCATTCAGAGGGGTTCCACACTTATTTTAATGCTCTGCAGTTGCCATCTTGAAATTCTTAATTTTTTTTTTGAGACGGAGTTTCACTCGTTGCCCAGGCTGGAGTGCAATGGCGCAATCTCAGCTCACCACAACCTCCGCCTCCCGAGTTCAAGTGATTCTCCTGCCTCAGCCTCCTGAGTAGCTGGGATTACAAGCATGTGCCACCATGCCCAGCTACGTCTGAGTGTTTGCATGTTCAAGAACACTGTTATTTTGTTCTCACTCTTAATGATAAACAGAATATAGAATTCTAAATTCAAAATCATTTTCCTTCATACAAATTTAGAACTTTGTAGACAGTTCTCATTTGGAAGATAAACTGTTGAGTGCCAGTCTGTTGAAACTTTCTATGTCTCCTCTGGCAATATGTAGAATTTTCACCTTAGCTTTAGCGAAGGATCCTTGGAATTCTTAAGAGGTTGAAATTATACTAGGTGATATCTGTGTATGAACTTTCTCCCACTATTGCTGCTCACCACCTGGGGCCACAAGGAAATTCACTTAAAAAAAATGGATTAGGGCTGGGTGCGGTGGCTCACGCCTGTCATCCCAGCACTTTGGGAGGCCAAGGTGGGTGGATCACGAGGTCAGGAGATTGAGACCATCCTGGCTAACACGGTGAAACCCTGTCTCTACTAAAAATACAAAAAATTAGCCAGGCATGATGGCACGCACCTGTAATCCTAGCTACTCAGGAGGCTGAGGGAAGATTGAATGATGAGTCTAGGAGTTCAAGGCTGCAGTGAGCTTTGATCGCACCACTGTATTCCAGCCTCAGAGAAAAAAAATAAAAATAAAAATAAATAAATAAAATAAAAGGATTATTATTTTCTATTCTCCATTAAAACAAATCAAAACAAAAAAATCTTAAAGTCTCTCTTTCTGGACTATCTATTAGATGGAAGATAGATCCAGGAAGTCCAAAGTCTCTCACTAGTGTTTTGCATATTTTCTACTTAGTCAGCAAGGTTTCCTTGACTTTCCCTTCCAGATTACCTCTCCAGGTATGACTGCTCTCATCAGCCAAGAGTATTCCTTAGGAGAAGGCTGGTGTGAACTAGTTAGCAGCCAACACCAAGAGAAGCTGGCCCAGCAAAGGTCATCCAGGTGGGGCACCAACAGCATTGCTCCAATAAGTTAACTGAGCCTTCGGTTCCTCCTCTGTGAAATAAGTGTACCTTTCCCATTGAGGTTTTAGAAGGATTAAATGAAAGATTGTTCCAAAGCTCCAAGCATGCAATAAGTGTTCCATAAATGTCATTTCTTATAAAAGATGAACAGAATTTAATCACCAGCTTCTAAGTCTTTCATTTCAAATGCCACCTCCTGCTTCAGCTTTCCTGATCTCCCAGGCCAGATGCAATCTCTCTCCCTCTGCAACAATACAATATGTTTACTTTGCAGTATAGTTAACAAGAGCACACAAAGGAACTATAGACAGAAATAGACTCCTAAATAGCTTATGATCCAGTAGAAAGGAGTCTACACCTTACTGATTTTCATTTCTGGAATCCCTGTAGCATGGAATACAGTGCTGGCCTATACTAACATTTATTTGAGCACCTCTGTCATACAGCAACTTGTAATCATTCTGAACATATCTTCTGTCTGGCTAAGGCACTGGTAGCTTTGTGATATCTCAAAATTTGGCTAGACAAATTATCTACCTTTGTCAGCCGAAGATCCTGCCCACTCCAACACATGGCAGGCCAACCCTACACTATTATTGACATTTGGCAACACTATGAAGAAAGAAATACAAATAAAAAGAACTCTAAAGGGAATATTTTGGTTCCAGTGTCCTGGCTGACTACTCATTAGCTGTATGATCCTAGGCAAGTCACTTAACCTCTCTGGGCTTCATTTTACTCTTTGGTAAAATGAAGATGGTTTTTGGAGATGTATCTCAAATCTACTCAGTCCTATCCCTCACTCTCCCCATAAATGCATGTTACCCTTAGGACGAAATCCAAAATCTTTTAAGGCACAAAGAACAGATGGTAAGGATGAAATATTTGTGGCACCTTTTGTAAAAGTGCTGTGATTTCCCTGTCGTCATCTGCGGGATGTCGTTGTCCTCCAATCATCCAAGATGACCTCCTTTCCACTTCTCACACATCAAGCTTCCCGTCGTATATTCTCAACCTCACCACGAGGTCGCTACTGTTATGCATCCTTTTGGGGAGGAGAACTACTGCTTTCCTCCCCTTATTGGGGAGGAGAACTACTGTTTTTCCACAAGGATGGATCTCCTGGGAGCTCTGTCTCAGGCTGTTATGGTTAGAGTCACCACAAACACTTTAAAAGTTCATATTTGAAAATACACCAGCTTATTATTTGTTACTCCTTGCTAAGTCTCTCTGCCAGCAAACATGTTAGAAAACAGGAAATCCTTACTTTTACACGGGATTCTAATCCGCTCAGCAGATTAAAAAGAGCAATTTGTAAGTGCAGTGATTAATTGCTGAGGGAGGGCCTCTGAATCTTTCTGGCACCCAGGAAGTGCGCAGGCTTTACGTGTAAGGCTCGCTGGTGTCCACTCTGGGCGCTCAGGCCTTGTTCTTTCTTCCTTAGTTCTCAGATCTGTTAGTGGAGGTTGCTTAATAGGTATGTGTGTGATACCTGATTTACTTAATGGTTGGCTCCTGTCCCCACAGTCAAGGAGTAATGAACGATGAGGCAGACATCGCAGCGGTAACTAACAGTCACAGAACAGTGATGCTCAGAATTCCAGGTCCCACTTCATCAGTCTCTGGGTAGTAAATAAGTCCCTTACTCATGTCATCTCATTATTACCAAATTCCTCCTTTATCATTTTTTGGAGAGCAGAGGTGTGGAGGAAGCGTATCAGGAACATCACCTCTTAAAGAGTTATTTATGGGTTAGCTTTAGGGAACCATGAATAGTTTTCATCAGCAATGAGGAAGTTTAAAAACACTCATCACTCAAGACTGTTGCTGACTTGTTCATCACTCTTATCCTGTAGTTGGTGCCCTGGTGTTTTGAATGATGCAGAATATTAGGGTACTTTACTATCTGAATTTGTTAGAACACTAATTTTCCCAATTTAAGAGAATTTGGCATTTTTCAAGAACTTTGCCATGTTGCTTTTTCTCAGCACAGCACTAGGGCTGTTAGATTACAGTGAACCAGCATGGCTCCAACCATAAATATGAATTCAATCCCAGAGAGGACAGAGCCCTCAGGAACAACGGGCCAACAAAACGTTGCAAGCTCTAGAGCCACTGGTGGGCAGAGCAAGGACTGTGAGGTCAGCAAAAGTCAGAGAAGGGCTTACAAGGAAGCTGTTTCATAGATGAGACAGAAATGGTGGTTTCCAGACAAGATGCTGATAGCAAACAACATTTTCATTCCAGCCACATTTGGGGCCTCATTCTTTAAAAGTAGTACAAATATGACTGGGTGCGGTGGCTCACGCCTGTAGTACCAGCACTTTGGGAGGCCAAGGCGGGCTGATGACCTGAGGTCAGGAGTTCAAGACCAGCCTGACCAACATGGCGAAACCCTGTTTCTACCAAAAATACAAAAATTAGCCAGGCATGGTGGCGCATGCCTGTAATCCCAGCTACTAGGGAGGCGGAAGCAGAACTGCTTGAACCCGGGAGCCGGAGGTTGCAGTGAGCCGAGATTGCGCACTGCACTCTAGGCTGGCCAACAAGAGTGAAACTCTGTCTCAAAAAAAAAATAGTAGTACAAATACAACACCATTTTTTCCTGCATTGGCTAATTCTCATTTACATTTCTAGAGTAAAGTGAAATATCTATAGATTGCTAGATGTGGCCACAGAAGGTTGATGGTAGGGTAAAGTACAGAAATAAAATGTAAGCATTCTTTCAGCATGGTAAACTTCCAACTAGCCAAATCTTGAGGGGCACTGGGAAAAGAGATTCTCAAAGTCTGTGATCCAAGAGTTCTGCTTCCAGTACAGTGGAATAAGGTCCAGTGGGGACTAACCCACCTGCTGGTAACTATAAAGTGGCCAATATCAAGAAACAACCACCTGAAGACACTAGAGAATGAACACAAGCAAAGAGATTCAGGAAGCGAGTTCACATTTGAAATAGAGACCAGCATTTTCACAGCTTTCAGTCTGAGGGAAGGCAACTCAGGGTTTCAAGGTGGGGAGAGTTGTGGCAGAAAACCAACAGCCCTTCTGGCTTCAAGAACCAGAATGCAGAGTTCAGGGCAGCCACAACCACTGCAAAATGAGGGAGGAGTCCTGGAAAGGAGAACCAGAGAGGGCACCCCAAAATCTGGATATTATCTCTCCCCAAATTTCTGCAGCTAAAGTATTAATAATTAAACTGAGAGTTCAAGTGCCACCAAAAGACAGCATATGTAGTTAACGTCCAAGCAAATGAACTGCCCGATAAACCACAAAACAAAAAAATTGAACACTCCTGTGTCAGATATTGAGGGTGGGAGTGCTTGTTAAAATGTAGATTCCCAGGCCCCACCCACAGAGCTGCAGAATTAGAATCTCTTGGGGGGTAGTGCCTCAAGTCCGCATTTGCAACAAGCAGCCTTGATGACTCAGGCACACTAGAGTTTGAGCCTCAGTGCTCTGTGAGTTGGCACAATCCACATCTCATGCTCAGATGTTTGCCAAAACAGGCTGCACTTGAGGGCGCGGTGTTCTGAATGGCTGTCAGTTGCTGGCATCTTTGGTGTTGGCCAAATGAAGCTAAGAGGTCATTCTGCAACACAAAGATGCTCCCTCCTTCAGGTCATCACTGAAACTTTGATAAGGAAGAGGCCATCCAGACAGGACAGCTGTCCCTCAGCAGTCTCCTGCAGGCCAGCACGAGAGTCCAGTCCTTTCATGGTGTTATCCTCAATGCCTGGCTTCCCTCCTCTGCCATCTTTTTCTCTCCATACCCCCTGACCCTGGTGCCCCTCCCACCCCATGGAAAACAGTATTTTCAAGTCTTGAACAGATGTATGTTAAAGATCGTTGGGACATTCGTAAGTCCCAACAGAAATACAGTAAGATGGTTGGCACAGGAAGGTGAAATACCAGTCATTCGTGTCTGGTATCTTGGTCTTAACATTTCATCATTTCCATTGCTATGATTTCCAATTATAAAAACATTCACAAGTTAAAAACTAGGAAACAGCCCTTAATGAACCTGACAAACAATGCACTTGTTTCCCACCCTGGTCATTGTGACTAATATTTCTATTTCTTTGGAGGAGGAGACAGGCCAGTTATTCAGGTTTTCAGATCTGTCCTGGAGACACTGTCCAGAATCATACAATGTGGCAAACCAGCTTAAGAACTCTCAGCCTTCACATCTGTTAGCCAAGTGACTCCTCTCTCAGATGAATACAATATTTTGATTTTTTAAAAAGTAGGATTGGGTTATTCTAAATTTTCAAACAACAGGTACCTCATGGAAATCTTTTAATCTTTAAGTGAACATACAGAACATTTTTTTAAGGATTAAAATACATGGTAGAATAACATTCCTTATTCATGTCACTTAGAAAACTACTTGGTAAGAATGTTTTAAATTTTTAAATCTTGGAGCTAATCTAATTAAGCCAAGCTACAGACAACAAACAGGCAAATAAACGCTAACTACTTCTAACTTAATATAATATTTTTAAAAATTAAGGAATGATTTTAGAGAAAACAGCAGAAGAGATATAATGGTGCATATGAGATGGCAAGAAATAGAGAGGCAGAGCTTAATATACAGAGAGATATAGAGAAGTATATATTCTAATTCAGTTGCCCCTTTCAACAAGAAAAAGGACAAATAAAAAGGGCAGTTTTGTATTGGGACTGTGTTTCTTAGTTAGGGAGAAGAGACAGACCAGTTACAGCTTTATAGCTCTATTTCCAGTACTTAAATTACGGAGACTCACAACCTGCCATACATTCAACACCTGTCCCACTTCCCCTAATCTGGATCTGCACATCGACACACAGACAACAGCACAGTAAGACCTTTTAGTTATTTTCCTACCTATTTCATACCCAAGATTTTTCTATATTTTAGTTTTCATTAAAATATAATGAATATGTAAGGATCCAACATTTACAAAAGCATATCCAACAGGAAGAATTGTCCTTCTCCAAAGCTAACCACTATTGACAAACTCATGCACATATTTATCCTCCTCAAAATGTCTATACATATATATGGGCGTGTGTATAAGTACATCTTTATATAACTTTGCAGACGCACTATTCTGTATGCATGTATATATTTACATGTGTGTGTATACAAGAATATTCTGTATTTTGGTAGTTTTGTTTTCCATTAAAGATATTTTGGAAATTTTCCACATTGCCACTTATATAGAGATCTACCTCAATCTTTAAGGCTGCATAGTACTCCAGCATATGAATGTAGCATAATTTAATCAGTTATATGTTTGATTGGTGACTTCTAATACTACCATATTGCAATGAACATCTTGTGGATGCCTTTGCATATTGAAGCTGGAGTATCTGTGGGATAGAAACTTGGAAACAAAATTGCTGTTAGTGGTGTGAAGCACTTACAATTTTGCCATATACAGTATTGTGAAAAGACTTGTCAAAGGGGTTGTACCTATTACAGCCCACTGACAGTATATGAGAGTTCCTATTTTTCCTTAGCCTTGCTGATAACATCACCCCAACCGAGCTCTCCTGCACCATGTTTTCCCCCTCTTTCTGCTGGGTTATTCACAAGGGTTCCCTCCAGCTATTACCTACTTTCTGTTTTCTTTATGCCTAGAGTTATCCATACTGGCATTATCCAATCTCTTTTCCTATTTTTTATTCTTTAAGTTTCTACTATGGAAATTCTAAACATGTATAAAAGTAGAGGAAATAGAATAGACCCTACATAAGCTCCTATGTGTGTGTCACCCAGCATCAACATAACATTCTGCTCATTTTATCTATTTTCTGACAACTGACTTTTTCTCCTGGAGTATTTCCAGGTAAATCCTAGTTAAAATCTCAACCATGAATACTACACCATGTACCTCTAAAGGTAAGGGTTGTTTTTTTTTTTTTAAATAAAAGTCGCTATACTTTCACCCAACAAAATTAATAATTCTTTAATATCATCTGTTACCCAGTCCATTATAAACTCTTCTCTAATTACTTCAAAAATGTCTTTTTAAGGTTTTTTTTGTTCAAATAAGTATCCAAACAAGGTCCTTTAAGTTTCTCTAAGTCTTAAAGTCCTACTAACACTTTTATTTTGCAGCTTCAATTTGCTGAAGAAACTGGAATTTTTGTCCCATGGCATTTCCCACATTCTAGATTTAGCATATTAATGTGCTTTTCAATCTCCTGTGTGTTTTTATTTATCATTAGATGTAGAGGCTTGATTAGATTCAGGTTCAATTTCATTTGTTTTAGGCAGTAATTCATCATAATTCAACATGGTATGTTGGGTTCTTGCTATTGCAACACAACAGAAGCATGTCTCATTGTTCCTTTTTCAGTAATACTAAGATTGAACATCGGGTTCAGATGTTATGAACCTGAGCCATCCAATAAATGCTTCTCATCAACTTTTTATTTCATGTTTTTCGCAGCTGGATCTGTTACTTCATTAGAGGTGGCAAAATGGTGATTTCCTAATCTTATCATTCCTCTCCTATTTACCTATGATTCTTACATGAATAAGTTTCCCTTATCAGGGTAACTTGATACACAAAGAAGTTGGGATAAATGATTCATTTTTCCCATGAGCAATTTTCAAAATATTGAATTGGTGCCCTAGAAACCTCCAAAAGTGACCAGTTCGTTTTTTAAATAGCATTATGATCTCATGGCCATTTTATATATTTCATGTTTCAACTCATTACTCTTTCCGATGCTCACATTAATTCATCTTTGGCCAATGGAAACCCCTTCAAGTTAGCTCCTGGGTCCTTTTGACACGACCGTACTCTGACTGCTGCCTTGCTTTCTGACACAAAATATTCCAGACTCATCTTGTCCTTTGCCTGCCGCCTTTTAGTGGGACAGTCTGGGTGCGAGGGTGGGTCTCACTATTGAGCTGTGATTATTTCTAGGCCTTTTCAGTGAATAAAGCTATGCAATAGGTATTTTTCAGAAATAAAATCATGATTCTTTATTATATTCTTGTGTCTCTTTTCTCCTCCGCTGAAAATCTTGGCCCTTGATTCCAATGACACAAGTAAATATTTGCTTTAACACATATAAATACCCAAATGATACTACCAATATCATTGCTAAAAAAGAAAAACAAACAACTATTGAATGCAGTTTAAGATTTATTTGTGGTTGTTTGGTCTATAGGATATATTTCACTAGCAAAGTATAGACAAAATACTAGGCTTTCAAGTCACTTGAAGTAATTCTTCTGTGGGTCTATACCACCAACTTGACAGACTGTTAATAAGTTTGTTTTAGTTTTAAGAGTTGCCTTTTCAAAAAATGTTTATTATATAAAACATTGACAGGGCCTCAAAGTAAAAGGTATGTAAGATACAGAAATAGTTCCCATCCTTGTCTAGCTCCCTACCACTACTAATAAGGGGATTATTTTATTAGTTATTGGTATAACTAATCCTTCTATTGTTTTACAAGAAAAGCAAATATATATATATTTTTTCCATTTGTCTCTTCGTTATACAACAGATAGCACACCATACATTATCTTCTGTACTTTACATTTTTCATTTCCAATATTCTGGAGATTTCTCCAGACCAAAACTACAAAAATAGTTCACAGTCCTTTCTACAGCTGTGTAGTATTCCATTGTATAGATATATCCTAGTTCCTTCCATCAATTCCCTATCAATGGAGATTTGGTTGGCTTCCAGTCTGTAGCCATTAGAAACAGTGCTGTAATCAAGATCTTTGTGCATATACCATTTCATATTCTTGCAAGTGCATCTCGTATGGATTCTTAGAACTGGGTCTGCCAGGTTGAAGGATATACTCGTTTGCTAGGTAACGAATACCATCCATAGGGATTTGTACTTTTTGGAGTGCCTGTTTCCCTACTGACTCAACAGAGTGCATTGCCTAACTTGGATTTTCCCCAATCTGACAGGTAAGAAAGGTATTTCCATTATTTTATTTTATTTTGTATTTGTCTTTTTACGCATATCCTCATATGTTTAAAGGCCATTTGCATTTTATTTTCTGTGAACTGTCTGTTCATATCTTTTTGCCTAATCTTCAGGTTCTTCTCAAAGTTTAAAATTCTTCATATGTGGGGCTACAATTAGCCCTCTGTGATAAATGCTGCAAATATTTTCAGCTATCCAAAAAAATCTTTCTTCTTCTCTGCCACCCAGGCTGAAGTGCAGTGGCTTACTGCATCCTCAAACTCCTGGGCTCACAATCCTCCCACCTCAGCCTCCCAAGTAGGTGGAAACCAGCCCAGGTACTTAAATTTTCTTTTTCTTTTTTCTTTTTCTTTTTTGTAGAGCCAGTCCTACTAGGTTGCCCAGGTTGGTTCTGAATTCCTGGTCTCAAGCAGTCCTTCTGCCGCAGCCTCCCAAAATGCTGGAATTACAGGCATGAGCCACTGCATCTGGCTGAAAATTCTTCTATAGACTTTTCTTTTTATTGCTTCTGAATTTTCAGTCCTAAGAAAGTTTTTCTGTCAGATTATACAACAATTCATCTATGTTTTCTTCTAGTTAGAAAGAGGGTTTCATTTTAAAAACTGGGTCTTTGATCTATTCAGATTTTATCCTGTGTACCCTGTGAGAAATCGAATCAATTTTATTTTTTTTCCCAGATGGTTAACCACACTTGTCTCAACACCATTTTTAAAGCCTTTTTCTCTGAATGAGATGCTTCCTTTATCATGTACTAAATTCCTAGACTTTCTCATATTGTAAACATGTTATAATATTTAATAGAGTTATCCCTCCTTCCACATTGTTCCTTTCTAGGCATCTCCCAGCTATTTTTGTTTATTCTTCCAGTACCTTGGTATAAGGAAAAACTTCTTGTTTTATTGAAATCAGGTATGGCTCTTTAAATATAAATATATATTATATATATGAATGACGACATTTCAAAAGTGTTCTGCAAATCATATTCTAAAACCAACTTTAGGCAACTTTTTTTTGGAATATTAGTCTTAGAAAAAAAAAAGAAGAAAACAGAAATCATCTCAAGGGAATGCATGGACACAGATAAAGCCATGTATGGCGGCCACAACACCCAGAGTAGCCTTCCCTAAGAACAGCAGCAGCATTTACTGAACATTCACTGGATCCATGGTCCTGTAGTTAACTATTACACAGAGACTGGTCCATACAAAAGACTTAAGAAAATACACAGCTGTCTTGTAGTGACTATCACAGGAAAATTTATTCTGTAAAATAAAACAAAAGTATGCTGCGCATAAGTAGGCAAAGATCAAATGCTGTAATAGATTTTTAAGAAAACATTTAGCACCCAATATATTTTTTGAAATATGAGGATTGTGAACTTCCCTTCTAGCTCAATCTTCACAAAATCACATATACTACACCTCAGGGTAAAATCTAACTTTAAAAAGAGTTACAATATCTTTCAAATAAAGCAAATTCAGTCTGTAGGAAAATAAAGTATCACTTGATATTCGGGTATATCTTTTTCTTGAATCATTTGGCACATCTGTGGCCAGAAACTCCATTCATTAAGTAAACCAAGGAACTTCTTCCTTCCAAGGGCTGGGACCAAATTTCCTGTGCAAAAACCTGCCTGTATAAGTGAAACCTGTCATTCTCCCAGCAAAGGATAATTGAGATTAGAGAGTGTGTAAAACAAAAAAACAAAAATATTACCCAAATTATTTGTACCACATACGGGTTTGAAACTTGGCCATCCAAGATACTAACTAAAAAGACTACTATTGGCTGGGTGTGGTGGCTCAGTGAGCCTGTAATTCCAGCACTTCGGGGGGCCAAGGCGGGAGGATCACAAGGTCAGGAGATCGAGACCATCCTGGCTAACATGGTGAAACCCTATCTCTATTAAAAATACAAAAAAATTAGCTGGGCGTGGTGGTGGCGGGTGCCTATAGTTCCAGCTACTCAGGAGGGTGAGGCAGGAAAATGGCATGAACCTGGGAGGCGGAGCATGCAGTGAGCCGAGATTGTGCCACTGCACTCCAGCCTGGGCGACAGAGCGAGACTCCATTTCAAAAAAAAAAAAAAGACTATTATTGTTCTTAAGGTAGAGAAATCAGACAATACATCTTGGTGCTCATGTTGCCTTCCTACACTAACCTAGTTAATCTGACAAGTGAGACAAATTATTCATTGGGAAGATGTTTATATCATGCTTCAGTATAATTTGTCTACTCTTTTTGTAGGGGAGAAATGTTGAAAACAGAACATTCAGTCTTTCTGGCAGTTAATCAACAGTGATAGATACAACCTTACATTTCCTAACAACTACAAATTCCCTAATTAACCGTTTTAAAAATGCAATAACAAAGCCATTAAACCACTATTTGCTCTAGTTCACTGTTTTTATTTACATAGCTACCTTTCTCCTGGACAAGCAATGTTAGCCAAAGATGCCTTCTTGATGACAGTCCTATTCAATTTTTATTTATTTTTTCGGTGAAGGGTTTTCTCAGCAGCCAGTGACCACAGTTTCAAAGAAGTTTTCCTCATTTTAAAACTGCAAGAAAATTCTACACTTGATGGTAGTTCCTAAAAAAATAGTTCAATCAACCTTTTAGAATTTTTGTAATATAACTTCAAGTATGTAATGATTTAATTAACACAATACTCTTAATAAACAATAACAACAACAAACCCAAGTGGTAGCTCATTTCTGGTGCCATGAGACATAATAGCACCACTTGTTTTTCTATTTTAGTGGTTAAAATGTATGCATTTTTAGCACCCATCTACAAAAGTTAGATGTTAATAAAAATATGACATTACTCGGCTTACTAGGAAGTAACAGTCTTAATATCCCCTTAAGTGAAGAAATTTGTTTCATTTGCTGCATCCTGGGTCATGGAAAAGAATAGTATGAAAGGGAGAAACAAAGAACACCCTTTTAGCTAAGGCTTTTCAGTACCTGAATCACTGAAGTATTGAAGTCATGTTCCTTGGAAGTGTAGAATCATACCACACATAGGAGGTTCCAAGGAGTTATGTTGTTATACACTGTGTATGTCAGGATAGACCACATTTAAAATGCTGACCATGGCTTAGCAGCCTTAAATATAAAAAAGAGGTAAACTAGAAAAAGTAATGATAGTGATCAACTCCCATCCTTTAACCAAAACTCTGCCTTGTCGCTCCATTTCAAAAACAAAGTGAAATATTCTAAACAACGGACAGATTTTTTTACATAAAAACACAATGAATTTAGATTAATATCAGTCATCAGACATAATAAATACATGATGGGGAAGACAAAGAAAATAAAGTGCACCTTTACAGTGTAAGAGACTCAGAAATCACTTCCTAAATTGGCAATATAAATTGCAATATAAAAAGTAACTGATTAGCAAAATTAGATTAAAAATTTTTCAGCTGAAAAATTAGTTTTTCAGTACATGAGAGGGACAAATAACCTTTTATTTAAAGGTATTAAATTTAGAGACTTGTATATTTTAATTTTGTGTAGGAGAAAGGAAAGCCATTCTTCTAGAAGGCACTAACTGGTTTAAATGTGCAAGTGAATTCCTCAAGAAAACATGTGCAAAGTATAGTCAAGAAGGTTGCCTGGTTCTTGTGTTGTATTCATTACTCTTCAGCATATACTACGAATTATTGCTGAACAACTGTATCAGTAACCAGGTTTTCCCATCAGAGCTTCAGTGTGTTCAGTCCACAGTGTCACAGATCTCCTTTACTTTCTGGTTGAATTCTTCTGGTTGATCTGCATATACATAATGTCCTGCCCCAAGAATAGCCTGGATAAGGAAAAGCATTCAGAAGGTTAGTGAGTAAAAGCATTTAATAAAACACAATAATATATAAGCAAAGACACTTAGTAATAAAAGTGAGAGCCACTATATTTAAATAAAACACATGATAAAAAATAACAATAATCTATAGTGACTATTAAGTATATCCATTAAAAGGATCTGAGAATAGAAAAATCTACTGAATTGAATCTACATACAATTTTAATATGCAAAAAACACTAAATTGACCACTAATAAAAGTGCCAACAGAGAAACTGAAAACAGTGAGACTGTGCTGCCTTGTGAGGTGGGAATTACTTTAAGAGCTACTGGACCAGTCCCTCTGCCCGTCTCTCCTAATGCTGTGGCTCTAGGGACAGGAAAAGTCACTCAGAAAGGTGGTTCATGGTTTGGACATGAAGATGTATGCAGGCCAAACCCTGCACCCAACACATGTGGTATCAAGTCCCTGACTGATACCTGAGGCTGCAGGTATAGCTTAGATGACCTGTAACACCAGGATGACCTAAAACCTCTTTTAAGGGAGATAATAAAACAGACTTCACTTATACCTAAAAACCCAAATCAAGTCACACACTTACTATTGTCTTCACATATGAATGTGGTCGTAAGGACTGGATGCTGGTGCCAGAATTGCCATCTATGCAGGAGCGGGCGCCAAAGATCACTGAAACTGGAATGTCAGGGTGCATTTTACCAATTCGCTGGAGCATTGGCCTTTTTGCCCATCCATAAGGAATAGTCATATTCTTGAAAGCTGTCTCACCACTTTTAACAGCAAGGAGAAAATCACAATGTATGACTTTTGGGAATGAGTATGCATTGCACTGTCACTTCTATCAAAACACATTCATATTTAGCTTTTCCAGCACTTAAGAAAAACCTCAGCTTAAATGGATAATAATTTATGAGATAGTGTAAAGAACAAATCTCACAGATCACTGTTAGATAAGCAAGGCTGCTGTATACTTCAGCTGATTTTTAAAAGTTTTCTTGTAAACCAAAATGTACAACCTTAATTTTCTGTCATTAAATTATTTATTGTGGAGATAGTTAAAAATATGTTTTTTCACCCTTATTTAAACTGATGTAGAAGGTAGCTTATCCCCAGGTTCACGGCACCAGCATTTCACCTGCAATGCCAAAACCATTACCAAGTTAAGAAACTCAGATAATATATTCTTGCAAACTCTCAGGATAGGTCTATTTGCTGTCACTTCTGCTATTCATTTTTTTTTTTTTTTTTTTTTTTTTTGAGATGGAGTCTCGCTCTGTTGCCTAGGCTGGAGTACAGCTACACAATCTTGGCTCACTGCAACCTCTGCCTCCCGGGTTCAAGCAATTTTCCTGCCCCAGCCTCCTGAGTAGCTGGGATTACAGGCACGCATAACTAAATTTTGTATTTTCAGTGGAGACGGGGTTTCACCATGTTCGTCAAGCTGGTCTCAAACCCCTGACCTTGTGATCTGCCCGCCTCGGCCTCCCAAAGTGCTGGGATTACAGGCGTGAGTCACCGCGCCCGGCCACTTCTGCTATTCTTACAGAACTAGAGAAAATTCTAACTTGCCTTTTATGAAGAATTCAAGTCTCACCACAAGAAAGGTAACAAACTAGGACTACATGAACACATGTAATCATGAAATAAGAGGACGTGAAGAGTAAAACTTAGACCATGCAGGAAAGGAATGATGTTCCTGGGGCAGACCCCTAAAAACAGCTGTTGGAGCAAGTCAATCAATGTGTTCACCTAATGCACAAGATCTGACTGCCTAGCAAGTCACAAAACCTCAATCTCTTGAGGACCTTAAACCTCTAGTCTCCCTCACTCTTGGCAGAGAACCTCTAACCTACTTTATTAAAAAGACTGAGGCTACAGCTACACCTATAAATAACTACCATGGCCTCAATCTTTTTAATAAAGTAGGTGTACATATTATCTGCCAAAAGCGAGGGAGGAAATAAAAGGAAGGGAGGCTGCCTCTGCATCTCACCTCTTAGCCTTTCATCCAAACCTCAGTCTTAGAAAGGATGAGATACCACTTCTCTGTCTTAAAGTGTGCTCCATGACCCACCTATGCAGAATCACCAGAGTATTTGTTAGAGATGCAGCCCAGAAATGCTAGTCTCAGTCTTAGAAATAAGCCTCAGGAGTCACATTTTAACAAGCACCCCCAATAATTTCAGTACATGACATAGCATGAGAACTGTAGCTCTCATCTTTGCATTCTCTTCTTGATGCTCCTCCTAGAAACTCTAGGGCCTTATCGTTTGGCCTCCTCCTAGTTCACCACTGTCGTCAGGCTATGTTTTCTCCACTGGTACTTTTCACCCAACATCCATAAGTAGTATTTGTACAAAATACATTTGGCCCTCTTGCTCCCTCTGCTACTATGCCCCATTCTGTCTCTCTCCTTCTAATCACTGTCAAAATACATGCAGAATCCCCCACTTCCTCCTCACTCTCTGCAGCTGCATTTCTAAGGCTGACCTACAGATGTTTAGAGTTGTTCAGGAGTACAATCATCAAATAGACTTGAAAAATACTACACAGCCTCTCCCATTCACTTGGGAAATTCAATACCTTTCGGTATAGTAAAGGATAATTCATAGTACAGACAACTATTTACTTTTGTTTAATCTGGCACCCTTTTTTCTTTTTTTGATGAAACATTCATACTCAGTTTGGGAAATACTTCATGTGAAATTCTTCAACTCTCAACTCAAACCATCTCTTGGAGATGCCCAAGACCAAGACTTCTTCAACTTATTCATAAGAACTTTGAGGGAAGAGTGAACATCTCACTTTTTAATCTGCCATCAGAACTCAGCACAATGTTTTATACAGTGGGTACTCTTAGATGAGTAAAATAAAATGTATTAGAAACATGTCCTTTTAAATTCAGTAATTTAACTACTGATAAAAATCTTCTGGACCACTGATATATTTTTTAAAAAGGCCGGGAACAGTGGCTCATGCCACTTTGGGAGGCCGAGGTGGGCGGATCACCTGGGGTCAGAAGCTCAAGACCAGCCTGACCAACATGGAGAAACCCCGTCTCTAATAAAAATACAAAAAAATTAGCTGGGCATGGCAGCGCATGCCTGTAATCCCAGCTACTTCGGAGGTTAAGGCAGGAGAATCGCTTGAACACGGGACGCAGACGTTGCAGTGAGCCAAGATGGCGCCATCGCCCTTCACCCTGGGCGACAAGAGCAAAATTCCATCTCAAATAAATAAACAAATATTAACAACAAAAAAAAATAGTCTAAAACACACACACACAGTGAATTGAGAAACCTAACCCTCACCTTGGAGTCTGTACATTACAGTGGTAGATGTATTCTGTCACAGTATCGTCTTCGAACATTGAAGAATACTTCCGTTTGAAATCAGGCCTTAAACGCTGCACTAGACTTAAACCTATTTAACAGGAAATTTAAAAAATGCATGTTTTAAATTATAATTAACTTATCAACTAAATAATACAGAAAGTTTTAGTGCTTGTCTGTGTAATGACTGTTATGTGCACACACACATATATATATGTATTCATATATATATTGTAGGTGGTAAAAAGCACACATTCTTATAGCTGTCCTCCTAAAGTTCCCCAAGGAAATATTAATATAAGAATTAAAGAGTATTGTATTTTGACTTGCAGATGTGCTTTAGGGCCTCAAAAACGTGTAAGTTAGAAGGCACTTTTGTAGGTAAATAAATTCTTTAAATGTGGCCAGTGAGTAGCTCATACATAAAATTAATGTTAACTTGTATTTCTTCCATAATTATACCACATTAACATCCAAATGAAGTAAACTAGCATATATAATTATTTCTGTGTGAAAATGAATTCAGTTTTTTCTTGGGACACTAGCAAGACCCCCTGCTAAGGTTATCCCTAGTGGTGCACATAGCCCCACTCTAGAAAAAGCCGAGGGCACCCGGGAGCAGTGGCTCACGCCTGTAATCCCAGCACTTTGGGAGGCCGAGGCGGGCGGATCACAAGGTCAGGAGTTTGAGACTAGCCTAACCAACATGGTGAAACCCCCATTTTGTATTTGTACTGAAAATACAAAAATTAGCCGGGGGTGGTGGCGTGCACCTGTAATCCTAGCTACTCAGGAGGCTGAGGCAGGAGAATCACTTGAACCTGGGAGGTGGAGGTTGTAGTGAGCCGAGATCGCGCCACTGCACTCTAGCCTGGGTGACAGAGTGAGACTCCGTCTCAAAAAAAAAAAAAAGAAAAGGATGGGCGCTGTGGCTCATGCCTGTAATCCCAGCACTTTGGGAGGCCGAGGCAGGCAGATCACGAGATCAGGAGATCAAGACCTTCCTGGCTAACACAGTGAAACCCTGTCTCTACTAAAAATACAAAAAAATTAGCCGGGCGTGGTGGCCGGCGCCTGTAGTCCCAGCTACTTGGGAGGTTGAGGCAGGAGAATGGAATGAACCCAGGAGGCAGAGCATGCAGTGAGCAGCGATCGCGCCACTGCACTCCAGCCTGGGCGACAGAGCAAGACTCTGTCTCAAAAAAAGAAAAAGAAAAAAAGAAAAAGCCCAGGGCAAGGCCCACAAGGGAAAGAGGATGAAAAGCAGAAGCTTTCCTCTAGTCACATTTTTCCATTCTGAGGCCCCAGAGACTGACTGGTCTCCCTTTCTGGTACCACTACCCCATTAACTCCAGCAAGGCTTTACTTCTCTACTGGTCCTCTCTTTCCATCTGTGATGAATTATACAGCTCCACCAAGAAATTCTGTCATGCAGTTGATTCTACATCACCTTCCCACCCGCAAGTGCAAGCAATAATAGGAGGCTGAGGGCATGGCTTTAAAGAGCCTCTCCTAGGTGTCTTCCCTTGCCCGTCACTTCTCCTAATTTCTCTTCATACTTTACTTTTCCCATAATTGTTATTTGTGTACCTGTGATCTAGTAAAATCTATTTCTATTTCAGGGCTATAAAGATTAAACGAAGCTCTTAAGTAGTTTACCAGAGGAGGACCAAGCATACTAAGGAGTGGCTCTACTGGGGAGGGCTGAAAGACTGCAGGTAGGCAAAATGTGCCTTCTGTAAGAGCACTGAGGCCGGGCGCGGTGGCTCACGCCTGTAATCCCAGCACTTTGGGAGGCCGAGGCGGGCAGATCATGAGGTCAGGAGATCGAGATCATCCTGGCTAACACAGTGAAACCCCGTCTCTACTAAAAATACAAAAAAATTAGCTGAGTGTAGTGGCAGGCGCCTGTAGTCCCAGCTACTTGGGAGGCTGAGGCAGGAGAATGGCGTGAACTTGGGAGGCGGAGCTTGCAGTGAGCCGAGACCGCACCACTGCACTCCAGCCTGGACAGCAGAGCGAGACTCCGTCTCAAAAAAAAAAAAAAAAAAAAAAAAAAGGAGCACTGAGTAAAGTGTGGTCACCAATTCAACCCCCATACCCTCCTCTAAGTCCTGCAGTCCCACTGCTCTCCCCATCCAAAGAGAAGGCACTAGGGCAAGGAGGGCCAGGGGTGGGCAAAAGGGAACAGCATTTACAATAACCTGCATGACAGTTAATCCCACACCCTCCTCCACACCCCCATGCCTCTTCTGTTTTCTTGCTAACAGAAGAACCCATCTTTCCTTTCTTTCTTTCTTTTTTTTTTTGACAGGGTCTTGCACTGTTGCCTAGGCTGGAGTACAGTGGCACAATCTTGGCTCACCACAACCTCCATCTACCTCCCAGGTTTGAGTAATTCTTGTGCCTCAGCATCCTCTCCTGAGTAGCTGGGATTACAGATGTGTGTCACCATGCCTGGCTAGTTTTTTTGTATTTTTAGTAGAGATGGGGATTTGTCATGTTGGCCAGGCTGGTCTCGAACCCTGGCCTCAAGTGATCTGCCCACCTCAGCCTCCCAAAGTGCTGGGATTACTTACAGGTGTGAGCCACAGCACCCGGTTAGAACACATCTTTTCTATAGTATCAATTAGGCAGCAGTGTGCTCAGGAAAGCAGGCCCTGGGAACAAGTCATGATTGGTCCATCACAGAAATTTCTTCTTTGCTGGTGGAAGGACTAGGAGTGCGCAGTCATAAGGGGAGGTTGGCTGGAGCCTTCCAGAGAGGACTTTCTTCCCTGACAAAGCATTATGGAGACAAGGACCATTTTCCATGCTTTTCTTTCTTTTTGCTCACAAATCAGGGTGCTGATTTGTGAGATGATGCTTAATGCCATGGCAGGCATCAAACCCCCGTGAGGAAAAAAGTCAAGAAAATCACAGACACAGACCCAAACCCTAACATCAATGAGCAAGCAACCAGAACAAGTGCTAAAACCTATCTCCAGTTTGCTTATTAAGGAAATAATAAAAGGCCTTATAATTTAAGCCACTTGGGTATTCAGTTACTTACAACTAAAAGTACTCCAAACTCATACAAGTTGTACAGGGGAAAGGCAGAAGTTTGGAACATCATTATCTGTGACAATGAGGGAAGGAAATTCCTATGGCTGTAGGGCTGAGAGAGAACTGCTGAGAATCAAATAAAATTCAGTCAGGGACTAAACATTGGTGCCTCAAAATATGGCCAGAAATATACATCAGGAGTCCCCAAAATGTTGTGGAAAAAATAACTTTATCGGCCGGGTGCGGTGGCTCAAGCCTGTAATCCCAGCACTTTGGGAGGCTGAGGCAGGCGGATCACGAGGTCAGGTCATCCTGGCTAACATGGTGAAACCCTGTCTCTACTAAAAAATACAAAAAACTAGCCGGGCGAGGTGGCTGGCGCCTGTAGTCCCAGCTACTCGGGAGACTGAGGCAGGAGAATGGCGTGAACCCGGGAGGCGGAGCTTGCAGTGAGCTGAGATCCGGCCACTGCACTCCCGCCCGGGCCACAGAGCGAGACTCCGTCTCAAAAAAAAAAAAAAAACTTTATCTTTCCAACATTCTGACATAGATGAGGGAAGAATCTGTGAGTGTGGTGGTACCTGTTATCCCCAGGGTAAATCAAATCAGGTTTTATGATCTACCAAATGGTATCATCAATTGGCGAAATGCTCTCCAATGCTCGCCAACAGGGCAACATGCTACACTTCTCCCAGGCCCTGGACTAGCAGACGTCCTTATATCCTCCCCAAAACACTCTGCTTGTCTGGCTTTTTTTAGAGTGTTGAGGACTAACTAACCTCATCCTCAGCATTTCCCTCCTTTTCTGCTTTGCTAATTATTTGTAATGTTTACAACATAAAGAGTCCCCTTTGAGGAGAAGAGCCTAGTTGCATTCGTCTTTGTGTAAGACATGGTACTTATTA
This sequence comes from Rhinopithecus roxellana, assembly GCF_007565055.1. Lineage (NCBI taxonomy): Eukaryota > Metazoa > Chordata > Mammalia > Primates > Cercopithecidae > Rhinopithecus > Rhinopithecus roxellana. The sequence goes on along the minus strand of NC_044549.1, from coordinate 197,265,629 downwards.
GAGGAAGAGGAGAAAAAGTAAGGGTTGAGAATTTTTTTTAAGATTTTGACTAACGATAGTGAACTCTCTTCTGATAATCTACAAACACCTTGCTTTCCTAGAACATAAGCACTCACCAAAGGGTCCTGCAATCCTTAGGCCAGCTAAAGGGTTAAAGGGAGTCAATGCTGCTCCCAAGGCTCTGATCCAAACTGGAATTGGTCTGTCTTGATCAGCAAGGTCTGGTCGTTCAGGGAAGCCCCAAGGTTCCACTAAAATGAGATGATTAACCCTGTTGGAGGAAAGAACAGATTTAAGTTCATTTGGTAAAATCACTCTAAGACTATAAAGAGCTAACATGATTTATAAAATAAAGGTAGAATGAACCACCTTCAAAAACCTTCACGTTAAAGACTAATGGCGGTACAGGTCGTATCATACTCTTATCCTGTGTAAACTTTTGAGATTCAGTAGGGTCTAAGCGGTGTATGGTAGAAAGAGGGCTTTATTTTTAATATATCTAAATGTGGATAATAAAAGATGTATAGAGTATACAACTGTGTGTTTACTGAGAAAAAGAAAAAAGGGCGTTTGTTATTTAAGTTACAATCTGGGAGATGATGTAGATCACTGGCCACTCAGAAAAATCCAATGGTTCCATTTATATCATGGCTGACACTGCAAAAATGGCCAAAGATCAATATCTCATTCTTTTTTATTTATGTTTTATATTTTATTTTATCTTATTTTATTTTGAGACAGAGTCTCGCTCTGTTACCCAGGCTGGAGTGCAGTGGTGCAATCTCGGCTCACTGCAACCTCTGCCTCCGGGGTTCATGCCATTCTCATGCCTCAGCCTCCTGAGTAGCTGGGACGACAGATGCCCACCACCATGCCCGGCTAATTTTTTGTATTTTTAGTAGAGATGGGGTTTCACCATGTTAGCCAGGATGGTCTTGATCTCCTGACCTCGTGATCCGCCTGCCTCGGCCTCCCAAAGGGCTGGGATTATAGGCGTGAGCCACTGCGCCCGGCCCAATATCACATTCTTATGAAATAGCCTCAGATACCAACAATAGTTATCTCCTATGAATCAACCATCCTAAAAATTTAAGTGAAGTTAAGGACTTAAAGTGGGTTCAAAAGTACTTTAAATTAACTTTTCATAAACATGAGGAGAACGTACTGTGGACTGAAAACACTCCTTAGTTTGGGATTCTAGAACTGTTGAAAAGGAACACGTCTATCTACCTTATCCATGATTTCATGCTATACTAACATTAGATTCTGTTCCCAATTCTTTCCCAATTTTCTTTTTCACTGACCAAGAGACAGAAAATCTTTAGTACAACTTCATATACAATTATTTCTTATTGTTAATCATTTTAATTCTTCCATCTTATGAAACTTCTTCCCAATGAAGGAAAAACAGAACTATCAGCAGTACTTCCATGTAGCTGCATCATACTTTACACATCATAAAGATTCTAAACAAAGTACAAAGATCCTTCTGAAACAATACAATGTTCAACTGTAACCAAACCAGCCAAGAAATGCCCGCCAAAAATCTCCCAAGGATAAACTGACAATGACTCTAAAGTCCCTTTCCTAAGTTATAACTGAAACAGAAAGGTAAAGAAACTAAAACATGGGCACAGATGGTACTATTCCTCATATAAAATCCATTCTATTATTGTTGTCAGCATGCATAAGAATGAGTCAGTAACAGGGCCATACTGTGACTGCTTTTTTTCAGACAGAAAGCTTTAGAGCACAGAGCTCTATGGTCCCTTGGAGAATATTGGGTGCAATCTTTCATCTTAGATAAGAAGGAAGCTGAGATGTACTACACGACCTGTTCTGGTATATAACATTAGTTAACACAGAACTAGGGCTGAAACCCACATTTCTCTACTCCAGCATACTAACAGATGCTGATAAGGAATCGGGCAGAAGGCTTTGTTTTCTAAAAATAGGCTAATCAACGTAAGTAAGATAGACATATTAGTAAAGGTAAAACTTAACCTTTATTAACTCTCAAGGCCGGTCCTAATAGTATACTCTAGATTTTACAGCATTGAGAACATATGTAGACTATAACCATAAAGATGTATGACGATATATGATAAATGAGTTTCATATAATTATGAAGTATGCCTTCACAGCCTAAAAATTTCATATGAGAACATTTTCTAATAGTGTATCAGAAAGAGGTTGGAAATGAGTGTTCTGCTTTGTTTTTTAATGGCAAAGACTATCTCTTATATTCTGACCACTTCCTAAATTCCTTTTTATTTTTATTTTTTGAGATGGAGTCTCACTCTGTTGCCCAGGCTGGAGCGCAGTGACGCAATCTCAGCTCACTTCAACCTCTGCCTCCTAGGTTCAAGTGATTCTCCTACCTCAGTCTCCTGAGTAGCTGGGATTACAGGCATGCACCACCACACCCAGCTAATTTTTGTATTTTTAGTAGAGACGGGGTTTTACCATGTTGCTCAGGCTGGTCTCAAACTCCTGACCTCATGATCCGCCCACCTTGGCCTCCCAAAGTGCTGGGATTATGGGCCTGAGCCACTGCACCTGGCCCTAAATTCCTTTAATTACAGCCCACAATAAGATGTGGGGTAGGGGAAGGAAGAGGCCTAACAGGGGTATGAGTGGAACTAACGAGACAGCCACCTAGTTGAAAGCAGCAAAGATTCATGTTAAGAAACAGCCACTATTATTCACTACTGACTTACTTCCCAAAGAGAAAAATGAACTCTTCATTAAAACATACCCTACCCTAAACAACTGTTAAATTTTTATCACAAATTTGTTAATGGATCTTGCTCAGTCTGCTCTAAACTCTTTCTGACCTGCCAACCCAAAAACAGGAGGACAAAGGAAAACTTGACAGAAGTCTCATCTGTCTCTAGGTGACTATTTTTGCCTTAGTTCTGGTTTGCCTTTTAAATATGATCTTCAAAATTTCATCCCTAGGTGAAAATGCCAGTTTAACAAAGTATGCAAAGTATATATACTAAGGCAGATGACCTTTCAGTTCCTTTTTGAAAAGGAGTGAATGTCCCTACAATTGCTCAGTTCTACTGTCCCTACAATTGATCAGTTCTATGTCTTCATAACCTAGCATGAGGCTTAGCACGTGATAGATGCTTGGTAAACATTTGGATTAATATGCTTTTCCACGTTTTCTTTTGGTCCTAGTCTATTAAGCATATACAAATTTTATAAAGTATAATCATAGCATAAGCATATCCAACTTGATTTTTCTGGTCCCCCAGATGACATCAGAACATCACTCCTATTTATTAATCTCATTATTCAGTAACAAAATCCATTTAGATAGTCAACAACCAGTCTAGTCTTTTCTAAATAAAATTATACTGTCTGGAACAGAAAAATAAATCATAAGCATTGAATATTGGCCACAAAATTATATTAATATATGTGTGCATGGGTGTCTGAAACAAGTTTTGTGGGGTGATACAATTGTATTTTTCTAATCCAAACAATATAGAAGGGCTATAGTAAAAAAAGTTTGAACATCATTTTTTAAAACTCTACAACATCTAAATTGTAGTTAACTGTAGTTATATATCATCTGCTTCTACTACATGTAAAAACCCCTTATTTTTGGTTTTAGGAATTTTAAATAAGATAGACCAAGCAAAGCACTCAGGTTAGTGGCTATCAAAAGGTAAATATTCAGTAAATGTAAGATAGTTACAGTAGCAAGAATAGGAAGACTACAAGAGTAGAATTTATTCCAGGGAACATGGAAAGACAGGTATTTATTCTTCAGAAGAGCTTGATCACAGGTGACTACAACGTTGCACCAGACCAAGGTCCCAGGCTATCTTCTAACCTCTACTTCTAGTAAAAATATTATCTCCTCACTTGATAGGAGTTACTGGGTTTTAATGTACATCTAAACTATAATTAGCTAAACCCTACTCTTTAATATTCCAGAGAGGGTTCCCTGCTGGGAATGTTAGTTCACAGTTAGGGTAAAGAATGGGTCCAACCAGACAGCACATTTGAGTCATCCTATTAGACATCCTTGTCAAGAACCAGAGACTGGTTTAAACCACAAGAAAAATAAAGAACCAGCAGAGCAGGAACAACAGAACAGCTCATCAGTTTTGAAATATAAAAAGGCATTCTTCTTAACGTTAGTCATTAGAATTGGCCTTAAGTTTGAAGATGGTGAGCAGAGTACATCCTTAAGGGCAAAGCAGTGGACAACACCTGTACCAACACACTGGGACCTGATTTCACTTGGTCTAAATGCTAACAAGGGTAGATAAGCCTGACCTTCATGAGATTTAAAGACAGCCACCAACTGGAAATAATGCAACAAGAACAACAGTCAGGTCAGGCATGGTGGCTCATGCTTGTAATCCCAACACTTTGGGAGGCTGAGTTAGGAGGATCACTTGAGGCAAGGGGTTCAATATCAGCCTGGCCAACATGGTGAAAACCCGTCTCTACAAAAAATACAAAAAAAATAGCCAGACGTGGTGGTGCACGCCTATAATCCCAGCTACTTGGGAAGCTGAGGCACGAGAATTGCTTGAACCCAGGAGGTGGAGGTTGCAGTGAGCCGAGATCGTGCCACTGCACTGCAGCCAGGGCAACAGAGCAAGACATTGTCTCGGGGGAGGGGGGGGGGGGCGGGAAGAAGCAAAGAAAGGAGAACAATCAGACCTAGGATCAAAGTGTATAAAGGAATTTAAGGAAAATAATCAGAAAGAATTCTAGTCATTGCACAAAGAAGCATTTGCAAAATGAAGTTAGCCCCAGGTACTTCCCATTGGCTCCAAGCCACCAGAGAGAGAAAAGGGAAGGCCTGGAGAACAACAAACTAAATAAATACCTTCAACTTCAAATCAAGTAGAACAGCTTTTCCTAGAACAGCAGAGGGCCAACAAAAATTGCTCAACTCCGTTCTGTACAATCAGAAGACAGAGCCAGGCAAAAGAAAAGTATTCGAGATAAAATTATTTAAAATCTTTTCACTAGAGAAATAAAGACTAGTCAAAACTTACTCTAATCTAACTTGGAATAGATCTCTTTGCTAAACACTTTCTAAGTTAAAGTTTCTATAATCTCCTTTTCCTTAGTTTATAACAAATATCTTCAAAATATAGATAGTCTTTTTAATGGGGTCCTGAGCAGCAGGGGCCAGAAGGAAAGGAAAATTAAAAGAGAAAAACTGGACCGGGTGCAGTGGCTCACGCCTGTAATCCAAATGTTGGCAAAAACTGATCAGCTTTTATTTGTTCTTTAGAGTAAGAATCCTTCTTAAACAAGTGCATTAAACTAGGCATTTTCATTCTTCTCCTCAAACTATCCTATAAAAATAACAAATGGAAGAATGGAGCTGCCCATAAAAGACAAAGACTGAAGTAGGTATGGCTTGGAACACTAAGTCCCAAAAAATAAAACAACGTTGTTTTTGTGTTTTTTCCCTCCATGCATTACACAGAAAGTAAGGAGCTGTCATTTTACTTAAAAGAAAAAAATAAAGATTACATTTGCAACACCTGAGGAAGCAAAGAATAAAATAACATTATCAGCTGGGTGCAGTGGCTCATGCCTGTAATCCTGGCAGTTTTGGAGGCCGGAGGATCACTCAAGGCCAGGAGTTTGACACCGGCCTGGGCAACATAGTGAGACCCCCCCATCTCTACATAAAATTTAAAAAATTACCCAGGCATGGTGGCACACCTGTAGTACTAGCCACATGGGAGGATTGTTGAGCCTAGGAGGTCAAGACTGCAGTGAGCCATGATTGTGCCACTGCACTCTAGACTGTGCAACAGAGTAAGACCCTATCTCCAAAAAAAAAAAAAAAGTAACATTCTCAAAGTCCACTTTCGAAAAAAAAGAGAGACAAAAGAGGCACAGTGAGTATAAGAAATGATCTGAATTTCATTTGATCTCCAGACCACTTTTCCCCTCCTCTTAGCGCTCCCCCCAGTCCCACCAAAAGTCTTTCTGAAACTCAAAGATTCACTTCAATCTCATGACAGCATAATAAAAATGCTACTGGATCAAAAGCAAGCTGGATGAGCACTGAGTATGTAGTTCAGTACCTGTTTGTTGATACCAAGCGGACTGCTCTGTTGCACCAGAGAAAGCATGTGTGTGCTGCAAAGAAGCTTCTCCAGCTCAGGTGAAACATTCCAGATCACACAGAAGGCAACCCTGACAACTACCCATCTGCTTAGTGGGAATGCCAACTTCAAGGCACACCAAACACTAAACATCACTTAATATGAGGTTTGCTATAATGGTGAACACTTATAGTACTCAGTCCTGTTTAATCCCGTTTAATGTTTGGATCCGTGAGTCTACTGAACTATTAACTATCAGATCATCTATGTAAATTTGTACAAATTTGCCCAACCAGGATCAAGAGAAAAAAATTCCTTTTAATAAAAAGTTAACAAATACAAGCAACATTATTAGTAATATGAATAAACATGTGGACAGCAAGACCAAAGGGCACCAAAGGAGACCATGCACCTTGCAGAAAAGACAAGAGATATTCATTTTTCCCTGTCCTCTCCATTTAAAGAGAAGTGCTTTCCAGGAAAGCCATACTGAAAAGCAACGAAGGAAAAAAGCTAGGGAGAAGGGGAAGCACGTGAGATTGTTAATTCCAGTCTTCCTATATTATATGCTACAATGGGGTATTAATCTGGTCTATTAGAATAGGGAAAAAATAAACTATAAAATTTTACTTTTATTTAGTAGATTTAACACACTTCTAAACTAACTAAAGTTGTTGGTTTAAATGGCTGGTCAATTTGTTTAATTCTGTAAAATATTCATGTATGTTATATATACATATATATGTGTGTGTAAATGTTAGAAGAAACATTCTAATACCTTTTTCTCACACATACATGTAGAATGATCTCTTTATTTCCACTGTATTCTGTTTTTATGACATAGTAACTTAAGATGTAGATTAACTGGGCAAAAGGCATAAAACTGAAATCTCTGCCTGTTTATGCTTGCATATCTGAAACTAATTTTTCTCCCAAAAATAAATTAGAAAGATATGACATGACCAGCTCTTATCTCTTGATACTTCTGTGCAAAATGGAAAGAGAAGAACAGAGAAAAGAACAAAAAATTATAAGCTAAAAGGTGAACTTAGCTTATAATTCTCTTTTTCAAAATCACCTATTCAAGAAATATTTACTAGGCAGCCACTATGTGCCAACCGTGGTGTTCTGACTGACTGGCCATAATCATGACTGGAGATATCTGAAAATCCAGAAAACATCATTATTTTGAAATTAACCTGTATTTAATAATTTAAGTTTTATGCAGAATATAAACTTGAATATTCAACACACTCTGTACAGTTCAAAATTTTGTTGGCAACCAGCCAAATTTAGACAGGCTAATTATTTCAAGCATTCTCATATCCATCTACTGCTACTACTTATGATTCTTGGTCCTGACACAGTACTCTAGTTTTATTTCTAGCATTAGACACAAACATTCAAAAACCATTTTCTAAAATATAATCAATCCAATGCAGGAATCACTAGCTTTGTTTTTAGATACCTTTTGCTATTCTCTTTTATAGATGTTTTTAAAGTGTTGATTCAATTCTGAATCCTGAGGCTTCACCCCCTATTTCTTTAGAGCAGTTCACAATTGAAAATGAAACTCTTACCAACTGACTTTATCAGTAGAGAGCTATGAAGGGTCAGGATTCTAAGACTTAGGGTTTAAAGACCAAGGTCTAGCCTGCAGAGTTCCATGTCACATCTCTAGAGAATAAATACCACAAGACAGACACAGACATAATACACACCTGATAAAAAACAAAGGAAGTTCAACTCCCACAAATAGCCCTGTTGACTTGTACCAGAAAGGCATCTACTTCCTTCTCCTTTCACCATAAATGCAGATAGGTGTTTGTCACTAACAGTAAGACACAATAAAAGAAAGTAACCCCAGCCGGGTGCGGTGGCTCATGCCTGTAATCCCAATACTTTGGGAGGCCAAGGCAGGCGGATCTCCTGAGGTCAGGAGTTTGAGACCAGCCTGGCCAACATGGTAGAACCCTGTCTCTACTAAAAATACAAAAATTAGCTGGCATGGTGGCAGGCTCCTGTAATCCCAGCTACTCGGGAGGCTGAGGCAGGAGAATTGCTTGAACCTGGGAGATGGAGGTTGTGGTGAGCCGAGATACCACACCACCGCACTCCAGCCTGGGTGACAGAGTGAGACTGGCTCGAAAAGAAAAGAAAAGAAAGAAAGTAACCCCAAAATGCCAACCAGGAGAAGAAAATTTGCGTTTCTTTTTAAAGAACCGGTCCACCAGTTGACAGGACTATTACTGTCTAACACATATAGGACCATGAGATCAGAAAAATCAGGTGTAAATGCTAAAGTTTAAAGAGTCTATAGAGAAAAAGTGGCTGTTCCAGAGGAAGAGAACCTCAGGTACAGAGGGCTGCTGCTTCACCCATCAAATTCTGTGTTGAACACACACCCAGAGTTACGCAATGGGGCGATCTTATAGGTATATACAGGGACTCTGAAACAACCATCATCCCATGTCTCACTCACAGACCTCAAAGTCAAAATCAGTTGCAATTTTGGATTTAAAAATCAGTCCAATGGAAAACTACACTGGCAACACGAAAATGCTGTATTCATTTTTTGTTGTTTCTTTCCAAAAGATGAGTGTTTCTCCTGTTTTCTTAGCACTTAAATGTGACCTTCTCTCACAGTAGTAACATGAATAACAGAAAATAGCATTTAAAAATAAGGTAAAGAGGCTGGGTGCAGTGGCTCAGGTCTGTCATCCCAGAGCACAGAGGGGAGGCCGAGTGGGGTGGATCACTTGAGGTCAGGAGTTCAAGACCAGCCCGGCCAACATGGCAAAACCCCATCTCTACTATAACTACAAAAATTAGCTGAGTGTGGTGGCATGCACTTGTAGTCACAGCTACTCGAGAGGCTGAGGCAGAAGAATCGCTTGGGCCTGGGAGGTAGAGGTTGCAGTGAGCCAAGATCACGCCACTGCACTCCAGCCTCGGTGACAGAGCGAGATTCTCTCTCTTAAAAAAAAAAAAAAGACAAAGAAAGGAGATGATGCTAGAAAGACTTTGAAGCAAATATTCATTAATTCAATGTTTTATAATGAGAAAGGTTAGGGTATGGTATAATAAAAAAACTCTGGGATATATGCTATGAAGTTATATTTTCTATAGTTTAGATAAAAGAAAACTAAAGGTTAGATGTTAAGTGATTTGCTCTAAGTCATAAAGCTAGCACTAGTACCTACATCTTCTAATCTTCTGGTTTCCCCTTACAGCTTACTATAACTTAGAAAACATTAGACAAAGCCTGCTGGATCCATAGATTTTTTTTTTTTTTTTTTTTTTTTTTTTGAGACAGAGTCTTGCTCTGCCCCCAGGCTGGAGTGCAGTGGCCAGATCTCAGCTCACTGCAAGCTCCGCCTCCCGGGTTCACGCCATTCTCCTGCCTCAGCCTCCCGAGTAGCTGGGACTACAGGCGCCCGCCACCTCGCCCAGCTAATTTTTTTGTATTTTTAGTAGAGACGGGGTTTCACCGTGTTAGCCAGGATGGTTTCGATCTCCTGACCTCGTGATTCGCCCGTCTCGGCCTTCCAAAGTGCTGGGATTACAGGCTTGAGCCACCGCGCCCGGCCAGATTTTAATGATAATAGTAACAAATAATTTTTACTTGTGGCTTAAAATTACACATTAAAGTTTCTACAGTTCTAAGTTTAACAAATAGAAAGCCCTTTCCCAAGCCTATGAATGTGTAGTACATGTAATAGGAAGATCTGACATGATTATTTCAACTACTATATTGGTCATCAGTTGTGGTGTGGTCTATAGGGTCCTTTAAGAGAATGTCTGCCTTGTAAGGTTCAGACACTAAAACCACCAAAGATGAGAACTAGAGTCTGGTACTTGGAAGCACAGTTTTAATCCCACTCTTCTGTCACTACCACTTACCTTGATGGGTACTTCAGCGAGTAAGCAGCAGCCAAGAATCCACCTAGGTTGTGCCCAAGCAAGATCATTTTGTCCAATCCTAGGGCACATCTCCACTCTTCAATGGATTCCACAAACTGATTCTCCACTTCTTCTGCGTCACTGTCAAACCTGGGTCTACTACTTCGTCCAAAACCCAATAGGTCAAAAGCATAGACAGGTCTGTTGGTGCAAAGATCTCCAAAATTCAGTGCCCAGAGACCAAGACCTCCTCCAAAACCATGTAGAAGGACAAGTGGAGTCTTATTTGAAATATTATGAGAGAACTTCAGTGTCCATATTTTATTTCCATTAGATATACGAACAGGTTCTTTTTTGTATGTGCAAGGGACACCTAATGAAAACATAAAAAAGAAATTCTGTTTCATTTTATTACTTCTGAGAAGGGAAGTATTCTCAGAGCAATCAAAAATTACAAACCATCTAGTATCCAATCTCATGATTTTAGCTTTTATTGTCAGCTATTTTTTAAAAGTACACATTTTATTGAAGTAAATCATTCTAAATGACTATGTTTTAAACCTAAGGCGGAAGACCTACCTCAGACAAAACTCAACTAACCTGCGGTCAAGGTCTTTGGCAAGTCATATTACCTTCTAACTTCTTTCCACGTCTATCAAATGAGGGTATTATACTCCTAGAAGTGAACAGGAACTTAGTGGCTACCGAATCCATTATTTTAAGGTCTCTAGCTTTGCAGACATTTTGTAGAATACTGTCAGGTGTCCTACAATTTCAAGGTGGTATTCTTTTGTTAACTTTGAATTGAAGTCAGACTCAAAGGCATCATTTTTCCTTTAAAAGTAATCATGAACTTAGGGAAGGATTAATGGTATCTATATTAAACACATAAGTGAAATATTAAGTCATTTCAAAGTTTAGTAGAAAAAAAGTTGACGAAGTATTGTAGGAACTCCTCAGCATGACACACCAGGTAACTTGGGTCCAACTCTAGTAATCTCCCAGAAAAAGCAAATAGTCACAATTTTAAAGATCAAAGCTCTTTTTTACCTTCAATGCTGTGGGACTAAATACTTTAAACACTCCCAAAAATTGCCTAAAAATGAAATTAAATTTGAAATTCACTTATATTTAACTATCAACTGAATAGCTGCATTTCAGATATACCCCTTAATTATTTATGCATATTCATATACAGTAGACAAAACACTGAAGAAACAGGAGTTTCTGCCTTTTAACCAAAGAAATAATCTCAGGTTTTATATCCATATAGTGGCAGCAAAGAAGAAACCTAACATTCATTCAGATTATTAACAGAGCACATGCCCTCAAGTTGGGGGAAATACCATTAGTTTAGAAAAGGGGCTGCTTTGGCTTCAGTACCAAGCCAAACCACTTAAGCATTTTGAACACATACGTCTTGTGTATTCCCATAAAAACCATCTGTAAAACTATCAGATAACTCATTCCACAGTAGCTTACTTTCATGTCTGATAAGCAGAGACAAATTCACATTCCTATTTGCATCCCTAGAACCAAAAGGAAGGGAATCAACATGTTTGTTAGATGCATGAATTGAGAGTCTAGCACCTCTTTTTATCTCCTGACAAGAATTTTTTTATTTTGGTATATCACAATGACAACTTTCTCAGTTTTGTAGAGAGCAAGTTTACCCAAGCACATGGAATAAAAGTTCATTATGTTAAAAATCTGTGTAATAACCAGGTGTGGTAGCTCACGCCTGTAATCCCAGCACTTTGGGAGGCAGAGGCGGGTGGATCACCTGAGGTCAGGAGTTCGAGACTAGCCTGGCCAACATGGCGAAATCCCGTCTTTACTAAAAATACAAAAATTAGCCGGGTATGGTAGCAGGTGCCTGTAATCCCAGCTACTCGGGAGGCTGAGGCAGGAGAACTGCTTGAACCCAGGAGGCAGAGGTTGCAGTGAGCTGAAATTGTACCACTGCACTCCAGCTTGGGTAACAGAGCAAGGCTCCATCTCAAAAAAAAAAAAAAAAAGAAATTCATGTAAGATGGCTAATTATCCCTTCCTAAGGATATATATATAGTTATGGTCACTGACTCCTGAATCATTCAAATGCACAAACAAATTCATTAGTGGTAAAGAGAACAAAAAACAGACATGTACAAACATCTGCACCTACATACAAAAATAACACATGAATGTGAACGGTACTCCTTAATCCACTCCTTTAAGTAGAATCAGCAGAACAAAATTGCACAATAAATACCACTGCTTAGAACTATACCCACAGATACCTTGGAATGCCCTGATGGTACAAGTTTGGATAAATTTTAGTGATCATAAGAAGGAAAAAAAAAAAGGCTTCCACACAACCATAAATATAGAATCCTAGAATGCTAGAACTAGAAGGAATTCTAAAGACCCCTTCATTTTACAAGAATCCTACCCCTTCATTTTACAAGAAATAAGAAGCTGAGCAAAGTGACTTGTCCAAGATTTTGTGGCAGATCTGGGCCTAGACCAAGTTACCTGGGTCCAGTCCAGTACTTTCACTATACAAGGCTGCATGCTCTGAAACACCTAGAATCTGTTCTGAAAGCATAGTCTCAAGCATAGTCAGGGGGGTGTCCCTGAGACTCTTTGAGGGGATCCAGGAAGTCAAAACTATTTTCATCATAATACTTATAATACTAAGACTTTGTATTTTTCACTCTCATTCTCTAGTAGGTATACCATCGTCCAGAAGTCACATATGTGATTACCCATCAGACTGAAAGCAGAAGCAGCAACCTTATGTCAAGCTAGACATAAAAGAGATTTGTAAACATGTAAACATTGTTACTCTTCTCATTACATATTTTTTGGAAAGTATTTTTTTTTTTGGTAGAAACTTTATTTTAATCTGTAATGGGTTTGTTACCATTATTTTTAAAGAAATTAATAAATTAACATTTTTGATTATTCAATTTTAATTTCTAATTGAATTAGAAATGGTAAATATTGATAATAAGCCCATAAAAAAATCTCCTTGGGGTCCTTACTAATTCAAGAGTATAACAGGGGCCCAAGACCAAAAAGTTTTAGAACTCCTACCTGCCAGCCCCCAACATTCATTTCTGTACTTTCTAATGACAAGGAAAAGGAAAAAAAGTTATCTTGCTAACAATGAACACACCACAAAATCTTATCTCTAGTTTCAGGGCAATGAGATATATCGGACCTATCTTAGTACACAGTTCATTTAACTTACAAGAAGAAAGCCTTACATTTTAACATCTTCTCTTCAGCTTCTTTAAGGTGTAATGTAGACGTAGGGCACCATGTAGGGAGCCAGCCAGTTAGCCATCCTGACCTAGAGCACCAAAAACAAAATACAAATAGGTGAGTTCATGCTCTTCTCAACTACCAATTGTCACACGCACAGAAGAAAGGCAGCACAGGAAATTTACTACCTGTGTGATGGTGAAGCTATGTGTGACAAAAGTGACCTAACATGCACAAAACATGGTGGTAAGTACTGGGATACAGATATTCAACTTCAGCCTGTGTACTTACAAGTAGATCTCAAAGTCTATCTTATTCATGGATAGTCAGATTCCAAATAAACAAAAAGAGGATAAAATGGGCAGAACAAGAAAACACAAAAAATACATTCCTCCCCACTGCAAGACAGCCTCTTATTGGAGTAGAAGTGCAAAAAAAGTTAAAGACCAGGAATAGATTCATTTGAATGATAGTTTCACAGTGAATATAAAAGGTACCTCTATAGGGGTTGAGAAAAGAGACGCCTTATTAAAATCTGAGATCTATCATTTTTTGGGGGAAAAAAGGCTTCAAATCTCATATGAGTAGTAACATACCCCTAACACAAATGTCAAGGGCTGGACTGTGTACAATCTCCTTGGGGTGTACTGGTTAACTGTTAATAGAAATACAAAAAAGCTTTGGGTTTCAGCAAACAGTAGATGAATAGAATGACCAAAGCATCCATCGGAAGACAGCACAACAAAAAACAAGGATGCAGATCTGAGGCAACTAGTGAAGAAAGGCTTGGGGGGACTGCAGCTGACATACTTTGTTTGTAGCCAACAAAGGAGAGGGTGAACCTCAACTCCTGGCCTGGCAGCTACAAACCAAAAGCTTATTGTAATAACCTGACATAATGTAGAGCTTCAGCAGTCATTTGACAGTTAGCAAGGGCTGGGTACATGGCTGGTATTATTTAAAATGAGAACTCTCTGATGAAAAAGAAATGAATTAGAAGAGGAAAAGTAAACTACTGCAGAGTCCAGATGAGAGGTAAGGGCCCAATACAAGGCTTTGGCAACAGGGATAGAGATAAGAAGATGTAGTCACATGTAGTCACAGAATATTTAAAAGGAAAACAGGTTGGATTTGATAATTGGTTGGATATAAAGAAGGTATAATAAGGATTCCCAGGGGTCTCTCTTAGGGTACCACTATAATGACAGACAACACAAGAGTTAGAATAGGTGTGAGTAGGAAAATATGTTAAGTTTTGGAAGTGTTGTGATCCAACACCCAGCTTTCTAACCTTTGTACATTCATCCTACAATACTTCCCTTCCCTGTAGAATTTATCTGGATATTATGTATAACAGGTACTCAATAAATAATGTTTGCTGAATGATTAAGTCACTCACAATCCAGGAGATTCTCAGTCCAAATTATCCCCGTTTCATAGATGTAAAAACTGAAGTTCAGAAATGTTAAGCACCAAGTCCAAGGGTATACAGCTAGTAAGTAAGTGACACAAGCAGAGATTTGAGTTTGATTCTGAGCCACTCCAAAGTGCTTTTTTCTCAAATGACTACTTTCCTTAAAATGTCTGAAGAGTTGCCCATTACCTACAGGATAAGTCTATATTTTCTTGGACCTGCACAGAAGGTACTTTGCAATCCATCCACAGCCTACCTCCATCCCATCTTTTCTTTTCCTTTATACATTGTACTTTTTCCAGTACCTCATAGCTCCCAAAATTTCACATGATTATGTGTCTCTATGGCTTTGCACAGCTCTTGTAAATTACCCAGTCTCAAGTAGTTCCTTATAGCAGCATGAGAATGGACTAATACACAGGCCACTAAAAATAAAAGAACTCATGATTTTTAGAGGTTAAAAACAATAAACTATCATTAAGGTGAAGCTCTTTTGTTCTTGACCAGCCATTAGGTCTATATTTAACCATAAAAATATGAACTAGTACCAACATGAAATTACTTACAACTCAATCTCATCCATTGTCTTAAACGAACATCTCTCAAACCATACCACAATTATTTGCCAGAGAGAATCAGAGGTTAATCAAAAAAAAATTACAGTGAAATGAAGTATAATCTACTATTGCTCCAATTGATATCACAGACAAATTGGGGCAAAGAAAAAACAAATGCATTCTTTGCATTAAAAAAGGATGCTTTTTTTAAGAAACAACATTCAAAAAATAATTCAGACACTGAATACCTACTATGTACAAAGCACCAGAATTTAAAAAGTTATATACCATCCTGTAATGGAAGAATCATGCCTACCTCCATCAACTTACCACTAACCACAAAACCAGCTTTCAAACAATGGGACTGTCCATGGATTTCCCTCTTAGTGACGAGCTCAACTCAGAGAAGGGGCAAAACATGTTTTCATGTTTGTAAGCTTACATTAAAAAGTAGGGATCTTCAACCATAAGAAGAGGCACCAACTCTTTTCAGGTTTTCAAAGAAGCATCTTCATCAAAACAGGTGATTTTTTTAAAGTGGGTTTTTTTCTAACAGAAAAATATACCTTTAACAAAACATAGCAATATATTCTCACCCTTAACGGAACTGTAAAGACAGCACTCGTCCCCTAAGCCCTGATAATGTTTCTGTCCAGTTTTACTTTAACCAGATGGTTAAATGTTTTACAGAAACTATCCTCTACTTCTTTGAGACACTCTACAGGATTGGGTGTTATACATATAATAGGCTCCAAGGAACACTTCCAATGAGTAAAAAGCAAGGGCCTATCGTTTCCATCCTTTAGTTGATTCCTGTTTGTTCAAAGGTCCCATACCTTACCTTGCAACTTCTATTGCTTCAATCCTCTAAAACTTACTCATCCAACTCTACCTCCTGTCTTTGGGGTAAATTAATCTCACCTTCAAAGAGACCCTTTGCCCCCTTCCCAGTGGTATCCTATGTCATTCAGTGTTGTTCAGCATTCCTAGGTTTAAATATATAGAAGACTGGAACTAAGGACACACGACTGAAGCTTGTCAGATATCCTGCCATTCTTCTGAGGTCACAAAATTCAAGGTAAAAACTAAATTCACACAGACCACCTATAAAACAATAAACTAGATTCAATGCCTCTTCCTCATAGCTTTGGAAAATAAATAGAAAAGCAAAACCTAACTTCTCTATTTTATTTAAGGAGATAAGCAATAAACACTATCATCCATCACTGAGGCCTAAATTCAACAGTGACCAAAGTGTCAACTATAACACAAAGAAAAGCCATTCACCACAGGAACTATAGCTTTCTAATAGTAAGCATCTATGAAATGGGGAAAGCTGACCAATGCAAGCCAAAAAGTTTTCTACACAGCCCCATCAGTTGGGCACTTACCTTATTAGCAAGGCAAAGAATACAAGCCCTAAAGCATCTATCTAATCACAGAAACAAAAACAAACAAACAAAAAAAAAGGATTCTTGTTTTATAACCATTGTAGTGTAAACTGAGAATCTTTTTAGTGAGCAGACTTTTGAGTAAGTTATAAAAGATCACATCAGAGGTGACAATTTTTAGGAAAGCCAAGTAAGATATGCTTAACATATTTTAATAGAGTATATTTTACCTAAGAATCTGACTTTAAGTATCCTGAGTGAGAGACAGACACCACTTTTTCCATTAACTTTTTACCTAATCTGTTTTAAAAAAATTACATTGTACTTATACCCTATACCATCAACACTTAAGATTCCTGGTAATCTCTGTTTTGTTCTTTAACATATCTGACTATCTATACTATTACCAAACCTGAATTGCACAATCTATAAATATTATGAAACAGTGAAAGAGGTTTCAAAGTATTCTGAAGAAAATATGCAGAAATCTGGCCAGTTTCCACACACTCTTGGCCACTTAAATAACATTTCTAATTAGGTTATAAGTAAAAAGGATTTCATTATATTAAAATTTTGTTTAAAATGGCCTCCATTCCTATTCTAGTACAGTTGAGACAGAAAAATCATATAAACTTACTATTACTCTTGATAAACTAATCTAAGCACAGTATTCTACCTCATTTAAAGAAACCATGAGGCTTTGATTTTTATTATAAATATCCAAATTAATTACAGGTATGAATATATATATTTATTTATATTTACACTTACATTTATCTGAGATACTTCCTCAACCAATGACTAAAAACTTCCAAATTGGAAATTGTAACACCTGGGTAAATAAAGACCTTTCTTGGGAATTGACTTTTTAAATTCTATTCTTGGGAAAAAGAAAAAGAAAAGAAAAAAGAGGACTTTGGGAGGTTAAGGTGGGAGGATTGCTTGAGCTCAGTCAGGAGGTCAAGACCAGCCGCCTGGCACATGCTTGTAGTCCCAGCAATCTGGAGGGGGAATACGGGGGCTGGAGGGCAAGTTGCTGAGATGCTAGGATTGCTTGAGCCCAGGAGGTTGAGGCTGCAGTGAGCCATGATTGTGTCACTGCACTCCAGCCTGGGCGACAGAGCAAGAACTTGTCTCCAGAAAAAAAAAAAAAAAAAAAAAAAAAAAAAAAAAAAAAGAATATGGTCTCATACAGCTACAATTTAAGTGACTAACATGCCATTTTATTTTGGATAAATGATACTTAAGTGATTCAAATTATCAACGACAACCCATGCCCTCTAATATATGTTAACACATTAATACTCTTTTTTTTTTTTTTTTTTTTTTTTTTTTTTTTTTACATTAATACTCTTTTAACTGCCCCCCCACCCATTTCTAACCTGTAACTTTTAAAGACTCAGAGTGGTAGTATAACTGTTTTAGACAAGTCATGTGCTGGTAACACTTATCTCCCCATTGTTTCCTACCTTCCTTCACACAGTAAACAAACTATTTTAGAGTCACTTATATGACCTCATTGTCAAACACACTTGAAGAAGCCTCATGTGTAGTCTACTTAACAAGTGAGTTACATTTCTTTGCATCAGTTCTAAAATAAGTTCATTCACTAGATAATAAAGAGAATAAAACTAAAAATCCTAGGTCTCAAACTGAACAATCAGTTTTAGTGAATCATCTCACTACATGATTTTTTTTTAATAACTCACAATCAGGAGTGGGAATTACAGAACCATGAGATTAGACTAATAACCTAACAATTAGTCAAGGCAATGTTTAAGCCAATATAATGTTTCAAGAGGAAGAACTGAGCTTTTTATATCGTTTAGGAGCAGGAAGGTAAAAATAAGATCATGGTCTGGACATGTTAAATTTGAGGAATCAGGCACAAACATCTGACAATTAGAAACATTACCAGAGTACAGAAGAGGACTCTAGGAAGAAAATGAGATCTGAGTCATCTCCACAGACGAGATAGTTCAAGGAGTTTAAGTAAACAAGACAAAAAATAAAAACAAGGGTGATGACAGAATCCTGGAAAATGACTACATTTAGAGAATGAAAAAAAAAGGGAGAAACTAATAAAAGTATTGTTGCTCTTAGGTAAGATAAAAGGCAAAATGTCATTAAGAGCTAGAATGTCTAATAAGAGTTTCAAATAGTAGTAGCTATCATTACAATAACAAACACCAAAGAGGACCCAAGAAGTACTGAAAAAACTAGGCCACTGGGATGTGGCAGTGAAAAGTTTTGTGATTTTTAAGATGTCAGGTGGCAAAGGTTTGGGAAGGAGAGAAGGCAGCAGAGAGAAAGGCACATATCTTGCCAGTTTTTAAAAAGATTAGATAGAGAAATCCACTCTCCTATCTCCAAGGCAAAGACCTACATTCACAGTCTAATGTAAACCCAGTGAGGAGCTAGCAAACAGACTGAAGCAGGGAGGGGAGAGAAAAATCCCTTATTTATACTTTATTTATAGCATTTGATGATTTCCGTGGCGTAAATACTCCCACTATGGCCAATTTCAAGCTGCCAACGGTTGGCAAAATTCCTAAATTTAGCAATGGCTTGCTGGTACAAATCAACTCCAGCACACAACTGCAAATCACCTCTTTTATGGTCTACCCTGCAACTGGGCAATTCTGTGACAGCTTTCCTCTCAACTCAATTGTCACTTAATCATTCTCTAGGATAACTTAAAGCAATTCACAGACGTCTACTCTACTCTCATTACTTTTAGCTTTCTCAACTGTTCTGCAGCTGAAAGGGGTTGGATGTTGAAAGCAAAATGGATCCCAGTATGCCTGTCTTCACTAAGTGCCACAAAGTAAAGGACAAGAATCATATTCAAAAAGCCATCAGATGACCATTTTATAACTTTCCTTTGTTAATGCCATCTCCCTATCTAAACCTCAAATGTTTTAAGGTTAGGGAACTGTATTCAAAACAAGAGTCAGACATCCCACGAGTCCCAATTCCAGTGACAGGCAGCAGAGATACAGGGTAAGCATCTTAGATTAAATCCAGACACCTCAAAGGGTTCCACTCCAGCCCTGCTACTTGCTGGCAGACTGGCAGTAGCCCTTCCAGTGGTAGTTTCAACTGCAAAATGGGAACAATAATATCCAGCACACAGGGTCAACCTTGGACTTCACAGGATCACTTCTAGGGATAGTCCCTAGACACCGCTAAAGCATATTGCCAAGAATACCAGGGAAGCCCACTTCTGTCTAGAAACTATGGCTGATCAGCTGCTAAGGATTTTTTAATCATCTACCTCCAATGACCTCCAACCATCACTGCAAGCCATAAAACCCTTTCACGATTGTGTCCTGGACTCCCAGGCCCCACTACATCAAAACCAAAGAGTCCACCTGAAAGTAGTGTCAAGAATCAAAAATGTTGTAACAAACCAGATGAGAACACAACCTACCAATCAGGTTCCTACTTGCGTCCACATAACATTCAACATTTCACCTCAATGCAACAAGGAAGTTCATCAACAAACCTCAACAAATAAACAAATCTCAAGAGAATAACTTCGTTTCTAATATTTCACAATTTTTCCCCATGACATCTTTCCAAATATCCCTGTCTTCATGGTACTCCATATTCTATCATTTAGGTTATGCTTCCTAGGCAAATTTCTCCAGAGGTCTGAAGTAGAACCGATGTCAAAAAATTAAATATATATGGGGGAAGTTTACTTTCCAATACAAATGACAGGTCTTGAGAAACAAGGCAATAATCTTCGTAACAATTACTCCACTCATTAACTACTATTCTTCTACTAACAAATGCAAGAAGTCATTTAGATGTAGAAAAGAATAAACTCACTACACCTGTATATCAAAAAGTTTCAGATTAGACATCTGCCCTCCAACTTCCAGTTTCCTATACATTATGTGTGTTCTTCTAAGGCACATGCAACACACACTTCGCCAGTAAAGCCAGAATAACCTCAGAAGCGCAAACAAATAAGGGACAGTGGAGCTTGCAAGCCAAAGACCTTTATTCGAAAGATGAATTATCACATTTGAACGTGGTATCTCTATCTTAAGGGCTAACTTTCTTTCTATGAAGTATCTGAAACCCACAGCCAGACACCCACTTCCCTAACTTCTCCCCTCCCTCCTTCTCGGCACCCCCGCCCTCCCGCCGCTTCCCGGGCGAATTCGGGCCTCTAATAACCCCCCCAAGGAAGCGCCGCCTCTTCCCATGGCTACGGGAAGGATCGCCCAGCGGCCGAGGCTGGACAGAGCACAGGTAGTACCTGTAGACGGAAGCCGCGCTGGGAGGCTGACAGAGAGACCCGGTCATTTCCCGCGCCTCGCAGTCAGGTGCAGGGTCTGCCGGGCACCGCCCGCCGGCCTCACTGGGGCAGGCCGGGTCCCTTGGCAGAGCCCGAGCCAGTGCGGCCGCCGCGGCCAGCTCCGTCGCCGGCCCGCGGGGCGGCTTACACAACAACGGGGCGGACACTCCGCGCGGGGTCAAGGCGGCCTCCCAGCGCGGCCGGAGTCCGGCTCAGACACCTCGCGGCCCCAGCGCTGAGGGGAGCCTATCCCGAGCAGAGCGGCGCCGGGACGCCTCGGGGCTCCGCGCGGAGTCATGCTGGGGAGGGTCGAGGAAGCGGCCGGTCATCGACAGGCGGGCGGCGAGTCCTTGGTGCTGCCCGCTGGGCCCTAACCCGGCCCGCGCGGAGAATGCGCGCCGGAGACACATAGAAGCCCCCTGCCCTCTGCCGGCTGCGCTTACCTCTCTCCGGTGTCGGCGGAGTCCACCTCCTCCTCCTCCGCCGCCATAGCCGCCGCCGCGCAAGCGCCGGGACTTACCTCGGAGCCGGCTGACAGGCCGACTGGGCGGCCCTAGGTCGGCGCTGCACTTAAGGCCGCGCGGGCCGCCCGCGCATGCGTCTTCCGCGCCCTAGCACGGCCCGGCGGCGCGCCGGCGTTTGCGCGTGCCCGGCCTTGCCTCCGCCATCCCCAGTCAGCGCGCACGCGTTCTCCCGCCCGACGCCCCCGGGTTGTGAGTGCGGGGCGGTACAGTCAGCCCAGAAGAACTGGTGAGACTCACCCGACTGAGTTAGGTGATAGCTAATTTGAATAATGACTGTATTCATGCATCATCCCGTCAGTGTTGGCTGTCAGGTGGCACCTTGGGGACGGAGGTGCTTCGGGTCCTGGAAGAGCATAGCTAGTGTCCGATAGATGGTGCAGTGGCGAATGAAATGCCGTAATCGAGGTGCTGTGTGGCCTCCCGGGCCTCCCACCAGCCCTTCCCTGCGGGTTGAGGGGCCGGGGGGAGAGGGCGACTCTCAGGAGCCTTCAGGCAGTTGAACACTGTTCTAGGTATTGGTGTTACTGTAGTGGCCCAAACCAGCAATTTCCCTCCCACCCAACTCTCTAGATACCTGGGAGGGTGAAAAGAGTAGGTGTCGGCCGGGCGCGGTGGCTCACGCCTGTAATTCCAGCACTTTGGGCGGCCCAGGCGAGCGGATGACCTGAGGTCGGGAGTTCGAGACCAGCCTGACCAACATGGAGAAACCCTGTCTCTACTAAAAATACAACATTAGCCGAGCGTGGTGGCACATGCCTGTAATCCCAGCTACTCGGGAGACTGAGGCAGGAGAATCGCTTGAACCCGGGAGGCGGAGGTTGCGGTGAGCCGAGATCACGGCCACTGCACTCCAGCCTGGGCAACAAGAAGGAAACTCCGTCTCAAAAAAAAAAAAAAAAAAAAAAAAAAAAAAAAAAAAAAAATCGATGTTTAGGTACTTAGAGTTAGGCCGGGCGCGGTGGCTCAAGCCTGTAATCCCAGCACTTTGGGAGGCCGAGACGGGCGGATCACGAGGTCAAGAGATCGAGACCATCCTGGCTAACACGGTGAAACCCCGTCTCTACTAAAAACTACAAAAAACTAGCCGGGCGACGTGGCGGCGCCTATAGTCCCAGCTACCCGGGAGGCTGAGACAGGAGAATGGCGTGAACCCGGGAGGCGGAGCTTGCAGTGAGCTGAGATCCGGCCACTGCATTCCAGCCTGGGTGACAGAGCGAGACTCCGTCTCAAAAAAAAAAAAAAAAAAAAAAAAAAAAGTACTTAGAGTTAGAGTTATTGAGGGGAAATGACTAACCTAAATAGCAGTATTTCTTGACCTGTTTTCAAGCCTTTTAACCATCAGGTGCAACCTGCTTTTGTAATTCTACCACCCACTACTGCTCATTCATTTGTGTTTCATGTGTATCTACTATGGGCTCACTTGGTTCTAGGTGCTTGAAAACAAACGGTTGAAATGTGGCTCCTGTTTTGATAGATCCTATGCTAATACATTAACCTTTATGTTAGACTCAGTTCATTGCTCTCCTTCCCTGACTTTCCTCCCTCTTTTTGTCTCCTCTGAGCCCCACTGTAAATGTGTCTTTATCGACCATCTAGCTCTCAGATTCTCGGCCTTGTGTAATTGTTACAGCTTTTTAATAAACATTATTGAATATCTTTCCAACTACACGAGAAAGTCCTCTAGGATAGGAATGGTGTCTTCTGTAATTTAGAGGGGGGAAAGCCACTTATAATCTCTTAGGCATAGTAATAACTAATAAATTTTTTATTGTGTTTGATCTAATTCATAAAATATTTTAGGGAAGACCAGAACATATAAAAAACATTTTTACAGGAATTTCTGGTTGTTTTATGAAAGGGCCATATATGCAAAGTGACCTCCAAATGCAGAAGGAGCTGAGAAACTAAAGAATGAAGCAGACAAATCCAGCTTGTCAGTAAAAGGAGGTTTATTAGGGAACTTATGGACAGAAGCGTGGTCTTGGACAGCAGCAAGACAGGTAAATCTCTGTGCTGTTACCCTCCCAGACCAAGGTTGTTTAGACCTAAGGGCAGGTAGGTAAGTATGTGCTCTGATATAATTTGGATGTTGTCCTCTCTAAATCTCATGTTGAATTGTGACTTCCACAACTCCAGTCCAGGCTGGAGTTAGAGGTGGGGTTTGATGGGTGGTGATTAGATCCTGGGGGTGAATTTTCATGAACGGTTTGGCACTATCCCCTTAATGTTGTCCTTGCAATAGTAAGTTCCTGTGAGATCTGGTCGTTTAAAAGTATATGGCCCCTACTCCTCACTCTCTTGCTCCTGCTCTAGCCATGTAAGATACCTGCTCCCGCTTTGCCCTCTGCCATGAGTAAATGTTCCCTGTGGCCTTCCCAGAAGCCAAGCAGATACCAGCACCTGTACAGCCTGCAGAACCATGAGCCAATTAACTTCTTTTCTTTATAAATTACCCAGTCCCAGATATTTCTTGTTTTTTTTTGTTGTTGTTGTTTGTTTGTTTGTGTTTTTGTTTTTTTTTCTAAGATGGAGTTTTGTTCTGTTGCCCAGGCTGGAGTGCAGTGGTGTGATCTTGGCTCACTGCAACCTCCACCTCCCGGGTTCAAGCAATTCTCCTGCCTCAGCCTCCTGAGTCACTGGGATTACAGGCACCTGCTGCCACGCCGGGCTAATTTTTTGTATTTTTAGTAGAGACAGCGTTTT
Source organism: Rhinopithecus roxellana (assembly GCF_007565055.1). Taxonomy (NCBI): domain Eukaryota; kingdom Metazoa; phylum Chordata; class Mammalia; order Primates; family Cercopithecidae; genus Rhinopithecus; species Rhinopithecus roxellana. Next base: position 197,241,475 of record NC_044549.1, on the reverse strand, counting down.
ACCATGTTGGCCAGGCTGGTCTTGAACTCGTGACCTCAAATGATCCTCCCTCCTCTGCCTCCCAAAGTGGTGGGATTACAGGTGTGAGCCACTGTACCCAACCGTATTTCTTTTTAACAATGTAAGAACAGCTGTCACATGCTCTTATAAAAGGAAAATAGATAAAGTAGAAAACTTGGAGGCCTTCCCAAAACTAGGGTTACTCAGAAATCAACATTGTGGATTAGCATCCAAGATGGAGTTACTTTAGCCTCCACAAGAATGTTGTCAGACATTTGTAGTATATCTGCAGAAACTGATCCCCTACAATCGCACCTCTCAGAGTGTTTGTTGAAGACCCTACTGCCTGGAACACAGTCTAAGCCCAGTGGTACTGAGTCCAGTAATAAAACCCTAGGATTTTGCAGCAACTCCTGCAACACTTTGGTCTTTATGGACCTGGAGCCTGCTGCACAGTCACGAAAAAAGAAAAGAAAGAAAAAAAGAAAGAGATCATTGATCCAATGCTAGAGTTTATGCAGAAACTGACAAGCAGTGCATAGGACTATAGGACTTCATGATCTTCCTCAACTCTGGGAGTAGCTCTGGCCCAGGCTTCACCTTGCTACTGATGAAGAGTCATCTTCGACAATGGCAAGAAATCCAAGCTAGAATTGACTATCCACCTATCCCCTGGGTGTTGCCAGCAATGATGGAACCCTGCAACTCTATCCTGACCACTATGCCACCCTGGAGCCCTTGGACTGTGTCTTCTTGGGAGATAATGGACCAATACATGTCATTGCAACCTATACCCAAGGGCCTCACATACTTGAACCACAGCTTGGACCAGACTTCCTCCATCACTACCTCCCTGAACTTTGGTGGTGCCCTGAAAGCAGACCTCAGAGTTTTAAGGCCAACTTGGTCCCTTGCCTCCAAATTAACTCCTTTTTGTGACCTACTAACCAGTTACCTGGTTGAGCAGTGCTTTTGGAGATTGCCAGTACCTGCTTTGTACTCTCCAGTCAGATGGCCAGATATGACACTGAACAAAGCAAGTACAGAGTTTGCTCTGCATGTTCTGCCCCAGGGTTGTAGCCTAAAGACTGAATGCTGCCATTGTCCCACCAAGACCAAGTGTGCCATACTCTTGGTTGATGACTGGTGCCCCACTGGGTTCAAGGTTGGCTTTAATTTCCAGCCCTCCAACAGCAGTTCCCCAGGGAAAGTGCTGAGCAATACCACAGCCATCACAGGGGCCTGGGCCTTTATCACAAGCCTGCCAAGCAAGCACTTACAAACCAGAATGAGGGTGAGGGCATGGAGAAGGGGATGTTTTATGAGGGCTTCAATGGCCTGGCTGCTTTGTAAATATTTTTTGGTTTTGGTAGAGACAGGTCTCACTGTGTTGCCCAGGCCAGTCTCAAACTCCTGGCCTCCCAGAGTGCTGGGATTTTACAGGCATAAGCCACCATGTCCAGCCTGTAAATATTTATAAAGAAATGCTGTAATAAAACATATTGAGAAAGCAAATGTGGCAGGGAGATAAGAAGGACACAGGATGATAAGGGAAAGTAGTAGCTTGGGTCAAGGGAAGGGCCTGAAAATCAGCTGTAGTGACTTTTCAAAACAAAAATCACATGACTTTAGGGCTTCTTGGACTCTAATCTGCATGCAGACTTCCTGTGGATCATGTTAAATTGTAGATTCTGACTCTGTTGGTCTGTGGTAGAGCCTGAGATCTCTATTTCTAACTAGCTCCTAGTTACGCCTGTGTTCCTACTGCCAATCAGCAGACTACCCTTTAAGTAATGAGCTCTAGAGCAACCCTGTCCGCTAGAACATTCTGTAATGATGGAAATGTTCTAGACCCACACTCTCGATACAGTAGGCATTAGCTACATGTGGTTGTGAGCATCTGAAATTTGGCTAGTGTGACTGAATTTTGAATTTTAATTAAGTTAAAATTTAGAAGCCATACGTGGCTAGTAGCTACTATACTGGACAGCAAGGTCTACATCTCTTAATCCTCATCTATAAAAATAAGAGTTTGGGCTGGGTGCGGTGACTCATGTCTGTCATCCTAGCAGTTTGGGAGGCCAAGATGGATATATCGGTTGAGCCCAGGAGTTCGAGACCAGCCTGGGCAACATGGCAAGACCCCATCTCTACTAAAAGTAAAAAAATTAGCTGGGTGTAATGGCATGTGCCTTTGGCCCCAGCTACTCGGGAGGCTGAAGTGGGAGGATCCTTTGAGCCCAGGGAGGGCAAGGCTGCAGTGAGCTGTGATCATGTCACTGTACCCCAGGCTGGATAACAGAGTGAGACCCTGTCTCCAAAAAAAAAAAAAAGAAAGAAAGAGAGTTTGAGACTAGACAACTCCCGAGGTCCCTTCTAGTATTCTGTGGTTCCAAGTTGTTTTTAAGGTGTGTATGGGGTGGGGTAGGGTCGGGGGAGGATTGACAGATATTAAAGTCTAGAGTAAGGCATGAGGAATTGAGAGCTCCACATAGTTGAATGGAGGAATGAGGAAGCGGAGCATGGTGCCCTGGGGGCTGGATCCTAGAACTCAGTGGTAGAGCTGCCTTCCAGAGACAAGAGATTCTGATTAACTAATGAGCATTAATTGAACTCTCAGAACCAGAATAAAAGACCTTCTTGAGTCGGACACAAATGCCAGGCCATAAAGGAAAAGAGTGATTAATTTAACCACATCAAAATCTAAGACATTGTGTGAAAAAAGGCACAATACAACTGCAAAATATGGAACAGATTAGAAATCTGTTTGAACATGTTAAGAAACCAAGGCTTTAATATCTTCGATATATTTTTAAAAATAGAAAGTAGATGAAAAAAGCCTTCTCAGAGGAGAAAACCCTCAAGCCATAAACAGCTGCAAGATGCTGAGACTCATCAGTGATCAATTCACTCATCAATATAAAAGGCTGATGCTGCTAAATATTGGCAAGGCCATGGATCAGTGGGGAATGTCCCTACCTATTTGGTGGAAGTGCAAATTGGCACAGCCATTTGGAAAGCAGTTTGGGAGATCTGTTTTAAATTGTAAAATCAATGTACTCTGTGGCCTAGGAATTTAACTTCTGGGGGTCTGACCTTTCTCATGTGCACATAGAGGCACATAAAAGGATGTTTGCTTCAGTAGTCTAATAGCAAAAAAAAAAAAAAAAAAATTAATAAGAATGCCTATGATTAAATAAATTCTGGTACCTCCATAATGTGGAATACTATGGCAGCAATTAAGATAAATGAAGTGGATCTATATGCACTAATATGGAAGTACTCCAGAGCATATTGATATGTGGAAAAAGCAAAAACCATGAAATATCCAAAAGTTGGTTCCTTGAGATTAATAAAATTGATAAATGCCTGGATAACTGATAAGAAGAAAAAGAAAAAGTACAAATTAACAGTATCAGAAATGGAAAAGAAGATGTCACTAGAGATTTTACCAACATATTCAAAAGACAGTAAGACAATACTACAAATAGCTTTATGCCAATAAATTTGACAACTTAGATAAACAAAATCTTTAGAAAGCATAACTTACTAAAACTGATAAGATAAAATAGAAAATCCAAGTAGCTCAATATCCCTTTTTTTCATTGAATGTGTAATTATTTATTTATTTATTTTATTATTTATTTATTTATTTTATTTATTTTTTTTGAGACAGAGTCTGGCTGTGTCACCCAGGCTGGAGTGCAGTGGTGCTACCTCGGCTCACTGCAAGCTCCGCCTCCCGGGTTCACACCATTCTCCTGCCTCAGCCTCCCGAGTAGCTGGGACTACAGGGGCCCGCCACCACACCAGCTAATTTTTTGTATTTTTAGTAGACACGGGGTTTCACCATGTTAGCCAGGATGGTTTAGATCTCCTGACCTCATGATCTGCCCGCCTCGGCCTCCCAAAGCGCTGGGATTACAGGCATGAGCCGCCGCGCCCGGCCAGAATGTGTAATTTTTTAAAAACTTCCCACAAAGAAAAGTATTTTACAAATACAGCCCCCAACTTATGATGGCTCAACTTACAATTTTGTGACTTTACAATGGTGTGAAAGCAATACACATTCAGTAGAAACCATTCGAGTACCAATACAGCAATTCTGTCTTTTACTCACTGCATTATTCCATAAATTGCATGAAATATTTAAGACTTTATTGTAAAAATAGACCTTGTATTAGATGGTTTTGCATAACAGTAGGCTAATGTAAGAGTTCTGAGGACATTTAAGGTAGGCTAAGCTATGATGTTAGGTAGGTTAGGTGTATTAAATGCACTTTGAACTTAACGGTGTTTCCAACTTACAGTGGGTTTATCAGGAAATAACCTCATGGTAGGTCAAGGCACATCTGTAGTTAATTGATTGGCCCTTCATGGCCCCTCATGTTGATTAGAGTTTGTTTTTCCTTCCCTTGAGTCTGAACTTTGTGACTTGTTTTGACCAAAAGCATGTGGCAGAAGTGATGCTGTGAAATTTCCAATGCTGAAACTTAAGAATCTGTTGCTCCAGAGTTCACCAATTCATCTATTCCCCCTCCTAAGTCAAATACTATGACAAAAGTCTGACTACTCTGAGACCACCATGCTGTAAGCAAGCCTTGCTAGCCATGTGGAGAGAGAAGCCATGTGCAGAGCACCGAGGCACCAGACTTGTCAGTGAAGGCTTTGAATTCCCAGCCTGCCCACCACCTGAATGCAGCTGAGTGAATGGCCCCATCCAGTATTGTCTGGATTAATGTCTGTCCAGATTAACTTGAATTCCTGACCCACCGAATTGTGAGAAAATAAAATGATGATGGTTTTAAGCCATTATATTTTGAGGTAGTTTGTTAGGTAGCAATAGATCATCAAATCACCTTCACACCATGCATTGATAACTCCTTATCCCACCAATGTGTAATGCCACTATTTCATCTACTAAATTATGTGGTTAATTTAATTCAAGATTTTTTTCACAAAGTCTTTTTTTAAACTATTTATATTGAGATAACTGCAGATTCACATGCAGTTGTAAGAATGATACAGAGAGCTCCCATGTACCCTTTACCAACTTCCCCTTGTGGTAACATTTTGCAAAATATTACAATGTCACAACCAGGACATTGACACTGAAACAATACATATGTGGAACATTTCCATCACCACAGGATCCCTCCTGTTGCCCTTTTACAGCCACACCCACTTCCCTCCTGCACATACAACCCAACAACTAATCTATTCCTATAATTTTGTCATTCCAAGAAAGTTATCTAAATGGAATCATTATAGAATAGTATATGACTTTAAAAAAAAAATTTTTTTTTTTTGAGTCAGGGTCTCACTCTGTCTCCCAGGTTGGAGTGCAGGTGCAAACCTGGTTCAGTACAGCCTTGATCACCTATGCTAAACAATCCTCCTGGCTTAACCTCCGTGTACCGGGGACAACATGCTTACCACCATGCCTAGCTAATTTTTTTTTTTTTTTTTTTTTTGTATATACAGGGTCTCACTTTGTTGCCCAGGCTGGTCTCAAACTCCCGGGCTCAAGTGATCCTCTCACCTCGCCTCCCAAAGTGTTGGGATTACAGGCCTGAGCCACCATACTTGGCCCATATTTAACTTCTTGGGATTGACTTTTCTCTCAGCATAATTATTTGGAGATTAAAATTGTTGCACATATGCCTAGTTCATTCCTTTTTCTTGCAGAGTAGTATTACAAGGTTTAATAAACCCGTGGTTTGTTTAATCAATTATCTGATGCAGGACATCTGAGTTGTTTCCAGTTTTCAGCTATCACAAATAAAACTGCCAGAAACATTCATGTACAGGTTTTTGTGTGATTCCAAGTTTTAATTTCTCTGGGATAAATGTCAAAGAGTACAATTGCTGGGTCATATGATAGTTGCATGTTTTGTTTTTTAAAAATCGCCAAACTACTTTCCAGAGTATCTGTACCATATATTCCTACCAGCAAGCTGTGATCAACCTAGTTTCTCTACTTCCTTGCCAGCCTTTGGTGTTGTCTCTGTTTTTTTTTTTAGCCATTCTGATGGGTGTGTAGTGATGTCCCATTGTGACTTTAATTTGCATTTCCCTGATGGCTGGTGATGTTGAGCATCTTTTCATGTGATTATTTGCCCTCTGTATATCATTTTCAAAATGAGGTATCCATTCATATATTTTGCTCATTTTCTAACTGTTGAGTTTTGAGAATTCTTTATATTCCATAGATACCAGTCCTTTTCAGGTATGTAGTTTGCAAATACTTCCTGCCATCTGTAGCTTATTTTTTCATCCTCTTCATATGGCGCATACTTTTGCACAGTAAAAGTTTTTGAATTGATAAAATCCCATTTATTGATTTCTAAAAATGGATTATGCTTTTGCTATCAAGTCTGAGAACTCTTTGCCTAGCCTGAGGTCTTGAGGATCCTATGTTTCTCCTATGTTTTTTCCTAAAAGTTTTATGATTTTACACATGATGTTTAAATCCATGATTCATTTTGAGTTAATTTTTATGAAAGCGAAATGTTTAGGTTGAGGTTTTGTTTTTGTTTTTGCTTATGGATATCCAATTGTTCCAACACCATATATTGGAAAAACAATAGTTCTTAAATCATTTTGAATGTATTAGTAGGTAGACTCTTATGCTCTTATTTAGTATGTGAGATGTGTAAAAGATGATCGGTATTTTTCAGGTTAAGGAGACTTGCTGCTGTTGACACAGAGATGTGGTGCTCAAATTCCCCTTCAAGGAAGGATTTATTGCCCCAACTGTAGTGGGTATTTTGATGGAACAGTGGAACAGCTTTCAGCTTTTAGTCCCTTCCAGGAACACATCATTATAGAAAGCCATCTCACCAAGGTCATACCCTTCTAGGAAAGGCTCACATCTGTAGAGGCAGGGACATAAAAGACCAGCCACTCTGACTCAAACTGGGATGATCCTTTTGAGCCATTTCTGCTCCAGAACTCCCTGTGCCAGAGTCTGTCAAACCTACATCACAGTTCAACTTCCCCTCTGTCCAATCCCTCTTTCTCCCTTCCTTCCCACAGGTGTTGATTGCAAAAGCACTCCTGAACATTAAACTCTGTCCCAGAGACTGCTTCTTAGAGAACCCAAACTATGACATTTGTTTTCATTTCTGTTTAATGCTAAGCATGAAATATGTCTTAAGTGTTGAGAATGGTGAGGTCATAACTTGTTGGTTTTTATACTATGATTATAGGAGGCAGTCACCTCAGGAAAACTTTGATCAAAAAGTCTACACTCCTGTGGCCAGGCATGGTGAAGTGTGCCTGTAATCTCAGTTACTTGGGAGACGGAGGCAGGAAGAATACTTGAGGCTAGGAGTTTCAGACCAGCCTGTACAAAATAGTGAGACCTCATCTCTACAAAAAAATAAAAATAAGTAAACAATTAGCTGTGTATGGTGATACGTGCCTATAGTCTCAGCTACTCTGGAGGATAAGGAGAGAAGATCACTTGAGCCCGGAAGTTCAACATTACAGCGAGCTATGATTATGCCACTGCTCTCCAGCCTAGGTGACAGAGGGAAATTCCATGACTAAAAATGCATGGGTAAATATCCCACACATGAAGTACAGCAGGGCTAAATCTTCCCATTAACATGTGATCAAAAATTAGTCATGACCCTTGAAATAAACCCCAAGCTTATACCAGCTCCCATTCTGATGTCCTTCACATACTCTTCTGGAAGTATGTGACATTTCTGACTTATTAAACCGAGAAGGAAGCCATAGAACAGGTTTTTATCTGATTGTGCAATTTCAAGTTCCAATGTCACTGGGGGTAGGGGTAGAGAAGAAAGAAGAAAGGAAGAGCCCAGAGGAACTACCATTCGATCTCCAGTCGTGTTAACCAGCCCCAGGAAATTTAAAGTTGCGATGATTTGGGGAGAGAATTTTAATAGTGTTCTTTTCCTCCACCTTCTATTTAATTTAATACAATAAAGAGCCCTGAATTTTTATTTTCAGTAGAATCAGTGTTTTTTTAAAAATATCTTTTTCCAGCCTATTTTAGATCTTTGAACTTTCATTTTTTTTCTGGTTGTTTTTTCCTGGTAAATCCATGCCAACATAATAGGCATCCCCATAAATCAGGAAAAGCATTGCCCTCCAAAATATTGACATTGAAAATGTCAGTTGCCTTTCTGTATTTGAGTTTCCAAGAGCAAAATCCATCTATTGTCATTATTCATGCCACTGAACATTTGTAGCAGGGTCAGGTTTATACAGAAGCAGAAAAAAAGTGTTCATACCCATAATTCCCTCTGACATTAATGTTGCCTGTTTATTCTCCCCCATCCCATTTTGAAAATGCATCCTTCAGTTGAATACAGCTTACTGAATATCCATTCTGTTTAGTCTGCACTTGTGGCAGAAAACAAACACCAATTGGCATCTTGGCTCTATTACACTTTCTGACAAGTGGGAACTAATCTGTTTGTGATGCAATAAATACTTGGTTCTAAGTAATTCAGCAAATTGGCTTATTTAGCCTTAGCTCTGCAGGGATGCATAGAGGGAAGAATTTTCACCCATCATTGATTCCACACTGAAATATGTTATAATTGTCTATGCACACAACTGGAGGAATTTTATAATGGTGTAAGTGAATGAGCAGTTAGTGAAAATACTCTTCTAAGTCAGTGCAAAGCCAGTAATGATCTTACTGTTTACCTACATGGCTAGAGCAGACTTTTTTCTGTTCATGAGAGCTGATTGTCAAATATTCAGGAATTTCATGAGCTGGATATTAAACCTTGAAACTTTGAAATTGGAAGTATTTATACCACAGAAATTGTCAATCACTTCAAATCAGGACTTTTTTGTTTTTCTTGAAAGCTGATTTATAAATATACCACTGTCTACTTTAAATCAATGTAGAAAAGTTACAAAGGAGATGGCAGGTAAAAAACTTAAGGTTTCAAAGGGAAAACTGAGTAACACAAGTAAACTAAATCACAAAGAAATTGATGACACAGGTGTAATAATTTTTTAGGAAGGTGCACAGATGGGGATACACGTATTTAAGCATTTGAAAGATAGAGACCTGGTTATTAGACTAAGCAAGTATGATAATGATTTATGAAAATGCATCTGAAATAAGGTGTTTTTTTTTTTTTTTTTTTTTTTAATTTTTGAGACAGGGTTTCACTCTGTCACCCAGTCTGGAGTGCAGTGGTGCAATTACAGCTCACTGCAGCCTTGACCTCCCAGGCTCAAGCGATCCTCCCACCTCAGTGTCCCAACTAACTGGGACAGCAGGCATGCACCATGCCCAGTTAATTTACTTATTTCTTTTTATTTTTTGTTGTTGAGACGGGGTCTCACTATGTTGCCCAGGCTGGTCTAGAACTCCTGGGCTCAAGGATCCTCCCAGCTTGGCCTCCCAAAGTGCTGGGATTACAGACGTGAACCACCACACCCAGACTGTTTTCTTGTTAGTTGAAGTAGGCAGCACAAATCATAATGATTGTCACAAATCATAATGAACATGCCCACATAAGCACCATCCAGGTAATCAAGCAAACTTTGAAGAGACTAAAAGGTACTTTTTTGTGAAAGTAATGGATTAGGCATTCCCAGCACGCATGCAACAGGAAAACGACTTGTAGCACCATAACAGATATATTTGAGCTTCAAGAATTTCAGCTGCACAATAAACCCTCCTCTGAATTTTTATTTTATTGGATGCTGCAGATTAGTTTATAAAGACTTTCTAGCTGTGCTGATGAATATATGTAATAGCTAAATTTAGGGCTTTAAAAAACACTCCTTTGAGATTTGAAGGTGTTGTTTAGCTACTCCTTTTCTTAGTGAAGTCTCTTATTTAATGTAATTTCTTGTGCTGCAGGTGGGGGAAGTGGGCTATTATTGAGTATCTTTCTGTCAGGTTTGGTAGCATATGCAGTATACACATTGCTGCTACTTTTGTATTGTTAACTCCTTAGTCTCCTAAAACTAGACATTTAAACCATCATTTATATATGTATGTGTGTGCATTCTTTTCTTGGTATAAAGGTTTATGTAGACACAAATTACAATTATGATGATAATACCTGTAGTTATACTAAACTGTTTCATTTTTACTGTAAAAATTTTTTCAGTACAAGACCTTTAAAACAAGAATTTTATGGTAGCATGAGATTGTGCTAAATGGTTTTCCAAAATAATTAAACCCTCAGAAGTGAACCCATCCTTTAAGCCTATGTTTTATTCCTTGAGTCTCCTAGAGCTTCCAGTTCTCTACACCTGAACCTGGGCATGGACCATTGAAGGATCAACAGAGTCCTTGTCAGCGGTGGCAAATGGTAATATTTTTGTTAGTGTGCTTATCAACTTTGACTGGGGTTAGTCCTGTCTTACATGGAGTATAATAATTCCATGAGAATAGAGATGTGGCCTCTAATTCCTTTATAATTCCTAAAAGTACTTAGAACTATGTTATAATCCACACATTGAGGGGACCAAGTAAGCTTTTTTTATTGACCAAATTGTAGCTCAGATTTAAATAACACCTGCAAGGAATTCAAAATTCTACCTAATTAAGCCCATTGATCTTTACGTCATTCTTAATAGTTACTATTATTTCCATCATATAAATGGGAAATCAGAGAATGGAGAGGTTCTATTACTTACCAACAATTATACAGAGAGATGGTAGCAGGAGATAAGGGGTCTTTTCTCTGTTTCTTTGCTTGAGTATATCATATGCCCTAGCATGATGGCAGTGACTATCCCATGAGTTGGTGGTGGGTTAATAAATGCTGTCTCACCACACGCTCCCATTGCTTAGGCACACTCCAGGAGTTGTATTTCTAGCAGTGATAATGGGTTTGCATCTGTTATAGGGCAGTTGAAAGAGTTAGCAGTGTGGCTGTCTATGAAACTGACAAGACTAATTTTGTTGGCTCTAGTATGGAACAGTAACCACTGTGCTACCAGCCATAGATCTACTTCAGTGCCAAAATACAAATGTAACCATCCAGTTCCATTGTCAACCAGCCCATCTAAGTAATGCTATGACTAGTAAATTAGAACCGACCCCTCAGCTATCAAATACACTTGGACTATTTGGATATAAGAATGTTGAATCCACTCTTTTTGCCCTGTTGCACTTGTCATGAATATTGGATTATAAGGATTACTTTTCACCCTAATTGGAAACTTGGAAATCAACTTCATCCTAGTTATATAAACGTTATGTAAAAATACCACCAAATTCTGATTTTTTAAAAATTAAGGTTCTTAACTATAAATCGCCCAACCTATTATGAAATTAGGAATGATCACCAAATTTATTTATTTATTATTTTATTTATTTATTTATTTAAGAAAGGGTCTTGCTCTGTCACCCAGCCTCATCCTCCCATGCTCAAGCAATCCTCCCAACTCATCCTCCTGAGCATCTGGGACTGCAGGCATGTGCCACCATGCCTGGCTAATTTACTTATTTATGTATTTATTTGTAGAGATGGGAGCTCACTATGTTGCCCAGGCTTGTCGCGAACTCCTGGGCTCAAGCAATCTTCCTACTTTAGCCTCCCAAAGTGCTGGGGTTACAGGTGTGAGCCACCATGGCTGGCCAATCTCCAGATTTAGACCATAGAATTTTATTTAAAAGTAAACTAAAAAGCCGGGCACGGTGGCTCACACCTGTAATCCCAGCACTTTGAGAGGCTGAGGCGAGTGGATCACGAGGTCAGGAGATCGAGACCATCCTGGCCAATATGGTGAAACCCCGTCTCTACTAAAAATACAAAAATTAGCCAGGTGTGGTGGCAGGCACCTGTAGTCCCAGCTACTTGGGAGGCTGAGGCAGGAGAATCACTTGAACTCAGGAGGCGGAGGTTGCAGTGAGCTGAGATCCCACCACTGTACTCCAGCCTGGGCGACAAGCGCAAAAACTCCATTTCTAAATAAATAAATAAAAACTAAAAAGACTTCTGGTTTCTGGTCCAAAATGTAAAGAGCTTAGAAGTTGCCACTCCATCCAAACATCAAATAAAAAGCTGAATAATCTGAAAAATCAACAACTCTTCTTAGCTCCATCAGAGAAGTGAATTCACAGGGCAAACTGCTGCCCCCATAATTGAAAAAATAGGCAGCAAATACAGAAAATCGCAACTTAACCAGACCAGAAACCTAGGAGCAGAAACCTCTGCAGGAATCAGAGTAGGAAAACCTGAAGTGTAATTGACAAATTGCTGGAGACTCAGTGTGAACAATTCTGAGTTTAAAACTCCAGGGAGACCCATTTATGGGGGGCCCTCACACTTTCTTGAGTTTTACCTCCAGGAATGCTACCAGGTTCTCACAGAGAATATTGGTGACATACTCCCTCATGTCTCCATCAGCAGGGAAAAGGAACCATTTTGCAGTACGCTGGAGGATTCTGTTCCTTTTAGTAAGGCCTTTCCTCAGGAGAAACTATTTTATCAGAGCCTAATCTCCTGAGGTTTTTCCGGAGACTAATTGACCTGGGGGAAGGGAAATATTCAACTCCAGCCTGCTCCAGCCTTCCAGTCCCACCTAAGGGAGGAAAAAAACTGAGAAGCAATGGTGAAGGTTGCAGTCCAGGGGCATAGACTCATCAAAAGACCAAGATCTAATCATAGGACTATAGAACACTTGGATTAGTTATAAATGTACATTACAAACTCTTGGGCAACAACTAAAATAATGTTTTTAAAGAAGTACAATTGATGTGCTTAGAAAGGAGAGAAAATGCAATTATGTAAATGTAATTAATGCTCATTTAAAATGGCAAAAAGCAGAAAAAAGTATGGAATATAAAACTAGGAACAAAGAAAAGAACAACAAATAGAAAACAGTACAACTATGCTAGCTATTAATCTAGGTATATCAATAATGGTGTTAAACATCAATAATCTCTGGAGAACCCAGAAATAAGAACAAATACTTACAGCCAACTGATCTTCAACAAAGCATACAAAAACATAAATTGAGGAAAGGATGCCCTATTCGATAAACGGTACTGAGAAAATTGGCAAGCCACATGTAGAAGAATGAAACTGGATCCCCATCTATTACCTTATACAAAAATCAACTCAAGATGGATCAAAGACTTAAATCTAAGACCTAAAACAGTAGGAGTTCTAGAAGATAACATCAGAAAAAACTCTTCTAGACATTGGCTTAGGCAAAGAATTCATGACTAAGACCCCCAAAGCAAATACAACAAAAACAAAAATTAAAAAATGGAACCTAATTAGACTAAAACGCTTCTGCACAGCAAAATAAATAATCAGCAGAACGAACAGCCCATGGAGTGAGAAAAAAACATTCACAAAATTTGCGTCTAACAAAGAATTAATATCCAGAATCTAAAAGAAACTCAAATCAGCAAGAAAAAAAAAAAAAAAATCCCATCAAAAAGTGGGCTAAGACATGAATAGACAATTCTCAAAAGAAAATACACAAACAGCCAACAAACATATGAAAAAATGCTCAACATCACTAATCATCCGGGAAATGCAAATTAAAACCACAATGAGATACCACCTTACTCCTGCAAGAATGGCCATAATAAAGAAGTCAAAAAACAATAGACGTTGGTGTGGATATGGTGAAAAGGGAACACTTTTACCCTACTGGTGGGAATGTAAATTAGTACAACCACTATGAAAAACAGCATGGAGATTCCTTAAAGAACTAAAAGAACTACCTTTTGATCTAGCAATCCCACTACTGGGTATCTATCCAAAGGAAAATAAGTCGTTATATAAAAAGATACTTACACACACATGTTTCTGGTGCCATAATTGGCAATTGTAAAGAATGTAGAACCAACCTAAGTACTCATCGACCAATGATCAGATAAAGAAAATGTGGTGTATATATATACCGTGGAATACCACTCAGGCATAAAAAGGAACAAAATAATGTCTTTTGCAGCAAGTTGGATAGAGCTGAAGGCCATAATTTTAAGTGAAGTAACTCATCAGTAGAAAACCAAATATTGTATGTTCTCATTTATAAGTGAGAGCTAAGCTGATGCAAAGGCATAAAAATAATACAATGGGCTTTGGGAACTTGGGGTGGGGGGAAGGTCACGAGTGGGATGAGGGATAAAAGACTACATATTGGGTACAGTGTATACTGCCTAAGTGGCGAGTGCCCTAAAATCTCAGAAATACCACTAAAGAAATTGTCCCCAGCCTGGGCGGCAGAGCAAGACTCCGTCTCAAAAAAAAAAAAAAAGAAAGAAAGAAAAAAGAAAAAACCACCTGTACCCCCAAAGCTATTGAAATACAAGTCAAAAAAATTTAAAAAACAATAGTCTAAGTACACCTATTAAATTACATGGATTGGGCCAGGCACAGTGGCTCATGCCTGTAATCCCAGCACTTCGGGAGGCTGACTTGGGTGTATCATGAGGTCAGGAGTTTGAGACCAGCCTGACCAACATGGTGAAACCCTGTCTCTACTAAAAATACAAAAATTAGCTGGGTGTGGTGGCACGCTCCTGTAATCCCAGCTACTCAGAAGGCTGAGGCAGGAGAATTGTTTGAACCTGGGAGGCAAAGGTTGCAGTGAGCCAAGATTGCCCCACTGCACTCCAGCCTTGGCGACAGAGTGAGACTCTGTCTCAAAACAAAAGACGAAAAACAAAAAAACCAAAAACCAAAAAGCCATGGATTGTATTCTAATGCATGAGGATTAAAAAACAAGAAAGGGTCAAAAAAACAAGACCCAACTATATGTTCCCCTCAATAAATCCACTTTAAATGTAATTACACATGTAAATTAAAAGTGAGATGGAGAGATACCATGCTAACATTAATCAAAAGTGTACTAAAATTAAAAACTGTATATATTCAAGGTGTACAATGTGATGATTTGCCATTCTGCCAAGCAAAGACACAGCATTCAGTCTTTCCTCCATGTGAGGATGCAGCAAGAAGAGCCACCCAAGAGCTCTCTTAGAAGAAGGGAGCAAGCCCTTAACAGATAGCAAATCTGCTGACACCCTGATCTTAGACTTCCCAGCCCCCAGAACTGTGAGAAATAAATTTCTATTATTTATAAATTACCCATCTATTTTACTATAGAAGCAGGAATAGTCTGAGACAGAATGGACTGAGAATATTGATAGATATCTATGATTGATTGATAGAGAGAGATACAGTCTTTCCCACCTTGAGTATCTTGTCAGTGTAATTGTAATCATCTTTATTTGTTGAAAACAAATGACAAGAAAGCAATTATCACTCTAAAGAAAATATATAGAATACTGGCTAAATCCCCAAACAAGAAAAAATTAGGTCTCTTACATTAATTTTTAGCTGTTTTAACAACTTACAGAAAACTAATTGCTATATTTAGTTAAAAATTCAATTCCCCAATCCAGAATGAGATACTTCATATTCCTTGTAACTGTAATTCTTAATCTCTTCCAGTTGTTTGAATCATCACTATAATTTAGCCTTTATTCAAATGTGAGTTTTTTTTTCTCTTGAGGGAAAGAAAACAAAGGGACATTAAGTACTTCCTTTTGAATTATTCTTTAATGCTTGAAATAAAGGTTTTATTTCAAAACCAATATTTGTGCTTTGAATGATATATAAATCGGGGTTTGAATTAAAATCCCTGAAGATATTACAAAAATGTAATATTATTTTAAATTTAAATGTTCCTTAACATGTAAATGACTTAAAATTACATTAATATATTTTTTGTCATCTGCACGTTCTGTAACTCCTTTGGAGTTATGAAAAGTATATTGAAAACAAAAACAAATAAATACCTAACATAAAAGCACATGCTGAAACCTCTTTATAATTGTATAATTAAGCACCCCCAAGTTGAGAAATGTAAAATTGAACATTTCATACAACCGTCAGTTCCTGGTGTTGCATACAATGAGAGCATTACTCAACTTCACTCACAAATAATTAGTTGAAAATATAATTACATTTAAACTAGCTAATTGGATCTCAAAGTTGGAGCTATGACCAACCAGTGAATCCTGAAGATTTTGTGAATTACTCATATTGTGTTCTTGAGCAGGAGCAATGTTTTCAGAGAGGTGTTGGCAGAGAGGAAGGTAAATGAAAAGGAAAGCAAGAGAACAGTAAAGAAGGCAAACTTGTTGAGTTCTCTGTAATAAGTGCCTTAAGATGACCAATGCAGATGACTGGATTTTTCTTTCTTTCTTTTTTTTTTTTTTTTTTATTATACTTTAAGTTTTGGGTTACATTTGTAGAATGTGCAGTTTTGTTACATGGGTATACACATGCCATGGTGGTTTGCTGCACCCATCAACCCGTCACCTACATTAGGTATTTCTCCTAATGTTATCCCTCCCTTAGCCGCCTACCCCCAATAGGCCCTGGTGTGTGATGTTCCCCTCCCTGTGTCCATGTGTTCTCATTGTTCAGCCCCCACTTATGAGTGAGAACATGAGGTGTTTGGTTTTCTGATCTTGTGATAGTTTGCTGAGAATGATGGTTTCCAGCTTCATCCATGTCCCTGAAAAGGACATGAACTCATCCTTTTTTATGCCTGCATAGTATTCCATGGTGTATATGTGCCGTATTTTCTTAATCCAGTCTATCATTGATGGACATTTGGGTTGGTTCCAAGTCTCTGCTATTGCTAACAGTGCCACAGTTAACATATGTGTGCATATGCCTTTATTGTAGAATGATTTATAATCCTTTGGGTATATGCCCAGTAATGGGATTGCTGGGACAAATGGTATTTCTAGTTCTAGGTCCTTGAGGAATTGCCTTCCACAATGGTTGAACTAATTTACACTCCCACCAACAGTGTAAAAGTGTTCCTATTTTTCCACAACCTCTCCAGCTTCTGCTGTTTCCTGACTTTTTAATGATCACCATTCTAACTTGTGTGAGATAGTATCTCATTGTGGTTTTGATTTGCATTTCTCCAATAACCAGTGATGATTGGCATTTTTTCATATGTCTGTTGGCCGCATAAATGTCTTCTTTTGAGAAGTGTCTGTTCATATGCTTTGCCCATTTTTTGATGGGGTTGTTTGCTTTTTTCTTGTAAATTTGTTTAAGTTCTTTGTAGATTCTGGATATTAGCCCTTTGTCAGATGGGAAGATTGCAAAAATTTTCTCCCATTCTGTAGGTTGCCTGTTCACTCTGATGATAGTTTCTTTTGCTGTGCAGAAGCTCTTTAGTTTAATTAGATCCCATTTGTCAAGTTTGGCTTTTGTTGCCATTGCTTTCGGTGTTTTAGAGGTGAAGTCTTTGCCCATGCCTATATCCTGAATGCTATTGGCCAGGTTTTCTTCTAGGATTTTTATGGTCCTAGGTCTTACGTTTAAGTCTTTGTTCCATCTTGAGTTGATTTTTGTAAAGGTGTAAGGAAGGGGTCCAGTTTCAGTTTTCTGCATATGGCTAGCCAGTTTTCCCAACACCATTTATTAAATAGGGAATCTTTTCCCCATTGCTTGTGTGTGTCAGGTTTGTCAAAGATCAGATGGTGGTAGATGTGTGGTGTTATTCCTGAGGCCTCCATTCTGTTCCATTGGTCTATATATCTGTTTTGGTACCAACACCATGCTGTTTTGGTTACTGTAGCCTTGTACTATAGTTTGAAGTCAGGTAGCGTGATGCCTCCAGCATTGTTCTTCTTGCCCAGGATTGTCTTGGCTATGCGAGCTCTTTTTTGGTTCCATATGAAGTTTAAAGTAGTTTTTCCAATTCTGTGAAGAAAGTTAGTGGTAGCTTGATGGGAATAGCATTGAATCTATAAACTATTTTGGGCAGTAAGGCCGTTTTCACAATACTAATTCTTGCTATTGATGAGCATGGAATGTTTTTCCATTTGTTTGTGTCTTCTCTTATTTTCTTGAGCAGTGGTTTGTAGTTCTCCTTGAAGGGGTTCTTCACATCCTTTGTAAGTTGTATTCTTAGGTATTTTATTCTCTTAGTAGCATTGTGAATGGGAGTTCACTCATGATTTGGCTCTTTGTCTTTCTGTTATTGGTGTATAGGAATGCTTGTGATTTTTGCACATTGATTTTGTATCCTGAGACTTTGCTGAAGTTGCTTATCAGCTTAAGGAGATTTTGGGCTGAGGTGATGGGATTTTTCTGAATATACCATTATGTCATCTGCAAACTTAGACAATTTGACTTCCTCTCTTCCTATTTGAAAACACTTTATTGCTTTCTCTTGCCTGATTGCCCTCACCAGAACTTCCAATACTATGTTGAATAGGAGTGGTGAGAGAGGGCATCCTTGTCTTGTGCGGTTTTCAAAAGGAATGCTTCCAGTTTTTGCCCATTCAGTATGATATTGGCTGTGGGTCTGTCATAATTAGCTCTTATTATGTTGAGATACCTTTCATTGATACCTAGTTTATTGAAAGTTTTTAGCATGAAAGGCTGTTGAATTTTGTTGAAGGTCTTTTCTGCATCTATTGAGATAATCATGTGGTTTTTGTTGTTGGTTCTGTTTATGTGATGGATTACGTTTATTGATTTGCGTATGTTGAACCAGCCTTGCATCCCAGGGATGAAGCTAACTCGATCATGGTGGATAAGCTTTTTGATGTGCTACTGGATTGGGTTTGCGGGCATTTTATTGAGGATTTTCACATCGATGTTCATCAGGGATATTGGCCTAATTCTCTTTTTTTGTGGTGTCTCTGCCAGACTTTGATATCAGGATGATGCTGGCCTCATAAAATGAGTTAGGGAGGATTCCTTCTTTTTGTATTGATGGGAATAGTTTCAGAAGGAAAGATACCAGCTCCTCTTTATACCTCTGGTAGAATTTGGCTGTGAATCTGTCTGGTCCTGGACTTTTTTTAGTTGGTAGGCTGTTAATTATTGCCTCAATTTCAGAGCCTGTAATTGGTCTGTTTGGAGATTCAACTTCTTCCTGGTTTAGTCTTGGGAGGGTGTATGTGTCCAGGAATTTATCCATTTCTTCTAAATTTTCTAGTTTATTTGTGTAGAGGTGTTTATAGTATTCTCTGATGGTAGTTTGTATTTCTGTGGGATTGGTGGGATATCCCCTTCATCATTTTTTATTGCATCTATTTGATTCTCTCTTTTCTTCTTTATTAGTCTTGCTAGCCATTTATCAATTTTGTTGATCTTTTCAAAAAGCCAGCTCCTGGATTCATTGATTTTTTGAAGGGCTTTTTGTTTCTCTATCTCCTTCAGTTCTGCTCCGATCTTAGTTATTTCTTGTCTTCCTCTAGCTTTTGAATGTGTTTGCTCTTGCCTCTCTAGTGCTTTTAATTGTGATGTTAGGGTGTCGATTTTGGATTTCTTGTGGGCATTTAGTGGTTTAAATTTCCCTCTACACACTGCTTTAAATGTGTCCCAGAGATTCTGGTATGTTGTGTCTTTGTTCTTATTGGTTTCAAAGAACATCTTTATTTCTGCCTTCATTTTGTTATTTGCCCAGCAGTCATTCAGGAGCAGGTTGTTCAGTTTCCATGTAGTTGTACGGTTTTGAGTGAGATTCTTAATTCTGAGTTCTAATTTGATTGCACTGTGGTCTGAGAGACAGTTTCTTGTGATTTCTATTCTTTTACATTTGCTAAGGAGTGTTTTACTTCCAATTATGCGGTCACTTTTAGAGTAAGTGCGATATGGTGCTGAGAAGAATGTATATTCTGTTGTTTTGGGATGGAGAGTTCTGTAGATGTCTATTAGGTCTGCTTGGTGCAGAGCTGAGTTCAAGTCCTGGATATCCTTGTTAATTTTCTGTCTCATTGATCTGTCTAATATTGACAGTGGGGTGTCTCCCATTATTATTGTGTGGGAGTCTAAGTCTCTTTGTAGGTCTCTAAGAACTTGCTTTATGAATCTGGGTGCAACTGTATTGGGTGCATATATATTTAGGATAGTTAGCTCTTCTTGTTGAATTGATCCCTTTACCTTTATGTAATGGCCTTCTTTGTCTCTTTTGATCTTTGTTGGTTTAACGCCTGTTTTATCAGAGACCAGGATTGCAACCCCTGCTTTTTTTTGCTTTCCATTTGCTTGTTAGATCTTCCTCTCTCCCTTTGTTTTGAGCCTATGTGTGTCTTTGCACATGAGATGGGTCTCCTGAATAGAGCACACCAATGGGTCTTGACTCTTTATCCAATTTGCCAGTCTGTGTCTTTTAATTGGGGCATTTACATTTAAGGTTAATATTGTTATATGTGAATTTGATCCTGTCATTATGATGCTAGCTGGTTATTTTGCCCGTTAATTGATGCAGTTTCTTCATAGCATCGACGGTCTTTACAATTTGGTATGTTTTTGCAGTGACTGGTACTGGTTGTTCCTATCCATGTTTATTGCTTCCTTCAGGAGCTCTTGTAAGGCATGCCTGGTGGTGACAAAATCTCTCAGCATTTGCTTGTCTGTAAAGGTTTTTATTTCTCCTTCACTTAGGAAGCTTAGTTGGACTGGATATGAAATCCTGGGTTGAAAATTCTTTTCTTTAAGAATGTTGAATATTGGCCCCCACTGTCTTCTGGGTTGTAGGATTTCTACAGAGAGATCTGCTGTAAGTCTGATGGGCTTCCCTTTGTGGGTAACCCGACCTTTCTCTCTGGCTATTCTTAACATTTTTTTCTTTCATTTCAACCTTGTTGAATATGACAATTATGTTTCTTGGGGTTGCTCTTCTCGAGGAGTATCTTTGTGGTGTTCTCTGTGTTTCCTGAATTTGAATGTTGGCCTGCCTTGCTAGGTTGGGGAAGTTCTCCTGGATAATATCCTGAAGAGTGTTTTCTTTTTTGTTGTTTTTTGGTTTTTGAGATGGAGTTTTGCCCTTGTTGCCCAGGCTAGAGTGCAATGACATGATCTCGGCTCAACACAACCTCCGTCTCCTGGGTTCAAGCAATTCTCCTGCCTCGGCTTCCTGAGTAGCTAGGATTACAGGTGTGCACCACGATGCCCAGCTAATTTTGTAGTTTTATTAGAGACAGGGTTTCTCCATGTTGGTCAGGTGGGTCTTGAACTCTTGACCTCAAGTGATCCGCCTGCCTTGGCCTCCCAAAGTGCTGGGATTACAGGCGTGAGCCACCGTGCCTGGCTAGAGTGTTTTATAACTTGGTTCCATTCTCCCTATCACTTTCAGGTACACCAATCAAACATAGATTTGGTCTTTTCGCATCGTCCCATATGTCTTGGAGGCTTTGTTCATTTCTTTTCACTCTTTTTTTTCCTAATGTTGTCTTCTTGCTTTATTTCATTAATTTGATCTTCAATCACTCATATCCTTTCTTCCACTTGATCGAATCAGCTGTTGAAGCTTGCGTATGCTTCACGAAGTTCTGTTATTGTGGTTTTCAGCTCCATCAGGTCATTTAAGCTCTTGTCTTCACTGGTTATTCTAGTTAGCTTCATCTAACCTTTTTTCAGAGTTTTCAGCTTCCATGTGATGGGTTAGAACATGCTCCTTTAGCTCAGAGAAGGTTGTTATTACCGACCTTTGGAAACCTACTTTTGTCAACTAGTCAAACTCATTCTCCACCCAGTTTTGTTCTCTCACTGGCGAGGAGTTGTGTTCCTTTGGAGAAGAGGCATTCTGATTTTGGGAGTTTTCAGCCTTTCTGCTCTGGTTTCTCCCCATCTTTGTGGTTTTATCTACCTTTGGTCTTTGATGTTGGTGACCTACGGATGGGGTCTTGGTGTGGATGTCCTTTTTGTTGATGTTGATGCTATTCCTTTCTGTTTGTTAGTTTTCCTTCTAACAGACAGGCCCCTCAGCGGCAGGTCTGTTGGAGTTTGCTGGATGTCCACTCCAGACCCTGTTTGCCTGGGTACCACCAGCAGAGGCTGCAGAACAGCAAATATTGCTGCCTGATCTTTCCTCTTGAAGCTTCATCCCAGAGGGGCACCCGCTTGTATGAGGTGTCTGGGAGGTGTCTCCCAGTCAGGCTACACGGGGGTCAGGGACCCACTTGAGGAGGCAGTTTAGTCCGTCATTGGAGCTCAAACACCATGATGGGAGAACCACTGCTCTCTTCAGAGCTGTCAAGCAGGGGCTTTTAAGTCTGGAGAAGCTGTTTGCTGCCTTTTGTTCAGATATGCCCTGCCCCCAGAGGTGGAATCTAGAAAGGCAGTAGGCCTTGCTGAGCTGCAGTGGGATCTGCCCAGTTCTAGCTTCCCTACCACTTTGTTTAGACTGTGAGCATAGAACCTCCTACTCAAGCCTCAGCAATGGTGGACGCCCCTCCCCTACCAAGCTCCCATGTCCCAGGGTGATCTCAGACTGCTGTGCTTGCAGCGAGCAAGGTTCCGTGGACATGGGACCCACTGAGCCAGGCACAGGAGGGGATCTCCTGGTCTGCTGGTTGTGAAGACTATGGGAAAAGCACAGTATTTGGGAAGAAGTGTACCATTTACAGTCATTCATGGCTTCCCTTGGCTAGGAAAGGGAAATGCCCTGACCCCTTGCACTTCCTGGGTGAGGCAACACCCTGCCCTGCTTCGGCTCACCCTCTGTGGGCTGCACCCACTGTCCAACAAGTCCCAATGAGATGAATGAGGTACCTCAGTTGGAAATGCAGAAATCACTTGTCTTTTGTGTCAGTCTCTCTGGGAGCTGTAGACTAGAGCTGTTCCTATTCAGCCATCTTGGAAGTGACCAAGATTTTTCTTTAAAACCAAGAAAAGAAGATACTGCCTTTTCCCCCATACTTAACTTTTTTCCGTTAAAATATATATACAGAAAAGTGCACAAAATATAAATATTCAACTTAATGCTTTATAATAAGATATAACACAACCACCATCCAGGTCAAGAAATAGACTATTCCAGCACCACAAAGACCTTTATAGACCCCCACTCAATCACTATCGCTCCTCTCTAAAGTTAACTACTCTCTTAACTTCTAATACCACAGTTTAGTTTGGCCTGGTCTCGAGCCTTACATAAAGATTCATAAAAAACGTAAACTGGCTGGGTGTGGTGGCTCATGTCTGTGGTCCCAGCACTTTGGGAGGCCAAGGCAGGTGAATCATGAGGTCAGGAGTTCGAGACCAGCCTGGCCAACATGGTGAAATCTCATCTCCACTAAAAATACAAAAAATTAGCTGGGCTGGTAGCAGGCGCCTGTAATCCCAGCTACTTAGGAGGCTGAGGCAGGATAATTGCTTGAACCCAGGAGGTAGAGGTTGCAGTGAACCAAGATTGTACCACTGCACTCCAGCCTAGGCAACAGTGCAAGACTCCATCTCAAAAAAAAAGAAAAAAGAACACAAACTTTGGTATCTGACTTCTTTCACACCATATTCATCCTTATGATTGCAATTCCTTGTAGGTGGTCACATTCATTGCTGTAGAATATCCCATTATCCACATATACCGCAATGTGCTGATCCATGCTAATGCTCATTCTTCGATGATTTGCTCTGTGACAAAGATCTGTTTGAATTTTTTTTAGTACTAGATTATGACCTTTCTTGATGACTTATCCATTCCTGTGGCCCTTAAAAATACTTCTTTAAGATACATAAATTTTGATTGTTTAGTTTCTCTAAAGAAGCAATTTTAAGCTGATATTTCCCATATAACTTGTACTGTTATAATTATTTCATATTATTTTCAAAGACTGTTTAAATGGCAGCAGATGTGTGCTCCTGCAGTGGGTTTTACCTGTGTGAAGGGAGGACTAGCTGGGAAAAGAGAAAGAAGAAAACTCAAGTTTAATGTTTTAAAATATTTATTCATAACCCTAGGAAGAAAAAATCATGCCATCCAGGCAGAATACACATCTTAAAAGAAAGAACTAAGGGCTTTATAACTTTTTGAGATCTTTAAGTTTTTCCAAACAATAAATGAAAACATAGCTACTTTCAAAGATGGAATTTGGGAGGTACTGAAGGTTTCTGTTTCAGTTTGGTTCTTTGGCATAATCTATAGTAAGTTCCTCTGGCCATCTTAAAGAGGAAAATATATACCTGAAGCATATTATGGGTGACAGAATGGCTAGGAGGCTGGATAATGGGGCAAGAACAAAGGCTATCCTGGGGCCTAGAAAGACATCTCATAGCAAGAAGTATATGAGCAGATGCCGCCAGTCAGATTGATTAAACTAGTTTTCTGTCTCTTTATTTCTCAGTTCAAGATTCATATTCCAAGAAGGGAGCAAATAATTGCTTTAGCTTGGGTCAAATGCCTTCCCTTTAGCTGGGCAGAGAACTTCGTGACTGTCCCATAAGATGCTATCCAACAATTTAAAGGTAAAACTAATAAATGGAACTGAGGGGCCGATAGGAAAGGGAAATAGATGCAAAGAAGCTCCAACCCAGTGATATTCACTGCATGCTCCTACAACATGACCTCCATTTGGGACCAATATGGGCCAATGGAAATTGAAGCCTCTGCTTTATATATAGAATTGGGGGAATGTACAATTGATGTCATTATTGCCCCTGCCTTCTTCAGACTTGTAGACTGTTGGGAGCATTGCTATTCCCAGACTTTATTCCTGGAGATCCCTGTCCTTACAAAAGCAAATAAACAAAAATAGAAGTTGCAAGCTTCTTAGAGCTCCTTGGAGAAGAAGACAGGAAAAGGATCCCCTAATGATTATTGTCACATTTCTTCATGTGAGTTGCATCTAATCATTGTTAGAATTGAAACATTCATTTATTTTTGGATGAAGAGTTTATTCCCTTCTAAAGTTTTTGTTCACAAGAAAACACTGGTAAAAACTTGAAAGAAATGCTTCGGCTATTACCTGTAAAGAGTGAAAGGCCCTTGCTGTTCTTGGAATCATGTGACATTAAAAGAAACTTCCCTCAAGTTTTACTGTGTATACATGTAAAGGGAAAATATCGTTAGAAGCTTTTCTGGTTTAAATAAAGTATTACAGAGCCTGTGATCCCTGTACTTCATGGAATTAATCTGAAACCTATATTTTGCTTCTGAGAAAGAGAAAGTAAGTGACCAAGGTAGCATCCTTCATCCCTGGTACCTCGAGTTGTAACTATTTTAATGCTTTTGCTTAGAGAAAACTGATATGTGTGAACATATAAACGTAAGGTACAAAATCCAAGGACTGTAACCCATGGAGTAAAGTCAGAGGTAGGGCTAGTTTTTTCACCAGTCCAGTGCACTCGTTGTTTATGGCAGTCATCCATTCTGACTGATCATTGCCTGTTCTGACCTTCACTCCTAGCAGTGGGGATGCAATGAGGATGACCACTTCTCTTCTTTTGTCCATCTTATGGCTGGAGAAGTCAGAGTGGCAGAAGGGAGGAGTAGAAGGAAAGGGGCAAAGAGCTTTCCACCAAACTGTTTTTGGTTGTGTTACTAGTTCTCTCGTCACATTTTGGCTGGCAATAGCATTTCATTATGACAAGCATCTAATGCTCGCTCTTTAGTGAGAAGCATTTGCAGTTTGTTGGAGACCTCAATCCAGGAGACTCCATTGCAACATTTTCTGATGTAGGTAATGTTAACTCTCAGTTAGAGGTCAGTGAAAATAAATAATTGATTCTTTTTTTTTTTTTTTTTTTTTGAGACGGAGTCTCACTCTGTTGTCCAGGCTGGAGTGCAGCGGTGCAATCTTGGCTCACTGCAAGCTCCGCCTCCCGAGTTCACAGCATTCTCCTGCCTCAGCCTCCCAAGTAGCTGGGACTACAGGCACCTGCCACCACGCCCGGCTAATTTTTTATATTTTCAGTAGAGACGGGGTTTCACCGTGTTAGCCAGGATGGTCTCGATCTTCTGACCTCGTGATCCACCCGCCTCGGCCTCCCAAAGTGCTGGGATTACAGGCGTGAGCCACAATGCCCGGCAAGAATTGATTTTTTCCCATTAAAGATCATATACCCTCTGAATTCTATCCCCATAAAAATACTACAGTGTCTGTCTGAGATTTTATCTAGGGGTAGGAAAAGGAGACCCAACAGAGTATTTCAAAGACGTAGGAAGAAAATTAAAGCCATTTCCTATTTCCATCCTATTGGGATTTTTTCCCTTTCTTCTTTTTGTGGAGCATGCAGGGACAGAGTAATCCTCCATGTTAATCTGTGGTGGCAAATTCCAGAATGTCCCTCTCAATCCAGCTCAAATGATAATGAAATGAACAGGTTTATAGCTTGAAGTCCAGAAGAAGAGTAGCTTCAGCCCTTCCCTGGTGTCAGTTTAATTTTCAGACACATTGGAGATGCAAGTCTGGGCCTCATGTCCAGGTGTGACAGAGGCCAGAGAAAGGAGGTGATGCTTCCAGAAGTTGCACAAAAGGCCCAGCAAACTGCTCTTTACATCTCATGACATGTATTAAGTATTAGGCTTATCCATTAACCATTTATTCATTTAAGCAACTTCTGTCCAAAGGGATAGAAGGGGTCAGATTCTCCTGAGTCTGGGGACTTCATGGGATTCTAGGTATGCAGAAAGAGAGAACAGATGCTGGGTAGGCACGCTAGTATCCCTCCCAACAATTTTAATAGCTAGATGGTATTCTATTTATTGATGATTTATTTAATCACCTATTATTAGAGACTTAGGTTGTTTCTAACTTTTCATAAGAATTCATAAGAATGTATAACCTTGTACACATTCTTTTGAATACTTCTCACATTATATATTGGGATATAATTCTAGTAAGATGATTATTCAAAGTATTTACATATTTTTAAGCATTTGATTTATATTCCCAAATTGCCTTCAGCATAGTTGTTGCAAGTTGTACTCACACCAGAAGCATATAAGAATCCTATTTTCCCACATATTCAGCCATGTGTATTTTACTTCTTTCAAATCTTTACCAATCTAATGGTTGGAAACAGGTGTTTCATGGTGCTTCCATTGGCGTTTCTTTAACTATCAATGAATCTGAATACTTTTATATGTGTTTCTTGGCCAGTTCTGTTTCTTATATTATGAATTGTCTGTTCATGTCCTTTACCTATTTCTATATTAGGGTGTTGATAATTTTCTTCTTTTTTTTTTTCTTGGATACCGAATCTTGCTCTGTCACCAGGCTGGAGTGCAGTCGTGTGATCTTGGCTCACTGCAGCCTCCGCCTCCCGGGTTCAAAGGATTCTCCTGCCTCAGCCTCCTGAGTAGCGGGGACTACAGGCATGCACCACCATGCCCAGCTAATTTTTTGTTTTTGTATTTTTAGTAGAGATGGGGTTTCACCATGTTGGCCAGGATGGTCTCGATCTCCTGACCTCATGATCTGCCCACCTCGGCTTCTCAAAGTGCTGGGATTACAGGTGTGAGCCACTGCACCCAGCCTGGTGTTGATAATTTTCTTACTGATTTTAAATAGTCTCTCTATATTAACAATGTTATTAACACTATGTCTGGTATATATTGTAAAATTTTATTAATGGTATTTTTAATATAGAAATTATAAAAATAATTATGATCAAGTATATAAATTATATTTTTGCCTTGATAACATGCTTTGAAAGGCCTTATTTGACTCTAAGTTATGCAAATGTTCAACTATACTTTCTTCTAGTAACTCATTTAAGTCCTTTTAAATTTTATTGAGCTATAACTTACAAACCTTAAAATCCACCCACTGAAGGTGTACTATCCAATGATTTTAGTTTATTTATGGAGTTGTACAACCATCACCAGTATCCAATTTTGGAATATTTTTATCACCCTAAAGTGATTACATTTAAATCTATGATGTATTTTGGGCTAATTTTCGTATATGGCATTAAGTAGTGGTCCAGCTTTATTCTTTTGCTTGTGAACATTCAGTTGTCTGAGCACTGTTTGTTGAAAAGACTATTCTTTCTCTCATTAAATTATCTTGTCACTCTTCTTGAAAATCTGTTGACCATTAATGTAAGGATTTATTTCTGGATTCTCAATTCTATCCCATTGATGTATTAATATATATCTATCCTTATGCCAGCAAATGCCACACTGTTTTGATTACTATATGTTTGTAGTAAGTTTGGAAATCAGAGTATGTAAGGCCCCTACCTTTGTTCTTCTTTTCCAAAATAGTTGGCTATTATGGATCCCCTATATTTCCATATGAATGTTAGGATCAACTTATCAATTTCTGGAAAAAAAAAAAAAAAAGGCGGCCAAGATTCTGACAAATTGCATTGAATCTGTTGATCAATTTGGGGATATTGTCATCTTGACAATATTAAATCCTCTGACCCAAGAACATGGGATATATTTCTGTTAATTTAGATCTTCTTTGAAAAGGAACTCTGCTTTGTAACAAATGCTGTCTTCCTTATTACTCCCGGCCCCCAACCCCAGAGGAGTAGAACCAAAAGAAGATGGGGAAATGGTCTTGCTACAACCAACCCTAGACTGTACTGTAGGAGGAAAGAACTTACCTGAATCAGATATGAAATTTAAGTTTTGAAATTGATTGAACTAAGTATTAATCACTAAAAACCGCTGGTACAAAATAGAACCTGCCCCTGATGTAATTAAGGGCCAGGCAAGGAAGATTCAACATAGAATGGTAGAAGACATGATTGGAAAAATCTTAAATGTTTTTCACATTTACAATCCAATGAGTTAAGACTTCAAGAAACCTGTTTGGACAAGGCTAAATAAGAGAAAAACTCTACTCTTAAGGAATTCATCATCTTGTCCACATTCAAATGATTTTGCCAAGGCTGCCACTAACCCCCATGGCATTTCTGTGCTGGCTAGAAAAAAATACTCCCTCTTAAGATGCTTTACTTCCATCTTCCAAAAATTCTTATAACAAATTGCAGCTCTTCCACATGTACCACTGGAACAGCATCCCTTTCAATACTGTGTAGACTTCACTTTTACTGCACAATTAAACACAGCAGCTGTTCTTAGAGGAGGAATTCTGTGGTTTTATGGTGTGTCTTTATGGCATAAGATTATGTATACTTTTATCTTGTTCTTCTAATCATTTTGTATAGGTTTTTCTTCTGTACACTATCAAAAGCTTTGTAAAAGTGAGGACAGTGTAGGACACACAGTAGATATTTATTAATTATTTGTAGACTTGGATTGAATAGAACTGAATAACATTTTTTGAAAGGTGTTGTGAATAGTGTTTTTATCCTAAACTTTGTTCAAATTTCTCATCCATTATTTCACCTAATTTTACTGCCCTCCCAAAAAAACATTTTTTGGAAAACAGCTTTTGTACAAATAACAGATCAATTGAAAGGAACATGTGCTTGCTGGCACACGAGAGGGCAAGAAATAAATGATGTGATGAGCATATTATTATTCATTTTATCAAAAGGTGCTTCCTCAAGGAGGATACTATTGTATTCCTTATGAAAGGAAATTAACATAGGTGTTTGTTAATATAAATATAACTTCCACAAGTGTGTTTGAGGCCTTTGACTTCTTTCAGAGATAGCAAAGTGCTCATGTATTACATTAATGTTAGTACAACACTCAGGAAATTTTAAAAGCTGAATTAACACAAACAGAACACAGCAGCTGGCTTAAGATAATTATTTAGGGCTATGGGGAAATGTTCAAAACAGCCTAAAAACTGGAAAAAAAAAAAAGAATTCAGTACTTTAATTCTCGTATGTGTGCGTTTCCCTAAGTTCTGCTCTAATCCCAACCCAGAAATCCTTTGATAACAGTCTTGCTTTTTATTGAAGTTTTTTTTTAACTTATGCAAAATAATTGCTGATGGCATTTTTTCTGTGACTCTTTATGATTAAAAAAAAATCAGGTTACTGCATATTGTTTCTTAGTTTTATTTCCTGTGTTTTCTTTTTCTAACCACCCCAAAAGGACACCAGACTTGACATCCTTGATGATTTTGCTCAGTAACTTAATGGTTTTTCTCAGTTTTCAGAAAAGCTTCCTTTCAACTATCTCTTATTTTTCTTATCTCACACCCATAAATGCTTTTACCTACCAAGAGACAGAACACAGGGAGGCGTTCAGCTGGGGATGGTCAAAGAATTGGCTGCTGGATGGCCAAACTCCAGGGGAAGATCATCTTCCCACTCCATCTCCTTTACAGCTCCCCATCCATCCCATGGAGAGCCACCTCCACCACTCAGTAAAACCCCCACATTCACCATCCTTCAAGTCCGTGTGTCACCTGATTCTTCCAGGACACTGGACAAGAGCTTGGGATACAGAAAGCTGTCACACTGGCCCTCTGCCCTTGCAAAAAGGCAGAAGGTCCACTGAACTTGTTAACTTACGCTGTCCATGGGACAGCAAGGCTAAAAGTGCACTGTAGCACATGCCCACTTGGGCTCAGGGAGTCACAGCCGTCCACCCCTGGACACTGCTGTGGGGCCAGAGCCCAGCACCTGGCTCCTGCACCTGTACGTCTGCATGCTCCCCATCCCATAAGGGATTTGAGCATCAGTGGCGACTGAACAGACAAGCCACACCCCTGTCGCATGTCCTACAAGGGGGATCGGGGAACTCATCCATTTCACTAATTAGCACAATAATTGAGGTCATGGAACCTGGATTTAGCCTGAGTTCAGATTCCAACTCTGTCTCCTACTAGCTATATGATTTGAGGGCATTAGTTACTTTTTCTAATGCCTATCTATTTCACTTTGCTCAAATCTTGAGTGTGCTGTAATCTCTGACTCTTACACCTCCCTGTTTACTGCCACCTAGAGCTGTTCTGTGTTAGGTGGCTGAGGGAGGGTTAGATAATTCTCCCCCATATAAATAACCAATGAATTTACGCTATTCATTCAGCAAGTGTGACAGAAGACTCAAACACTAAGTTTCAGCTTGGTGTTTCCCTTAACCCTAGAGAGCTATGGCTCCTGCTCTTACTTACACAGAATCTCATGAGTAGAAACAAAAACAGCTATAATCAGTATATATTATTTAATGTTTTTAAGGCTACATTTTGTATTTATGTTAATGCAAAAGGAAACTTATTTAATTATCACAGTAAATAATCTGTGAGGTAAACAAAACATAATCCCATTTTATGGAAGAGTAAAGTCAAATGTAAAGCAGTTATTTACACAATATCGCTGTAGGCAAGACGTGAACCTACTTGGTTCCCGACTCAGTGGGGCTGTCAGAGGTGTTTGAACCAGAGCAACTTCATCTTGAACAGGAGCTGGGTAAAATAAGACTGAGACCTACTGGGCTGCATTGCCAGACAGTTAAGGGATTCTAAATCACAGGATGAGATCGGAGGTCAGCACAAGATACAGGTCATAAAGACTTTGCTGATAAAACAGGTTGCAGTAAAGAAGCCGGCTAAGGCCGGGCACAATGGCTCACGCCTGTAATCCCAGCACTTTGGAAGGTCGAGACAGGCGGATCACGAGGTCAGGAGATCGAGACCATCCTGGCTAACACGATGAAACCCCGTCTCTACTAACAATACAAAAAGTTAGCCGGGTACGGTGGCGGGCGCCTGTAGTCCCAGATAATCGGGAGGCTGAGGCAGGAGAATGGTGTGAACCCGGGAGGTGGAGCTTGCAGTGAGCCGAGATCGTCCCACTGCACTCCAGCCTGGGAGACAGAGCGAGACTCTGTCTCAAAACAAAACAAAACAAAAAAAGAAGCCAGCTAAAACCCATCAAAACCAAGATGGCCACGAGAGTGACCTCAGGTCATCTTCACCGCTACACTCCCACCAGTGCCATTACAGTTTACAAGTGCCATGGCAATGTCAAGAAGTTACCCTGTATGGTCTAAAAAGGGGAGGCATGAATAATCTACTTCTTGTTTAGCATATAATCAACAAATAACCATAAAAATGGGCAAGCAGCAGCCCTTGGAGCTGCTCTGTCTATAGAGTAGCCATTCTTTTTTTTTTTTCTTGAGACGGAGTCTCACTCTGTTGCCCAGGCTGGAGTGCAGTGGTGCAATCTCGGCTCACAGCAACCTCCAACTCCCGGGTTCACGCCATTCTCCTGCCTCAGCCTCCCGAGTAGCTGGGACTACAGGCAGCCGCCAACACGCCTGGCTAATTTTTTTATATGTTTAGTAGAGAGGGGGTTTCACCGTGTTAGCCAGGATGGTCTCGATCTCCTGACCTCGTGATCCACCCTCCTTGGCCTCCCAAAGTGCTGGGATTACAGGCGTGAGCCGCCGTGCCCGGCCAGAGTAGCCATTCTTTTATTCCTCTACTTTAATAGACTTGCTTTCACTTTACTCTACGGACTCGCCCTGAACTCTTTTTTGGCAAGATCCAAGAACCCTCTCTTGGGGTTTGGATCCAGACTTCTTTTCTGTAACAGGGCCACTTTCTCCCTGCCCATTGGCAGAAGATGAAATTTTCCGCCTCCAAATGTTTGTCTTCCCTGGTGACCTGCCTAAAGGTTAGAAATTCAGGTTGAAAAGTTAATGAAGGGATTTGTATTTTGTATTTATGTGAATAAAGTATAAAACTTTATATGTTAGGAGCCCAGAGGAGGGTGGGATTCTGGAAACTTGGATAGGTAAGGGAAGGTCTCCTGTGCTTCCACCTGCCTGTAACAGGTAAATAGACAGAGGTTGATTCCCTAGAGAGAGGAGAAGAAAGAAAGTAACAATGAGTTGGGCATGGCTGCCAAAGTAGAGAGGTGAGGGCCTTTAATGGTAATAGTAGTAGTTGAGGCCACAGCTATGCTAATCACTGTTCATGTATTTAAACTTGTTTAATCCCTACATAAACCTATGAATTCTGAGCTATTGTTATCCCTTTACCAATGAAGTAACTGAAACCCAGAAAAGTTTAGTCCATCTATGTCACACTACTGGTAAGTGATTGCATCAGAATCCTAAAGGCTGCAATCTGTCTCCTTCCAGTGCCCAAGGGGATATGGTTGAAAAGTAATTAGAATTAGGCAGTAAAAGGATTTGAATACTTTGAATACAGAGTAGTCTAATATAATGGTTAATTTTATGTCTTAACTTCACTGGGTTAAAGGATATCCAGAAAGCTGGTTAAACATTATTTCTGGGTGTGCCTGAGAGGATGTTTCCAGAAGAGATTAACATTTGAATCAGTAGTCTGAGTAGAAAGGAATTTGCTCTCACCAATGTGCATGGGCATCACTGAAGCCGTTGAGGGCCTGGAGAGAATAAAGCTGTGTCGGGGAGGGTGAATTCACTCTCTCTTCTGGAGCTGAGACAGCCATCTTCTGCCCTCAGACATCCAAGTCCCAGGTTCTCAAGCCTTCAGATTCTGGGGCTTATACCAGCGCTCCCCCAACTCCCCAACACACATCACTGGCTTTCCTAGTTCTCCGACTTGCAGACAGCAGATCATGAGATTTCTCAGCCTCCATAATCATGTGAATCAATTCCCATAATGAATCTCTTATCTATTTATCTATGGGTATAGAATATATATATACACACACACACACACACACATATCCTATTGGTTCTGGATCTTTGAAGAATCCACACTAATAAATCTAGTCTTCTGGAATGAACCCATAAATCAAAGGAATCATACGCTAATGGCAGACTTCCAGACCTTAACAGTTGGAGGATGGAAGTGAATTTTCTTCTTTGGGAAGGAAGGGTGCATTTCTTTCCCGCTTTTCACAACAAGTCAGTCTTTACCTTCCAGATAAAGACTACCCCCACCTTCAGGAACGACTCCATAATACTTGAAAGGAACAGTTTGTGTGACCAGTACAAATTTCTCATTTTAGAACCAAACTAGAAGTAAACAGTCATATGAGTCTATGTAGAGAAAGAAGAGGCCAGGTGTGGTGACTCGGCGCCTGTAATCCCAGCATTTTGGGAGGCTGAGGCAGGCAGATCACCTGAAGTCAGGAGTTTGAGACCAGCTTGGCCAACATGGTGAAACTTTGTCTTTACTAAGAATACAAAAATTAGCCGGCTGTGGTGTGGTGGCAGGCGCCTGTAATCCCAGCCACTCAGGAGGCTGAGGTGGAAGTTGCGGTGAGTCAGAACTGCGCCACTGCACTCCAGCCTGGGTGTCAGAGCAAGACTCCGTCTCAAAAACAAACAAACAAAAAAAGTAGAGACTACTGACTCAGCATGACCATAACCATGGCTCTATCTTCTAAGGCTCCTTCTGCCATAAAATTGTTATCTTAGTTCTCTAACTCAAAGACAAATTCACAATCTCAGCCACACCTGCTGTTACGATGAGCATATACAAGGATCAGGACAGGTAGCAGGCAGAAGTGTGGCCTTGGTCTACTCTCCCTCCTCCTCATCATCCCTGCTCAAAATAGGGAAGTGGAAAGAGTCCCCTCTTGAAAGCATGGGAATTAGAATTCCTGGAGTCTTTTGTTTTTACATTGTATCAGAGTAAAACAATTAAAATTTACACACTAAAACAAGATAATATATAACTTTGAACGTGACTCAGCAGAAAAATAAGAAACTTCCCACAGACGTTTTCCACTAGTCAATTAAGCTACTTAAAACAGGCAGAAGCCAGGTGCAGTGGCTCATGCCTGTAATCCCAACACTTCGGGGGACTGCGGTGGGTGGATCACCTGAGCTTAGGCGTTCGAGACCAGCCTGGGCAACATGGCAAAACCCCTCTTTACCAAAAATACAAAAAATTAGCCGGGTGTGATGGTGCATGCCTGCAGTCCCAGCTACTCGGGAGGCTGAGGTGGAGGATCGCTTGAGCCTGGGAGGTGGAGGTTGCAGTGAGCCCAGATCGTGTCACTGCACTCCAACCTGGGTGACAGTGAGACCCCATCTCAAAAAAAAAAAAAAAAAAAAAAAAAAAAAAAAAAAAAAAAAGAGAAACACTCCAGGCAGAGATACTTAACTTTTCTAGAGCCTTTGGAAAGCTAAGTGCAGAACTATCAGAGTAAATAAATGTGCCCAGGAAGTAGCTCTAGGGGCTTGACTGGAAGTAATGGGAGCAGGGTTATTTTTTATTTTATTTTAAGCAGACATAGCAGAGCCTGCACATGCACATGTCTGACTTAAAAACAATCACTCCAGAGAGAATACTAGCTTGAAATATTTTAGAAATGCTTTTAGTGGAATTGTCTTCAGAGGCAGAGAATATTCTCTTTAATGCCCCTAGGAGGAGTTCAACCTTAAATTATTATTATTATTAATATGTTTGAGACGGACTCTTACTCTGTCACCAGGCTACAGTGCAGTGGCATGATCTCAGCTCACTACAACCTCCGCCTCCTAGGTTCAAGTGATTCTCCTGCCTCAGCCTCCTGAGTAGCTGGGACTACAGGCACATACCACCACACCCAGCTAATTTTTGTATTTTTAGTAGAGACGGGGTTTCACCATGTTGGCCAGGATGATCTCAATTTCTTGATCTCGTGATCTGCCCGCCTCAGCTTCCCAAAGTGCTGGGATTTCAACCTTAAATCTTTGAGATGGGTTTACTTTCTGAAACCAACCACAAATTAGACCAAAGCCTTGCATAGTGAATAAGGAGGATAATCAAGATAAATAATGAATAATCAAGTTAAATCACTGTAGATCTTTAAATGAGATGTGGCCTCCTTGACTATTGGCTTTGTAAATTTTTAAATTTAGGATTGGTGGAGTAGAGCCATACTGCCTACTTTTTTGACAGATGGATTGGTATGTATTTGTGATGTCGCTGGTATCAGCCAGGTTCTGGCAGGACACAGGCTGCACACTCAGTGGACGAGAAGGCATACCTGAAAAGGGTTCGGGAGGGCCTCTTTACAGAGGTGTGGCAAGGTTGAGGAAGCAACCCAGCAAGTGGGAGGAAGGGCCTATCAGCAGTCAGCAAGAGCTTCAGCCAGAAGGGTGGCTGACCCACTGAAGAGGTGGTTGTGGAGAACACACTGCAGCACCTGCCAAAGGGAATCCAGTTTCTCTTATCTTGTGCTCAGATCTCCTGGCAGTGTGACAGTCCCCCATCAGAGTAAACCCAACCAAAAGCCAGGGGCAAGGCTACTGAGTGATGTCATCCACAGAGGTCAGTCTTCTGGAGGAGAGCAGGCCAAGGCAGGCCAGAGCTTGGATCTGGAAAGGCCAGTGGAGGACAGCACAGACACACTGTGTGTGCATTGCTCCTCTCTGTTCCAGGGAGGGAGGGAGCAGTTCTACTCCATGGCAGAGTAATCATGTCTATTCATTGATCTCATTTCTCACCCTCCCCACCCCTGTATTTGCTTCTTAGTCTCTGTGTGCTGCATTACAGCAAGTTAAAGTCTAAAACTAAATCAAGTTATTCCTGTCTGAGGAAAAACTGGGTTTTTAAATACATGGTATTGGGACAAATAGAAAGTCACCTGAAAAAGGATGAAGCGAATCTAAACCTCATACTAAAATAAATCCTAAATGGACCAGAGATCCAAATGTACAACGTGCAACCAAGGAGGTTTGGCACAGGTGAATTACTTTATAACCTGGGGGTGAGGAAAGCCTTTCAACATTCAGCAAAAAAAAAAAAAAAAAAAAAAAAAAAGAAGAAGAAGAAGAAGAGAAAAAAGAAAAAAAATAGGGAAAGAAGACTGGTGAACTTTGCTACCTAAAACAAATAAAATCCCAGAAGCAAGGTCAAAAAACAAATGACACACTAGGAGAGACCAATTGCAAGTTATATCAACAGTGGCTTACGCCTGTAATCCCAGCACTTTTGGAGGCCAAGGTGGGCAGATCACCTGAGGTCAGGAGTTTGAGACCAGCCTGACCAACATGGAGATACCCACCGTCTCTACTAAAAATAAAAAATTAGCCAGGCATGGTAGTGCATGCCTGTAATCCCAGCTACTGAGGAGGCTGAGGCAGTAGAATCCCTTGAACCCGGGAGGCGGAGGTTGCAGTGGGCCAAGATCGAGCCATTATACTCCAGCCTGGATAAGAGCGAAACTCCGTCTCAAAAAAAAATAAAAATAAAAGGATGGGGACAAGTGCATGAAAAGCATTTAACAATGGAGAAGCCCCAAAATTGCATAGAAATACGGGCAAAAGTCACGAAAAGAGAGAAATGTGAGAACAGAGTGAAAAAGAAATGCAAGTCACTGCCTACACATATGAAATGATGCCCAATTTCCCTTACAATAAGAGAAATGCAAGTTAGAATTCTTCTGGATCCAAACGTTTTACAACATACTCTACTGAGAGTGGAAATGCAAAATGGAACAAACCCTAGGGATGGGGATTTGGCAAAATTGAACAAAATTACATATGTGCTAACCTTTCATGCAGCAATCTCATTTCTAGGAATCTACCCTGAAAATACATCTCTACAAATGATCAATAACATTTGCACAAGGTTATGTAACACAACATTGTTTGCAGTAGCAAAAGATTAGAAATAATCTAAACATCCACCAACAAGAGAGGCAGTAAATAAACTGCAGTACATACATGAATTGGCAACCAGGTGTCATAAAACACAGAAAAAAGTGTCTGTGAATTGAAATAATCTCCAGAATATATTTTTAGATTTAAAAAGTTAGTACACAGCAGTACATAGACTGTGGTATATTTTGTGTATAAGGGGAAAAAAGGAGGAATAAGAATATATTTAAATATTTGCCTATATTTGCAAAAAGAAGCAATAAAAATAATTACCTGTAGGAGGTGGGGGGAATGAAGTGAAGGGAGAGGGTTAGGAGCGAAACTTCTGTGGGTTTGGTTACCTTTTCGTATATTTTTAAACTTTGGGACCACATAAATGTTTTATATATTTTAAAAATTCAAATAAAAAAGACAAAAGTAAAATCTTAAAATGGAAAACAATTGAGACCAATGAGCCTAACTTTATTTCAAATGTGGCAACAACAGCTATACAAAGAACAGAATTATTTCAGTACTTTAATTATACACTCATAATGGAATATGATCTAAGGACAAATGAATAGAAGGAAATCTTAAATTTCACTCAGTAATGTATTATTAATATAGTATTATAATTGTGACCTAGGAGAAAACAAGTGTACAATTATGAATTAGGAGGAAAGAAGCACTATATTATTACAAACCAAACTTTCAGTTTAACAGAAAAGAGAGGCAAAAACAACTATTAAGTCAAAGAACTTAAAGTAAAACACTGTAAGGTTAAATTTGAATTGAGAAATTCACATGCAATAACCTTTTAAAAGTGTATTTGTCTTTCCTGGATCTGTTCACTGAAAGGGCTTTGAAGCAATGATACCCTGTGTCAATGAAGATACCTTGCCCCTTGATCTTGGCATTGAAATATCATTTCTCACCAATAAGGAGAATGTTCTTATTAGGAAATGCATGTTGAAATATTTAGGAATGAAATGGCATGAGTCTATAGTTTATTTTCAAATGGCTCAGCTGTGTGTGTGTATCTGTGTATGTGTGTATGTGGCTGGGTGGGTAGGTGGTAAGGATCTAATTATTACACCAAGAAATCCCTCTTCCTGCACCTGGCATAACCTCCTGTAGAATGAGCTCAAGCTGCCCACACTCTCTTGACATAGCCTCCATTCTGAAGATGAAACAAAACTTGGAGGAACACTCATGGAAAGATCTAAATTACTAAAATGCCTGTCCCTGAGACTCCGAGATCCTAAAAATAGACAGTGCCATGTGTGCTCTAATTTTCTGCTTAAAGTGACTTAAATTATTTCAATTCAGACATTTTCAATAGAATATATGGTACTTCAACCTTATAAGTCAAATGCATTTACTGAAATACCATTTCCCAGTAGTTTTTTCAGTTTCCCTGGCTGCAATGGGTGGAGAACTTTCATTAGCAGTATTGGCTTTGGTGTGGCCCTGGATGTTGCACAAAGGCCTTTGCTTAGGAATTGGGAAACACAGGTTCTCACTGGGCTCTATAACTAACTTGCTATGTAGCTTTGCATAAGTCATATCACCTTTTGGGATCTTGGTGTTTCAACTGCCAAATATAGATATTGGATTTTTCTTCTACTATAAACAGTGATTTGGAATTTTCTCCAAGTAGAGTGATATATCTACCATAACAGGGGTAGCAAGAAAGAGACAAGAGTGAGGGTTTATTACAACATGAGGTGGCACCAGGAATAGGAAAGGAACCCCTAATCCAGATAATTTTTTGGTATCAATCTTGTGTCAAATTCTTTAAACATATGACAATGAATAAGAGCAACAAATGCATCCTCAATTTTAAGATCAATATTTTGGTATATCATTTTATGTATAATTATCCTTAGTTCCAATAATTATTTTCTTTTTCTGTCTAGAAGGAAAATGATGAGTTCTGAGTGGTTCCAGCTATCCATATCTCCCTATAGCTGCAATTCGTGTGTCAGCCTGCATCTGTGCTAGCATTGGCTGAGGATTTGTAATGCACTTCAGATTTTGGTTTAATATGCTCGCAAATAACTTACCGTGGAAGTCCCCTTGAAACACATTAAATCCTCTGTTTACTCGCATGACTGGAGAATTAGACAATCAACCATGACAATCTATCAAAAGTATTAGAATACAAAAAGCACTAAGCATGAAATCCTATTGAAAACCATTTCATTCTCTTAATTATTCATTAGGCTCCTCAGACTCTGAGCGACCTTCAAGGTCATTATTATGAATATTAATTATCACTGTAATATGGCAATGGAAAATGTATTTTAAAAGAGTTCTGTTCAGTAGAACACTGCTATTAAAAGAATTCACCATTTTATTTTGGAGTGCGTGCTCTTCTGCTCTTTTGCTACATGATGAGAAAATGGGAACATTAGAAGTGAACCTTCCAGAATCTTTTTAGTGCATGGGATGGGTTCCAGTTTGCATGATTCCTGTGCAAAGACCTGGAAGGAAGGAGTACCTGCTGACTGGGGTCAGGGAGGAGGTGGAATGAAGTAGTGCCAGGCAAAGATGGCAAGCTCTCCACTGGCCAGGACTGATGCTTTGCCCTGCTAGCCAGTTGTTTTTAAAAAAAATTCAGCCAACATCCACCAGATGCCTTCTCTTCAACATGCTTTTTGTTGGTTTAGAAACAACAGAATGAAGTTGGTTGAGTGGTGCAGCTTCAAGTAAACTCTTTCTACATTATAAGCTGGGGAGTATACTTTTTAACCATTTCTTCCCTGTCCCCTCAAAGCACACAACCAGCAGTGAGAGGTCCTGTGAAATTGAAACCCATTAAATATAAAGACATCTAATGACTGATGTGTTTAAATATCAGTCCTTCAAATAGAGCTTTGTAGAGTGGTTCATTTTGGAATGATTGTCCAGAACACTGTTTTCAGACCTACTCTGTGTCCTCTTCCTTTACCAGCCCACTTTCACCCTGACATACACCTTCTCCAACCCCACCTCTCAGGACTAAGCTTGCTTAGGCTAGCGACACTCCAATGAGTTCAGCTGGTTGTGCTGATAAGACAAAATAATGCTGGAGACATTCTCCGAATGAACTGGGGTGCCATCCAAATGGGCTCATATCTGAAAGTATACTAATGTGCCAGATCCTACTTTCTAAAAAGGCAGAATTGTCTGTATTTTCTTTTTCTTTTCTTTTCTTTTTTTTTTTTTTTGAAATGGAGTCTCACTCTGTCACCAGGCTGGAGTGCTGTGATGTGATCTCAGCTCACTGCAACCTCCGACTCCCTGGTTCAAGGGACTCTCCTACCTCAGCCTCCTGAGTAGCTGGGATTACAGGCATGCACCACCACCCCCGGCTAATTTTTGTATTTTAGTAAAGACGGAGTTTCACTATGTTGGCCAGGATGGTCTCGATCTCCTGACCTCATGATCTGCCCGACTCGGCCTCCCAAAGTGCTGGGATTACAGGTGAGAACCACTGCACCTAGCCAGAATTGCTGTATTTTCATCACAAATTGATTCTTCAACTGATTTTAGTTGTGTGGCATTCGGATCTATGTCTTAAACATTAGCGCTAGGAATGCACTGTAAACGCCTAGCAAGGGTATAGATGGGAGCCCTCTAGATCTAGTGAGGGCAAACTCTCTGAGTCATCTGATCTCTGGGCTGGCTGCACTGCGGTGATTTAAAATGTGAAATTCTTTGACACTCCTTTCAAAGGATGAAGCCTGATTCCTCTCCCCTGGAATGTGGGCTGGACCTAGTGACATGCTTCTAAGAGCTACAACAACACAGAAATGATGGTGTGTGACACGGGAGAGTAGGTGATTCATGGGTATTACAGCTTCCTGCTTGCTCTCTCTGTCTCTGAGCCCTCCCTCTGCAGGAAGCCCGTGCCGTGTCCTGAGGACGGGTGAGCAGCCCAGTGGAGAGATCTACCCGGTGAGGAACTGAAACCTCCCTGCAGTCATGTGAGGGAGCCAC
Organism: Rhinopithecus roxellana; assembly: GCF_007565055.1. Taxonomy (NCBI): domain Eukaryota; kingdom Metazoa; phylum Chordata; class Mammalia; order Primates; family Cercopithecidae; genus Rhinopithecus; species Rhinopithecus roxellana. The sequence continues at coordinate 197,200,363 of NC_044549.1, read as the reverse complement.
CATAGAGGCAGACCCTCCAGCCTGAGTCAAGCCTTCAGATGACTGCAGATGACATCTTGACCACAACCTCAGAATCGATTCTGAGCCAGAACCACTCAGCTAAGCCACTCCCACATTCCTGACTGTCAGAAACTGAGTGACATAATGACTCTGTGGTTTTAGGCTGCTATATCTGGGAGCAATTTGTTCAACAGGAGTGGCACCTACCTGAAGTATTAATAGTTGTTGAGAGTCACCTTTCTCACCCCTTCACTTGATGGCGCTGTTGTGCAACTGCAAACTCCTGTGGAGACGACTTGTCTCATTGTACACCAGGTATGTAACTTCCTGCCTAGTGAGTGCTGGGAATCAGGCCCTTGACCACCGTTTCACAAACCTCTAGCTACTCTCTGGCTACTTGTGAGTTAAAGTATTTTTACCTTTAAAAAATACTTACTAAACATTTCATTTTTCACAAATAGGTAGAAAAAAGATTTGTCACAATATCCCATCTGTATCCCATTGAGCAGACTGAATAGCCAACATTACATGCATTTATTGCTTGATTCTGAAGACTAAAAATCGCAGTAAAATGACACTTGCTTTAATAGGGGTAATTATAATCAAAATTTTCCAATTTGTATTATTTTTATTAACACCATAAAAACATCTCAAAAAAACTTCTCTTCTTAACTCTTTGTAAATTGTGATCAAGAGGATTAATATAAATTGCATAATTTCAACAAAAATATCTATTTATTACTTGTGAAAATTATTCATCTCTTCAATTGTAATGCAAGTTCGAAGGTCATCCTTATAAATGAGTAGTTTATAGCCTGGTTAGTCAACGACCATTTATACATTTCAGTCTGGAGAAGGCAGATTTTCAGGAGGAATAATGTAGAGTTTGGGTTTTCACAAGATGATCTCATTAAGAATTTTAAACTTACAGTTCAATTAAACAACGTATCTCAACTTAATCTGCTTGTATTTGAAGATAAATAGGCACATTTTCTTTATGCTTTATGAAGGAAACAATTTTTAAAACTTGATGGAATTCTACTTTGGATATTTTTATGATTACTCATTCATTGCTGCCCATTATATTCTTATACTGTATTCAGAACAGGTAGTAAATCCCACTAGTTCTAAAAGGGAAAATGACCACTTTCTGATTTATCCTCCAACAATGGTTACTTTTTGCCTCATAAATTGTTTTCTTTAAGACAAGAGATAAAAAGCAAGATTTGAGAGAGGTTCATGGATCAACTGGCACCATCTGCTTAGTTCTACAAAGTGGAGTTTCTGGGTATCATTCTCCATTTCTGTACACAAAGTGCTGTGAAGCTCAAGAAGAAACAGTTCTGCGCAGGTACGATGTGCGCCACCCTACTGCTTCTTTATCTAATAGGTGAAAACAAAATGCCCTGACACCGTCTCTTGGGCTCTTTTATTTTTCTTCTAAATTTTGTCCCTAATTCTCCATGATCCTATTGTTTTTAATTGGGGCGTTTGTTTGTTTGCTTGTTTGTTTGTTTTGAGACGGAGTCTTGCTCTATCACCTAGGCTGGAGTGCAGGGGCGCCATCTCGGCTTGTTGCAGCCTCTGCTTCCCAGGTTCAAGTGATTCTCTTGCCTCAGCCTCCTGAGTAGCTGGGATTACAGGCAAGTGCCCCCACGCCCGGCTAATTTTTGTATTTTTAGTGGAGACGGGGTTTTACCATGTTGGCCAGCCTGGTCTTGAACTCCTGACCTCAGGTGATCCGCCCACCTTGGCCTCCCACAATGCTGGAATTACAGGTGTGAGCCACCAGACCCGGCCTTTTGTTTTTCTGAGGCAGGGTCTCACTCTGTCACCCAGGCTGGAGTGCAGTGGTGTGAACACAGCTCGCTTCAGCCTCCATCTCCCAGGCTCAATTGATCCTCCCACCACAGCCTTCCTGCTAGCTGGGACTGCAGGCATGCACCACCACGCCTGCCTGGCTAACTTTTATTTATTTATTCGTAGAGACAGATTCTCACCATTTTGCCCAGGCTGGTTTCAAATTCCTGAACTCAAGGATTGGCCTGCCTTGGCCTCCCAAAGTGCTGGGATTATAGGCCTGAGCCACTGCACCAAGCTAAATGGGGCCTTTTTAGTGGTGAGAGAGACCAGGTGTTTTCAGTTTTTGAGACTCCCAATATATTTAAAAAATAAAGAAATGTCAATTCAGGGTTATAAAAAATTTAAGTGCTAAATACTTTCAACACCCACATTTAACAAAGTATGCCTATTAAACACAAAAATATAAGACAATATATTATATGAATTGCAAGATAAAGAAAGGATTTGTGAGAAATATTAAATTCATTGTGTATAATTATTACTACTGTGGTCTGTTAATGAGACACAAGTTTAAAGTTACTTTGAAGGATGTCTTCTTTCAATCCTCTCTGTATATCTCTGTAACTACTTCTGTACCCTCAGAGATGGTGTTTCAACTTAAACTTGTGAATGTGAAATATGAGCCAAAAGACTCCCTTGGCCCTGAAATGATCTTTGTGGCAGATGCTGCCAGAAGCCCCTCTTATCCTCCCTGGACTCTCCACCTAACCTGATGTCAACTGCCAGTATGTGCATCTCCTTGCCTGAGGGCTCTTCTGGTGGCAAGAGTCCTTGCTACTCACAGAAATGGCCACCAGAAGTGCCAGAAAATTAACCTCCCTTGGCCAGTGGTCCTCAACCAGCTCCCTCACTGACACTGATGTGCAGGTATCTCCTATACTGGTTGCTGGAGTCAACCACAGTAGCAGCCTTCTTGACAACATACCCTTCACTGGCTGCCTTCCTTTCTGTCTTCCTTCTTCACTCCCTTACCTATGCCTCCTGGGCTTTCCCTTCAAATAAACAGCTTGCACGCGAATCGTTGTCTCAGGGTCTGCTTCTCGGGAAACCCACACTGGGACAACTCTGTTTTTTGTTTATGTTTTTTGTTTATTTTTGTTTGTTTACTTGTTTATTAAGGATTCACCATATAAAAATGCTAACATCTGACAAACTGGACCACTCAAAGAGAAGACACCAGAGCTGGGTCGGGCACAGTGGCTCACGTCTGTAATCCCAGCACTTTGGGAGGCCAAGGCGGGCAGATCATGAGGTCAGGAGATCGAGACCATCCTGGCCAACATGGTAAAACCCTGTCTTTGTTAAAATACAAAAAATTGGCTGGGTGTGGTGGGTGTGCATCTGTAGTCCCAGCTACTCAGGAGGCTGAGGCAGGATAATTGCTGGAACCCAGGAGGTGGAGGTTGCAGTGAGCCAAGATCGCACCACCGCACTCCAGTCTGGTAAAAGAGCGAGACTCCGTCTCAAAAAAAAAAAAAAAAAAAAAGATACCAGAGCTTACCAAATTATACGAACTAAAGAAACCAAAACTATAATGACAGATTAAGTCAAAGACCTTTAAAACATTACCATTGTTTACTTCATCACATATATAAAGGACTATATTTACTTTATAAAAATCACAATTCATCTTCAGCCATGAACTTGTGTTTACTAGAGAATACTTAAATAGCAGTCAGTGTAACATCTATAGGTTATATGGCCAGATGGAGGGATTTTTATTTAAGTCTGGGATATGTGAATGAGGACTTGAAGTGTTGTTCAGGGTGATTAGAGTTCAGACGACTAGCATTTGACATCACAGACGGTTCTGGTACTCAAATTTAGCTCCGAATGTTTTGCAATCTGTGCTTGAGGATATGGATTCCGGCAATGAGTGTCCTAAATGAAGCTTAGGCTGTTACATGTGGGCTCAGTATCCTTGTTCTTTTGCATTAGGACCAAAGAAGATCATGTTGCTACACATATTCCCAAGAAAAACATAACTGGCAGTAACATTGCGTTTGAGGCCCTTTTGCATGAATGACCCCTCCCTCCCTCCTTTCCTCATCATCCTTCTGCCCCAGCTCCATGGACTGTTCCTTCTGTCCTTAGTCCACACCATGCTTTCCTGCCTCTATACATCTGCTCATGTCTTCCTTCTTCCTGAAATGCCTGTCTATTCCACTTTCCACCTGCTGCCTAACTCACACATGCCACAGGACCACATGTTCTTTCATCAGACTAGCTCACATACCACATCTGCCATCAATCCTCTCATGAGACCCTCTAGCTTTAAGTAGTTTATCCCTCCTCTGATTACCTGTGCTAATCATTCTTTATCTTGTATTTATGTGTGTAGATGCCTTACTCCCCAACACAGGTGTGAGCTCAGTGAGGGCAAGGATCATGATATAACTATCCTTAAATCTTCCAGGATGGTCACCAGATGGGAATAAATGAAGAAATGCAAGAATTCCGAAAGCCACTGGATGAAATTGAAGTGCTTCTTGTTTTAGATTTTTCACCTGCTTTAATATTAATTGCTTCTGGAGGGTGGAGATGTGTGTAGGACAAGAATTTCAGGTGGGGGAAGACATGAGTATACATACACGTACCGCGGCCCCAACATGTATGAAATCTATATCATATGCAACATTTATATATAAGTAGTATGTATATCCAGGACATTCAGAATAAGCTTGTTTACTCTGGGGAGAAAGACTGGGGGGTTGGGAGACAGGGAAAGCCACCTACTTTTCACGGCTTACACTCTTAATAGTTTTTTTATTTTTATATTAAGTGCTTGTATTATATCTATCTTAATTTTTTTAATTATTAAAAGACATATAAAAATGAAATCTAGCAATTGTTCTCTTACTAAGTTATGTAACTCCGAAGGTCTGCTACCTGTGTAGGCTGTAGAATATATATCTGCTGAGAAAACTCATGAGTTGTGCTGGTGGCAAGGGTACTCCTAATTGTTGGGAGATAATTCTACATGGGTCTTTCGTGTGTCTGCCCATCTTCTGAGTAAAGGCACTGACACCCTTTGTTTAAAATTATTAAATATCTTTTGGAAGATGTTTGTATAGCCAACAGCCTTGAAGATAGTGGCAGATTTTTTTTTTTTTTTTTTTTTTTTTTTGCTGTCCAAGACAAGAAAAATAATGTTTCCCTCAGGTTGAGCACATTTGCTAACAGTCCCTTGAAAATACCAGGGTTAAAAGTCTGAGTTTTTTAGCTATGATGCAAATTTATTGATTGTGTAGAATCCACCCGAGCTGTTCCACATTGTTCCTATGGGACTTGGGGAGTAAGGAGAACTGACACAAATATGAAGCCCATGCTGACTGCTACACAACGAGTGATAAATTCTTTTGTCTCTGACCCAGGAGTCTTGTGTCTTCTGTCAACAACCGTGAAACTGTGACAGGCTAACTTATTAGCTCATACATGTGGTAAAATTTCAACCCGTTTGTAGTTCTTGACACTAATGATGCATATTCTGATAGTTAAAATATCTATATTCATCAAAATCTAAATTTAGAGTGAGCAGTTCTCAGGTGAGTAATTTCATAAAGGAATTCTATTACTTCAATGGCTTTATTCTAGGAATGTATTACATACACAGAAGACACAGAAAAGACCCATTAGCCATTTAGCCTCTTCCCTGCTAAGACAAGAAACTGAAATGGCACTGTGAGCCAAATTGTGTCTTTGGTTATTTGGCAGATGTCAAATGGTCATTATGTTGTAGGTTTCCAGCAAAAACACAGTGGAAATAAAACCACACTTTCCCCAAGATAGTCAAAATATCTATATGGTATTTCATCTACTCTAACTTGTATTCAACACTATAGGGAGGATGGAAACAGTTTACATATTATGTTGGTGCAAAAGTTATTGCGGTTTTTGCCATTACTCTCAATGGCAAAAACCGCAATAACTTTTGCACCAACCTAATCTTTCTTTCCAGGAGGATGAGATAGGTCTTTTAATACATGAAAATAAATTTATGTTTTCTATTTCAAAATAGAAAACATAAAAAATGTCTTCAGCAAAAATGTAAAGTTCTTTTTCTCTTCATTTTATTTCTACTTGATATGCTGAGACATTTTAAATGTGATGCGAAGTACTTGACTATAATTGATTTGATCTAAAGAAAGATTGCTGTTATATTTAAATAGAAATTTTTATGATCAGAATATTAATTCTCTTTACCACCACTGCTCTTTATATAAACTTTTTATTCATTGCCTACTAGAAGCTAAATTTTTACATCTAAAACTATTTTCATTATGTCATAGTTGCCTTATGAAGGCTGTCCAAACATGAAAAATCAAATAGTGAATTACCTCCATTAAAATCTGAGTCATGTTGGGAAGAGTTTAGGATGGCAGTCAAGTCTATTATAGAAACTGTGTAGTGCTGCATGGAGATGCTGGAATATATTTAGGGCAGCAAAACATGTCCAATGCATCAGTCACAGTCCTGGCAGGAAACAGATGGCATACTCCAATTTGGTAATTTGAGTGGAGTTTTAAAAAGAGACTATTCACAAATGTGTGAGCAAAGTTTAGGGAAACCATGAGGGATGGTGGTGCATCCTGAAGCTAGTAATAATTGAGTCATTACCATTCTAGGCCTGAAGGGCAAGGAGCAGGAGCAGTTACTCCACTATATGGAAAAGGCTGCCTGACTGGAGCTGTGGCCTTCCACTGAGGGACATGGCCAACTCGCTATAACTCAGCACAGAGACAGCCAAGGAACAAATACTCTGACCTCACTCTCTTACCTCTGTCTAGTCTCCTGCCAGTGCTCCCATTAACTGAACCCAATCAGGAACCAGAGGACAAGGAAGCCTATTGATGCATCCACAGAGGCCAGTGCCTCCTAGGGCACAGAGGAGGATGGAGAAGGGTAGAGGGTAGATGTGGACAAACAGAAAATAACCAGCACTGTCAATTTTATTCAAAACGAGTTTCTTAAGCACTGAACTCTGTATCATATTCTGGAGGAGAAAATTACAATTTTGTAACTTTCTATTTTTTTTTTTTTGAGACAGAGTCTCACTGTGTCGCCCAGGCTGAAATGCAGTGGTATCATGTCGGCTAACTGCAACCTGTCTTCTGGGTTCAAGCAATCTCCTGCCTCAGCCTCCCGAGTAGCTGGGATTACAGGTGCCCAGCACCACGCCCGGTTAGTTTTTATATTTTTAGTAGAGATGGGGTTTCACCATGTTGGCCAGTCTGGTCTTGAACTCCTGACCTCAGGTGATCCACCTGCCTTGGCCTGTCACAGTGCTGGGATTATAGGTGTGATCCTCGTGCCCGGCCTGTAACTTTCTTTTCTTTTCTTTTTTTTAAATATATAAGCACTTTTGCCTTAGAAAATAATGGGTTCTCTGCATTCATTGAGGTAAGTTGGGTGTGTTACATAGAATCATGGAATTTCCAAGCTGAAGGGGACCTAGAAGTTATTTAGTGGGTCCCTCTCATACAACGAGAATATTTTTAAACAAGTCTTAGAAAGAAAAAAAAAATCACTATGTTTATGCCAAGTCTGAAAACCTTTTAATAGCTGAAACTCCTAACTTGGCTTTTGCTAACAGTAAAACCCTAATTTATAGAAAATCAGTTGGCAACTCTGGTTTGAGAAGGGTGGATACTATAAGCATTTCTCCTTTCTCTTAGAAACCACTCAGCAGTAATGAGGACACTGAGGAACAGAAATGAAAACCCCACTTTTGCAAAACAAGGAGACATCTCAAACTCGAAACCACACAAAACACGTGGGAGTGGTGTCAAGGCAGTGAGGGTTAGTAGGAAAGCTGGCAGAAGGGGTTGCAGATCTCAAATGAGGCTAGTGCACACTCCAAGTTAAAAGGCTTGTGGGAGGAGGTCACAAAGCCAGATCCTAACCAGAGGAGCAGCATGTGGAGAACAGAGCTGAATGAAGATGCGGACAATTCATGTATTTGCAGGAAGCAGTCAGCCAGTGAACATGGAGAGAAGACCGCACTGACAGCAGCCTTCCAGCTGCCTAGTTTTTGGCTTGGGAGAAGTAAAGGCTAAAACAATTCACTCATTCAATCCTGAACCATAAGTCAAACTCCTTCCAGCCAGGAAACTGGATTCTACTAACATATACCTCTTGCAGGTAGCTCACGTGAGAGAAAGTGAGACAACCAATCAAGCATGAGCTGGTAGCACTTCAAAAAGAAGTGAAAGGGGAAAAAAAGCATCAGAGAAAAATAGGAAAAACTGGAAGCAGTCCATGAAAGAACAGGCACTAAAGAACATTCAGCAAGGGCCATGAAAAGCAGGAACAAAATGTGCAAAATAGAGTTTCAAAGAATTAGACAGAATAGGTTACGATTTTAAATATGGAAGTCACAGTAGGATTCATTGAGAAAATAAGGTTTTAAGCAAAGTCTCAGGGAAATGAAGGAGTTACTTGTGCTCTGGGGGACAGTGTTCCAGGCAGTGGTAGCAACCACTGCCAAGGCTCTGAAGCAGGGGCACCTGGGTGCATTTGAGGGGTAGCAATGTTACTTAGGGCGTATATACTCATAGAAGGTTATGTCATTGTGAAGTCTGCACCTTAACATTCTAAACTCCCCTTCTTTGTTTTGTTTAATAGGTTTCTTTTCTCTGAATTTAACTTTGTCATAATCTTGGCTTTATTGGTGTTTATATTTGCCTGGTGTATTTTTGCCCATCTTTTATTTTAAAACTTTTTGAATCAATTTGTCTTAGGTGTGTCTCTTATATAATGTACAGAGCTGAGTTTTAATTCCTCCAGTTTCAGTATCTTTGTTTATTCACAAATGATTTTAGTATTTAGATTTCTGTGTTAGTATTTAGATTTTAGATTTATAATAATTGATAGGACAAATACGTTCATCCTAGTGCTGTCACTTTATTTTTTCAGTTCTTATCTTACTTGACCTAGCATCAACATATAGCACAACTCTTAAATTCAGATTCTTCGTTTGCTTCTGAGACACTGCCCTTCCCCATTCTCTGGGTTTACCTCACATCTCATTGACCAGTCTTTCCCAAGTTCCTTTGCTATTTTCTCTTCTCTCAACTTCTTACTATTGGAGTTAACGATTGAGGCTCAGTCCATGGTCCTCTTCCCTTCTGTAACTGCACTCACAACTCTGGTGAGCTCATCCAATCTCATAGCATCAAATATCATTTTGTGTTGATAACTTGCAAATTCTTATCTGTAGCTTTGGCCTCTCTCCTGAATGCCAGAGGCCTATTGACTGACTCAGATTTCCAAAAGTCATCTCAAACCCAAGAGTATCCATCACAGGGCTCCTGAATTTCTCCCAAATCTGCTTTTCCTATAGTTTTCCTTACCTCAGTTATCAGCTGACTCCTCTTTCTCTCATACTTTACATCTAATATGTCATCAATTCCTGAAAATTCTACCATCAAAATATTTCTAAAATCCAACTGCTTCTCATCACTTCTGCTGCTACCCCCCAGTACAATCAATCCATCTCTTGACTCAAAGATTGCAATAGCCAGCTTCCATCCTTGTGTCTCTGCTGTGTATTTCAACGCAGAAACCTGAGTGATTCTGTTAAGATCTAAGTCTGAATAATGTCTCTCATCTGCTCAGAATTCCCCAGTGACTCCTCATTTCTCTTAGAATAAAGGCTAAATAAGGAAGCCTATTAACAAAACTCAAAATTACTAAGAAAAAAAAATCACATGACTATCTCCATAGATGATGAAAAGGCATATAATAAAATCCAGCATTCATCCTTAATAGGTAAAGAATTTCAACAAAATAAGAATTGATAAATTCTTACTTAATGATAAAATATGTTTATCTCAAATCCAAAGTCAATCTCCTCCTTGCTGAGTGAACATCAAAAACATTTTCTTAATACCAGAAACAAGACAAGAAAGGAGGAAAAATAATTATTACCTTCATATTATATGACCGCAAACTTGGAAATCCTAAAAGAACCAACTACTATGCACGCCTGTAGTCCCAGCTACTTGGGAGGCTGAGGCAGGAGAATCGCTTGAACCCGGGAAACGGAGATTGTGGTGAGCTTAGATAGCGCCACTGCACTCCAGCCTGGCGACAAAACAAAGAAACAAACAAACAAACAAACCGACTACTATAAACTATGATATTTTATTCTGAGTATAATATTAATATACAGAAATTAATGATTATATATATGCAACAACTAATCAGAAATATAATGGAAGAAACAACAGTTTCTCTAGCAATTAGAAAAATAAATTGCCTAGAAATAAACTCTATAAGAAACGAGCAAGATTTATGTAAAGAGGTATAGAGGTCAGAGTCCTAAAAACATCAGGCTCTCCAGTTAGATGCACTCTCTTGGTATCAGGCAGGTAGAGGTTAGGAAACCATCCTCCTGTGGCTTTGGATGCCTCCCCGTGAATAGGAAGGTTGTGGCTTCTTTGTCACAAGTTTCAGTCCTTATTCTTCAGCTTCCTGGGTGTTAAGAAGCAGTAGTGACTGTGGCAGCCTCTTGATCAAACTCAGAAATCCCCAGATCACAGATTAAGGTGTCCACATTCAGGCCATGGCCTTGGTTCCAGGCCTAGCCTGGCTCCAGTGGCCTCAGACTGAGCAGCTCCTTTGGTAGACTGGCCCAGTAGAGTTGTTCACTCCAAGATGTCCAGCCCAGAGCTGCTTCTTCAGGCCTTCCACCAATTTGGTAAGAACTTATTTCTCTTTATTAAATATCTTCCTGTGTAAAATACACACAGTGATTTCTGTTTTCTGCACTGAAATTTGACTGCCAAGTTTGGTATTGGAAGTGGTTGCAGAAATCAGACCCTGAAACTGGGAATCTGGGACTGGCTGGGTTTGAAGACAATGGTGGACGGTGGCCTTGTCACTTAGTGGAAAATGGGATGCTATGAATCTAAGCATACAGAATAAAAATTATGTAAATTATCACTTTGGATGAACAGTGAAATTACGTAGTCACCTTGAATGAACAATTTATTGACAGTGAGTCTTCAGTGGCTGCTATTGTAGGTGGTTATGAAGGGAATTCGAGATACAGAAACCTCTGGGTTGGCGGGTGGGTTGACTTTTCTGATTATATTATAGAGTTTAAAGATAGAGAATGATGTATTATGAAGATTCAAAAATTAAAATCTTATGATTCTGGTACAGAGATAAACCAACAGATTAATAAGATAGAATAGAAAGTTCATAAATAGGGAAGGAAATTTAGTATATGATAATGGTGGCATTTAAAATCGGTAGGGGGAAATATGGATTATTAATGAAATGGGGTTGGAAAATGTGCAGCTATCAAGATATAAAGTTGGATCCATTCCACTTACCCCACATCAAAATAAATTCCTGATTGGTCAAATTTTAAAAGTAAAGAACATGGCCAGGTGCTGTGGCTCATGCCTGTAATCCCAGCACTTTGGGAGGCTGAGGTGGTCAGATCACTTGAGGTCAGGAGTTCAAAACTAGCCTGGCCAACATGGTGAAACCCGGTCTCTACTAAAAAAGTATAAAAATTAGCCAGGCGTGGTGGCACATGCCTGTAATCCCAGCTACTCGGGAGGCTGAGGCACGAGAATTGCCTAAACCTGGCAGGCAGAAGTTGCAGTGAGCCAGGAGTATACCACTGCACTCCAGCCTGGGTGATACACTGAGACTCAGTCTAAAAAAAAAAGTAAAGAACATAACATAATAAGATGTAAACAAGAAACCATGGAAGAATTTAAAAAGTAATTGGGCCAGGTGTGGTGGCTCATGCCTGTAATCCCAGCCCTTTGGGAGGCCGAGGTGGGTGGGTCACTTCAGGTCAGGAGTTTGAGACCAGCCTGAGCAACATGGTGAAACTCCAACTCTACTAAAGATACAAAAACTAGCTGGGTGTGGTGGCTCACGCCTGTAGTCCCAGCTTCTTGGGAGGCTGAGGCAGGAGAAGCACTTGAACCCATGAGGTAGAAGTTGCAGTCAGTCTAGATCATGCCACTGCACTCAAGCCTGGGCAACAGAGCTAGACCTGTTTAAAAAAAAAAAAAAAAGCAATTGAAGAGAGAGAGAGGTGTAGGTCTTTCTAAGTACGATACAACCCAGAAATAGTAAGTAGTAAAAGAAAAGCCTGGTAAAATTGACAAGTTAGAAATAGAAGGTTTCATGACCAATAAACAAAAATAGAAACAAACAAACAAAATAGCATAAGAGAAATCAAAGGACATGACAAACTGAGGAGAAGTTTTGACAATCATATCTAAGATAAAGGACTGTACTATTATATAAAGAGTTTCTATACATAGAAAATTAGACAATATATGTAAATAGATAATTCACAGAAAATGAAAGACAAATGTCTCTTTTTTTTTTTTTTTTTTTTTTTTTTAGACGGAGTTTCGCTCTGTCGCCCAGGCTGGAATGCAGTGGCCAGATCTCAGCTCACTGCAAGCTCCGCCTCCCGGGTTTACGCCATTCTCCTGCCTCAGCCTCCCGAGTAGCTGGGACTACAGGCGCCCGCCACCTCGCCCGGCTAGTTTTTGTATTTTTAGTAGAGACGGGGTTTCACCGTGTTAGCCAGGATGGTCTCGATCTCCTGACCTCGTGATCCGCCCGTCTCGGCCTCCCAAAGTGCTGGGATTACAGGCTTGAGCCACCGCGCCCGGCCACAAATGTCTCTTTAACCTGAGAAGATGCTCTCAAACTCACTCTTCATAAGAAAAATATGACTTAAAATGTTTTTTCATCTATTAGATTGATGAGTTCCATTTCTGACCAAAATAGAGTAAGTCCACCTCCGCCCATGTCTCCTACTGATTGATCACTACTAAAATCTCTAAATAATATACAAAGAACAACTATCCAAGGACTCTGAAAAGTAAATAATAGCAGGTGGATCGTGATGGCAGGAAACTCAAAGCCTGAAGAAAGACAGATACAGGAGTAGTGAGATTCCTGTTTTTATTTTTTCTCCTCTATCTCTTGGCTTTGATCCGAGGATAGATGAATTGGGGATTGTCAACCAGACACTATCAGCAAAATGTCCGAGAGAAGCCTGACCATGTAGCCACAGGACCAGGAAAAAAGGCTGCTGCAAGCTAGAGAAAGTGGTGGAAACTGCTGATTCCTTTTTTCTCTTCCTCCCTTTCCCTGAAGCCGTTCTCAGTCAGGGAGCTGCCCTGCGGTGGTACAGTGACACAGTCACCTGGGAGAAAACCTGTTCTTCTGGACAGAGGAGTTGGGAAAAGGGACTCTTGGAAGCCAGAGAGAACATGGAGGAAATACCCAAAAAGAGACAAGTGGAGAAAGGAATCCCTAATTCTGTGTAATTGTTTGACATGCAGTCATAGGTAATTGATACAATTGTTCCCCTTAGCCACAGTTTCTCTTTGGATGTTTTCAGTTCAGTCAACCGAGGGCAGAAAACATTACATGGAAAATTCCAGAAATAAACAATTCATAAGTTTTAAATTATGTGCCATTCTGAGTATTGTGATGAAATCTTGCACTGTCCTACTCCATGCCTCCTGTGATGTGAATCATCTCTTTGTCTGGTGTATCCATACTGTAGGTCCTTGTATTAGTCCATTCTCATGTTGCTATAAAGAAATAACTGAGACTGGGTAATCTGTAAAGCAAAGAGGTTCAATTGGCTCGTGGTTTTGCAGGCTGTACAGGAAGCATAATGCTGGCATCCGCTTGGCTTCTGAGAAGGCCTCAGGAAACTTAAAATCATGGCAGACGGTGAAGGGGGAGCAGGCATATCACATGGCCAGAGCAGGAGCAACAGAGAGAGAGCAAGATGCCACATACTTTTAAACAGCCAGATCTTGTGAAAAGTCACTCACTATTTCGAGGACAGCATCAAGAGGATGGTGCTAAACTATTCATGAGAAATCTACCCCCATGATCCAATCACCTCCCACCAGGCCCCACCCCCAATACTGGAGATTTCAATTCAACATGAGATTTGAGTGAAGACACAAATCCAAACTATATCAATGCTACATACCTGTTGGTCACTTAGTGGCCATCTAGGCTATCAGGTCGAAAAAGCATAATATATACAGAGTTCAGTACTATCTGTGGTTTCAGGCATCCAGTAGGGGTATTGAGAAGTGGATAAAGGGGACTATTATATAGGGATCTATGTTATTAACTCAGTTTTGCCATTTATGTTGTCTGACAATCTGCTATACTTAACAGAAAGTTTTAATTTGTTAATTGTGGAGGTGAAATAAGATTATCCAAGAGAAAAGGAGGTTTATATTTCCATTCTGTTTTTTCCTAATTCCTCCAGCCACATAAATATAAGAAAATAAAGTTATATGGAGGATGGCTATAAGTTGAAGGATTAGAAGATAGGAAGAATACAATTTAAAAACAAAAGTCTAAGGAGTAATTCATGTCTAAACTTATTGAAGTTCATAAATAATTTGTCCTGATTTTCAGAAGACAGAACCTCTGAACATAACCACACAGGACCTACAAAAAGATAGCCGCAGGAGAACTGATTAATAATGTTGTGAGCTGCCATGATAGCATCAGGGGTCTAGAATGAGTGACAAACTGCTCCTACCAAGTAATTAGTCTTCTGCTCCTTTTTTTTAGTCTCCCTGCCTCCCACCTGGAACCTGGAAGACCTAGAAAAGGGTGGGGAGTAAAGAACAGACCAGCCTTCTCCCCACTACAGTTCATTGAGGCCTTGATCTGGCCAAAGCTGGATGTATGGAGGCAGAAAGGGTTCATTCATTTTTTTTTAATTTTTAATTTCGGAGTTATTGCTTGTCTACTATGGACCTAACACTGTTCTAAACATTGGGGTTAGTAATCTTTCATTATCTGTGGGAGATACATTCCAAGATCCCCAGTGGATGCTTGAAACTGAGGATAGTATAAAACTCTATGTATACTATGTTTTTTCCTACACATACATACATACTATGATAAAGTTTCATTTTATAAATAAGGTACAGTAAGAGATTAACAACAATGAATAATAATAAAATAGAAAAATTATAAAAATAGACTGTAATAAAAGGTGAATATGGTCTCTCTCTCCCAATATCTTATTGTTCTGGCCTCACCTATTTTCAGACTGTGGTAGACCCTGGGTAACTAAAAACACTTAAAGCCGGCTAGGCGCGGTGGCTCACGCCTGTAATCCCAGCACTTTGGGAAGCGGAGGCAGGCGGATCACCTGAGGTCAGGAGTTCAAGACCAGCCTGGCCAACATGGTGAAACCCTGTCTCTACAAAAAATACAAAAATTAGCTGGGCGTGGTGGTGCGCGCCTGTAATCCCAGCTACTCGGGAGGCTGAGGCAGGAGAATCGCTTGAACCCAGGAGGCAGAGGTTGCAGTGAGCCGAGACAGCGCCACTGCACTCCAGCCTGGGTGACAGAGCGAGGCTCTATCTCAAAACAACAACAACAACAAAAAGGCAAGAAGCGTGGTGGACAAAAGCAATAGGAGAGCAGGTAAGGAAATGGTGGGGTGGGGAGGAGATGAGAACAGGTGTTAAGTAGGACGGTCAGAAAGGGCCTCAGGGAGAAAGTGAAAGCCCAGCAGAAACCAAGGGAGGTGAGGAAGTGAGCCAAGCAGCTATCCCGAGGGAAGAGCTTTCTGGGCAGAGGGAATGGCTGGGGCAAAGACCCTGGGCCTGGAGGTGGAAAGGTGTCTGGCGAGTTCTAGGAGGAGCAAGGGTACCAGTGTGGCTGGAGAGGAGCAAGTAGGAGAGTAAAAGAGGTTTTCATAGAGGTAAGGGACCGGGAAACCCTATAAGCCACCGAAAGGGATTTGGCTGTGGTTGGATGTTAGGTTTTAATTATAAAAGGATCTGCGTTTTTCACAACTTGAAAGTGAGCTACAGTTAAAATGAGACTTGTTCTTATACCTGAAAGTGACCAGAAAATTAGGTTCTGGTCTTTAAGAGATGGAAGAGGGAAATGTGAAGGGGCGTATTCCTTTCCCCCGCCCCGACCGCTCTGGGTGGGAGAGCCCAGCGGCGTGCCGCCTCCGCTCGGAGTGACAGCCCAACCAGTCCTCTCCCCTCTCGGCTCCGCCTCTCCCGCTGCCTTCCGGATCTCGAAGGGTGCTACAGTACGTTAGGCACGCCCCTCCCTTTCTCCCGGCCTGGGCTCCTTTCCAGGCGACAGCCCAATCAGTGCTGCCTTTTGTTTCTTCGGACCGGTTCCAGTCTGGGTTCTCGTCCATGACGACCGCCCAGTGAGGCCCCGCCCCTCCCACCGCGGTTCCGCCCCTCCCGGAGCGACCGCCCAGTGAGGCCCCGCCTCTCCCGCCGCGGCCCCGTCCCCTCTGCGTGCGACCGCGTCTAGGCCCCGCCGCGTCCGCCACGCCCAGCGCTCAGCAGCGCCCGCCCCACTGGCCTGGCCCGCCCCCCGCACCAAGCGCTCTTTTGCCCGGCCTCCGGTTCTCGCCGGCTCTCTGGCCAGCCCCCGAAGACGTGGAGCTCTGCGGCGGCCGGTGAGTAGGGAAGGGCACCTCGGACCCCCAGCTGTCGGCGGCAGTGCCCGGCTCCGTGCAGCGACAGAGCCCTGGCCACTGCAGGCTCCAGGAGTTCCTCCTGGCCGCCGCCCTGCGTTCCCGGGCCGTCTCCCGGTGCCGGCACCCCTGGGGATGGGAAGTGGGACCAGGATGGGCGCAGAGGCTGTGGGGGCAGGGACGAGTGAAGGTGTTGCGGGTAGTGGAAGTCGCAGGGGAGGGGAGAGGTTTGTAGAGGGAATATGGGTCTGGGGCGAGGGTTTGAGTCCTGAGAGACACGCAATAAGGCTGAAATTTGGGGCTGGTGGAGTCAGGATGGGGGATGTTGGGGGTCTCAGCGCTCTGGGGAAGGAGGCAGTGAGTGGGGTGGTTGGCGGAGCGGAGTGAAGGGTGGTTTTTAGAAGGGCCAGCTCGGGGTCTCGGGATTCTTGCTTCCTGAGCAGTCCGGGGATCAGGGCGGGCAAGGCTGTCTCCAAGCGGGTTTGGCCGGAGAAGTCTTGCAGGGTAATGCTCACATCGAGGTGATTGGGTTTCCAGGTTTTTGACTGGAACATACTGTGCAGTTTAAATAATAGATACCTGGCTGGCTGGTACCTGGGACACCTGAGAAACGTGAATGGAATGGGGTTCTCCCCTACAGGCAGCGTCTGATTTTCTGGGTGCCTTCACAGCACCAGCATTGGTGTGCGCTGCCTTCTGTAAAACCTTATATTCCAACAGAACGGTGTATGGAGGTTCCAGACTTAAAAAGTGCAGCTGAGGTTTATTCAGACTCAGGACACAGTTGTATCATATTGCCTTAAATCCTGCGGAGTTTAAATCTAATCCTGTGGGGTTTAAAGCGGTTAAATCCACTTTGTAGTATCTACTTTTAATTTAAAGTCATACAAATCTAGAGGACTAGATGTTTTCTAAGGGCCCATTCTGCATGATAAACAGTTTAAAATTCAATGTGGAAAGTAAATCATCTGTTCTGAACAGCTGTTGCTGAAAGAATCGTAGAGTTGCAGATGAATGAAATTTGAAAGCTCTAAAATAATGGAAGGGCATAGAAAAGGCTTAGTAAATTGGGGTGTATATGCACTTAAACCCATTGAAACTTTTTTCTTTTCTTTTTCTTTTCTTTTTTAGACGGAGTCTTGCTCTGTCATCCAGGCTGGAGTGCAGTGGCACAATCTCTGCTCCCTGCAACCTCCGCCTCTCGGGTTCAAGCGATTCTCCCGCTTCAGCCTCCCCAGTAGCTGGGATTACAGGCGCCCGCCACCATGCCCGGCTAATTTTTGTGTTTTTAATAGAGATGGGGTTCCACCATGTTGGCCAGGCTGGTCATGAACTCCTGACCGCAGGTAGTCCTCCCACCTTGGCCTCCCAAAGTGCTGGGATTACAGACGTGAGCCACTGTGCCTGGCCAACTTTTTCACTGTAGACACCTTTGGAAGACAGAGAAAAGGATAAGGATGAAAATTAAAATCTGTAGTTTTGCCACATGTAATAACATTTTGATGCATTTCTTCCTAATTTTTGTATTTTTGTATATATGAATGTACACAAAATTAGGGTAGTATTGTTACATAGTTGGGGTAATGTTATATTACTTCATACTTTTGCTTTTTCTTTCCACCTTACATTTTCTCACTTAGCATTTTTGTGGATCAGATTCTTCTTAAACATCTTTGAAAATGCTTGTATAATCATCATGTGGATTCATTCTTTTATTAAATATTAGAGTTTTAGTTATGTGCCTAGTACTGTGCTTGGAGGTGAAAAATCAGTGTTACTCAAATAGATACATTTGTCATGGCTTGCATGTCAGCTGTACTAAACCTGTTTCTCATCTGTCAGTTAAATTGTCTCTAGCCTTCTGTTTTTATAAGCAATGAACCTTTGTTTTAATGGTTACAAGCACACAATAAGTCTCATGTCACGTGTGAATCAAAAACTGTAATTTTTAATGTGTATGAGTTTTTGTGTGTATGTGCTAGGAAATTACAGAATTTTTGGGGGAAGAGGATTTTTCTTTTTTTTTTTTGGGGGGGGGCAAGCTCTTACTCTGTTGCCCAGGCTGGAGTGTGTGCAGTGGTGCAGTCACAGCTCACTGCAGCCTTGACCTCTAGGCTCAGGTGATCCTCCCATCTCAGCCTCCTGGGTAGCTGGGACTACAGGCAGGAGCTTCACTATATCCAGCTTATTTATTTATTTATTTATTTATTTATTTATTTATTTATTGTAGAGACAGGGTTTCGCCATGTTGCCCAGGCTGGTCTTCAACTCCTGAGCTCAATGGATCCACCTGCCATGGCCTCCCAAAGTGCTGGGATTACAGGCCTGAGTTACTGTGCCCAGTCCCTGGAAGAGGCTCTTTTTAAAAAGTTTCTTGTTTTGAAATAATTTTAGATTTACAAAAAGTTGCAAACTAGTACAAATTTCCTTATGCCCTTCACCTAGCTTCCCCAGATGTGAACATCTTAGATGACAATGGTACACTTGTTAAACCCAGGAATCTGACATTGATACAATTCTGTTGTGTAATCTTCAGACCTTATTCAAATTTCACTAATTGTCCCGCTAATGTTTAGGATCCAGTCTGAGATCCTACACTATATTTAGTTGTTATATGTCCTTAGCCTCTTTTAACCTGAGCATCCTCCTAAAAAGGATGACCTGATGCAGACCTGTAAAGTGAAGCAGGCCTGCTAGAAAGCACACATGTGCCCTGAATTCATATCCACAACCCATCCCTTAGAAGGAGATACTTATCTTCTTTTTCTATATAAATAGACTACTGTTTGATTAAGATGTATAACATGGCAGGGCGCTGTGGCTCACGCCTGTAATCCCAGCACTTTGGGAGGCTGAGGCGGGTGGATCATGAGGTCAGGAGATCGAGACCATCCTGGCTAACATGACAAAACCCCGTCTGTACTAAAAATACGAAAAAAATTAGCTGGGCGTGGTGGTGGGCACCTGTAGTCCCAGCTACTCGGGAGGCTGAGGCAGGAGAATGGCGTGAACCCGGGAGGTGGAGCTTGCAGTGGGCAGAGATCACACCATTGCACTCCAGCCTAGGTGACAGAGTGAGACTCCGTCTCAAAAAAAAAAAAAAAAAAGAAAAAGATGTATAACCAATAAGGCGCCTTTTAATTACTTTTATATGCCATTTCTAAATCATCTGGGAGTTACAGAATAGAAAGGATGATCTGAGTAATCCATGCTTATTATCTCTTTTATTAGTCTATGAATTGGCAGTGGGAGTCTTTCAAAAATAGAGTGCCAGATGCTGACTCTAGTCCCTGGGTCTTTTGGAGGAAAGAGTAATGGCCTTTACTCTTTACCAAGTGTGACCAACTTGTCCCAGTTTTAAAGGTCTGTGTCTTGGGAACTTCTTCAGCCCAGGGCAACCTCACAGCCTCTAGAGCATTTCTACTAAGAAGCCAGAATGTATTTCTGACATGATTCTAGCCAAACCAAGCAAACTCTTGGCAGTATCGGGGGTAATGAGAGTAGATGGAGGCATGAGTGACAGGAGGAAATACTCTTGTTTTCCTCACTGGTGCTTCCATGGCTAGACCCAACTGGGTGATTGTGTGCAGAGGTCAGTGCAGCATCTAATCAGGCCTGGGCCTGGGCTGTTGTGGCAGGACTGTCTTCAGTATCCTGTGTCTCACCTCTCCTGGACCTTCCTGTGGAATCCTGAGGGCATGGAGTTCCCTCAGGGAGTGGTCCTTACCAGTTTCCCTAAGTTATCTGTGTTACCGAGAAACTATTATAGTAAGGATGGGTGTATGCGGGGCTGATTTTCCACTCTCATGTCTGTCTACATCTGTGTAACTCCCCAAGGCAGCTGCCCTAGGTACAAGGAGGGAGGCTCCCACAGTTACTCTCACAATTAACTGCCTGCCTGTAGTAAGTAGTGTCTCCGCATCTCAGGTCCTCTGGAGATAGCCTGGCCCTCTTTTAGCCTGGCCGTTAAAATTGGAACTTTTGTCCTATGGAGATTCCTCTCACCTTCCAGCTTGAGCAGTGTGGCCCTTCATTTTTCTCTTACTGAAGTGTTTCCTATTCTGCTTCATAACTGAGAATACTTTTCGTTCCTGTTTCTCCTTGAATCTGGAATAAGGTGATTCCTGAAGACAGTGTTATGCATTTCCTTCTTAACCTTTGAGTTTGTGATAATTCCACTGACTTTTTTTTTTCTTTACCCAAACTCAGGAAAAGAATAATCCCCAGAATAAATATTCCATTATTCTTTTCCTGATCCTTGTTAAATAACTCCCCACTCTCCGCACACTCCCCTGACCTCTCTGTGGTGAACTCAGTATGTTTCTCTACATCTTGACCACAATAGTCAGACTTTACCTCTTGTGGGCCAGTGATCCAGTTGTTAATGTAAAAGCCACATTAATTTAACTTATTTGTAGGTCTCTCTTTCACCCTGTGTGCAATTCAACACATGATAAAGAACACAATTTGAAATCGCTGTCTCTTGATCCCATGCCACAGGGCCTGTGTGGAACCTGGCTGCTCTGTGCCTTATAATCAGCCTGGCTGCTGTCCTGGCTGAGTCCCGATCAAAGGGGGATATTGGCTGCAATAGCAGTGATCATTCTACCTTCTGGTGCCCAGGAAGTCTGTATGGTCAAATCATTGTTTTTAGATTGGCTCCCAACTGGAACCATAAGGTTCGTGCTACACCTGCGGGAAGACTTAAAGCCTTCATGTCCCCATCTGGTATTTTGGTTCCATTTCTTCATCTTGTATGCTTGGTAATGGTAGAGCAAGTTCCCATTAAGACCCTCTGGTAAAAGTAGATTCCAGAATTCAGTTTAGGCCAAGGCTGCCATGAGGCTTCTTGTTTCCACCACTTTACACCTTACACTTGATATTTACATCATTGGGCCAGCTAGAGAAGAGAGATTGGAGCAAGCCTGGCCAGGGAACTGCAAGATGAAAGTCTGTCACATCCATAACCCTGCTGCATGTGAAAACACAGAGAGGGGCAGGAATACCCCAAAGAGAGGGGATCCCCAGAGGTTTTACTATACAGGTAATTCCCTGAGGAGTGGACATACCCAGGTGGGATTACTACATGGGGACAGACATTTCCTGAGCAGAGGGCACCCCTGGATGGAACTGCAGGGACAGAAAGAAGAGACAGCTTAAGTAAGCTGGCCTGTATGTGCGCTGTGGCATAATGACTGACACAAGTGTAGAGTGAATGAAAATGGGCACAAGAGGAGCAGAGCTGGTTCTTACTGTGGACTGTGTCGCTGTAGTGTTCAAAGCTCCAAGAGCATCTTACGTCCTGGAGCCTTACAGGGGCTAGGCTTACCAGCTTCCACTAAAAAAGCCCAGCAGCCTGTCTTCCCTCTACCTACATGATTCTCATTTCTTAAAGCAGAATCCAAGTAATGCCAGCACTTGTGTTGGTCTTGAGATTATTATTGAGCTGCAGCATGCAGCTGCATGATTGTAGCAAAGGTAGTGTTATTTTTGATGATGAGGGCAGAATACAGGCTTTGACTTTATTGACTGGTAAGTTCACAAAAAGAAAAAACAGAAGGTTGTCTTCTGATGGCATGGTGTTGTTCAAAGAGCATTGGATTCCAGTTCTGCTTCTGCCACACTGGTGGTGTGACTTTGGCTCTGAGTAACATGATAGTGAGGGACTAACTGATCTCCAAGATTCCTTCTCCTCTTAAAGAGTCTATCGTTGTCCAGCTCTCTGAAGCTTTGCAGTCTCCTGGATAGGAGCTGGATGGAAGATGATATGCTTATGTATGGATCCTTTTATTTCACATACTGTTGAGTGTGTGACCTTTCCTCAGAATAAACCAAATTTTAAATCTAGGTAGCTTTTATACAAGGTTGGCATGCTTTTAATCTGGTGAAGAAAAGCAAAATATCTTGTATCATATAGTTAAAAAATACCATTTGACGGCTGGGTACAGTGGCTCACGCCTGTAATCACAACACTTTGGGAGGCCAAGGCGGGCGGATCACAAGGTCAGGAGATCGAGACCATCCTGGCTAACACAGTGAAACCCTGTCTCTACTAAAAATACAAAAACTTAGCTGGGTGTGGTGGCACGTGCCTATAGTCACAGCTACTCGGGAGGCTGAGGCAGGAGAATCGCTTGAACCCTGGAGGAGGAGGTTGCAGTGAGCCGAGGTTGCGCCACTGCACTCTAGCCCGGGCAACAGAGCAAGACTCTGTCTCAAAAAAAAAAAAAAAAAAAAAAAAATATATATATATATATATATATGTGTGTGTGTGTGTATATATATATATTTAACCTCTTTCACCTAAGTTTTCTCATGGGTAAAATGGAAGCATTAAAGTTTCTTCTTCAAGGGTGAGGATTAATTCACATAAAAATGTACACTGGGCTACAGCCCAGTGCCTTGCCTGTAGTAAATCATTAGCAAATGATAGCTGGTGTCATTTTGATATTACTATGTATTTATTATATATATTTATATGATCATACTTTACATTTTTTACCTTACAATGTGTTAGGAAATCTCTCCATGTTAATAAATATAGTTGGGTCTGTATCTCAGTATTAATGGTTCTATTGTATTCTTGTACCAGACTTTAGCCAATTTCTTATTGATGGACATTGAAGTATTAAGTTTTTTTTTGCCATAAATGCATAAATAAAAATCTGTAATGAACTTTTACATGCATATTTGGCTTAATTATCTTTTTGAGATAAATTCCATAAAAAACTGTAATGAACTATATATATATTTTGTTTAGTTTTCATCTAAGAATTTGGGATAAGTTCTTAGAAATAGCATTGTTATGTTGAAGAGTATGAATGTTTCATATTATTTTTCTTGTTGCCTCTCTGCTTTATGGAAATGTGATATTAAATTATGACATCTGTCAGCAGTGTGTGAAAATTTTCTACACCTATCCCCAAACTGGGTTCTTTCCATCTTTTAGCTTCAGCTGATTTGAAAAGGGAAAAGTATTTTATTGTTACTTTGCATTTTTTAAATTGGTGACTCTGGACATCTTTTCAAATGTGTCTTGGCATATTTCTTTTATGAGTTGTAGCTTTATGTTTTTGTATTTTCTGTTGTTGATTTGTAAGAACTCTTTGTATATCAGGGATAGTGAAATTTGTCTGTCATATTGCAAATATTGTTAAGGTTGTGCCTTGCATAATGAAAGGCATAAAGTATCTCAAATGAGAATAATTAGTGAGCAAATAATATATGAGTTTGTAGATAGTGGTCATGTACATGTTTAGAATAGAAACCTGCTTTTAGTGTCTCAACAAAATTGTTTCATGATCTGGTTATTATGAATAAGGTTGTCCTTTTATTACTCACATTAAACAGTCCATACATGTTCAAAAACGTTGACCTTTAATGCATGTCCCCACATACTCTGCTGAACACTTTATTGTTCCCTTAAACTAACCATTCTTTCTGTTTTTTCACACATAGTTATTCTTGCCATATCCAAGGCTGAAAACTTTGGGGTTATCTGTGTATCTAGTCTAAGTTGAATGCTGTCTGGCTCCCATCATCCCTTCCTGGACAGTGCCCTCTCCTGAGGCCACCCCTACTTTTGGGGTTCCTGCTACTGTACTTAGCCCATGTGTTAGAATAATTTGATGTGTGTTTGCTTCTGCTACTAGACTAAGGGCTCCTCAAAAGCAAGATGTAGACTTTATTTACCTTTGTACCTTTAGACTCTCATGGCTTGGCTCATAGTAAGCACATGATAAGTGTTTATTATATTTGGTATTTCCATTTTGAAGGTGATGAACTCAGCTTCTGTATTCTACTGGTAGGTTAATATTCTTCCCCACCAGCTTTTTATTATGAAAAATTTCAGCCAGGAGAGTTAAAAGAATACCACAAAGAATACCCATATTCTCACCCAATAGATTTACTTACTGAGATTCATATTACTCTGACACAAAATCCTCTGCTCAGAAACCTACAAGAACGTACTGGCCACTGGATCAGATGTAAACTATAGCATTTGTTATCCTTAAATGGCTGCATCTAATAAAACGTAGCCCTCTGTTCTGGTCAGGCCAGTCTTCTTATTGTTCTTTTCCCATGCTGTCTTTATTCTTGCTTCATTGATTTTACACATTGTTCCCTTTTGTAGAACATGTGTCCCCCATTGTCTGGTCCAGAATTTTTATGCATTAAGTGTTCTGACTGCATTACTAGCTATTTTAGGTGACCACTAGATTTTGTCTTGATCTGATTTCCTTCGTTGAACCTAGCATGTTGAATATTGATTTGGCTGGTATTTTTCAATAGCATTCCTGATACATTTGGAGTATAATTTGATTTTTTTTTTTTTTTTTTGAGACAGAATCTTGCTTTGTCTGTCACCCAGGCTGGAGTACAGTGGTGTGACCTTGGCTCACTGCAACCTCTGCCTCCCAGGTTCAAGCAATTCTCTTGCTCCAGCCTCCCGAGTAGCTGGGATTACAGGCGTGCGCCACCATGCCTGGCTAATTTTTATATTTTTAGTAGAGACGGGGTTCCACCACGTTGGCCAGACTGGTCTCAGACTCCTGACCTCAGGTGATCCACCCACCTCTGCCTCCCAAAGTGTTGGGATTATAGGCGTGAGCCACCGCCCCCAGCCTGGAGTATAATTTTAATCCAACATTCACTGAGAAGACCTTTTTTTCCCCTGACAATACCTAAGCTCTGTTAGAGGAAAAAAAAGTTGAATGGTTCAAGCAAGATATCCTGAATCTGTTTAATCAGATTGCCACAAGATTATGGTTTCTACTGAAGAAAGGAAAGATGTTGTTATACAGTGTTGGCCAGTTCCTTTGTGATTGTTCCCTTGCGTTTGATTTACCTTTGTACTTTGGAGTCATTAAAGCTTGTATGAAGTGCACAGTTAGAATAAGTATGTCTCAAGTCTGAAAATTGCCCTGGTTGAGAATCACTGGGTTAGATAGGGTCACCTGAAAAACATTTTAGAGCAAGGCCTTTAAGCCTTAAGTGACTGACTCCATTTGTATGTCTCCAGGTTGGCTCCACTATTTTGCAAGCTTTGTTACAGAGCTGAAGGTGGTGTCCTTGAGAAAGGTAGGGAAACTGGGAAGGAAGCTGAGGCTGGGGAGAAGTTTATGATTAGTTTTGGTTTTATTGAGACAAGTGTTAGTGAGATAACAGTGTTGGAAACTCCTGAAGGAGCTCAACTTAGAAGACAAAACTAGCGACAGATTGCAAAAACAGTAACACAGAGGTTAGAGTTCAAATTTAAGAGAAAGAAAGAGGGTTTAGAGGGAGAAATAATATAGAAAGAAGGCAAAAGTCTTGGGATTGTTTCTTGGGCATATATATATATATATAATATTTAATTTTCTTCGTTCCACTGCACTCAAAGGAGAAATGATTTGGGCATATTTTTGCAGATAGTGTTGGGAGAAGCCGGAAGGAAAAGGGGATTCTAGAGGTAGGGAGAGAATCAAGATAATAAAGCATTCTGGAAACTAAGGAAAGAGTCTATGATAACTTTGAATTTAAATGGAAGTGTTTTGTTTTTTGTGCATCTAAAAGTGTTGTTAATATTTTTTAACAGCAAGTTTGGGCTATTCCAACAAGAGTATCTTTGACACACTAGATAGACTACCTCTACCCTATGGCTACTTACTGTCAGCCTTATCGTATTTGTTCTTGCTGGTTAGAGCTGGAAACTTGATCAGAGTTGACTAGAATTTCTCTGAAGAGAGTTTAATTGCAGAGTTTTAATATTCTATTTATACTAGTAGCCAATAATAAAAAGGTTACCATTTGTTCCATGCCTACGATGTGGCAAGCACTGTGCTGTACATGTCTCTCATTTCCTCTCACACCATTCAGTGTGGCATGTACTTTTATTAATCCCACTTTACAGAAGAGGATAAATAAATTGCCTAAGGTCACCTAACTGAGAGGTCATGAATTGAATTTGAATTTATGTCTGTCTGTCTCCAGAGATTAAGCTCTTAACCAATTCTAATAGACATAATTAACCAAAGTCCAAACCACTAGAACAAAACAAGACAGAGGGATTGTATGCTATTAATCAGAGTAAGCTAGACTGCTGTTTTGTTTAAATCCTGATGTATGTAATATGCTCAAACATAATAGATTTCTCACTCATGTAACTGTTCAAGGCAGGTATTCTGGATTGGTGGGTGGCTCAACTTCCTTCTGATTTAGGAAGCCATACTTTCCTGTCTTGTATCTCCCCAGTATCCCAAGGGCCCATGGAAAGGGAAAGAAAACATTGCAGAGAGATAGAACCACTCCCTTAAAAGTCTACGTCTGGAGTTGTGAGTTCTTCTGCTCACATACTATTGTCTAGAATTTAGTCCCATGCTCACCTAACTCCAACTGTGTGGAAAATATAGCCTAGCCGTGTACTTAGACAAAGAAAGGGAGAGTGGATTTCAGAGGATAGCTCAAATCTCTGCCACAGAAACGAAGGAAAAAGGATTGGGTAGAGAACTAAACAAGAAACCCTAAATAAGGTCTTGAAGATTCTCTTGATAGTCTCCTGAAGTTATCCTAAAAATGCAGGTTCTTTTGGGGTTCATTTCAGTCAATAGGATACAATTTCATAGGCTTTCATTTTTACAGATTGGTAAGGACTACTTATTAATTGGCCATTAAATAAATTATTGAGGATTACTGGTATTTAGTATTCATAAAATAAAATTGGTATACTTCTAGAGTTTATTGAAGTCTAATTCAGCAATCTACTAAAATGTCTAGCTGTTTTTCTGTGCCTGACAGTGTTATAAAGATTAATTTGCAGACACTTGCATGTACAGTCATGTGTTGGATAATGACATTTCAGTCAACAACAGACTGCATATATCATGGTCCCATAAGATTATAACAGAGCTGAGAAATTTGTGTCACCTGGTGACATCATAGTATAACACATTAGTCATGTGTTTGTGGTGATGCGGATGTAAACAAACCTACTGTGCTGCCAGTTGCATAAAAGTAGCACATACAGTGATGTACAGTACATAATACCTGACAATGATAATGAACCCATTTTTACTGGTTTATGTATTTACTATACTATACTATACTCTTAATAATTATTTTAGAGTGTACTCCTCCTTATATTAAAAAAAGTTAATTGTAAAACAGCCTCAGGCAAGTCCTTCAGGAGGTATTCCAGAAGAAGGCATTGTTGTAGGAGATGACAGCTCCATGTGTGTTCCTGCCTCTGAAGACCTTTCTGTGAGACAAGATGTGGAGGTGGAAGACAGTGATATTGACGATCCTGACCCTGTGTAGACCTAGGTTAATGTATTTGGGTCTTAGTTTTTTAACAAAAAATGTTTAAAAATTAAAAAAAAATTAAATAGAAAACAGTTTCTAGAATAAAGACATAAATAAAATATTTTTGTACAGCTGTACAATGTGTTTGTGTCTTACCCTAAGTGTTATTACAAAAGTCAAAAAATCAAAAAATTTATAAAGTTACAGTTAGCTAAGGTTAATTTATTATTGAAAAAAACTTTAAAAAATATATTTAGTATTGCCTAAATGTCCAGTGTTTATAAAATCTACAGTAGTGTACAATAATGTGCTAGGCCTTCACATTCACTCACCACTCACTCACTGACTCACCCAGAGCAACTTCCAGTCCCGCAAGTGTCATTCATGGTAAATATTCTATACAGGTGTATTCATTTTTAAGTTTTCATACTATATTTTCACTGTACTTTTTCTGTGTTTAGATACACAAATACATATTATTGTGTTACAGTTGCCTACAGGATTCAGTGCAGTAACATGCTGTATAGGTTTGTAGCCTTGGACCAATAAGCTATACTGTATAGCCTGGGTATGTCGTAGGTTATGCCATCTAGGTTTGTATGAGTACACTCTATGATGTTTCCACAACAGTGAAACTGCCCATTTCTCAGAACTGTCTTTGTCATTAAGTGATGCATGACCGTAAATGGTTGGAATTCTCTAAATTGTCAGAAGGATGCTTTGTTATCAGTTCATTGTTGGTATTGTCTTCAGTTGGTCATGATTTTGGCTTGAGGTTTACTCTTTGGCTGCTGACTATTTTTTGTTATTAATATTTGTGCACTGTGTTACTTGTTTTATATATTTAATTTTGCTTTAGGTCAGAAGATTCTGTAATATGGTTTCACTTTGTCATTTTATCTTGAACTGTTTAGCTCATCTTCAACAGAGTTGTATGGCAGACAATTCAAAATTAAGTTTTCATTTAGTAGGAAAAAACATAGAATTTGGATATCTCTAATGACTCTATTTTCTCTAATTTTAAGCTGTATATCATGGGAAACTAACTTCTTGCTTACTGTGAGCTTAACAAAGTAACTTCTTCATTCAATTTTCCTCTGGGTTTTTAAAGTATAAATTATAGAGCTTTAGGAAGATTATGTAGAATTTTGTACGTAGGTACCCAGAAAGTATCTTATATGTAGTGAGAAATTCAACAAAAGAGAAATTTAGTAAAGAAGAAATTAAATTTAAAAGGCAGTAGAGGAGCTCCTATATTACGAATGCTGTCTGTTCACTAAATGTGAGATTGCTATGTTCCAGATGCCAGATCGTTTGCAATCATTTCTTTCTGTCTTAACACTCTTGGCTGGGCATGCTAGCTCACACCTGCAATCCCAGCACTTTGGGAAGCTGAGGAGGGAGGATTGCTTGAGCTTAGTAGTTTGAGACCAGCCTGGACAACACAGGGAAATCCCATCTCTACAAAAATAAAAAAATTAGCTGGGTGTCATGGCACGCACCTGTGGTCCCAGCTGCTTGGAAGGTTGAAGTGGGAGGATTGCTTGGGCCCCAGAGTTTGAGGCTGCAGTGAGCCACAATCACACCACTGCACTCCAGACTAGCCTGGGTGACAGAGCAAGACCCTGTCTCAAAAAAAAAAAAAAAAAAAAAAAAAAAGGCCAGGTGCAGTGGCTCACACCTGAAGCTGAAGTCCCAGCATTTGGGGAGGCCAAGGCGAAAGGATCACTTGAGCCCAGGTGTTCGAGATTAGCCTGGGCAACATGGCAAAACCCTGTCTCCACAAAAAATACAAAAATTAGCTGGGCGTGGTGGCACATGCTACTGGACTCCAGCCTGGGCAAAAGAGTGAGACCCTGTCTCAAAAACAAAACAAAACAAAATCACAAAACAAATACCATTTCATTTTCTTTGGTGGAAATATGCTGATGAATCCTCTCAATTTTTGTATGTTTGAAAATGGCTTTATTTCTCTTTTATTCTTGAGGCATATTTTGGCTAAGTACATAATTTTGGAGTAGCCATAATATTCTCTTGGTACACTGAAGATACTCTTTCAGTCTAATTATTGCTCTTCAAGGTATTTTGTCTTTATTTTTCTGCTTTAAGATTTTTCTCTCTCTTGGCTTTTCTGATGTTTACTATGCTTTTTTAAATTTATCTTGATGGAGGTATATAGAGATTCTTAAATCTGTGCCTTGGTATCTATTTTGTCATCTTTGGGAAATTCTTGGTCAGTCTCTCTTCAGATATTGTTTGTATTCTAATACCTCCCCCTTTTAGTTCCTTGTCTCTTACTCTTTTTACTGTATTTTCTTTTTTTTTTTTTTTTTGTCCTCAGGGCTTAATTCTAGATTTTTTTTGTGCCTGTATTATTATTCATTGGTTTTTATCTTTAGTTTGTACGATTTTCTATAAAGCCTTCCTTGGGTTCTCAATTTTGACTCATATTTTTAAATTCTAGAATTTCCATTAAAAATAGTTTTCAGTTCTTTGCCAAAGTTATCAGTCTTGTCTTTTAGTTCTTTGAATATATGATCATTATTTTAAAGTCCTTTCAGCTACATTATTTGGATCTATTATGTGTTTGTTTCTATTGCTTGTTACTATTTTTCGTTTTCGTACGTACTAACTTTTCTCCTGATTAATGATACAAACCTAGAATTTAGTTCCTATCAGGGTTATCTAATTCTCATTCACTATTCTGTTTAGAATGTAGCCTTTTCAGGTCCCAGTTCAAAGTGGATTTTATCTGTCTTCCTTGATCAGTTCTCTACTAATTACACGTTTTGTCCCCAAGCCTCCCTTGGCCAACAGAAGCCCTGCTTAGCTTCTCACCCTCTCAGCAGAGACCCCAGAGAAACTGGTTGCAAGTGCTTAGCTGTCTTCTGGACTCCATTATTTCCCACTGCCTTGTTTTTTTTTTTTTTTTTTTAGAGACAGGGTCTTGCTATGTTGCCCAGGCTGGTCTTGAACTCCTGGGCTCAAGTGATCCTCCAGCCTGCCTCCAAAATAGCTGGGATTACAGGTGTAAGCCACCATGCCCAGCTTAGTTGGCTTTTTGTTATTCACACATTTTTAAAAATACAGGTCACATATTCCTTATCCAAAATGCTGGGACCAATAGTGTTTCAGATTTTGGGTTTTTTCAGATTTTGGAATATTTGCATTTATATAATGACATTTCTTGGGAATGGGACCCAAGGCTAAACGTGAAATTTATGTTTCAAATGCACTTTACACACATAGACTAAAAGTAATGTTATATAGTATTTTAAATAATTTTGTACGTGAGATCAACTTTGTGTTAAGTACTTACGTGTGGAATTTTCCACTTGTGGTGTCACATATATATGCACATATTTATGTATGTGACTGTGGGTGTATGTTGTCTAGTTGTCTTCAGCAGAAGAGTTTGAACCCTTTAATCTACTGTCCTGGACGTGGAAGTCTTGGCTTGTGTTCATAGTTAATGTGTCACTTTGAGGATGTGTAGTTTTGGAGGAAATGTATAGTAGTAATTCTGCCTAGCTGAGATGGGTACTGTAGAGAGTTCCATATAATTACACCCTGACTACTCATTACCCACTAGCATTTTTCTTTTTCTTTTTCTTTTTTTAGTAGTTATATTCAGCCCAGTTGTCTGCTTCTATAGATTTAACCCCCAGCTATCCTTTCCTCTTCATTGTCATTGTTCAGACTAGTATCAGCTTTTTCTAGACTACTTTAATGGCCCCCTAACTGGCCTCCCACTCTCTAGGCTGACCCTTTGTGATGTGTAATAGCTCCCTACTGACTACATCAGTTCCCTGCTCATAATGAATTGGTGACTCCCATTGTATGTTAGACAAAGCCCATTTCTTTTGTAATCTGGGACCCTAGTTGGATACCAGCTCATTGCCACCTTTCTTTCCTCCTACACAAAGTTAATGTTCCAACCATACCTGACCATTTGTATTTCTCTGAGTCTCTTGGCTGTTTTTTCATCATAATTTTCTAGGGAAATAAAATTTTGTCCACTTAGGATACCTCTCATTGTGTATCTGGCAAACTCCTATTCATTCCTCTGAATCCTGTTCAGATGCCACATTCTTTGAAAATACTTTCTTATTGTGTGACAGCACATTTTACATTGTTATCCTTCATTTACACAAATGTCTATTCTGCTGCATTCTGAGCTGCTTATAGAAAAGGATGGCGTTCTTTCCAAAGCTTGGCTCACACATGTACTTTGAACCATTGGTTCAGTCTGTCATATAGCCCGTCTGAATCATGAGAAATTTGCTTTGATCTTGGAAGCCAGAATTAGGTATAATTGAGAGAAAATGGAAGTCTATAGCATATTTCTCTTTGCCATAATAACAACCCATTTTCACTCTTTATTTTAATTTTCAGCAGATTTGTCAAAGATGAAAGTGACCTTATCAGCTTTGAATACTTCTGAGAGTTCTTTCACGCCTTTGGTGGTCATAGAACTTGCTCAGGATGTCAAAGAAGAAACCAAAGAATGGCTGAAAAACAGAATTATAGCTAAAAAAAAAGATGGAGGTGAGTAAAATAGTCACTACTCAGACTTAGTCTGGCCTCCCACACTGTATGCTCAGTCACTAAAAATGTATTTGCAAATGTATTTTGTAATTTTCATTGGTATATTTTATTTACTAATGTTAAATTTTTTTGCCTTTTATTATCTGTCTGGGACCTGGAAGGAGGTCCTAAATCAACAGGAGGCTTTAAGTTCCCATTAAACTGAAAGCAGCATGAGTGGTTTTCTTCACAGCTCTAAATAGTATGCCTACTACAGTGTTTGGTGCATAGTAGGTGCTTAAAAAATATCTGTCAAATGAATGGACAAGTATCTATTGTATGGTCTTTGTGTGCCAGTTATGGTACTAAGGGAGAGAGAAATATAGTCTCTGCCTGCAAAGATGTTACCATCAGGGTAGAAAGAAATTTAAAATAAAGAAAAGTACTTGGAAGAGCTGTCACAAAGCAATGCATGGCATGAACAAATGAATTGTGTATATTTACTGTAAAAGTAAAGGGAAAGGCTAGATGACACCGTGGCAGTACTTTCTGCAGTGGCAAGGAATGACTTCAGATGCCAAGGTTTAGCCTTCTCTTGAAAGGTGACATGGGTTCCCAGTCTGGGTGAGAAAGCAGCAGGTGTTTTAGTGTTTTACATGAGCAAATATTTTGTAAACTACACAAAACAATACCTTAGTCTGCACAGAGTCTCGAAACACTGGACTAGACTTAGACTCTTAAAAAAAAAACTGTTACTATAAACTGAAGTTATTTCTTAAGAATAAAATTGGAATCAAAGTGGAATTAAAATTTTTTTCAAACAGTTGAACCAGAAGGAAACTTAAAAACAAGAGTATTTGCTTGCAGAAATGTGAGCATTTCACAGAACTTAAGTCTGTTCTTTAAAATTTTTGTAATTTAAGAATTATATAGTGTTTCAGTGTGAAAGATTCCAGTGTATTCCCCGTGGTCTTTTTGCTGATTGTGTGCCTCCAGGGACACACAGGGAAGGGATGGGCATCTTTCCACACTTTTTGGGCGATCATAAAAAATCTTCCCAAAAAAGTGTTCAGCATCTTCCAGGTGAAGGGAGTGGATTTATACACATGTTTACTTTTATTCTCTTCCAACCTGCTATTAAATTGACAATAATAATAAAAAATATGTAAAAGACCAAAGTCACATGGACCAAACAAAAAAAAAAAAAAAAAAAAAGGAAAAGATATAAGAGCAGCAAAAAGTGGAAGCTAGGAAATAGGTGGCTGAATAGTTATTGACTTGTCAGATTTGAGAAAGCCAAAAGTTAAGCCGACAGGGAAGGAAGTTGAGATGCAATTTGGTTTACTCTGCACAATACCCACAATGACTCAGGAATTAGGGACACTGGACCTATGGAGGTGGGGATAAAAGTAGGACCAAGAAGAAAAGGTAACTGGCTGAGATCCATTTAAGAAATAATACAGAGTTTCAAATAGCTAGAAGGAGGATATTGAATGTTCCCAACACAAAGAAATAATAAATGTTTGAGATGATGGGTGTGCTAACAACCGTGATCTGAGCACTCTACATTA
The DNA here is from genome assembly GCF_007565055.1 of Rhinopithecus roxellana. Taxonomy (NCBI): domain Eukaryota; kingdom Metazoa; phylum Chordata; class Mammalia; order Primates; family Cercopithecidae; genus Rhinopithecus; species Rhinopithecus roxellana. The sequence continues at coordinate 197,166,631 of NC_044549.1, read as the reverse complement.
TATGTATTGAAATACTACTATGTACTCCATGAATATATATACAATTATTATGTGTCAATTAAAATAAAAATAAATCCTCGAATCCCTTCCATATTCTACAACCCCAGCAGAAGACTTGAGGTTTATTCTCTCGAGATGGTCAGATGCATGGTTTTTGGCATAGGAGTCTATACACAATTGAAGGCACAGATTCTGAACTGAAAATAAGATACTGAATACCATTCCCCTTTCCCCCACTCCACCACTCACATACCTAATTCAGTTTCCAAAATAATAGCAGTGAGATTCACACCTCGTAGGACGCAGATTGGACAATCTTTCTTTGGAGAATCTGACCGGCTTAAGACAAAATAACTAAAGGTGCAGAAATCAGGGAGTTGCTAACGGAAAATTATTTGACCAGACTGCCTTACATTAAAGGCCATCCCTGATGAGCTCCATCTAAGCCCTCAGAACTTCCGTTTAGCCTCATACAGCCCCTTTCTTAAATGTGAACATGTAATAAAAGATCACCAAACATCTGAGAACAATTCCTAACATGAAAGAGAAATCTAAAACTAAACAGATAAAAGCAACAGACTATTCAGAAGAAGAAAACAAAAAGATAATAAAAATCCCAGCACTCAGACTTGTGAAAAGATGTAACATCTGTAAATCAAGAATAGGATATTATAAAAATCATTTAGGAAAAAAGCAGCTCTTACAAAGTGAAAATATGAAGTTAAAATGTAAAAACTCAGTAAAATTATTAGAAGATCATGTTGAGAAAAGCCTCCAAGAAAGAAGAGCAAGAAGGTAAAGAATTGGAAAATATGAGAACAAATAATAAGAAAATTAAAGGACTAGTTCATGAGGTACACATCTGAATAAAAGGAGTTCTAGAAAGAGAACAAAGAAAAGTGAGGTGTGAGGGCAGAGTGAAGAAAGAGTTCTCCAAGAAGATGATGTTGATAGGTTATCTTTTGTGTCAGTGGATCAAGGAGAGAGACAGTTGGCAGAGAACTTGCGGCATTGGCTTACTGATAGGTACATAAAAAACTAAGCAAATGATAAAACAAGACAGCAACTTTTGGGAAAATGGAAAGTATGAGAAAGGAAAATCATAGCATACTGTATATAACATGTAGTCATAATCACACACTGACTTGATGTAACCAAAGGATGATTTAACCATATTGTGAGAATAGGTGATGTGAAGAAGGAAAGTGAGCTAAAAATCCTCATCTTCAATGGTTAAAACTGAAAAATCAAGAAATAGCTCTATAAGCATGTTATTTGATGACGTGAAAACAACTAACAAAGGAATCACCTGAACAATTTGAAAGGGAAAGGTTAATGGAGGGGAGGAAGACCTTACATTAAAGGCCATCCTTGATGAGCTTTAGACAAGCCCTCAGAAATTCCATTTAGCCTCACAGAACCTCTTTCTTTTTTTTTTTTTTTTTTTTTTTTTTGAGACGGAGTCTTGCTCTGTCACCCAGGCTGGAGTGCAGTGGACGGATCTCAGCTCACTGCAAGCTCCGCCTCCCGGGTTTACGCCATTCTCCTGCCTCAGCCTCCTGAGTAGCTGGGACTACAGGCGCCCGCCACCTCGCCCGGCTAGTTTTTTGTATTGTTTAGTAGAGACGGGGTTTCACCGTGTTAGCCAGGATGTTCTCGATCTCCTGACCTCGTGATCCGCCCGTCTCGGCCTCCCAAAGTGCTGGGATTACAGGCTTGAGCCACCGCGCCCGGCCAGAACCTCTTTCTTAAACATGAACATATAATGAAAGATCACCAAACATCTAAGAAAAATGCTCTTTTTCAAAGCAAAATGTTGACAAATGGTTCTTCATAAAGGTTATACCAGACCAGGCATAGTGGCTTATACCTGTACTCCCAGCACTTTGGGAGGCCAAGGCAGGAGGATCACTTGAGGTCAGAAGTTCAAGACCAGCCTGGCTAACACAGTGGAACTCCATCTCTACTAAAATTACAAAAATTAGCTGGGCGTGGTTGTGTGAGCCTGTAATCCCAGTTATTTGGAGACTGAAGCAGGAGAATCACTTGAACCTGGAGGCGGAGGTTGCAGTGAGCCAATATCGCACCATTGCACTCTAGCCTGGGTGACAGAGCGAGACACTGTCTCAAAATAAATTAATTAATTAACTAATAAAAAAGGTTATACCAATTGCTGTCCCACTAAAAATGACTGGGATGCCTTTCCCCAAAAACTCACTGTGTCTGTTTGGGTCTTCCAAACAAGAGATGGCATTTGATGAACAAGAAGTTTATTGAGAGAAATATTTGTGGAAAGAAGGAGGAGGGAGCAAGAGTGGGTCTAGAGAGCCTTCAGACTTTGTCAGTTTGACACTTGTGAAAGGAGAGAGGAGAGGAAGGAGAATTGAGTCCAAAGAGCCTCAGACCACAGCCCAGTTCTGAGAAACTAACAGCCAGGCTTAAAGTTGCCCTTTAAAAGAAACTTACGTTGTGCAGAAATGGCCTTGTTCCAGTATCCCCTCTGTGTCCAGCTGATGGCTGGAGGCAGCTGGGGGAAGCATCTTAAGGTGTGGCAACAGGAGCCTGGCAGTCAACCCTGTTCTTCAAAGCAGATTGTCTTGAAGGGAGAGCTGGTGGAGTGGGGTACCTTCACAGCTACCATGCTCACCAACCTGTTATCAAACTTTCTATCTTTGCAGTGTGAGAAGTGAGAAACAGCATATTGGTATAGTTTTTATGTTTGTCTTAATATGAATGAGGTTAAGGATCTTATATTTAAGAGCCATTGGTATTTTCGGTAAATTGAATACACCTTTTACTAAAGTCTTTAATAGCTTTACTGTACATTACCTAGATAATAGTGTCATAATGCATTCATCTTAATATATTAATCCATTTGATAAATGAAGTACAAATTCTGCTCATGATCCTGTTATCATCTGATTAATATTTTCATCATTCCTGTCAACCATCTCTAGAGGGTAAATAGTAAAGAAATAAATGTACCTTTAAAAGTTTGAGGCCGGGCGCTGTGGCTTATGCCTATAATCCCAGCACTTGAGAGGCTGAAGGGGTTGCCTCTCTTGAGCTCAGGAGTTCACGACCAGCCTGGGCAACATGGTGAAACCCTGCCTCTACAAAAAATACAAAAAAATAGCTTGGCGTGGTGGCACACACCTGTAGTCCCACCTACTCGAGAGGCAAAGGTGGGAGAATCTCCTGAGCCTGGCAGGTGGAGGTTGCAGTGAGCCAAGATCATGCCACCGCACTCCAGCCTGGGCAATAGAGTGAGACCATGTCTCAAAAACAACAAAAATTGATGTAGGTGGAAATAATCTTTTTTCTTTATAATCTTTTAAGTAATAATTACATGTACATGATCAAATCATAGCATCTCTATGTTTTGGTAACTTATTTCAGAAAAATATTAAACCAAATAGAACATAGAAATTTATGGGAAAAATCAGTGAAAAGTTATATTGCTTTTTATTATTTAGTATTTAACATTCACAAAATCTGTTATAGTCCAGTGTAATTGTATTACATTTTTGGTTTTTCTTTTTACTGAAACATTTTGTTCCAAATTAATTTTCTTAAATTTTGGTCTATTATGTTTATATTAAACTGCAGTCTTTGTTCTATATTTTTATTTAGTGCACTTTTATACCTAGAGCTCGTAAATACTGAATTCTTGTCTCATCTCCTTCACATTTGAATAAGTGGGAGGTCACTTACTGCTACATTTTTCAGTTTTTGCATTTATTGAAAAACTATAAAGAACTGCCATCCCTAATGTACTTATGTTATTTACTTGGAAGATGGATTTAAATTGTTAATATAATTTCTTTTTCTTCTACCAGACTAGAAACATTATATTTATTTAGAAAGTTTTTATTTTTGAATCTTTTATGTTTGTCTAAGATTGTACTTATCTTTTGTTTTTGAAGGTGCCCAGTTGTTGTTTAGACCGTTGTTAAATAAATATGAACAAGAAACACTAGAAAATCAGAACTTATATCTTGTTGGTGCCTCCAAGATTAGAATGTTACTGGGAGCAGAAGCAGTGGGATTGGTAAAAGAGTGCAATGATAACACCATGAGAGCCTTCACATACAGAACCAGACAGAACTTCAAAGGTTTTGATGGTAAGCCCTAAGTTCTTTGTCTCTGTTAGAATCCATTTATCAAAAAGAAGTTTATGATGAATAGATCAAATAGTGAGTATTTTTTCAGTAAAGGATCAAATAGTGAATATTTTAGGCTTTGCAGTCCGTGTGGTCTCTGCTGCAGTTACTCAACACTGGCATTGTAGAGCAAAAAAGCAGCCATAGACCATAAGTAAGTGAATGGGTGAGGCTGTGTTCAATAAAACTTTATTTATAAGACCATGTGGCAGGCTAGATTTGGCCAGTTGCCATCCTTTGCCTCCCCTGGATGAACACAAATTAGAAGAACATATGTAACTTATTTATATATTCTATTCTAATTCTTATGAGTATTCAGTAGCTTGATACAGAAAAATCCTTTTTTTGGAATGCAGAATGATTGTCACCAATCAATTCTAAGTTAACAAAATACTCCAAAAAAAGTATTATATTTTCTAACTCTACAAGAAAACAGTCATGTAAAAAGAAATTAACTATAGAAAGTTGCATAAGTAGAGATTATTTTCTACAAATAACCACATGTGAATATTTATTAGAAAAAATTTGTAGTAATGAGAAACACAGTAGTAGTTCAGTACCTTAGAAACCTCATTTCCTGAATTTTCTGGCTCCTACTGAATGTGATAGGGTCATTGGTTCTATGCTGGCCCCAAAACAGGTTCTAGTAGAGAATATTTTGAGGAAAGAACTGGGAAAGCCAGGGTGGATATGATAACAGGATGGGAGCTTAGCTTCAGAATCAAACTGATCCCTGCCAGGGCTTTCAGAGTTAGAAGATGTGATTAGACTTCTTTGGATTCACTTACTCTGGATTTTTATACCTGAGTGAATAAATGTTCAAGATGAAATTTACCTTATTTAAGAGGATTCACCTGTCAAATAGCAACAATATTTTCTTACAAGACTTTCTTCTCTCTCATTAATGGAAAGGATGTTTGACTCCAGAAGGGAATGGAATGGGCTTGAGAGTTTGAAGGAGGATAATTTGCCATATAGGCAAACTTCTTCAATTCCATCCCTGGTTTAACACAATAATATGTTAATAAGTTTAATATATTATTATAATTTAAGAACATACTGCTTTCTGCTCATTGGTACTAAATGAAATCAATTATATGCTTTTTGAATGTTTCTACTATAAGTATTAAAATGGTTATTGTAGAATTGTATTATGTGAAGGCATAACATAATTTTTTATTCTTATAAAATATCTAAGGAGCTTTATGTTCCATTTAATTTACCAGCTTCATATTTTGATTACTTATGTTAATTACTTCTTGTTTACACCATTGTTTCTCTAATTTCAGGTAATTGGAATATTTTTATTTTGATTACTACTAAAATCTGGTAATTTCTGTTTTATTTTAGATAACAATGATGATTTCCTGACAATGGCAGAATGTCAATTCATTATCAAACATGAACTTGAAAATCTTAGAGCTAAAGATGAAAAAATGATCCCTGGCTACCCCCAGGCAAAGCTGTATCCAGGAAAATCATTGTGTAAGTCATTATGTCAACCAGCTTTTTCCTTTTTTTTGAGACGGAGTCTCGCTCTGTCGCCCGGGTTGGAGTGCAGTGGCCGGATCTCAGCTCGCTGCAAGCTCCGCCTCCCGGGTTTACACCATTCTCCTGCCTCAGCCTCCGGAGTAGTTGGGACCACAGGCGCCCACCACCTCGCCTGGCTAGTTTTTTGTATTTTTTAGTAGAGACGGGGTTTCACCATGTTAGCCAGGATGGTCTCGATCTCCTGACCTCATGACCCACCCGTCTCGGCCTCCCAAAGTGCTGGGATTACAGGCTTGAGCCACCGCGCCCGGCCACCTTTTTTCTTAATAGACATAAATAGCAAATTATAGATGCCTTTTTCCCTCTTACAGAAGAATTTACACAAACTTACAATGACTTGTATTTTTATGAACATATCTTTTCCCCTTGGAACCTCAGTATATTGCACCTTTAAATCAATGTTTGTTTTGTGTTGTTGACTACTTATTTATCAAGGTCTCATAGCATACAGTTAGCTTAAAATCCAGTGTGAACACATATACATATTACTCAATTAAAATGAGCAAAGTTTACTTTATGCCCTAACATTGTACATGAAAATCTGTGGAGGAATATAAAAGGGAAGACATGATGTTTTCCTGGAGCACTCTTTCCATTTCCTCTGATGTCACTGGGTATGCAAATTAGAATTTTGCAACTTTTTGGTTTTGTGTGATTTCATTTTAATGAGGATACTAGTTTGCAAATGAAAGAGTTTATTACAATGCATAATTCCAAATTTGCTTCAAACCAGATAGTGGCAAAGCTTCAGAACATTTTTGCTGCCTGAGATACACTTTAAACATGTAAGCTTCTCTGTCCCCTAGTCTGTTTTTTTTTTGTTGTTGTTGTTGTTTTGTTTGTTTGTTTTTTTGAGACAGTCTTATTCTGTCACTCAGAATGGAGTGCAGTGGTGTGAACATGGCTCACTGCGGCCTCCACCTCAGGGGCTCAAGTAATCTCCTGCCTTAGCCTTCTGAGTAGCTGGGACCACATGGTTTACGTTTAATAGTGTAATACCACCTTCCAATCTTCATCCAGGTGTTACTGGTGGGTCTTTGTTCTTAGAGCTCCCAAGGTGGGGGCGGGTCGCTCCCAAGGAGGGGGCGGGCGGCTGGGGCAAGCGGCTCCCAAGATGGGGGCAAGCCTTTTGTTCTCTGACCTGGGGTTCTTGGCTTCACAGATTCCAAGGAATGGAACCTTGGGCCATGCGATGAATGTTACATTATAAGCTGTAAGTCACAGCTTATAATGTGGAACCCAGCAACTAGTGTTTAGCTCCATTAGGATGAACCTGGGCACTTAGCTGCGCAGGAACAATGGCGAGCTTCTAGCCCAATCGGGAGCGGCAGTGGGTGCCTTGCTGGATCAGAAGCGTGGCAGACGCCCTGTGGGATCCGGAGGGGTAGAAGTCAATGGCGGGTCTGCGACTGCGGCGAACAGCAGTGGTGGACCATGAGCAAAAGCTCAGCTCGAGCCAGAACAAATAGGAACCAGAAGAGTGTGCAGTTGCCAGATTTGATAGAGTGAAAACAGAGCTCCTATACCAGGGGAGGGGACCCAAAGTGGGTTGCCGCTCCCTGCTCGAATGCCTGGGTTTGTATCCCTATCATTGTCCCTCCCCCGGTGCTCTCAGGCGATAGATGATTTGACTATGTCTTTTTTTTTTTAATTATACTTTATGTTCTAGGGTACATGTGCACAACGTGCAGGTTTGTTACATATGTATACATGTGCCATGTTGGTGTGCTGCACCCATTAACTCGTCATTTACATTAGGTATATCTCCTAATGCTATCCCTCCCCGCTTCCCTCACCCCACAACAGGCCTGGGTGTGTGATGTTCCCCTTCCTGTGTCCAAGTTTTCTCATTCAATTCCCACCTATGAGTGAGAACATGCGGTGTTTGGTTTTCTGTTCTTGTGATAGTTTGCTGAGAAAGATGGTTTCTAGCTGCATCCGTGTCCCTACAAAGGACATGAACTCATCCTTTTTTATGGCTGCATAGTGTTCCATAGTGTATATGTGCCATATTTTCTTAATCCAGTCTATCATTAATGGACATTTGGGTTGGTTCCAAGTCTTTGCTACTGTGAACAGTGCTGCAATAAACATACATGTGCATGTGTTTTTATAGCAGCATGATTTATAATCCTTTGGGTATACACCCAGTAATGGGATGGCTGGGTCAAATGGTATTTCTAGTTCTACATCCTTGAGGAATCACCACACTGTCTTCCACAATGGTTGAACCAGTTTACAGTCCCACCAACAGTGTAGAAGTGTTCCTATTTCTCCACATCCTCTCCAGCACTTGTTGTTTCCTGACTTTTTAATGATTGCCATTCTAACTGGTGTGAGATGGTATCTCATTGTGGTTTTGATTTGCATTTCTCTGATGGCTAGTGATGACGAGTATTTTTTCATGCGTCTGTTGGTTGGTTTCATGTGTCTTCTTTTGAGAAGTGTCTGTTCATATCCTTTGCCCACTTTTTGATGGGGTTGTTTTTTTCTTGTAAATTTGTTTGAGTTCTTTGTAGGTTCTGGATATTAGCCGTTTGTCAGATGAGTAGATTGCAAACATTTTCTCCCATTCTGTAGGTTGCCTGTTCACTTTGATGGTAGTTTCTTCTGCTGTGCAGAAGCTCTTTAGTTTAATTCGATCCCATTTGTCAATTTTGGCTTTTGTTGCCATTGCTTTTGGAGTTTTAGACATGAAGTCCCTGTCCATGCCTGTGTCCTGAATGGTATTGCCTAGGTTTTCTTCTAGGGTTTTTATGGGTTTAGGTCTAACATTCAAGTCTCTAATCCATCTTGAAGTAATTTTTGTATAAGATGTAAGGAAGGGATCCAGTTTCAGCTTTCTACTTATGGCTAGCCAGTTTTCCCAGTACCATTTATTAAATAGGGAATCCTTTCCCTATTTCTTGTTTTTGTCAGGTTTGTCAAAGATCAGATGGTTGTAGATGTGTGGTACTATTTCTGAGGGCTCTGTTCTGTTCCATTGGTCTATATCTCTGTTTTGGTACCTGTAGCATGCTGTTTTGGTTACTGTAGCCTTGTAGTATAGTTTGAAGTCAGGTAGCGTGATGCCTCCAGCTTTGTTCTTTTGGTTTAGGATTGTCTTGGCAATGTGGGCTCTTTTTTGGTTCCATATGAACTTTAAAGCAGTTTTTTCCAATTCTGTGAAGAAAGTCATTGGTAGCTTAATGGGGATGGCATTGAATCTATAAATTACCTTGGTTCACCTCCTGCTTTTAGCCTAATTGGTATTTTAGTGAGCCCTCTTAACTACCTGATGGGTCGAGTGTGAGCTGAATTACAAGCCCTGTGTTTAAAGGTGGATGCAGTCACCTCCACAGCTAGGCTTAGGAATTCTTAGCCTCGTAAATCCGGCTAGTCCTATCTCTCACAGGCAGACAGATGCCCAAGAACCAGTTCATATTCGCATTTCCCAGTTGTCACCAAATATATTTTAGAGCTTGTTTGCTCACACTAAGATCCAGTCTAAGTTAACCCATGTTGTTTGGTTATGTCTGTCTCTTTTAATATAGAATAGTTTCTCTTTTCCATTTTTTCCCTCATGATATCGACTTGCTGAAGAGACCATGCCATTTGTCTCTTAGATTTTCTCATTGTTCCCCTATCCTCTGTTTTTCCTGAAAACTGGAAAATTTTTGTCAAGAATTCTTTATAGGTGATGCTGTATCTTTTCTGGACTTCCTGATTTCCTTAGACATGATAGGGAATAGAAGGCCTTCTGAGATTTTATTTGCCTCTCTAACTTCCTAACTCTCTAACTTCTAACTTCCTCTTTTGTGTTCAGAATTGTGCCTTACTTTTGACAGAACTTTTTCTAATTGTAATCTTTCTCGACCTTCTTGCATTTTAGAGTATTTTCTTAGGATAAATGATAATTTTTACATTTTTTTATAGGAAGTCTTTTTTAAAATAAGATGTAGTATTTATTCTAGCCTATTCTGAACTGTATTCAGAGTTCTGATGAAAACAGGGTTTATCATCTGTACTGTGGACATATACATGATTTCTTTCAATTTATATAACATAGCAGGAAAATACTTCTCCCAAGCATCTTACAATTTTTGTATTTATTTTCTATTAGTTTCTGTCAATTTAAAAAATAATACATGTATATGATGAAAATTCAAATAGTACAAAAATTTAGACAATGATAAGTTGTCTCTTTCCTGTCCCATGTTCCAAATGCCTTTGTTCCCTCCCTATTATATACCCTTAGAGAAATGCTGTTCAAGAGAAGACATGTTCAGACAGATGGGGAGTGTATTGTGCATACCATTTTGGACCTTGCTTTTTTATTTAACAATATATTTTGATCATTATTGTAGAATACCAAATTAGGCTCATTCCTTTTCTTGGCCACCTAGTATTCCATCATATAGATATTATATTGATGAACATCTCATTGTTTTCCTTCAATGTTTTCATTAAAAATAAAGTAGGAAAATTCCCAGAAGTGAAATTGTTAGATCAAAGTTATATACATCTTTTAGAGTAGACACTGCCAAACTGCCTTCCATAGTGATTGCTTCAATTTATTTATGTATTTATTTATTTATTTGAGACAGAGTCTCGCTCTGTCACCCAGGCTGGAGTGCAGTGGCATGATCTTGGCTCACTGCAACCTCCGCCTCCCAGGTTCAAGCAATTCTGCTGTCTTAGGTTTCACCATGTTGCCCAGGGTGGTCTTGAACTCCTGACCTCAGGTGATCTACTCGCCTTGGCCTCCCAAAGTGCTGGGATTAGAGGTGTGAGCCACTGTGCCCAGCCGATTGCTTCAGTTTATAAAGGGAATGCATGTTATATTGAGCATTCAGCATGATGTTGGCTTTTGACTAGGTAATTTTTATTGTGTTTGGAAAACATTCATTCTTTCTACTTTATTAAGAATATTTTGTATTTTAATTTATATTGTATATATTAATGACATCTGTGAAGACTATTTTTTTACCCCGACATTATCAATATGGCAACTGATGTTAATAGAATTTCTAATATTAACTCATTCATTTATTCCCATGGTGAACCATACTTGCTTATATTATCTATTTTCCTGCTGACTTCCATTTAATATTTTATTATTTTTGCATCAGTATTCATATGACGTATTTAGATTTCTTTTTTGTTGTATTCAACAATTTATATTACATATACATTGTTAATTTTTTCATGTAGTTTTTATGTCCCTTGTACTTTGCTTTCTTGAGCCATCATAGCCCTAGATCTCTGTAACAACTGTGGGAATTTCATTATGTTCCTGCCAATTTGCTCTTTGTATTTTCTCTTACCTTTGTTTTATGAATTTTGTAGCTATGTTTTGGCTGCATAAAGATTTTGGATAGATTTTTATTGTGGATTGCACCTTTTATCATTATGAAATATTATTCTTCATCTTCCTTAATGTTTTATTGTTGCTGAATTCAGCCTTGTCTTGTGGTTCTTGCCTTATTTCAGTTTGCATCTGTTAGAATGTTTTTGCCCAGCCTTTTACTTTCAGCCCCTCTCAGTATCATTTTACATGGATCTCTTATATCAGGATGTAGTCAGATTTTGCTTTGCACTCTAATCTGAGGAGTTTTTTTTTTTTTTTTTTACTAAGTAAATTTATGCTAAGTAAAATATTTACTAAGTAAACTTAAACAAATTACATATTTTGTGTTAGGTTATGGTAGTTGATGTTATATTTTATGTTGAAATTGCTTTTTTGTGTGCTTAAAATATTTTATATAGGCTATGCCATATTTTTTCCCATTTCAGTGGAAAAGACTAGGAAATATATTTTTGAAAATCATGAATTTATATTGATATAGTCAATTCAAATTTAACATTATAGGCTATCACTTAATTTCTTTGGTTTATATTTGTATCTTTTTACTTATATTGAAAATATTGATTCTTAATAACATTACCATAATTACTAATTTGCTTTATTTTACAATTTACATAAAATAGCTTGTAAGGCCATGCTAATTTTAATATTAATGCAAGTTCTGGATAAAGTTTAAGATTTTCTTTTTTCTTTTTTGTTCTATAACTATATGTAGTCACAATCTAACCTGTTTTAAAGGTATGTTAGAATTTCTATATGAAACCATCTGGTTCTGATGTTTGTTTGTGGATTAGGTTTTTGAACAGTTTTCTCTAAGTCTTCTATGGAAATTGGTTTGTTTAGACTTTCCATCACTACTGGGGTTAGTTTGGGTAAATTATATTTTCCTAGAAAAGTTTCTATTTTATCACATAGGCTTTCAAATTTGTGTGAATTGGTTTGTACAAATTTCTCTCAGCATCTTTTAAACTCCTGTTTTAATGGTATTTTTCCCTTATCTTATTTGTGCTTACTTTTTTCTTCTTGATTAAAAAAATTTTTCTCATTAACATTTAAATATTGAGGATATTCCTCTATCAGCCATTAGCAGGAGATCTTATGGAATGTGGGATCTTGATTCAGTAGGACTCTTAATCACTTTTTAACTTCCTTTCCTTCCCCATAGGCTGCTACCCCCAAAGTCCATTACTTTTCCAGACACTTCCCTCTGCATTTCCCAGAAGCAGTGCTTTCCGGTCCGCTTGCCTCTTGTTCTGTGTGCTTTCCAGCCCTTCCCTTCAGCCCTTCCTGCTGTCAGAGCTCTGACCCATCAGGTCTCAGACTTGTTTCTGGAAGTTCCCACTTGGTGTGGGGCCTTCTCCTGAAGGAGGGTGATGAGACCTCATTGGTGTTATCTGGGTTCCTACACCAAATGGACTCCTCTGGCCTCCCCGTTTGTCTCTGCAGCTCCTGCTGGGGCTTCCTGCACCATTCTAGTCTGTGGCCAAGATCTCTTCCAGGTTTTGGTTCTTTATTGCCTGGCTTACATGTTGCAGTCTCCCCTGTCTCTGGGTTGTGCTGTAGGCATATGTTATAGGTGCTTTTAGTTGCTCTCCTTGTTCATCTGCATGGCTTTTAGGAGGTATCAGGAAGTTTGAAGGTAGGCACTCATTGTTCTTTTTTTTTTTTTTTTTTTTTTTTTTTGAGACGGAGTCTCGCTCTGTCGCCCAGGCTGGAGTGCAGTGGCCGGATCTCAGCTCACTGCAAGCTCTGCCTCCCGGGTTCACGCCATTCTCCTGCCTCAGCCTCCAGAGTAGCTGGGACTACAGGCGCCCGCCACCTCGCCCGGCTAGTTTTTTGTATTTTTTAGTAGAGACGGGATTTCACTGTGTTAGCCAGGATGGTCTCGATCTCCTGACCTCGTGATCCGCCCGTCTCGGCCTCCCAAAGTGCTGGGATTACAGGCTTGAGCCACCGCGCCCGGTCCATTGTTCTTATTTGTCTGAATTTCCAGTTATCTGTGTATGTCTGGACGTTATTTTTTATCAGTTTTTTTTTTGATTGGACATATGTTCTTTCAGTATACAGAGTAAGGATTACCATGATTTCAGGAAAATTTTCTTCAGTTCTCTTTGAAGAGTTATTTGGTTGTATTTGCTCTGTTCTCATCTTGAGGGGTGCGAATTTTATATATATGGGCTCTTACATATTCTTTGTAGTATTTTCAAGTCTTTGTTCTTACGTAATTTTCTTAGGCTTGTCTGCCCGTTTCCTGATTGTATTTTCAGTCTTTCCTTTTTATTGTTGCTTTTATCATGACTGGAATCTGTAACAAGTTTATAGATTTTTCTCTTGTATTGCTTCTCTGAACTCTGTCCTTCAGCTCTCAGAGATCTTTGAGTTTTCATTTCAGAGATGGGATGTTTGCGTGAATTTCTTTAATTTCACGAAGAATTTCATAGTTTTTTGTTGCTGGATGCTATAATTTTCTGCTGTTTGTTCTTTGACTTTCTTTTATATATTTTTTTCTTGTAGTATTTTTGGTTTCCCATTTTTTCCAGGTAGTATTTTTGTATAGCTCTATGCCAGTTTCTTTGTGATTATTACTTATTTTTTATTATTTATGTTTTAATGAACCCCTATTTTTCCTGGACTGGCCATTTTTAGAAGAAAGTGTGTGTGGGAGAGAGAAGGTGCTAGGGGCTTCCAGCAGGGAACTGTGGTAGTGAGAAGCTTAGATTTTGCCTGGCAGTGTGTTCTCCTTGAGCCATCTTAGTCCCTGAAGAGAACCTCCATGGAGCCCTGTTCTTGCAGGGTTTTTCTTGTGTTTGGCAGTTAGGCCTGTCTTTGGCCCACCAAGACCCACAGCTCCATAGCTAGTTACCTTCCATCCTTGGGTCCCAGCAGGTCACTCTTCTTCCTCCAACCTGGCCTCTTATCTATCTGGCTATGGTGCCAGGCAGGGAGCAGACATACTCCAGGTATCTGTCATGCACCCTCATTGCCTGCATTCTGAGCAAGGGGACTGTGATTTACCATCCCCAGTTCCAGGAGAGCCTTGCCCTTTGTGTGCTTGGCCCAGGTTTGCAGAAGCATGGGTGCTCTTAGTTTACCCAGGGCTGATTTTCAAGGCCTCTTTTTATAGTTGGTGATTTGGGATTTTAGTTTGTTTTTTCATACTTGCATGAAAGATAGGGATTTCTTTTTATGTTTCTTGTTTCCTTTTGTTTTTAATTTGGCATCACAAACAAGAATAGGGCAGAGGTATCTTTTTGCCACTATTTGTAACCACGATTTCCACATTCTGTAGTTAAGCAGTTGTTTGATACTGTCCCAAAATTTTTAAATCTTTCGTCATCTCCTAGCGGGAAGGCATGTTTTCAGACACAGCTGGGTACTGCATCCAATAAAATACGAAGCAGACTGGGGCAGAGTTCTGATTGTTAGTGTAAGCATTCTGTTTCTCCCTTTTCATGCACATTGATAATGTGGAAATCACGGCTTCCACCTGTGAGTTTCTGCACAGGTACGTCCTCTTGGATGTGGCTGGGACAGAGAAAAGAGTGAGTGTGCTCTTTGATCAGATGGGATAATGGCGCAGCAGTTTTTCACATGCTTCTAGTTGCTTCAAAGAGATAAATTTTCAGCTGAATGAAAACCTTCAAGGAAATATGTAAATGGATTTCTCTAACTGTGTAGGTAGCCAGTCTGGTATCCTGAAGCAATAATAGAAATAACTTTCTTTCTGGCAGGATGAGGCTTTTGTAAACAAGGATTTTTTTTCCCTTTCTTCCTGTCTTCTCCCTTTCTCCCTTCTCCCTTCCCTTTCCTTCCATTTTGGTACTAAATATGAGTACAATAAAATCATCTTGATCGTGGTCATTGGAAAGATTTTTATACTGAGATAAGAATTAAGTTGTCAGTCCTGGGATTTTAAATGCTGCATTATTCTCTTCCTTTATGCCTTTGAGAATGTGATCCTTAAACTGCTGTGTTTTTTGCATCATTTTAATTTTATATAATAATACTTGGTTGAAGGAAAGTGGTATATGCATAATTAAAACTATAACCTATTTTGAGAGTGCAAATTTTAGAACTAATGAAACTTGGAGTAACTTAAATCCTGGATTTGCATTAAGTTAAACTACAGAAATAAGTGGAAAAGCTATTTTCATTTTATTTGAAGGCATCTGCTCCCCTAGGCAGCCTCTTTGAGGCTAATTGGGAGGTGAGGCTTTAGTCTGCCCAATGTAATGCCCCTCAAGACTGAAAGGCGGCCAGGACTTTCATGAGAAACACTCCCCAGATCTTACATTTAATTTGATTTTCATTTTACACACACGTATAAAGTTGCTTGCTGCTTGCTGTAATGTTGTGTTTTGATAGAAAGCTTTCATTAAGTAGATAGCAAGTTTTGTCATGTAAACATGATTTCAAGGCAGTTAGATGGCGCTGTGAGATGTGCATTGTAGGTCCATGACTATGCCAAATGTTATGCTGGGGTCAGGTTCCAGCTCATGCTGAGGTCTGAAGGGAGTGGGTGGATGAGCCGATAGCTGGGGGTCCGTAGGTAGGTGAAAGGTAGTTTTATTCAGCAGCTGTCTCAGCAGCAGCTTACACTAGCTCTCTCACACTGTTTGCCCTGTCTCAGCTGCTTAGTCCGGTGGCTCCCACACACAGCTGCATGGTCGGCTCTCCAGGGTCACCAGCCTAACTCTTTCTCTTTCTGGGTATGCGTGAGCTGAGCCGTGTCCTGGCTTCCTGCTGTCCATCTATTAAAGCCATGTTATGGCTACATGGCTATGATAACAAGTGAAGTTATATGCCTGTGCTCTAAAGTTGCTGAGTCACTTTGGATGTTTACCTTGGACTATCCTCGACCAAAGCACAGCCGTGTTCCTTACATGCATATAAGGGTTTGCCTTCATTCCACCACGTGACAAGCAACATGGAGAATTAGCAATTGGCTACATGTGTCTTAGTCCCCAAGCATTCATCTTGACAGCCATTCATTTCTTGTTTTCATGTCTTCTAAGATCTTTTCATGCCCTCAGACTTTGCCTCTCCTAGTGATTAACAGTCAATCATCATGCAAATAACCTAATGAAAGAGTTTTAGAGGAGTTTTTAAGGGATCCAAGGTTTTCTTACATTTTAACCATATCCTAAGGGATGTTACTTTATTTAGATTAAAGCTGTGTCTAAAAATGTCTATTGGATGTTTATCATGTTTTGATTGATGGGACCACTTGGCACATGTATTATGTCTTTAATATTATATAGATATTCTTCTAGAACCTTATGATAGTGTTTTAAGAAAGATTTTTTTTTTTATTAAGACAAAAGTGATCTCTTCACACCTGAGTGCTAGAGTTAGAGTACTAGGTGCAGCAGCAGCTGTGGGAACAGGGACTGTCTTCATTGTGCAAAGGCTGCTGGCCACCACTTCCTGCGGTCATCTATGCTTATCACCCCCTGTTGGATTGGAGGTAGCATGACCTGCTCCTCTCTCTCCCACAGAAATGCTGTAAGGAGTTATGAGAGGGATTTTGCTTTTACTTTTGCAGTAAACACATCGCATAAACCAAAGACAGAAGCAGTACTGTGTTAATATTGTTATTGCATTAGTTAATCTGGAGGGTCCTACTGTAAACTATGTTACTGATGATAGTCTCTCTTAAACTAAATTTTGATTTGTTTGGCTAATGGTTCAATGGCTATTACAGCCCCAGTACCTTGACAAGAGATCATTCAGAACTCTTGAAGGAAGGAATCTGGCTTAGTTTTTTGTTTTCTTTAAATAGGCCCACATGGCATCATGGTTTCCTTTGAAGGTAAGTCTCCTTCCTAGTAATTACATTCTTAACTGACATGAGAAGTTTGAAGGATTTAAAAAAAAAAAAAAAAACACCTTAAAGCAAACCTCTGTTTTTAGAAGCTGAAACCAGAACCATGGCTTTGGCACTGATAAACAGAAGATCAGTAATTTAGGACCTGCAACTTTGTATTCTCTCCAAGTCTTCAGTTCACAGTCCTATTTTTAGAGACTGGTTTTTATGCCTGCCTGAAAAGTCTTCTACAGTAGAATGGAGTCATTTTTTTAAAAACAGAACTTAGAAATAAATAATTTATATGCTATAAGTCAATTCAGTTAAAAACTTCATGTAGTAATTTACAAGGGTAGTAATAGGAAGAAGGAATCAGCTGTAGCCTGTACATCCCCAAATAAGGACTAAGAATCAGAACAGTCGTGTGCGATCAACTTTAACTCTTGCAAGCTGAAGAAAAATCCACTGAACCATGTTAGAATTAAAATACTAAAAAATGGATTTGCCAGTACCAGAGACTGAATAACTTAAACCACATGTCTTTTTACCCTTTACTGATACTTTGAGTATATACTTTTTTACAATCATGAAGGATAATTTTATCACAAACCTAGCTTTTAAAAACTTTTTTTCCTTGTATAACTTATGAAAATATAATTGTGGGGAGAACTATATATGAAGAATCTTTTTTTTTCAGACTTTTTCTATTGTTAGTACCAGATATCTCTTTATTATCTTTCTCTTTTTCATTTCTAAGAAGTTGGGTTTACTTTTAAATTATTCTGAAGATTTTATGATGGGGACCTGTCATAAGAATACGTTGTCTTTATGTAGTGTTACTACACTGAAAACTTTGTGTTTCTGTTCCACACTGCAGATGTTTATTTGCCAGTCCTCAATAAGGGGTCTTATGCTTTTATCACCTGTCTCTGGTAACAGGTAGATAGGAGATAAGGGAGGTAGCCCTCCGAAGACTTGAGCTGATAAACCTTAAAGAGCTCAAAGCTTATCAGTGGATGAAAACAGCAAAGCATCCTTTCTTAATGCAAATTTTATCTTTTTTTTTTTTTTTTTTTTGAGATGAGCTCTTGCTCTGTTGCCCAGGCTGGACTGCAGTGGCACTATCATAGCTCACTGTAGCCTTGAACTCCTGGACTCCAGTCATCCTCCCACCTCAGCCTCCTGAGTAGCTAGGACTACAGGCACACACCACCATGGCCAGCTCATTTTTAATTTTTTTGTAGAGATGGAGGTCTTGTAATGGTGCCCGGGCTGGTTTTGAACTCCTGACCTCAGGCAATCCTCCACCTCAGCCTCCTAAAGTGCTGGAATTGTGGGTGTGAACCACTGTGCCTGGCCAAATTTCATTTTATAAGCAACCGTATTCTTAGTAACAGACTGTATTAGGAACTCATGTGGAAAATATTCCATCTCCCCAAATATGGCACAAGGCATTGTATTTGAGTTCTCCATATCTACAGAACACACTTCCTCTTGAAGACCTGAAGACACTCTTCTCCATCCACTGAGTCATTCTAATTACTGTGGATGAGACAATTCCAAATTTTCATTTAATATTGCTGGGAGATACTGTCTTTGGTTAAATTCATTTGTCTCTTCCAGATATGTGCATGAGTGTTCAAACCATACTAGTCAAATGACTGCTAAAAGTAGGAAGTCTTAATTTGATTTTGTTATTTGCTATTTGTGAGTGTAAGCTTTTGTTATCAGATTAGAAGAGATGAAATGGATCGAAAATACTCTGTATCAACAAGAATGAAAAGAACTGAACATTTTCTTATCTTTGCTGTAGTGGAAGGACAGATTGGTAAATTTTTTCTAGAGACAATTTTATAGTATGTGTCAAATATTACAATACATATGCCCTTGGACCTAGCAGTTCCCCCTCTAAGTACTAAAGAAATAGCAGACAGGTAGGGAATGGTATTTGTACACATTTTAGCATTGTTTACAATAGCAAAAAAAGGGAAACAAATGTTTTTAAATAGAGGATTAGTTGAATTACAGCTTTTCATGCAAGGGAATATTACGGTACTATTAAAAGGACATTTCATGTTCTATTTTTATTGGCATCAAAAAAATTCACTGTATACTACTACATGAGAAGAGATTACAAAACACCGTAATGTGTATAAAATGATTTTGTTTTTGTTCTTAAAACATATATGGATATATTTTTATGTCTGGTTATACACTACATTGCTTTTTACAGTGATTGTTTTCAAGGGGAAGGAGAGACTAACAGGGGCCTCTCATAGTCTAATTTGTACACTTCTGTATGGTGTAAAATGTTATATTTTCTTGTTTTGCTTCATAGTCAAAGAGAATAGTAAAGATATTTACATTCTGAAAAAGGAAAGAATATACAGGTTTGGAGTAGGCAGTATGACATTGACCTTTGCGTTGTACTTCTCTGTGGAGTGTCCTTACAGTATTTGCTGAAGCGTATCATGCACAATCTCCAGTCCATTTCATGCAGTTTGGCACATTTTCCCTGTGCAGTGAGAAGATTGCTCACGTCTGGCATCGTGATTCAGGTGTTTCCACTGCATGACAATGAAGCCCTGAAGAAGCTTGAGGACACCTGGTACACTCGGTTTGCTTTAAAGTATCAGCCCATAGGTATGTGTCAGTACTTGTTCTCTTAAAGAAGAGGAAGGCCTCCAGTGAAAAGTTATGATCCAGCAGTGCGGTCAGCTCCCTTGGGCAGATATTTAGTGCTCTACTAGGCAGGGATCACCAGCTACATATGGGAAAACATTTTGTGGGGGAAATAAGATGGGTTAGATGACCTCTTTATTCTTTTTTTTAAACTTTCTTTTTTTTTTTTTTTTTGAGAAAAGGTCTCACTATGTCACAGGCTGGAGTGCAGTGGTATGATCACAGCTCACTGCAGCCTTGACCTTCCAGACTTAATCAATCCTCCCATCTCAGCCTCGTGAGTAGCTGAGATCACAGGTGTGCACCACCATCTCTAGCTAATTTTTTGTAAAGACGGGGTTTTGCCATGTTGGTCAGGCTGGTCTTGAACTCATGCTTAGGCAATCCCTGTGCCTTGGCCTTCCAAAGTGCTGGGATTATAGGCGTGAGCTACTGTGCCTGGCATTTTTTGATGTTCTAGTACTACTTTAGATCAGCTGAATCATAGGCTTTCACTACGCTTCACCAACAATACAGACAGTTCAGAGTGGCCTTCCTGCATATGTGTCAGAGTTGGAATCAAACAAGTTTTTTTGTGTGTTTGTTTGTTTTGAGATGGAGTTTCACTCTTGTTGCCTAGGCTAGAGTGCAATGGTGCAATCTCAGCTCACTGCAATTTCTGCCTCCCAGGTTCAAGCAATTCTCCTGCCTTAGCCTGCTGCATAGCTGGGATTATAGGCATGTGCCACCACACCTCGCTAATTTTTTGTATTTTTGTTAGAGATGGGGTTTCACCATTTGGCCAGGCTGGTTTCGAACTCCTGACCTTAGGTGATCCACCAGCCTCGGCCTCCCAAAGTGCTGGGATTACAGGTGTGAGCCACCGTGCCTGGCCTCAAACAAGTTTTAATAAGAATTTAGTTTGACTATGAATGACTATTTTGTATTTGAAAATTTCTATTTTTGAGGAGCCAGTTATTTAGAATGAACCAGGCTATGCCACACTTAGGGCAACTAGCAGGCCAAGCATCTTTGAGGTGATTTGTGATTACCTTGGCATGAATTACTGGATCTGTCCATTTTCTTTGAATATAATTATAAGAATAATTATTTATTTGGGATGTGCTGGGCATTATTTAACATTTTGTCAATATGGATGCTCAAGTATTTTAGTCTGGTTATGTTTTTTAAGCATGAGAATTAAATTTAAGCTCGTAGATTTCACCTTTGCATTACTATCATTTTTTTTTCTTTAAAGGATATTTTCCTTTTGATTTTGTTTAATGGTATCCTTCTAAAATAATTTTCTTTCTGTTTTCTGTTTCTGAAAACAACTATTATATAATGCTTTACCAAACCAAAATTGTTTTTAAGATCAAACTCTGAAATTACATTTTGAATTTTGTTTGTATTCTCTGAAAGGAGAAGTTCTGTTTTTGTTAATTCTGGGTCATACAATAGTCATTTTATGTTATACTTATAACTCTTTAACTTTGTTTTGGCATTTAAGTGGGAGGGAATTTGAATATTGCCTCTAGGACTTGTAAAGTGACTGTATCTGTTAGCTACTTTTTTTTTTTTAATTTTTTTTTGAGATGGAATCTCGCTCTGTGGCCCATGCCGGAGTGCAGTGGTGCAATCTCAGCTCACTGCAATCTCCGCTTCCCGGGTTCAAGCGATTCTCCTGCCTTAGCCTCCTGAGTAGCTGGGACTACAGGTACACATCAGCATGCCCGGCTAATTTTTGTAGTTTTGGTAGAGACAGGGTTACACCATGTTGACCAGGCTGGTCTCGAACTCCTGACCTCAGGTGATCTGCCTGCATTGGCCTCCCAAAGTGTTGGGTTTACAGGTGTGAACCACTGCTCCCAGCCTCTATTAGCTACTTCTTAGAAAGTAAAGGGAGAAAGTCGATGGTGAAGGCTAGGCATGGGGTGGTAGTGAATTTGGGGTCTCTGGGGACTGAGACTGGTGATAGCATCTGGGATACAGGCGAATCTTGAGGCTCCTTGAGATTGAAAGGGGAAAGTCATCTGCTGTGAGCCAAGTGTCATGAGCACCTTTTTTTTTTTTTTTTTTTTTTTTTTTTTTTTTTTTTTTTTAAAGATCAGATGTTCTTTAACCTGATTTAAATTTGAGGTGACATCATACCTACTGTTTTCATTTACTCCTGGGTTAGGGGGAAGAATTAAGGATAGGAGAAAATCAGTTCATTCTAACTCACCTTTATAGACTACTCAAATTATCTTAAGAAAAATATGTTAACTGTGTGTTATTAACTAAGAAATAATAATGCCCACTGCCACACTTCCTCTCACCTGCTGCTTCCCACCCTAGTCCTGGTGCAGGACGCTCTTACGATCCAAGCGCTCCCCATGTGGATGAGGCTGGCAAAGGATGCAGTGTTGGTGACCTCTCTAGAGTCAGTTAGCTTGTGTCACGTTCACAGAACATTAGCAGTCATGTTGCTTGGACCTTCTTCCCAGTGCATATATGAAAGTGTTGATAACTGTGTTCCATGGCTGTTCTGGGAGTTCATGTGTAGAATCCTGTTTTGTGCTTTTGAATAATTTTTCTTTAGTGTATTGAAAAATTTGCCATGATACATTGATGAAAGTTTGTCTTTGGGTAGGGAAGAGCAGAATTTTGTGGATGGGGAGTCTTCTTCGAAAAGAACATTTACAACACCAAAGTGGGAGAAAAGTGGGGAGCATAAATTAAACCCCCAAATTAATGTTCAGTGGTCATGGCTGAACTTAAATTAGGACCTTGGAGATTTTGGGTAAGCTACAAGATGAGTTTTCCTTTGGGAAGAAGGTATCTACCAGGTGAGGGGAAACAGAGTCCAGGTGCCTGCAGAGCAGGCCCTGCAGCTAAGGCCTGGGTGCTTACCTGGGGGAAATGTTGGACCTACCATGCAGACAAGCAGGGTTTTGTACTGCATGGAGGCTGGATTTACCACCACATGCTGATTGGGAAGTGAGGGTTAAATGATCCCCACTTAACTAAAAAATGAATAAGTGTACTTGAAATGATTTTTTAAAGTCTTTGGTAGTCTATACTTATGTTCTTTCTTTCTTTCTTTCCACTATAGACAGTATTCGTGGCTACTTCGGGGAAACAATTGCTCTGTACTTTGGATTTTTGGAATATTTCACTTTTGCATTAATCCCCATGGCTGTCATTGGGTTACCTTACTACTTGTTTGTGTGGGAAGACTATGACAAGTATGTGATCTTTGCCTCATTCAACCTAATCTGGTCCACGGTGATTCTGGAAGTGTGGAAGCGTGGCTGTGCCGACATGACCTACAGGTGGGGGACATTGCTCATGAAGAGAAAGTTTGAGGAGCCCCGGCCGGGATTTCACGGTGTCTTGGGTATCAATCCCATCACTGGGAAAGAGGAGCCTCTGTACCCCAGCTACAAGAGACAGTTGCGCATTTACCTGGTCTCCCTGCCATTTGTATGCCTCTGCCTCTATTTCTCACTGTATGTCATGATGATTTACTTCGACTTGGAGGTTTGGGCCTTGGGTCTACATGAGAACAGCGGGTCTGAGTGGACCAGTGTCCTGTTGTATGTGCCCAGCATCATCTATGCCATTGTGATTGAGATCATGAATCGTCTCTATCGATATGCTGCCGAGTTTTTAACTTCATGGGGTAAGACTTGAGGCTTTATATTCACATCTTACTTGCCTGTAAGAAATGTTGCCTAGATCATGGGATTCATATAGCTGCTACCTTACAGAGAAAATAGACGTTGCTTTTGGCTCATTATAGAGACATAAGGAAAAATTCATCAGCTTTGTGAACACTGATGATCTCCATGCCATGGTTATCATAACTCTCATTTATTGAGTGTTAATTACTATGTTCTAGGTATCCTGCTAAGCACTTTATTCACGGTATCTCACCATCATCTTCTCAAGGGTACCGTGAAGTAGAAGTTATTTCACCCTTTTATGGATAAAGATAACTGATGCTTAATGAGGTTCAGACAGCAAATAATGGAGCTAGGCTAATTCAGACCTATCTGTCCAAAACTTGTGCTCCTAATACTATGACATTGTGTTTCATGCCGAGGGTAAAATAGATTGAAATTGTTTCACTGGCTAGAGCCACAGAAGAAAGAAAAAATTGTCTTCATGATACTCAGCTAAATCAACTGTGACCACTTTCCTAAAATGGAGTATCTAGTTGGTGTGAGGCACTGAGGACTGCTATTGAACTCGTTGAAGGCAGGTGTTTATGGATGTATCTGTGGTAAAAAAGGAACTTGGTTATAAGTTGAAAATGGTCTTGATAGGCCATTCACTCTTTATTTATTCATTCAAACCAATGAACAAATTCACTATATTATTCCCTAGGAAGAAGTCTAGGCCTTAACTTTATGGGCCATAAAGATGTTTTAGGGGCCAGACATGGTGGCTCACACCTGTAATCCCAGCACTTTGGGAGGCTGAGGTGGGTGGATCACAAGTTCAGGATTTTGAGAGCAGCCTGGCCAATATGGTGAAACCCCGTCTCTACTAAAAATACAAAACTTGGTGTGGTAGCGGGCACCTGTAGTCCCAGCTACTCGGGAGGCTGAGGCAGGAGAATCGCTTGAACCCGGGAGGCGGAGGTTGCAGTGAGCTGAGATTGCCCCACTGCACTCCAGCTTGGCTCACTGCACTCCAGCCTGGGCGACAGAGCAAGCCTCCGTCTCAAAGAAAAAAGATGTTTTAAATTATTTTTATTAGTTGTATAGCAATATCAGCTGTCATTTATCAAGTACTTTCCTTATGCTACTACTAGGCTAAAGTTTTATATTAGATCCTGAGAGTGACCCTGGGAGGAAGATGGTCAGTCTTGTTTTGAGGGAATAAGGCTAAGTATCAGGAGGTTAAGTAACTTACCCAAGGTTAGGCAGTGGCTGAGTAGCTGAGTTGGCATTCAGATCCAGGTCAGTCCAACACTCTATGTGTAAGATGACATTTCTCTTCAGAACCTTCCTTTTTGTCATTTTATCTTGCTGTTTTGGGATCTATGCAGTGTTAGCTTTTCTAGATTAAGATAGAAATTTGAGTTTCCTTTCAAGTTAACCCTTGTAAGCCACATGAAACTTTACTTACAGAATTTTATTTACAGAAAACTTTATTTATTGCCCTCTTCTTTAGCGGTTGCTATTAGTTTTCACTATTTCTTCTTATACAGGGTCTTTGGGTGGCTGTCTGTAGGACTGTTTGCCAGCACTTCCCAAATTTCATTGTAGCAGTAATTTAAAAAATAATTTCAGACTACACTGCTATTGCAGTACCCTGAAAAATGTGTCCTTGTTTGATGCTCTTGGTGGTAAGACATAGCTGTGATTGACAGCCTAGATCATTTACTGACTGAGGCTCTGATGTTGGACATCTCTTCCCTCAGTGCAACTCACTTGACCTCATAACAGTGCTTTCATGTTGTTTTCTTACTGAGAAGTTACCTCTGTGTTTTAATGTTTTAGAGAATCATAGATTGGAATCTGCCTATCAGAACCATCTAATTCTGAAAGTTTTAGTGGTAAGTACAGCATTTATATACAAATCCATGTTATGAAACTGATATATGCTACATAATGTATAGGAATATGAATATGGGGCCGGGCGTGGTGGCTCAAGCCTGTAATCCCAGCACTTTGGGAGGCCGAGACGGGCAGATCCCGAGGTCAGGAGATCGAGACCATCCTGGCTAACACGGTGAAACCCCGTCTCTACTAAAAATACAAAAAACTAGCCGGGCGAGGTGGCGGTGCCTGTAGTCCCAGCTACTCGGGAGGCTGAGGCAGGAGAATGGCGTGAACCCGGGAGGCGGAGCTTGCAGTGAGCTGAGATCTGGCCACTGCACTCCAGCCTGGGTGACAGAGCGAGACTCTGTCTCAAAAAAAAAAAAAAAAGGAATATGAATATGAAGAATTGCTTCTAAGTTATCAATTAACATATTTTGTGCAAATAGGCAAGGATTGATTAATAAATATGTTTACCTCTGTGTTCAGTAGTCTTGTTACAAATGTGCATGTGATGTAAGACTTCAAAATATGGGAGTTGTATTATAGCCAATTTCCAGTTATTTAAAAACTAGACCGGGTGCAGTGGTTCATACCTGTAATCCCAGCACTTTGGGAGGCCTATGCTGGTGGATCATGAGTTCGAAACCAGCCTGGCCAACTTAGTGAGACCCTGTGTCTACTAAAAACAGAAAAATTACCTGGGCATGATGGCGCAGACCTGTAATCCCAGCTATTCGGGAAGCTGAGGCATGACAATTGCTTGAACCCAGGAGGTGGAGGTTGCAGTGAGCCAAGATGGTGCCGCTGCACTCTAGCTTGGGTGACGGAGCGAGACTCTGTCTCAAATAAATAAATAAACAAATAAATAAATAAATAAATAAAATAAAAAAAACTAACGGGCCAGACACGGTAGCACATGCCTGTAATCCCAGCATTTTGGGAAGCTTGAGGCAGGTGGATCACTTGAGGCCAGGAGTTTGAGACCAGCCTGGCTAACACAGTGAAAATCTGTCTCTACCATAAAACACACAGAAAATTTGCCGGGTGTGGTGGCACCTGTAATCCCAGCTACTGGGGTGGCTGAGGCAGGAGAATTGCTTGAACCTAGGAGGCAGAGGTGGCAGTGAGCCGAGATTGCACCACTGTACTGCATCCTGGGTGACAGAGCAAGACCTTGTCTCAAAAAACAACAACAACAAAATAACCACTTTTTAGACATGTTTCTGTTCTTTTCCTTTTGGTGATTTCTTTGAATGTTTTGCTATTCAGCAATCGTTCCTGGCACCACAGCCTGTTTAGTGATGGAACATTACATTAAAAAAAGGTTTTTTTGGCCGGGCGCGGTGGCTCAAGCCTGTAATCCCAGCACTTTGGGAGGCCGAGACGGGCGGATCACGAGGTCAGGAGATCGAGACCATCCTGGCTAACACGGTGAAACCCCGTCTCTACTAAAAAATACAAAAAACTAGCCGGGCGAGGTGGCGGGCGCCTGTAGTCCCAGCTACTCTGGAGGCTGAGGCAGGAGAATGGCGTGAACCCGGGAGGCAGAGCTTGCAGTGAGCTGAGATCCGGCCACTACACTCCAGCCTGGGCGACAGAGCGAGACTCCGTCTCAAAAAAAAAAAAAAAAAAAAAAAAAGGTTTTTTTTTGGTTAAATTTCCAAAGCTCAAAAGGTTCCCAGCATGTTTTGACAGGTGGGAGGAAAGAGACAGAAAGCAGTATGTAACCTGCTTGCTGTTTGTGTAAAAGCTGACATGTCATGCCTCTTTCCATAATAAAGAAGTACCAGCTTGAAAACACCTCATTTATCAGGGGTTTACCTCAGTCATCTGTAACATAAGTGAGAATCAAGAAAGATGCATGAAGAATCCTCTGAACTTTCAACTGGAATTGATTTAACACAGTCCATGTACTTTACTCCCAAGAGAAGGATCTAGGCCCTCTTTTAGAATCTCTGTTCTAGCCGTAGAAATCATTCTAAGAAGTTTATCTATCTGGTTTTTCGGTCCTTGAAAAATCAGAAACCACCATCATGAGGTGTTTAGATTTCTGGAAGTAGGCAAACCTACAGAGGAAGAACAGGTAAGGAAATGAAAACCCGTCATAAGAGATAAGAATTCAACAATTGGGCATTAGGAAAGCAAAAAGTAGCCCTACATATCCAAAAGACTTCGAAGGCCTCCTTCACACTGTGAAATGGCTGATACTTAGAATGTTGGTGCTAAATCCTCAAGGAAGTTCTGTTCTGTGCTCTCTGTGTAAGAAAGTAGAGAAACATGGATGCATTAAAAAGTTCATTCAAAAAGGTTATAATAGGAGGAGGTTTTTCCCTCAGAGGTAAAAACATTCCGTTTGTCTTGAAGACTTCAGTTATTTGTGAGACTTTATTATTTTCTGATGATGCCAGTTACAAGGTTAAAAAAAAGCCATTAGTTAAAGTCTTCTTCCTCCATGGTGCTTCTTAGGCCTTTCTCTTCCTTTTCAATCTTAAGGGGATGGTGTTTCTTAGCCTTCCCAGGCTTTTGCTTTTCAACTTCTGCTCTAACTTAGCACCCCTGTCCTGTGGCAGTATTGATCTTACTGCTCACTTTCTAGAACGACTCCCCATCTCCGCAGTAATTAAGCACTCACACCTGTACACATAGCAGCCGTTGTCTAAGTGATGCTACTGGGTTGGAATAGTCTGCATGGGGGCTGGGAGGCAGAAAGGAAACCCACTGGTGCCTGGGGTAAGCTATAGGTTCTTGAGCAGGGAACTCCTGGAAGAGATGGCACTTTTTGTGGGAGGATCCCCTTAATTGGTACTTCCCTTCACCCAGCCTGCTTCTGTGTATCTGGCAGGGCAAGGGAGTTCATGCTCATGGTGACAAAGATGCTTCCCAGGCCAGACTGGTTGTTATAGCCTCCCAGTTACCTGCTGTCTCTCTGTAATAGAGAGAATCTCAGGTCCATAGGCATGAAGAGGCCTCTTGTATTAGGCCCTTGTGGCAGGCCCCCCCTTGCCAGTGTCACCCAGCTGCCCCACTTACTTTTGATGCGGGTTTCCAGGCATGGGCTTGCTGTGATGGGGTCTTTCTTGCCAGTGCTTGCCTGGCCATCCTGGGATCCCTCTGTGGAGCAGGGGAGTCTCAGGCCCAGCAAGGAAGAAGAGCACTTCCCCAGGAAACTTATTGTTAGTGAGGGGGTCCTCATTGATTTCCTCTTGCCGATTTAGCAGGGCTCCCCTGGCACTGACAGAATTCCTATTCAAATGTGGGAGGAATGAGTCTGCTTGGGCTACCTGGGTTGGTAGGTTGGGGTTGGGAAATGCCAGGCCTTGGTCTCCTCCTTCTGTTGGGTGGGGGAACCTGAGGTGTGCATGTGCTGTGTTGTTCCTTCAGCTCTGGGTTCCTAAACCATCTCATCTTCCTTTAAGCACCTTTCACAGTTCTCCTTTGGTTGCCTTGTTTGTTATTTCCAGAGTTTGTTTATTTAATAAGGAGACATGGGGAGAAACAAGTCTTCTCTGTTGCATTTAGACTGGAAGTCTCTCATTACATTTTTAAATGCTACATTACAGTTGTAATAAAGTACTCTAAAGCAGTGTTTAACACTTATCTTTTTTTTTTTTTTTTTTTTTTTGGCAGTTCAACTTTCTCAATTGCTTTGCCTCACTCTTCTACATTGCCTTTGTCCTGAAAGATATGAAGCTTTTGCGCCAGGTGAGTGTAAATAACAGAAAAATACCAATTTTTTAGATCATGGAGGTGGTTTTCTATCTTTAGATGCTGTAATTGGCTTCAAATTATTTTTACAAATAAAACTCTTTTAAATTTTGTATATTTTTAAGCAAATTCTAAATAAAAAGTTATTAGGAATCACATTGTGTATTATGCTCAGCTGAAATGAGTTGAACCTAACCAACCTGAAAAATTAATAGTATAGGGCAGTAAAATCAATTATATAGTTCACCTCAAAGCTTGTAAGCAACTATAACAGCAAAAATGTAGTATTTATTAATCGAACTGTTTTGTGTGCCTTGGGTGGGGATGATTGGTGTAACCCTAGGTCTCACAAATTTAATTTTTAAATTAATAAGTTGTTAAACTTTAGAGACCAGTGGATCCTATGCAGTGCTGTATCTTTTCTAAAGTGTCTGACATTTATTTTGGTGTGTTGTCATTTCTGGATCACATGATACCAATGAATAATAAATTAAGAACTAATTATTGATTCTAAATTCTCCTTTTTATATTTGAACCAGTTATATGTAAATGGCTGTTTTTTTCCCAGTTTTAATATTCTGAGATTGTTGGTGAGCAGTCTCAAAGCCTAGACTCCACTTGTTAAAAATTATTTTTCAAAATAGAGAACGTTTAAAGTAATACATTTGGAATTGATGAGTTGGATGTACATGTAATAGTGGTCCCATGTAATAGTGTATTAGTCGAATGTGACTTCTCATTTCTTCTGCTTTAGAGAGTCTCCTTTATTTAGCAGAAAATAGGGGAATGGAGGAGGACTGCTTAAAAAAACAGTTGTAATACCGCAAAGGTGGAATGTGATGGAAACACTCATATCTATCTGAGAAAAGTGGAGATTGATATATCTCTGGAAAGCAGCTCTCTTGACAGCTTTGCCAAGAACCTTAACTCATCCCTAGTAAATCTTCAGAGAGGAGCAAAGATTCATGCACATAGATATCCAAGCACCAGCATTATAATAGCGAAAATTGGGAGTAATGCTTAATTCAACAGCAGTGTACGGGCCAAGTAAAAAAGAATTTTTAATGACATGGGAAAATGCTCACACATATTAAGTGATAAAAGCAGTAAACAAAGTTGTATCCATATAGGATAATTATGGTTTTATTTTTATATATGATTGGAAAGAAATATCCCAAGAAATAGCAGTGGTTTTGTCATGGTTGTGGAATTATGGGTGGCTCTTTTTTTCTATTTTCTTTTTTTTTTTAATTAATACATGCCTAGTTGTACATTTTTATGGGGTACATATGCTGTTTTGTTACATTCATAAAATGTGTAATGAAGGCCGGGCATAATGGCTCATGCCTGTAATCCCAGCACTTTAGCAGGCTGAAGCAGGCAGATTGCTTGAGCCCAGGAGTTCAAGACTAACCTGGGCAATGTGGTGAAATCTTGTCTCTGTCAAATATACAAAAAATTAGCTGGGTGTGGTGGCACATGCCTGTAGTCCCAGCTACCTGGGAGGCTGAGGTGGGAGGATCACCTGAGCCTGGGAGCTCCAGGCTGCAGTGAACTGTGATTGCGCCACTGCAAAGTGAGACTTTGTCTCAAAAAAAAAAAAGTGTAATGATCAATCAAGGTATTTAGAGTATCTATCACCTCAGGTATTTATCATTTCTATATGTTGGGAGCGTACAATACATTATTTACACACCCACCCAGCCTCTGGTAACTGTTGTCCCACTCTATCTCTATGAGATCAACTTTTTTAGCTCCCACATATGAGTGAGAGCCTGTGATATTTGTCTTTCTGTGCCTGGCTTATTTCACTTAACATAATGACCTGCATTTCCATCCGTGTTGCTGCAATTGACAGAATTTCAGTCTTTTTTATGGCCAACTAGTATTCCATTGTGTATATATACCACATTTTCCTTTTCTGTTTATCTGTTGATAGACACTGAGGTTGATTCTGTTTCTTTATTATTAAGAATAGTGCTGCAGTAAACATGGGGGTGCAGGTATCCCTTTGATATGCTAATTTCTTTTCCTTTGGAGAAATACCCAATAGTTGGAGTGCTGGATTCTATGGTTGTTCTATTTTCTGTTTTTTTTTTTAGATGTCTAAAACAAAAAAAAAAACCTCTCTCCATACTGTTTTATATAATGTCTGTATTAATTTCCATTCCCACCACCAACAGTGTTTGAGTTCCCTTTGTTGCACATTCTTGTCAGCATCTGGATTTTTTGGGTGTTTTAATAATAGCTATTCTAGTTGGAGTAGGATGATATCTCATTGTGGCTTTGATTTCCATTTCCCTGATGATGAGTGGTGCTGAGCATTTTTTCACATACCTGTGGCTATGTATATGTCTTCTTTAGAGAAATGTGTATTCATGTCTTTTGCCTACTTTTTAATGGGATTATTTGTATTTTTGCTATTGTTTGAGTTCCTTGTATATCCTGGTATTCTAGGTATTAGTTCCTTATCAGATGCATAGTTTGCAGATCTTTTCTCCCATTCAACGATTGTCTCTTCACTGTGTTGTTTCCTTTGCTGTGCGGGAGCTTTTTTCTTTAATGTAGTCACAGTTGTCTATTTTTGGTTTTATTGCCTGTGCTTTTGGGATCCTAGCCATAAAATCTTTGCTTAGACCAATGTCCTATAGTATTTCCCCTATGTTTTCTTCTAGTAGTTTTATAGTTTCAGGTTTTGTGTTTAGATCTTTAATCCATTTTGAGTTGACTTTTGTCTGTGGTGATAGAGAGGGGTCTAGTTTCGTTCTTCTGCGTATAGATACCTGGTTTTCCCAGCACCATTTATTGAAGAGGGTATTTTTTTTCTCCAGTATACATTTTTTTTTGAGATGGAGTCTCACTCTGTTGCCCAGGCTGGAGTGCAGTGGTGCAATCTTGGCTCACTGCAGCCTCCAAGGTTCAAGAGTTTCTCGTGCCTCAGCCTCCCAAGTAGCTGGGATTACAGACGTTCGCCGCCACATCCAGCTGATTTTTGTATTTTTAGTAGAGACGGGGTTTCACCATGTCAGCCAGGCTGGTCTCAAACTTCCTTTTTTTATTTTTTCTTTGAGACAGGGCCTCGCTCTGCCGCCCAAGCTGGAGTGCAGTGGCGCGATCTCGGCTCACTGCAAGCTCTGCCTCCCAGGTTCATGCAATTCTTCTGCCTCAGCCTCCCAAGTAGCTGGGACTACAGGCGCCCACCACCATACCCGGCTAATTTTTTGTATTTTTAGTAGTAGAGATGGGGTTTCACTGTGTTAGCCAGAATGGTCTCAATCTCCTGACCTCATGATCTGCCCGCCTTGGCCTCCCAAAGTGCTGGGATTACAGGCATGAGCCACCGTGCCGGGCCTCAAACTTTCAATCTCAGGTGATCTGCCCGCCTTGGCCTCTCAAAGTACTGGGATTACAGGTATGAGCCACTGCACCCCGCCTCAATATAGATTCTTAGTGCTTTATAGAAAATCAGTTGACTGTAAATATGTGGATTATTATTTTTTCTGTTTTTTTGTAGCAAGGGGGTATGTATTAGTGGCATACTTTAAATTCTTTTTTAAAGAATTTAGTCAAACTGTTTTTTTCCAAAGTTGGCAACATCATTTAGATTTACATGTTGCAGTCAGGATGAAATGTTGAAGAACACAACTGCAAGTTAATTCATTTTCGTAATGATTCTTTTTTTAAAGTTTTAGAATTGACAAATAATTGTACATATTCATGAAGTACATGGTGATGTTTTCATACATAAAATATATCACAATCAGATCAGGGTAGTTAGCATATCCATCCTCTCAAACATTTTTTATTTCCTTGTATTGGGACTGTTTAATTGACCAGTTTGTTTCTTATTATAACGTTATTTGTATTATAATCTTATTTATCTTTTTTTATATGTATTTTTTTTATTATTATACTTTAAGTTCTAGGGTACATGTGCATAACATGCAGGTTTGTTACATATGTATACTTGTGCCATGTTGGTGTGCTGTACCCATCAACTCGTCAGCACCCATCAATTCGTCATTTATATCAGGTATAACTCCCAATGCAATCCCTCCTCCCTCCTCCCTCCCCATGATAGGCCCCGGTGTGTGATGTTCCCCTTCCCGAGTCCAAGTGATCTCATTGTTCAGTTCCCACCTATGAGTGAGAACATGCGGTGTTTGGTTTTCTGTTCTTGTGATAGTTTGCTAAGAATGATGGTTTCCAGCTGCATCCATGTCCCTACAAAGGACGCAAACTCATCCTTTTTTATGGCTGCATAGTATTCCATGGTGTATATGTGCCACATTTTCTTAATCCAGTCTGTCACAGATGGACATTTGGGTTGATTCCAAGTCTTTGCTATTGTGAATAGTGCCGCAATAAACATACTTGTGCATGTGTCTTTATAGCAGCATGATTTATAATCCTTTGGGTATATACCCAGTAGTGGGATGGCTGGGTCATATGGTACATCTAGTTCTAGATCCTTGAGGAATTGCCATACTGTTTTCCATAATGGTTGAACTAGTTTACAATCCCATCAACAGTGTAAAAGTGTTCCTATTTCTCCACATCCTCTCCAGCACCTGTTGTTTCCTGACTTTTTAATGATTGCCATTCTAACTGGTGTGAGATGGTATCTCATTGTGGTTTTGATTTGCATTTCTCTGATGGCGAGTGATGATGAGCATTTTTTCATGTGTCTGTTGGCTGTATGAATGTCTTCTTTTGAGAAATGTCTGTTCATATCCTTTCCCCACTTTTTGATGGGGTTGTTTTTTTCTTCTTGTAAATTTGTTTGAGTTCTTTGTAGATTCTGGATATTAGCCCTTTGTCAGATGAGTAGATTGCAAACATTTTCTCCCATTCTGTAGGTTGCCTGTTCACTCTGATGGTAGTTTCTTTTGCTGTGCAGAAGCTCTTTAGTTTAATTAGATCCCATTTGTCAATTTTGGCTTTTGCTGCCGTTGCTTTTGGTGTTTTAGACATGAAGTCCTTGCCTATGCCTATGTCCTGAATGGTACTACCTAGGTTTTCTTCTAGGGTTTTTATGGTATTAGGTCTAACATTTAAGTCTCTAATCCATCTTGAATTAATTTTCGTATAAGGAGTAAGGAAAGGATCCAGTTTCAGCTTTCTACTTATGGCTAGCCAATTTTCCCAGCACCATTTATTAAATAGGAAATCCTTTCCCCATTTCCTGTTTCTCTCAGGTTTGTCAAAGATCAGGTGGCTGTAGATGTGTGTTATTATTTCTGAGGACTCTGTTCTGTTCCATTGGTCTATATCTCTGTTTTGGTACCAGTACCATGCTGTTTTGGTTACTGTAGCCTTGTAGTATAGTTTAAAGTCAGGTAGCGTGATGCCTCCAGCTTTGTTCTTTTGACTTAGGATTGTCTTGGCAATGCGGGCTGTTTTTTGGTTCCATATGAACTTTAAAGCAGTTTTTTCCAATTCTGTGAAGAAAGTCATTGGTAGCTTGATGGGGATGGCATTGAATCTATAAATAACCTTGGGCAGTATGGCCATTTTCACGATATTGATTCTTCCTATCCATGAGCATGGTATGTTCTTCCATTTGTTTGTGTACTCTTTTATTTCGCTGAGCAGTGGTTTGTAGTTCTCCTTGAAGAGGTCCTTTACATCCCTTGTAAGTTGGATTCCTAGGTATTTTATTCTCTTTGAAGCAATTGTGAATGGAAGTTCATTCATGATTTGGCTCTCTGTTTGTCTATTACTGGTGTATAAGAATGCTTGTGATTTTTGCACATTAATTTTGTATCCTGAAACTTTGCTGAAGTTGCTTATCAGCTTAAGGAGCTTTTGGGCTGAGACGATGGGGTTTTCTAAATATACAATCATGTCATCTGCAAACAGGGACAATTTGACTTCTTCTTTTCCTAACTGAATACCCTTGATTTCTTTCTCTTGCCTGATTGCCCTAGCCAGAACTTCCAACACTATATTGAATAGGAGTGTTGAGAGAGGGCATCCCTGTCTTGTGCCAATTTTCAAAGCCAGTTCTTGTCCATTCAGTATGATATTGGCTGTGGGTTTGTCATAAATAGCTCTTATTATTTTGAGGTACGTTCCATGAATACCGAATTTATTGAACGTTTTTAGCATGAAGGGCTGTTGAATTTTGTCAAAAGCCTTTTCTGCATCTATTGAGATAATCATGTGGTTCTTGTCTTTGGTTCTGTTTATATGCTGGATTACGTTTATTGATTTGCGAATGTTGAACCAGCCTTGCATCCCAGGGATGAAGCCCACTTGATCATGGTGGATAAGCTTTTTGATGTGCTGCTGAATCCGGTTTGCCAGTATTTTCTTGAGGATTTTTGCATCGATGTTCATCAGGGATATTGGTCTAAAATTCTCTTTTTTTGTTGTGTCTCTGCCAGGCTTTGGTATCAGGATGATGTTGGCCTCATAAAATGAGTTAGGGAGGATTCCCTCTTTTTCTATTGATTGGAATAGTTTCAGAAGGAATGGTACCAGCTCCTCCTTGTACCTCTGGTAGAATTCAGCTGTGAGTCCATCTGGTCCTGGACTTTTTTTGGTTGGTAGGCTATTAATTATTGCCTCAATTTCAGAGCCTGCTATTGGTCTATTCAGGGATTCAACTTCTTCCTGGTTTAGTCTTGGGAGAGTGTAAGTGTCCAGGAAATTATCCATTTCTTCTAGATTTTCTAGTTGATTTACGTAGAGGTGTTTATAGTATTCTCTGATGGTAGTTTGTATTTCTGTGGGGTCGGTGGTGATATCCCCTTTATCATTTTTTATTGCGTCTATTTGATTCTTCTCTCTTTTCTTCTTTATTAGTCTTGCTAGCGGTCTGTCAATTTTGTTGATCTTTTCAAAAAACCAACTCCTGGATTCATTGATTTTTTGGAGGGTTTTTTGTGTCTCTATCTCCTTCAGTTCTGCTCTGATCTTAGTTATTTCTTGCCTTCTGCTAGCTTTTGAATGTGTTTGCTCTTGCCTCTCTAGTTCTTTTAATTGTGATGTTAGAGTGTCAATTTTAGATCTTTCCTGCTTTCTCTTGTGGGCATTTAGTGCTATAAATTTCCCTCTACACACTGCTTTAAATGTGTCCCAGAGATTCTGGTATGTTGTATCTTTGTTCTCATTGGTTTCAAAGAACACCTTTATTTCTGCTTTCATTTCGTTATGTACCCAGTAGTCATTCAGGAGCAGGTTGTTCAGTTTCCATGTAGTTGAGCGGTTTTGATTGAGTTTCTTATTCCTGAGTTCTAGTTTGATTGCACTGTGGTCTGAGAGACAGTTTGTTATAATTTCTGTTCATTTACATTTGCTGAGGAGTGTTTTACTTCCAATTATGTGGTCAATTTTGGAGTAAGTGCAATGTGGTGCTGAGAAGAATGTATATTCTGTTGATTTGGAGTGGAGAGTTCTATAGATGTCTATTAGGTCTGCTTGGTGCAGAGATGAGTTCAATTCCTGGATATCCTTGTTAACTTCCTGTCTCGTTGATCTGTCTAATGTTGACAGTGGAGTGTTGAAGTCTCCCATTATTATTGTATGGGAGTCTAAGTCTCTTTGTAAGTCTCTAAGGACTTGCTTTATGAATCTGGGTGCTCCTGTATTGGGTGCATATATATTTAGGATAGTTAGCTCTTCCTGTTGAATTGATCCCTTTACCATTATGTAATGGCCTTCTTTGTCTCTTTTGATCTTTGATGGTTTAAAGTCTATTTTATCAGAGACTAGGATTGCAACCCCTGCTTTTTTTTGTTCTCCATTTGCTTGGTAGATCTTCCTCCATCCCTTCATTTTGAGCCTATGTATGTCTCTGCATGTGAGATGGGTCTCCTGAATACAGCAGACTGATGGGTCTTGACTCTTTATCCAGTTTGCCAGTCTGTGTCTTTTAATTGGAGCATTTAGTCCATTTACATTTAAGGTTAATACTGTTATGTGTGAACTTGATGCTGCCATTATGATATTAACTGGTTATTTTGCTCGTTAGTTGATGCAGTTTCTTCCTAGCCTCGATGGTCTTTACATTTTGGCATGTTTTTGCAATGGCTGGTACCAGTTGTTCCTTTTCATGTTTAGGGCTTCCTTCAGGGTCTCTTGTAAGGCAGGCCTGGTGGTGACAAAATCTCTAAGCATTTGCTTATCTGTAAAGGATTTTATTTCTCCTTCACTTATGAAACTTAGTTTGGCTGGATATGAAATTCTGGGTTGAAAATTCTTTTCTTTAAGAACGTTGAATATTGGCCCCCACTCTCTTCTGGCTTGTAGAGTTTCTGCCGAGAGATCTGCTGTTAGTCTGATGGGCTTCCCTTTGTGGGTAACCCGACCTTTCTCTCTGGCTGCCCTTAAGATTTTTTCCTTCATTTCAACTTTGGTGAATCTGGCAATTATGTGTCTTGGAGTTGCTCTTCTGGAGGAGTATCTTTGTGGCGTTCTTTGTATTTCCTGAATTTGAATGTTGGCCTGCCCTACTAGGTTGGGGAAATTCTCCTGGATGATATCCTGAAGAGTGTTTTCCAACTTGGTTCCATTTTCCCCCTCACTTTCAGGCACCCCAATCAGACGTAGATTTGGTCTTTTTACATAATCCCATACTTCTTGCAGGCTTTGTTCATTTCTTTTTCTTCTTTTTTCTTTTGGTTTCTCTTCTTGCTTCATTTCATTCATTTGATCCTCAATCGCTGATACTCTTTCTTCCAGTTGGTCGAGTCGGTTACTGAAGCTTGTGCATCTGTCACGTATTTCTTGTGTCATGGTTTTCATCTCTGTCATTTCGTTTATGACCTTCTCTGCATTAATTATTCTAGCTGTCAATTCTTCCACTCTTTTTTCAAGATTTTTAGTTTCTTTGCACTGGGTACGTAATTCCTCCTTTAGCTCTGAGAAGTTTCATGGACTGAAGCCTTCTTCTCTCATCTCGTCAAAGTCATTCTCTGACCAGCTTCGATCCGTTGCTGGCGATGAGCTGCGCTCCTTTGCAGGGGGAGATGTGCTCTTATTTTTTAAATTTCCAGCTTTTCTGCCCTGCTTTTTCCCCATCTTTATGGTTTTATCTGCCTCTGGTCTTTGATGATGGTGACGTACTGATGGGGTTTTGGTATAGGTGTCCTTCCTGTTTGATAGTTTTCCTTCTAACAGTCTGGACCCTCAGCTGTAGGTCTGTTGGAGATTGCTTGAGGTCCACTCCAGACCCTGTTTGCCTGGGTATCAGCAGCAGAGGTTGCAGAAGATAGAATATTGCTGAATAGCAAGTGTACCTGTCTGATTCTTACTTTGGAAGCTTCCTCTGAGGGGTGTACTCCACCCTGTGAGGTGTGGGGTGTCAGACTGCCCCTAGTGGGGGATGTCTCCCAGTTAGGCTACTCAGGGGTCAGGGACCCACTTGAGCAGGCAGTCTGTCCCTTCTCAGATCTCAACCTCTGTGTTGGGCGATCTACTGCTCTCTTCAAAGCTGTCAGACAGAGTCGTTTGCTTCTGCACAGGTTTCTGCTGCTTTTGTTGTTGTTGTTGTTTAGGTGTGCCCTGTCCCCAGAGGTGGAGTCTACAGAGACAGGCAGGATTCCTTGAGCTGCTGTGAGCTCCACCCAGTTCGAGCTTCCCAGCGGCTTTGTTTACCTACTTAAGCCTCAGCAATGGCAGGCGCCCCTCCCCCATCCTCACTGCTGCCTTGCGGTTAGATCACAGACTGCTGTGCTAGCAATAAGGGA
The DNA here is from genome assembly GCF_007565055.1 of Rhinopithecus roxellana. NCBI lineage: Eukaryota > Metazoa > Chordata > Mammalia > Primates > Cercopithecidae > Rhinopithecus > Rhinopithecus roxellana. Next base: position 197,128,169 of record NC_044549.1, on the reverse strand, counting down.
GGCTCTGTGGGCTTGGGACCCTCCCGGCCAGGTGTGGGATATAATCTCCTGGTATGCCCGTTTGCTTAAAGCGCAGTATTGGGATGGGAGTTACCCGATTTTCCAGGTGTTGTGTGTCTCAGTTCCCCTGGCTAGGAAAAGGGATTCCCTTCCCCCTTGCACTTCCCAGGTGAGGCGATGCCTCGCCCTGCTTCAGCTCTCACTGCTCGGGCTGCAGCAGCTGACCAGCACCGATTATCCGGCACTCCCTAGTGAGATGACCCCAGTACCTCAGTTGAAAATGCAGAAATCACCAGTCTTCTGTGTCGCTCGCGCAGGGAGTTGGAGACTGGAGCTGTTCCTATTCAGCCATCTTGCCACCACAGGGTACTCTTAACAGAAGCTCTTTCCACTTTTTATCTGACGATATTCACTTTTTCACCATAGCCCTCACTGGGCTCCCAAATATCACTTTGCAAATTCCACGAGAACAGTCTTAGTGAATGGCTTCATGAGGAGAAAGGTCTGTGAGATGAATACACAGATCACAAAGAAGTCTTATTTATCTTTTAATCTTGGTCTTTCATGTGAAAAACCATAAATTGGGAACACCATTCTAACACCTAGCTTTTCTAATACTAGTTTTTATAACACAATAGTATGCTATTTATTGAAGATTCCATTTTATTTGTTGCGTAATTGTATTTATGTTATAGATGCTATCTTTTTATTAATTTATAATTTATATATATTTATATATAATTTATATAAATGCTATATTTTATTAAGCTATATTCCCAAAATATGATTTGTGTGCTTCTCTTTAGAGCTTGGCCACTCTCCTGATTACCTCCCAGATCCTCAACCAAATTGTGGAATCTCTTCTTCCTTATTGGCTCCAAAGGAAGCATGGTGTGCGGGTGAAGAGGAAGATGCAGGCTTTAAAGGCAGACATTGATGCTACATTGTATGAACAAGTCATCCTGGAAAAAGAAATGGGAACTTATTTGGTAAGTTGAAATATTGCTGAATTAAACATTTACTGAAAGTGAATAGTAGCCATGCACCGAGTTCAACAAACGTTACACATTCATGATCTCAGATGTGGCTATTCTAGAAATGCTTTCTAGTCAGTCTCCTCATCATGAACCACTTTAAAGTGAAAAGGATAGAATTGTGCATTGAAGCACTGCTGTCTGAAATCTAAAGTTACACCTGATGACACCAAAGGGCAAATTTGGAGAATTACATGACTACTTTGCTTTGCAGAGAGCAGGGTAGAAATAGTTGCCCCAGAGATGACAGAACGGGAGAGATGGTCCCTGAAGAGGTAGTAGCATTGCTCACTCTTGACACTTCAAACTCATGGAAAATGATGGCCGCACAAGCAAAAGATAGAGACCCATTGATGAACAATAGAATGCCAATCTGAAGATTGAATTTTAGTTTACGTTACTGCTATTGTATAAATATAAAACAGTTCCTTTAAGACAGAGACTTTCTGAATTATTTTTAGGAACTACAAGCAGATCAGTAGAGCTTTACACTTTTAATATTTGAAAGAAAGGTCTAGCTCATAAAATCTAACTATGTGTTCAACCAACTTTTATTGAGCTCTGACTACATTCACTGTTTCTATATTTCACATTTTTTAAGGCCATTGTTTCTTAACATCCTGCACCTTCCTTATTGCTACAGTATTCCTTCTGGTGAAATAGATCCTTTAGTGGGTCATTTACTAAAAGCCCGTTATTGTGAAACTTTCATAGTCTTGTTTTTCATCTTGAATGAGTTTATCTCCTGATTATTGGGTATCTTGACTGACTTTCATAATTTTTCTCACGTGCTTAGGAATTTCAGTTTGTATGTTCATGTTGAGTAGGACTTTGTCCTTTTCTCTCTGCTCACTTCTGCCTTATTTTTTGCAGTTGCCCCCACTGAGCCTGCAAGCCCCTCATCCAGAACCAGGTGTTTGTAGCCCAGAGCTCCCATCTTGTGGTATTGATGAGGATTTTATAGATCTGGTCACAGAGCCAGTAGGTAGCATGCTGTTGGCATAGCTGTAGTTACCAGGCAGCAGTTGTGGCTTTTTAAAAGCCTCCTGTGAAGGGCAGGGAGCATGGTCCCAACCCCTGGTTTTGCTCAGCAAGCCTGGTTCCAGTTACACTCCAGGGGAGAGGGTGCTCTTGGTCCTCCTCCTGATAGGATACAGATCCTAGCCCCTTCTATCATTGCTGTGTTTGAGAGAGATTATTCAAAGTATAAACACATAGTACACTTTGAACAGTAACATTGTTTATATTTATATATGAAGCATAGAGAAAAGACACACACCTACTCTCTCTCCAGAGGAAGAATTAAAGAGAAAGAGCACGTGGGCATAAGTGTGGAGCTGTCCTTTCTGGATTGATTGAGTGCTAGCTTACTATGGGATAAAAGTTAAATTATATCATTTTACTGTAGGATAAAAGTTCCCATTATGTCAAGATCCTATCCTTGCCTATGCTTGGGGGTGGTATTCTTGGCCACATTTATTTTCCTTTCTTCACTCTCTTATAGAAACTGCACCAGCAGTCCGTCCCCAGTACTCTCATTCCATCCCCCCTCGTCTTTGGAGGCCTCCTGTCACCAGCCATCACCTGGTACTCTTGTATCTCCTTCTTCTCCTTCTAACTGCTCCACCAAGTCAGCAACTTGCCTATTTTGAACTAAGCAAACTCTTCACATCTTCTGCTATTTTTGTCCTGTCTTTCCCTCCCCTCACAGTTTTCTGCAGTAATTCTCCATATTGTTGTCTCTAGTTTCCTACTTCTCTTTCTATAATCAATGAGAATCTGCTTTCAGCTCTTCTTTTTCTCCAAAACTGTTTGGGCAAACAACATTATCTCCTGAAGTACCCAAAACGCAATTCATAATCTTCTCAAGATGGGTTTCTCCTGCTTTGCCCCTGACTCAATGAATGGTTTTTAGTATAGTCCTCATCTGAGCAATTCTAATTTATCTAAGAACTGTATGCCAGTGATGGGACACTGCCAAAATCTCAGATCTTACCTCTTTTGACATTTCAAGGTATCTGAGAAAACCTTTATGAAGGAAGGTGAGGGAGGCATGGCTATTCCCATGTCAAAAAGAAGCGAATGAAGCTCTATGTCGTTAATCATTTGGTGACTAAATCAGAAAGAAGGTTCGAGACTTTGCCTTGCCAATTCAGAATATTTCCGTTACACACCACAGGCTCTCTGATGTGAAGTAAAGGAAATAATATATTGATTTCTCTCAGGCCCTGGGTCTGTGAGTGAACTCTAGGCTTTACAGTGCCACTCCTTTTGGGCCTGCAGAGTTTTGCATGATCTGGCCATTTCCCACTCCTAATCTCTTATAGGTTTCTTTTTCACTATCTCCACTGGAGTGACATTGGATATTTGCCATTTCAGTTCTCTCCATGTATTTGGAGGTGGGGATACTTTTGGGTGACATTTATTCTGGATGATTGTTTCCTATGCATGAGTCCTTTCTTCTGGGTTCATTTTTCTCCTAATTGAAATCAATAAATTTAGAATTGTATTTTCTGTAATCTCATCCTGACTGTTATATATGAGTCTAAAATAATGTTACCAAGCTTTGGGAAAAAGCAATTTGGCTGAAACTTTAAAAACATTATTATAAGAGTAATACGTTCTCACTCACTATAGAAAACTTAGAAAATGCAGGATAGAGTCAATATATTAAAAGAAATTCTCTGTTATATTCCCACCCATGGTAATCCCCTGGGTCTCCTGACTGCTGCTCCACCAGCCCAGGACTAAAGCTGTGTTGCTTCCTAGATCTTCACTGTCCTCTGCTGTCCTTTTCCTGTGAACTGCCCGCTCATATCCAACTGCATAGCTGGGTGAGGCTGAATTTTCATGATGACTGTTCCAAGTAGAACATCATATTGCTGCACAGTAAATGAACTGCCTTCTACTAAATGGTACATTACAGAAGTTTGCGAAAAATGTAAAAAGTACCAGTCTGCATTAACATTTTTTGAAATGTAATTATTTTTCAAAAGACATTTATGTTAATATGTTATTGTTTAAATGAATTAATGGAATATCTTTAAAATTTCTCAGTTTTTTTTTTTTTTTTTTTTTTTCTTGTGAAACAGGGTCTCACTTTGTCACCCAGGTTGGAGGGCAGTGGTGGCAATAGTGGCTCACTGCAACCTCAACCTCCCAGGCTCAAGCAATCCTTCTACCTCAGCCTCCTGAGTATCTGGGACTATAGGCATGCACCATCATGGCTGGCTTATTTCTGTATTTTTTGTAGAGATGGGCTCTCACTGTGTTGCCCAGGCTGGTCTTGAACTCCTGGATTTAAGCAGTTCTCCCACCTTGGCCTCCCAAAGTGTTGGGATGAGCCACATGCCTGGCCTAATTTCTCAGTTTTAATTAATAATATAGTAAGCATCAAAGCATCAAGTAGATAAACTCACATAAACAAAATGTCTTTTTTTTTTTTTTTTTTTTTTTTTTTTTTTTTTGAGACAGAGTCTCACTCTGTCGCCCAGGCTGAAGTGCAGTGGCGCGATCTCGGCTCACTGTACCTGGGTACAGTGTACCCAGTATGCTCCCGAGTACCTGGGACTACAGGTGCCCGCCACCCCCAGCTAATTTGTTGTAGTTTTTAGTAGAGACAGGATTTCACCGTGTTAGCCAGGATGGTCTCAATCTCCTGACCTCGTTATCCACCTGCCTCGGCCTCCCAAAGTGCTGGGATTACAGGCGTGAGCCACCGTGCCTGGCCAAACAGAATGTCTTTAATGTCCTCAATATTTTTTAAGAGTTTAGGGCTCTTAAGACCAAAAAAGCTTGAAAATTACAGCTCTAGAGCAACCTCCTTCGCGTTTTTCAAGGAATTGGCTTTTGGCTTTTGTAAATCTATTGTTTGGTCTTACTTCTCATAAGATTTGAGTTAAATGATTTTGGAAGTATATACCACCATTGCACCCCATCAGGAGGCATTGACGTCTGGTTGCCCATTTTGTGGGGTCACCTTGTTTGATCATTTGGTTGGCTTGGTAAAAGGCAGACTGCACAGGTGTTTTTTTTTTTCCTTCATTTTATAATGAATAAGTTATCTGTGGGTCAATACTTTTGAGACTTTCCTTTTCCTTTTTATAAATAGTATCTCTTTAAAAATACAATTTTTAATTGTTTGTTGCTGGCATATGGGAATGCTGTTAATTTTTATATCTTTTACCCACAATTTTGCTGAACTCTCCTGTTATTTCCAAAATATTTTCTATAGATTTTCTTGGATTTTCTACATAGTAATTTGAGCTATAAATAATGACCATTTTCTTTCTTTGTTCAGTCTTTACCCTTTTTATTATCTACTAGGCTTACTAGTATGTTCAATATAATTTGAATAGAAGTAATTATTACAGCAATCTTTATCTTATTTCTGATTTTTTTTTATCTTCTCAGCATTGTGTGTTATGTTTGTTCTGTGTTTTTAGTAAATAACATTTTATCAGTTTAAAACTTCCCAGCTGAGTGTTGATAGCATGGTCCAACAAAAAGAGAGAATAGGGTAGATTGTGTCTTGGTTAATATATTCTTAGTGTGTGTATGTGTTTTCTTTGTTAAATTTTCATTTTTTTCCTTCTTGCTGTTGGATTATGTCCCTGGTTTGCTAAATTTATTGGCTCGAAAGCACTCAGAAGTGTAAAAGGTACTGATACAATGTTAACATGTACCTGTCATCACTCAGAATCACCCGGAGAGATGGAAACACAGAGTGTGGGGAAACAGAGTGTGGAGCACACTGCTGTGTTTGGAAAGGACTCCCTGGGTGCTATACACTAATAACTCCAAGAAGGCCTTTGCATGATTTCCAGAGGCTTCCCAATAGCACACCTGAGAAAAACTGCCTGCACATCTTTACAGCCTGAAACAGTGCAATTTTGAATGCTGAGCACAGGGTATCAGGATTTCTTAAGACCGAATGTGGTAAAAATGGCTTGATTGCTAAGATTTTTACTCTTTCCCAACTCTTGATTTCTTCATCCTTCAGAGAAAGAGATTGATGCAATGTCACTGGGTATATTTAAGAACCATAACTAGATGCTGCAACACAACACAAGAACATACTATCTAGAGCCAAAGGCAACCAACCAAGTTATTTAGAAACTGCTCACCTTTGAATCCCAAGCTGAGCATTTAACCTGCCAGTTCTGAGGTTTATGTGTATAGTGGTACTTTCTGGTGAACCTCGAAAACAGCCAGTGAGACTCAGAATCTGTGTGTTCATACTTGATTCAGATATCCAGAACATCTGGAAGAAGCACCTTTTGCCATTCCCAATACCCTATTGTTGTGTTTGAGATTTTCTATTTAGTAAAATATAAAATAAGAAAAGCTGACTGGAAGTAGACTCTGACTTACACTAACACTGAACCTAATATGCATATCTTAGTGGAAGACTGGTTCAGAGATGCAATAATAATAATGTTTATTAATTTAAGAACATTAATGCTTATGATTGCTATAAAATACTGTGATGAATACTTTTCTTAAACTGAAATTATTATTGCTTGTGTGTGGGATGATCATGAAGCCTGAGGGTGTCAGAAGTTGGAGAAACACTGGTGTGTGGTGGGGAAACTCTTTGAGGTTTTTTTGAATAGTTAGAGGCCACGGCTTTGAAGAGTATTGCAAAAAGATATTCCTATTATATGATATTAAAATTATGCATGCTTGTTTATATTTTCAGGGCACCTTTGATGATTACTTGGAGTTATTCCTGCAGTTTGGTTATGTGAGCCTTTTCTCCTGTGTTTACCCATTAGCAGCTGCCTTTGCTGTGTTAAATAACTTCACTGAAGTCAATTCAGATGCCTTAAAAATGTGCAGGGTCTTCAAACGTCCATTCTCAGAACCTTCAGCCAATATTGGTGTGTGGCAGGTAATTGTTTGAGAAAATAATTATTCCTTTAAAAAATAAAAATATGAGGTGTTCTGACAGGGAGAAAAAATTTAAAAAGTAAGCCCTACAGAGAGATTTAGGAAAACTGAGTTTGTTTGTTTTGCTACAAACTAGCTGTGTGGCCTTAGATAACCATTAACTGTGTCTAGCTTCACTTTTCTTGTTTTTAAAATTGGGGATTAGGGGAGATAAATATAATTTCTAAGACGCCTTTTAGATGTGAAACTCTGACAATCTTCTAGGAAAGTAGCCAGCTGAGACTTCATCTCAGCCAGTATTAATGAGACCCTCCCTGCTACAGTGTCAGTGGAAGCCACATGGGGAGCCTAGACTTCTGCTCCTATCTGGCAGTAATAGACTCCGTTTTTAGTTTCTGCTAGTCTAGTTTTCTAGTCCTGGGGTGGTCTCAGAGGAAGCCTAGTGGAATATAAGGAGTTTCACCACAACCCTGCACAGTGGAGGCCACATGGGAACATATATGAGGCACCTGTCCTTCTCTCCCTGAAGGAAGAATCAGTAGAGGACTAGTGGGAAGCTAGAGCACCCATCCTTGTCCAGCAATAATGAGGAATCCCCCCTGGGTGCCAGTAGTTTCTACATGGCGAACCTGGACTTCTACCTCTACCTGATAGTAATAAGGCGTTATCCCCTCTTCCCTTTCTGGAATGGTGTCAGAGAAATCAACTAAAACAGAAGGTTTAAATAAGATTTAGAATCTTATCTCTCCTAACATGTCCAGGTTTCCATTTAAAAAATCACTGATCAGACTAGGTGTGGTGGCTCACACCTGTAATCCCAGCACTTTGGGAGGTTGAGGCAGGCGGATCACCTGAGGTTAGGAGTTTGAGACCAGCCTGGCCAACATGGTGAAACCCCATCTCTACTAAAAATACAAAAATTAGCCAGGCATGCTGCTGGGTGCCTGTAATCCCAGCTACTCAGGAGGCTGAGGCAGAAGAATCACTTGAACCCAAGAGGAAGAGGTTGCAGTGAGCTGAGACTGCACCATTGCACTCCAGCTTGGGTGACAGAGTGACACTCCATCTCAAAAAAAAAAAAAAAAAAAAAAAAAAAGAAAAAGAAAAATCACTCATGATAGAAAGAACCAGGAAGAAATCAAGCTTAATGAGAAAAGACAGTCAGCAGATGCCACTACCAAGATGACACAGGTTAGAAATATTGGACAGAGATTTTAAAACAGCCTTATATAAAAGTTTCAGTGAATAATTATGACCATATCTGAAACAAATGAAAAAACAGACCCCTTTTAGATGTGGATGTCTCAGCAAAGAGATGGAAGATATAAAAGAGAATCACATTGATATTTTAGAAGTGACAAATACTATAACTGAAATAAAAAGCACACTGAATGAGTGCAACAGCAGAATGGAAGGGAGAGAGGAAATAATCAGAAACTGGAAAATAGAATAAAATAAATTATCAGCTGGGTGCTGTGGCTCACGCCTGTAATCCCAGCACTTTGGGAGGCCAAAGCAGGCAGATCACGAGGTCAGGAGTTCAAGACCAGCCTGGCCAACATGGTGAAACCCCATCTCTACTAAAAATACAAAAAATTAGCTGGGCCTGATGGTGGGCACTTACAATCTCAGCTACTTGGGAGGCTGAGGCAGGAGAATTGCTTAAACCTGGGAGGCAGAGGTTGAAGTGAGCTGGATTGCGCCACTGCACTCCAGCCCGAGCAATAGTGAGAGACTCTGTCTCAAAAAAAATATTAGCTGGGCGTGGTGGCCGACACTTATAATCCCAGCTACTTGGGAGGCTGAGGCAGGAGAATCGCCTAAACCTGGGAGGCAGAAGTTGAAGTGAGCTGGATCGCGCCACTGCACTCCAGCCCGAGCAACAGTGAGAGATTCCGTCTTAAAAAAAAATTAGCTGGGCGTGGTGGCGGACACTTACAATCCCAGCTACCTGGGAGGCTGAGGCAGGAGAATCGCTTAACCTGGGAGGCAGAGGTTGAAGTGAGCTGGATCGCGCCACTGCACTCCAGCCTGAGCAACAGTGAGAGACTCCATCTCAAAAAAAAAAAAAAGGGGGGGGGAAATTATCCAGTCTGAACAACAGAGAGAAAATATTCTGTAAGAACAAACATAACCTCAGGGACCTCTGTGGATATAAAAAAGAGCTCACATTCATGTCACCAAAGTTACAGAAGGAGAGAGGAAGGAGGGAGGGGCCCAAAAAGTACTTGAGTAAACAATGGCTAAGAACTTTTCAAATGTGGCAAGAGACCCAAAACTGCAGATTTAAGAAGCATTGTGAACCACAAACAAGATAAACCAAAGAAATCCTTGCCAACACACATCATAAACACTTGAAAGCTAAAGGCAGCATTTCAAGAGCATCAAAAGAGAAATAACATCTCACCTATAGGGGAAAAACAATTAGAATGACAGCCAATTTCTTATTGGAAGCCATGGAGGCCGGAAGAAAGTGGCAAAATATTTTTCAGGTCCTTTAAGTGTTGTCAATATAGAATCCTGGCTGGGTGTGGTGGCTCACGCCTGTAATCTCAGCTTTTTGGGAGACTGAGGCAGGTGGATCACCTGAGGTCAGAAGTTTGAGACCAGCCTGACCAACATGGCGAAACCCCATCTCTACTAAAAATACAAAAATTAGCTGGGTGTGGTTGCAGGTGCATGTAATCCCAGCTACTTGAGAGGCCAAGGCAGGAGAATTGCTTGAACCTGGGAGGCGGAAGTTGCAGTGAGCCGTAGGTTGCAGTGAGCCGGGATCACACCATTGTACTCCAGCCTGGGCGACAAGAACAAAACTCCATCTCAAAAAAAAAAAGTATGTGTGTATTTTATATTATTTTATATATATATATATATAATACACACACACACACACACACACACACACACACACACACACACACACACACACATATATATCTCTCTCTCCAGAGATAATATTTTTCAGAAATGAAGGAAAAAGCAAGACACTTTCAGATGAGAGCGAACTAAGAGAATTTGTTGCCAGTAGACCTAGCCTAAGAGAATGGCTATAGGAAGTTCTCTTAACTAAGGAATTATAAAGGAAGAAATCTGGGAACCTGAGGAAGAAAAAACATGGTAACCAAAAATATTAGTAAACGAAACAGACTTTTCTTCTCTTATTGAGTTTTCTATGTTATGTTTGATGGTTGAAGCAAAACTTATAATACTGTCCAATGATTCTAAATATATATAGAAAAAAATGTTTTATTTATTTTTTGTAGACATGGGCTCCCACTGTATTGACCAGGTTGGTCTTAAACTTCTGGCCTCAAATGATTCTACCACCTTGGCCTTCCAAAGTGCTAGGATTACAGGTGTGAGCCACTGCACCCAGCCTATGTAGACAAGATACACTGTCTGATTCTTTCCCCTGTGTCAAGACAAGTATATTATAAATAAAGGATGGTAGAGGGAGGTAAGGTTTCTGTGCTTCACTGAAACTGATAAATGATGACACAAGTAGAATGCGGTAAGTTATGGATATGTAGTACCTAGAGCAACCACTGAAAACATTACACAAAAGATATACTGAGGAACATTATAGATAAACCAAAATGGAATTCTAAACAATGTTCAAGTAAACCACAGTAAGACAGGAAAAAGAAAGCAGAGAAATGAAAAACAGGGAACAAACAGAAAACAAGGAAATGACCAGCCGTACATCCTAACATATCAATAACTACATTACTTGTAAATGGTCAGACAACAATTAAAAACAGAGATTGGGAGAGTGGATTAAAACACATGACTGAAGTATATGCTGTCTTTAAGAATCTCAAGTCAAATATGATTTAGGTAGGTTGAAAGTAAAAGAATAGAAAAAGATATATATGGAAATATTAAAAGAAAGAAGGAATGACTATATTAGTGTCAGATAAAGTAGACATCTGAGCAAAAATTGCCAGAGAGGACCATTCTATGATAAAAGTGTCAAATTACCAGAAAGACATAGTAATCTTAAATGTATATGTACCAAAGAACAGAGTTTCAAAATATGTGGGGGAAAAAAAACTTGAACTGAAAGGAGAAATATTAACAGATGACCAGGAGAAATGAATGGATATGTTCGTACAAAGACTGCACAGGAATGTTCATAGCAACTTTATTTACAGTAACCCCAAACTGGAAACAACCCGACTTGCCACCAGTAGGCAAATGGAAAACAAAAATCAGACTACACAAAAGATTTCTAAATTGTAAGATGGCAGAAGTTCTCCATGGGACAAGATGTATTCATATTAAGTTTGGATTCAGTCATCTTTTGTTTTACTTCTTTTAAAATTAATGTTTCTTTTTTTTTTTTTGAGACGGAGTCTCGCTCTGGCGCCCGGGCTGGAGTGCAGTGGCCGGATCTCAGCTCACTGCAAGCTCCGCCTCCCAGGTTCACGCCATTCTCCTGCCTCAGCCTCCCGAGCAGCTGGGACTACAGGCGCCCGCCACCTCGCCCGGCTAGTTTTTTGTATTTTTTAGTAGAGACGGGGTTTCACCGTGTTAGCCAGGATGGTCTCGATCTCCTGACCTCGTGATCCGCCCGTCTCGGCCTCCCAAAGTGCTGGGATTACAGGCTTGAGCCACCGCGCCTGGCCTAAAATTAATGTTTCTAATAGTACTTGTGTTTCTTGGAATTAGTGGGTAAATTATTAAGTAGTGATCACCATATGCTTTATATTAAAGAAAAAAAGAGCAATGGTCACAACATTTCTCCATCCATCCTTTGCAGTATGCACCAAAGTCTCCTTTAGGGGATGCTGGACCAGTTTGTCTAGTATGTCTCAGTGGGGCCTAACATCTATATTTTTCTAAAGTTCTACATTTGGTTTGCTAAATGATGCTAGGAAAGGATCATCATTTATCACTGGTGCCTTGATTATAAAGCTGGTTATAGCTGAGTCAGATGTGGTGTGTGATGTCAAAGTAGAAGGATGGTTTCACAACATAAGTTCTGTTTGAAATCTTACCTGTTTTTTAATGTGAAACATTTTTCCCTGGCAGCCCTACTTTAGATTCCCCTTAGATGTGAGTAGAGTAACTTTAACAGTATTCCCAATTCAGGTCCAGGGCTGCCTCCAATTAGGAAGATAGAACATACTGCTTTGGGATATTCATGCCAAAAGTGTCTAAAATACTGCCTAACAGTATGGCTTTTTTCAGCTAAAAAAATCATACCATGACAGAGAAAAAAGTTTAAAATGTACTTGGAATGTTTAGAACTAGGGTAAGACATTTTCCTTGATTTTTAGATAATATGAAAAAGGATGAGGAAATATGGAAGCAGTCATTGCAATTTTTAATTTCCATTCTTTTTTCTTTTAGTTGGCTTTTGAAACGATGAGTGTTATATCTGTGGTCACTAACTGTGCTCTGATTGGAATGTCACCACAAGTGAATGCAATCTTTCCAGAGTCAAAAGCAGACCTCATTTTGATTGTAGTGGCAGTGGAGGTAAGTAAAGATTTAAACTTCTTTTAAGCAGCATCCATATCACGTTTCTCTATTCCAAAGCAGTGCTGTCTTGGGCTGTCCATGACTGACAATTGAGCAATATGGATTTACTGGTAAGAAAGCAAAAATGGTTCAAGTAATAGAAGACATGAGGATTCAGGCTTTGTATTTATGGTTATTGCCCAAGTATGAAAAACTGTCACCCTAATGCAAACAGGAAGTGACATTTCCACTATTGTGCTGGTCTGCCCAGTGCTAAGTAGGTAAATCCTCTTTGAGGGTCAGGTGCCATGGCTCATGTCTGTAATCCCAGCACCCAGGCCAAGGCAGAAGGATGACATGAGGCCAGGAGTTCAAGACCTGGGCAACATCATAAGACCCTGTCTTCACAAAAAATTTAAAAATTACCTGATGTAATTTGGTACCTGATGTGTTGGTTCATTCTTGTAGTCCTAGCTATTTGGAAGGCTGAGGCAGGAGGATTGATTGAGCCCTAGAGTTCAAAGTTATAGTGAGCTTTGATGGCACCACTGCACTCCAGCCTGGTCAACAGAGCGAGACACTGTCCCTTAAAAAAAAAAATCCTATTCAAAATCAAATTCTATACATTTAATATGTATTTTTAGTCTATTTTAGAGAAAAGACAGTTCCACTTTCTTAAGCAAATAAATCCTAAGAAATGCTTTTTGATAATGACTTAAGTCTCATTTGCTACAGGTGTGAAATTCATTGTGAAACACTCTCAAACTTCAAAATGTAATTGGTAGGACGGTACATAATTTCACATGCAAAGCACAAGTAGGCTGTCTGTGCTCTTTTTAGGTTTTTCTTTTATCATGTTTCAGAATATGGATCACTGTAACATCTTGGAAATTAAGCACTAACCAAATGTAAATGGAATAATTTGTAGGAATTTTTTTTTGTTGCTTGTAATTATAGTTGTCAAGAATATTGTGACCACCTTTCATTTTTAGATATTTTAAAAACAGAACAGTTATGGAACTCTATAAAAGCAGAACTTAGGAGGATCCTGAATGGTGTTTCATATACTTAAGGCCTTAGGACTCAGGGCTGACCAGTGGAAAGGAAATCATGAACTTGCACATTTCCAGTGTTGGCTAAAGAAATATATTCTGCTTTGCTCTTTTTTGCTCTTATTGTATTTGGTAGGAATCTGTGTTCATGATAGATGCTATATGTGGAATATGCATTTTGGAAATGATTTTAGACAGCAGTGAGTGGGAGGGAAAAGAGAATGGCCCTGACAGATACAAGTAGGTCTATTTTGAATTTTGTAAGTTGAATAGAATTTTGGAGAGCTATTTGCAAGGCTGATTTATGACCTGTGGAAGTGAGAAAACAAGACAGAGTTACCTTTGACAGGGAGAGACCAGCTGGCTGGGCTTGTAGTGCGCCTTCCTGATTTAGAATATGGCACTTAACTTCACAGATCTAAAAATTTGTCTTTGCCAGTACACTCAGAGTTAATTAAAGGCTTTTGGGACTGACTGAGACTTAAAACTCATGAAACTTACAAGGGATTGACCAGAAATCCAGGTGGTTAATTTACAATAAAAAGATACTTTACCAATACCATAACAGTGGATGTTCAAGTGAAGGTGGATTGGTTATTAGAAGATTTCTTGGTAAATTTAGAACAAGAGCAGGAGTAGTGTAATATCCTGAAAGATGTAGAAAACCTGAAAACCGTCCCTGCTTTCACACAGAGCAGAGCTCTCTCATGAGCCAGCTCTTGGTGTCCATCGCTAGCTTCTGAGCAATGCTGGATGAGCTCATTATAGTCCACTTCTTGATTTTTGCCCTCACTTTCTCTAGATTCCTGGCTGACTCAGTATATTACCATTAATTAGCCTACTGTTTTCTTTTGTGTTTAGAGATACCTTAGTCACATATTGAGGGCCTGGTTCTTCTTACTTAATTTGGGAGACTTACTGGCCTATAATACTGTTCTGCAGGTGGCTAGTCTTACTTGTTACAGGATGGTTTTGCTAGTCTAATCCTCACGGATTCACTTAATCTGCACATGCTAGGGATACTTGGCTGTTACCCTCTAGGTTCTAACCATTATGCCTTCTCTATTTATTTATTTATTTATTTATTTATTTATTTATTTATTGTCTCTTCACATTGTGTAAAAACAGCTGTTTTAATTGTCATTGTCTAAACTGGCAAAGTAAGAAGCATCAAGGAAGGCTTGGAAGAAGCCAGGAAGCATCAAGGAAGGCTCCCTCCAGGTTTTATTCCTGCCAACATCTTGATTTTGGACTTCTAACCTCCAGACTATGAGACAATACAGTCCTGCTGTTTTAAGCCATCTATAATAGTTTGTGATAATTTTGTTCTGGCAACCCTGAGAAACAAATGCAGTTTCTTTTCTGTTCTAATAACTTTTGTTAGCTGATTTTTAAAGGGTCAGTCTGCTAGCAACAAATTCTCTTAATTTTTTTCTTCATCTGAAAACTTTTTTTCTCTTTCATTCTTAAGTATAGTTTTGCTGGACATAGAATTCATGGATGATAATCTTTTTCTTTCAGCACATGAAAAACATTTTGGTACTTCCTTCTAGTCTCCATGATTTCGGATGAGAAATATATCATTCCAACTGGTGTTTGCCTGTAGTTAATGGGTCCTTTTTTCTCTGGCTGCTTTCAAGATTTTTTTCCCTGTATCTTTAATTTTTGAAAGTTTAATCATAATGGGTCTTAGTGTAGCTTCTTGGGGGTTTATTCCGTTTGGGGCTTGCTCAGCTTCTTAGATTTGTGAGTTTTTGTCTTTAACCAAATTAAGGAACTTTATAGCTATTATTTCTTCAAGTACTCTTTCAGCCCCACTCTCTCTCTTCTCCTGGGATTTTGATATGAATCTTGGGTCTTTTGTATTTTCCCACAGGTCCCTAAGGCTCTGTTCAATTTTTGTCAGCCTGTTTTCTGTTATTCACATTAGGTGAATTCTGTTGATGTATTTTCAAGTTCACTGTTTCAACATCTTCTGTATGTCCACACTACTATTGAGCCCATATACTGAGGTGTTTTTTTAAAAAGATTTCTATCACTGCATTTTTCAGTTCTATATTTTTCATTTGGTTGTTTTTATAAGTTGTATTTCTTTTGCATGTGGATGTCCAGTTTTCCCAGTACTATTTGTTGAAAAGATTGTCTTTTCCCTAATGAGTGGTCTTGGCACCCTTGTTGAAAATCATTTGACTGTGTATGCAAAGTTTGCAAAATCATTTGACTGTATATGCAGAGTTTATTTCTGGGCTCTTGATTCCATTGGTCATTGTTTCTGTTTTTATGCCAGTGCCATACTCTTGATTTCCATGGCTTTGTAGTATGTTTTGAAATCAGGCGGTGTGAGACTACTAACTTTGTTTTTCTTTTTCAAGATTGTTTTGGCTGTTTCAGTGTGTATTTGTGTCAATGTGCTTGCAGTAAGCTATGGCTATTTATTTTATGATTTTTAAAATGTTAACTATTGATCAGAAGTTGGATTATATTGGCACAGATGGGTGCTCTCTTTCTGCCACAGTGTGTATTTGAAGATTTGTTTTGTTTATACCTTATTGACTTTCACACATTTGAGAGGGCCCTAGCTTTGGTTTCTCAATAGAAAATTTTGTGTGTCAGGACAAAACCAAGCTCAAGCTATTTGAAATAGCCAAAAAATTAGAAATTTACCAATTTTATTCTAGTGTTGCTGAGACCTCAGCTGAATGCCATCTGGTCTTGTAATGAATCCAAAAAGTGTAACATTTACAAATAGAATAGAAAATACAAATTTTTGGTTTGCTACCATTAAGTTTGTATAATCGTGTTGAAATTCTGATTCTGAATTTTACAAGGTAACTATGTGAGGTGATAGATAAGATAATTAGATTAATTTTGCTAATCATTTCATAGGATATACATATTTCAAAATATGTTGTGTAACTTAAATATATTCAATTTTTATTTGTCAGTTATACCTCTGTAATGCTGGAAAAAAAGAGTGTTACAGAAAGTTCATCAAAACTATCAGTGGGGCCGGACGCGGTGGCTCATGTCTGTAATCTCAGCACTTTGGGAGGCTGAGGTGGGCAGATCACCTGAGGTCAGGAGTTCGAGGCCAGCCTGGTCAATATGGTGAAACACCATCTCTACTAAAAATACAAAAATTAGCCAGGTGTGATGGTGCGTGCCTGTAATCCCAGCTACTCGGGAGGCTGAGGCAGGGGAATCACTTGAACCCAGGGGGCAGAGGCTGTGGTAAGCTGAGATTGTGCCACTGTGCTCCAGCCTGGGCGACAGAGCAAGACTCTGTCTAAAAAAAAAAAACAAAAAACAAAAACCATCATTGGGTCCATTAACATGTTTCTGTTTATAAGATTTTTCTCTTTTATCTGAAAATCTTTTCAAATAAGGAAATTAAATCTTAAAATTAACTTTAAAATAGAATTTTTTACTGGAGTCTACATAATGTTCTTATTGATTTAAAAAAGTTTTGCTAGTAGCATATTAAATTAGCAGCATACTATACTTTCATATGTTTATTCATGGTCCCTATGAGAGCAGAAATTTTACTAACTCAAAAAATGCCATAATCTATAAATATATAAAAATTCTCATAAATTTTTAATGTCTTGATGGAAAAAGCAATTTAAGATGCTTTTTTCCTCCAAATTAATTAACCAAATAAATATCCAGATACATTTACATGATTAGAATTTGTTAACAGAACAAACACGACTTAGAAAATGTAACAGTTTTATAAAGTTGATGTTGAGTGTTAATGTTCTCAAAATTTAAAATTGGATGAATTGATAGTTTCTGTTGCTTTCTGGATCACACTTCCAAAGCCAGTTCACTTTATTTTTTACGTAGGTTTCTGATTCTTCTTCTTCTGTTTTTTTTTTTGTTTGTTTGTTTTTCAGACAGAGTCTTGCTCTGTCACCCAGGTTGGAGTACAGTGGCACGATCTTGGCTCACGGCATCCTCTGCCTCCTGGGTTCAAGCAATTCTCATGGCTTAGCCTTCCAAGTAGCTGGGATTACAGGTGCACACCACCATGCTTGGCTAATATTTGTATTTTTAGTAGAGACGGGGTTTCACCATTTTGGCCAGGCTGATCTCAAACTCCTGACCTCAAGTGATCTGCCTGCTTCGGCCTCCCAAAGTGCTGGGATTACAGGTGTGAACCACCACATCTAGCCCTGATTCTTCATTTTTTTTAAAGCTTGATTTAGTACAGATGAAATTGAGTAAAGACAAAAATGATCACTACTGTATTCTGAGAACTGTCATGTCTGTCACAACTTTTGTGTGTTTACTGCCATCTAGTGTTGCCTTTGAAAATTAATGACACTTGAACACTACTTTTATTTGCAAAATAGTTGAAGAAATTTTTATGGACTGAGCCAGAGAATAACCTACCAATGTAATAGATGAAAACATATGAAAATGCCATTTTTTGTGGGTTAAAAATAAATATTGGCGGTGTCATAAAGTTCAGCCCTGAAGATTAAATCAATATTCAAATAATTTCCCTTAAGTAATTATCATCCTTTCTTTTGAGGCAAACTTAGTTTACTTTTTTGATGTAATTTTTAGCAAAAGATTACTACTTTACTTGCAGAATTACATATGTCTCCAATTTCTAAAAAATGGAAATGGCCTGATATCCTCCAAATATCAAATCTTAGCTAATAGTTCATTTTAGCATTAAATGAATTGACAATTTTCTTTTAATTCTAAAATTGGCAAGATGTAGCTATCAGATATGTTGAACACTAACAATTTACCTACTAAAATCGGTTCTTTTTCTAAGCTGAACATGAGTTAACTACTCACTCCAGAAATTACACTGCATTTCTGATGTTTAGGGCCTGGTGACCACCAAGCTTGCTAGTGCCATGCATGTTTAATTGGTGGTTTTAAAAATGTCATTTAATTGCAGCTTCCTTTTAAAAATAAGTTTTCATGTGGCACCCCCTCTCCCTCTGCCAGCAGCTGCTTAGAAGCAGAATTAAGGCCGGGCATGGTGGCTCACGCCTGTAATCCCAGCACTCTGGGAGGCTGAAGCGGGCAGATCATGAGGTCAGGAGATTGAAACCATTCTGGCTAACACCGTGAAACCCCGTCTCTATTGAAAATACAAAAAATTAGTGGGCACTGTGGCAGGCTCCTGTAGTCCCAGCTACTCAGGAGGCTGAGGCAGGAGAATGTCGTGAACCCGGGAGGCGGAGCTGGCAGTGAGCCGAGATCACGCCACTACACTCCAGTCTGGGCGACAGAGCAAGACTCCATCTCAAAAAAAAAAAAAAAAAAAAAAAAGGAAAAGAAAAGAGGCAGAATTGAGTCTAATCTGTAATTACCAGAGGTATCCTCTGAGAATGAACTGAGCCTTTCCAGATTCTTTTGTGCCCTGACTCACAGGCTTTATTTTCCTAGTTTCAGATTTGAAAGTTGCAAGCATTATACAGATAATTCCTATATATTCTTTATCAGGATTCACTAATTTTGAACATTTTGTCACACATGTGTTCTTCCTCTCTCTCAACTAAGAGGGAGGGAGGGAGAGAGAGAGAGAGAGAGAAACAGAGGGAGAGGAGAGAGATTTGTAGATATTTGAAACTATACAAATGTAGTTTCTACCCCTATACTGCCTATTAGTGTATCACTTTGTCTTGTGAGCCCATTTCCTTGACTGCAGAGTGAGGCCAGTGCAGCCTCCCTTGCATGAGTGCTCTAAAGAGTAGAAATGACACATGTATAACTCTGATTATGTGTCTGGTATTGAGGAGGTGCTTACTAATTTGCAGGTCTTGTTACCACTCTCACAAGGCGAGGCATAGATGAGGTTGTATATGTGAAATGCCAAACACAGAGCTGAGTACTTGGTCAAGGCATAGGGGATGTGAGCTGCAGTTCTAACCACCTCAGTATCAGAATGAAACTTTTGTTATCTTTATTATCATTTTCATCATTATTTGTTTAAGCAGGCACTGTCACAGCATAGAGGTAGCTTGGGGTGTCAAAGTCTGGTGGTAGCTGAATTAGAATCCCAGCATTTTCTTTTAATCTTTGAGTCTCAGTTTCCTTGGATATAAAATGGAGACATTGGTAGTGTACACTAGAAGTGTCAGGCACCATGTTCGATGCAGAGGAGGAAGTGGAAAATTGATAACAGTTTATAGCACCACGATTGTTAATGAGTTTCTCTTTCAGCAGTTAGTTCGTATGTCTCTGTCGCCTCTAGATTTGTTGTCATGGGCCAGGCTGTCCATCATAACGTTGCATTGGTTCCGTCTGTGTTACAGTTTGCTGCTTACATGTTTATCTCCCTCTCTTACGTACCTTCTATCTGTGGCATGGCTGTTTTCTTCTCTCTGCTGATCTTGCTTCCACGCCTCAGCCTAGCCCTCCCTCCCTCTCATTCATCCCTCATCAAGACCTGCTGATTCTGACTTCTGAGTATTTGTTTCAGCTGTCTCCCTTGTCACTCAGTAGAGTTACTTTAACTCTTTGTTTTCAAGTGATTAAGTAACTGCTTGTTAAATGTTTATTAATGAATGAATGAGTCATATATAGTTTTTTTATTCAGTGAACATATAGTTAGTGCCAATTACTTAAAAATTAATTTATAATTATAAGGACTTTGATAATGTACCTTTGAGAAGTATACTAAGAAAACCCTTAGGTAAAATATTAAAATTATATCATTTATAAGAAAAGGCAAACTATATTGGGCAGTATGGTACAGTGGTTGAGAACATGGGTTCTGGGTTCAAATCCTGGCTACACCACTGACTAGCTCTGTGTCTTTGAATGAGTACCTGCTTCTACAAACTTAGGATTAAATGAATAAATGCATGCAGTGTGTTTAGTACAGTGCCTGGCAAGATTAAGTGTTTAGTTTTGTTAGCTATTACTGTCATTGTTTCTGAAAAACGATCTGTTCTCATAGAAGTTGCTTCACCTAATTGAAAGGTTTGATTAAGTTATGAGAATCTAGTTTAAAAACTTAGCCTAGGAAGGAGCCCACAACCAACTAAGTTATTAATCTGGTCACTATTTCCCATTGCTGAGCATGAGTTGGGTTGTTTTTTTATTTTTGGATTAAGGTACTTTTGAATAGAATTGTGGAACTGGGTTTTTTCTTCCTCCTCTTGCTTCCTTTATTCCTGTGATAATCTTGGAATTTACTAGTCTTTCCATGGGCTCTTTAGCTTTTATCTAGATAAAACATTGCTCTATGTTGTCCTAATGTTGTGGGAATAATTAGAGAGTGAAATCAAATGCTTACATTGAATACATATTTATTATGTGCTTAAAAGATGCTAGGCATTACTAAGATACATCCCTGGCTTTAGGAAAGCTCACAGACAGAACTATCCAAGAGATACATTTCAGTGCAATAGGAGGCCTCTTTCTTCACCTCCTTCCCCTTTTGACGCAGCTCTCTCCATTCCCTCCTAACAGTGCCCTGACTAGTGCAGGCTCTGTCGGCCTGCTGAGTGGGCATTGGTGTGAGGATGATGGGGAAGATGTCCAGTTACTGAGTTTATGGCTCACCGAGAGGTATTTTGTTCCCAAATCTGTTTATGTGTGGTATTCTAGTTACTGTAATTGGCATAATTTAATGAAATGGAATGGAGAATGATGAAAAGTGTGTGCTAAAATAGAGCCATCATTTCTATGAAAACCTTTGGAAAGACTTCATGAAGACAAATTGCTATCAGATTGAATAAAGATGAGACAATTATAAAAGATTGGGGAAAAAATCATCAGAATATGGGCAGCTTCCAGATTCTGTTTTTACAGTGCTTCACAAGTGTCTTTAAGTTTTCACTCTCCTTTAAAGAAAATAAACCTGGGCATCTTAGACATTGTCTTATAGGTGTTATTTAGGCATGTCAGACAGTGAGACAATCCATCACTGGATTCTACTCAGAGGAAGGGCCCTAGCTCTACAGCAGAAGATTTGCAAATTAGTGTACATTTAAATGTTTGCTAAAACGAAATGAATATATGCATTTTGTGTGATTCTTCATTTTAGCTGTTTTGATTAACAAAGGAATTATTGGCCCCGATTGTGTCATCTAAATGGGCCTCTTCTGTTCCTTGGGAGTGCTAAATTAGGATTTTAAGTTTGTCAATTAATGGGAAATACTTGTTTTGTTGAAAAACCCAATGCCCTTGGAATTGATGGTTAATGCATAATCTGTTTAAATATGACTTAGTGAATATCCAGTTTTTGCAGATTACATTGCAATTTTTTAAGGTCTTACAGTGGTTAACCTAACCTATTTCTTGCCTAAGAAAAGTTTAGGAAAAGGCAAGTCTCACACCTCTGCAAGAGATCATTTTACATTCAGAATAGAGTTGTTTTCAGAAAAGAATTGTCTGAAAGGAGATAAGAATTAGAAAATTCAACAGCTTCTCTGTACTCTTAAGCCATAATTTCAAAGTCTGGCATCATTATTTTCTTTAAAGTGAAATCACAGAACATCATATGTATCCATATTCAAATGTAAATACTTCAGATATCCACAAACAAAAAACTGATTTGGGTTATTCATCTTCGAGGACTGTTCCTCTTGCCTCCTCTCATTTCATGCTTTCAAGACCTCTGTCAATTACCTGCGCCCTCTGCTATCTCCTGCTGCACTCCAGCCTGTGCTTCCCACTTTCAACAACAGACCTGCTAGGTGCGTCACCCTCCTCTTGGACCTGACTGCTAACCTCATTCTTGCATGACAGTTAACTTTCCTTTCAGATGCCTGAACCAATCCAGAGTCAAACTGACCCTCTTTCTCTGACTTCCTATCCATTTTAATGGGGAGATAAAAAAGCATGTTTGGTTTCATTTTTTTTCTAGGGTAGAAAGCAAGTGTTGCTTTAGAAATTTGAAAATAGACTTGCGACACATAAGAAACCCCTGTTCTTTACAATATTGAGTTGTGTGTTGAGCAGTCTCAAATCTCATGGAAATACATTTGAGGTGGCTCTGTGGCAGGGGACCCCTAGAAAAAGTGGAATGTGGGGGCAGCTCCAGCACCAGGAGGGAGCAGGAGGGGTGAAATAAGAGACTGTAGGTTTTCTTAGGGAGAGCGGAGAGTATGAATGGGAGGATAAGAGGTAATGGATGGAAAAACTGAAGGAGGGCTCTAAGGTCATGATGAAAACTTTATAGCCCATTTACATTTTATTCCAAAATGATGTTTTTTTTAAAAACACTTTCAAAGTCATGACTGAAGTATTCATTTTCATTCACTTACATAAATTCTACTTGGCCTTTCCAATGATCTCTAAAAATGAATACATTGCAGAATGAATTTACTGTATCTTCTTATTGTGAGACTGAACTTCCAATCCTCTCCTTACCAGGAGCAGCCTCTTCATTGGGTTGAGGAAGCTGAAACAGTTCTAGTCTATGAAGCGCCTGCACTTGTGTGTGTAGACAGCAGGCCATTCTCTATCCTGCATCCCTCTCTGCATCTAGCCTCTCCTGTCTCTGGTCCAACCACCCTCAAGTCCAAAAGAGCAGCTGGAGTCTGCCTCAGCTTTTCCTCTTGATTGTTCTCAAATTCACCTCATTTTTTCCATTTCTTCAGTCCTGTTGGTTAGCTCCCAGTTCTTTACGCCTGCCATCGTTAGTGTATTTCTTCTGCCAGAATTACAAAGCTGCCACAGTAATTGTTGTTAACCTGTTCTTTAAGGTATCCTTCTGTATTTTCACATAACTTGTTTTATTTCAGTTTAAAAAATGGTTTCTGAATTTCTGGTCATTGCTGGAGATACAAAGAAGATAAATCACACATCTCTTGGAAGAGCTGGACTCACAAGCAATATCATTTCAGTACCATTTTTGATACCTCTTTTCTTATTTTTTTCCCTCAGTTAAAATGCTGTCCTTAAATTCGTATTTGTCAATGTGTAGACCCTGTTCAGTAACCCATTTTCTTTAGGAATGGTTTCCCACATTAACAATACCCCAAACTCAAACTGCTGTGTTAGCACCCTAGGTCAAATTTCACTTTTAGAAACACTTAGCTCTTTTTTAATACTGAAATTTTACATCAAAAATAGGGCCAGGAGTAACTATCATTTTTTAGTATCATAGACGTTTATATATATTTGGGTTTGGTGAAAAGGTATAAATTTTGGCAGATCTTAATGTTTATAGTTATTTTGATATGTTGTAATTGTTCTTTTGTCTTGTTACTTCTGTCCCCCGACCCTTTTTAGTCTGTGGCTTAAAAGCTTCAGAGAGTCTTTAGTTTCTTTTGTAGTCCCCCAAGGTGCCATGTTGCTAAGACTGAATTAAATTTGAAACTATGTAAGGGTGCTTTGTGGACTCTAGGGTGCTTACAAATGTAAGATGTTAATATTACTACTATAATTTCCTCCTAATTAATAAAATGTGTTCCCAGTCTCATTATGTTATGTTATTGAAATGGACTATTTCTAAGGATGTTAAGAACAATGAATGGAAAGGAAAGGTTTTTGAATACTGGTTACTTTCTAAGAAAATTTCTTCCTATCTGACATATATTAGTTACGTGTGTGTGTGTGTGTGTGTGTGTGTGTGTGTGTGTGTGTGTGTATGTGTTTTATAAAGTATGCCTGCTCTGAGCCTGAGATCATGGTTCTCCTCTGGTGGATGGAGCAGGAGTGGAAGGTGAGCTGCAGAATGTAAAGACATGGTTGCCCCCAAGCTGTCAGTGGGCCCCAGCTGTGACCATTTTTAGGAAGCTTGTAATGCTTCTATTATCCTTTCCATTTCAGTACTTCACACAGAACTAATTGGCACCATCTGTGCTAATAATTAAGCCTGTGATGTGGTCATTGGTGCACAAGGAACTCAGGTTGAGGGAATATTTCACAGCAAAAAGGAGGTGGGATATGAGCAGAAAGAATACAGTTTGTTGATATTCTTTCATGCTGGTCAGTTGTAGAAAAGGAAACCCAAGGAAAGAGGAGCTCTCTGATAGATCAATGATATTCTTCCACAGCCTATAAGCCTCTTCCCCACTGAGTGTGTAGGAAGGATATATGAGCAAGATGACAGGTAGAGCTCTTGGTATTGTCTTCTCTTTGCTATTAAATTTGCCCTGGAGATTGCTGTAATATGCATCTAGTCTACATTTGAACATTAAAACTTAACTGAGGATGGTTGCCAAGAATTAAGAGTAAGGTGAGAGGTGAGGGCATTTTTTTTTTTTTTTTTTAGTGATGAAATTGTTCTGTATCTTGATTATGGTGATGGTTTCGCAGCTGGGTGCATTTATTAAAACTGAAAGTGCTATACACCAAGATGAGTGATTTTCTATCTAAGTTAAAAGGTAAATTTTAGAATGTATAAAAACTTATTGAAAAAATACTTTAGAAAATCTTTTGTGGCTGAGGACATGTTTACAAGATGAAAAGAGTAGGCTTTTTTTCTTTTTCAAGATTAATTAAGAAAAAAACAACCTAAAACCAGCTAATCTAAAATTTGATTTTATACAGTAAATGGCTCCTTTCAAACTCCAAATAAGATTTTATAATTGAATGTTAGGCATGTTGCTGAAAGGAACAAAAGAACAGGGCTTTTATGCTTTTCTTTCTTTGAGCCCCCGAACTCCATTTTACCATAAAAGGAGCTGCTCATCTTGAGTATTGTTTTGCTGATGAGAGGAAATTAATGAAGTGAGGCATCATTCTCATACATTTGAGAATTCACTGATCAAACTTAAGAACAAAAATGATCTATTGTTTTATGTTTTAACACTCTTTCAAAATGTAGGTCATATCCGTAAATGCAAATGACTGTGTGAAAAGTAATATGCCACTGCTGCTAACCGTTTTGAGGGCACAGGGTATTCATGTGCTTCTAGAATCAGCAGGATTTGCAGAAGGGCAATAGGAGGTGGCACACTGGGAGTGACTGAGAATTCTAGTGCTCTGATGAGTGAAGGATCAAGGTTGATATCAGTGGAGTCATTAATAAATATAAAGTTTGCATTTGGTACTTTTTAAAGAAATAATTTCAAATTAAAAGAAGCATTTTAAGCAACTTGGAATGTTAAATTTACTTTTGCATTTTACTTTTATCAGGAATGTTTAAATAATCTACAAAGTACTCTAAGCCAAGAAACTTTTTAAGAGTTTAAGCCGAAGAAGCGTTTTTAAAATACAAAAGACTGGAAAGTATGTGATTATGGTCCAAGTGAAAGTTAATTTATCAGTTGGATAACAAACATTTGTCAGTACTTATCTTACGGTTTTTATGCTTTAAAATAAGGGACAACAGCCTTTCAAAACTAGAGTACCAAGTCCTGCTTACTCATTCCTCTTCAGGAGAAAGAGTTTTATAATCTTTAAAGTCTTTGGGAAGACTTAAAGAGACTTAATCTTTAAAGCCTTTATCAACTGATATCATAGTTACTCGTTTACACAGTAGCTGAGATTAATGGAATTTGGATTGTCAGGATTTTCCCCCGGTTCTCTTTGTCACTGTGTTACTAAAATTTACCGTCATTTATATACTCACAGTGCTTCTCTAACTGTGGCACACACTGTGCTGGTCTGAGAACTGTTAGTAGTTCACAGTAAGATAAGGAGCTTATGCTAAAATGTAAATCAACATACTGCTTCTTTCCTTAAGAATGTCTAGGAGGCTGGGCGTGGTGGCTCATGCCTGTAATCCCAGAACTTTGAGAGGCCGAAGCAGGTGGATCACGAGGTCAAGAGATCACGACCATCCTGGCTAACATGGTGAGATCCCGTCTCTACTAAAAATACAAAAATTAGCTGGATGTGGTAGCACGTGCCTGTAGTCCCAGCTACTCGGGAGGCTGAGGCAGGAGAATCGCTTGAACCCCGGAGGCAGAGGTTGCAGTGAGCCAAGATGGCACCATTGCACTCCAGCCTGGTGACAGAGCGAGACTCCGTCCCGAGAGAAAAAAAAAAAAAAAGAATGTCTAGGTATGGTGGTTTACTCCTGTAATCTCAGCACTTTGGGAGGCCAAGGCAGGCGGATCACTTGAGGTCAGGAATTTGAGACCAACCTGGCCAACATGGCAAAAACCTATCTCTACTAAAAATGCAAAAATTAGCCGGCTGTGGTGGTGCACACCTGTAATGGTAGCTACTCAAGAGGCTGAGGCACGAGAATCACTTGAACCTGGGAGGCGAAGGTTACAGTGGGCTGAGATTGTGCCACTGCACTCCAGCCTGGGTGACAGAGTAAGACTCTGTCTCAAAAAAAAAAAAAAAAAGTCTACATATAGGGAAAAAAAAGTTAGCAGAGCCCTAAGTGTGCTTAGTGACACAGCTGATTTACATTCTGGTACAAGTCATCTCTCGTTGGTGGGCTGCTAACAAGTAGTGCTTTGACCTGTACTGGTTTACAGCACTGTAATTAAATACGTGGTTCTCTCCTCTGTAAGACAGTTGTTGGGTTTAGATAACATTCATGCTGTTGAGCAGGAGCAGTGCCTGCTGTATTGCTCCCATCCTGACTCTCAAGCTGTCATGCTCCACTGCCTTACTCTGGCTATTTCCAGGTAGACACTGGGACAGTGGGTAAGGGTGCAGGACTTTTCTGCAGAGAGGTGGCTTTCACCATTTGGCTCTGTGTATTGGTGTTGTCAGGAGTGTTGTCTGAGTCAGGGGATTACACTCTACAGAGACATGGCTGCCCCTCCCTTCCTCCCCCCAACCCCCTCCTCTGTCTCTTTCTCTCTTTCTGTCTCCCATTCTCTCTCACGCGCTCCCTCTTGTGCATGCGCATTCACATGCACACACACGTGTTCACATAGACGTGAACAGAGTTCTGAAAACAGAAGGCATTCAGATGGCCATTTCAACCACTGGGAGAAAGGACCATCCCCAAGCATTTCTATCTACTCAGCTCTTTGTCTTCTAAAATGTAACGTTTAATCAAATTTTTAGAGAAATCATTCTTTCCCGTATATACCTCCCATGTGGACAGTGGTGGCCTGTCACATGTCTTTTGATAGTTTCATTTTTGTTATTAGCTGACTGCATGTGCAGGCTAGAAAGATATTCTCTTACAGAAATGATTATCTTCTTTATTTACATTTTGTGTATTTATTCTCTGGGTAGTAATGCGTTTACGTGATTCAAAACTCAAAAGGCTCAAAAAAACAGTGATAAGAATCCTCTACTTCTGTCTCCCAGTCAACAAATTCCCTTCTGTGGAGGTAGCCAGTGTGATTGGTTTCTTATGTTTGCCTCCAGGCATATTTAATGTGCAGATAAACAAGTATATATAAATAAGCATTAATTCATAAGCAGAATTTAGTGCATTTGTTTTACACTTAGTTGTTTAGTACAAGTAAGAACGCTGTTGGCAATTAACAAAATTTTCAATGTAAAGGAATCCATATGTAAGATGACCTCTGATGCTATTGAACTTTGGAATTCATGACTTGAATGATATTTTACAAGGCAGTTTGACCTTTTCACAGTAAGAGAAATTCTTGCATCATGAATAAATGACAGGTTGAAGTAAAGTGATTGGTGTGCTTATTGTTTCAATTTTGGATCAGTTTCACCTGTCATTTAGCAAAAGCAAGAGCTGCTTATGAATAACAAATATTTTTGTCCTGCTTTTTGCCAAGGATAGTACTGGTCAGCTGGATTGGGGTCAAAGCTAAGGAGCTGTCTATCTGTGCATTTATTACAGTTTTTAAAATAAGAATGAATTTTTTTACTGTTCTTAAGGCCAAAGCTTGTTTAAATAGATAATTGTGGAACTATGGAATAAGAATCTGTTAGTAGAATAACTCAAAAAAAAAATGCATTGGATTAGGGAGCTTTTGAGTGTTTTTTTAATAAGCTGCATAAAACTTACATGTGATATAAACATACTTTTTGGCCTACAAATTCTACTTCAAATAATTTATTTTGAGGAGAGATACTTGGAGGCAGGGGCATGGCTAACCTCAATGATATGGTTCTTTGAATGAAATTGCCTTGACCTTCCTGTTTTCGGCTCCTTTCTCCGTCCTGTTTTTTGCTACATCAGCTTTTCTCCCCAACCCTTACATATCCCTCAACTTTCTTGGTTTCACTTGACAACATGCTTCTCACTTCCATCATCTGAAATGTGCTACCATTTTTTTTCTGCTAACAGCTCGTTTCCTGTTTGAGTCTTTACCAACTGTTTTGAGCTCTGTCATGCCTAGAAGCAAGGGGAGGTATTATTGAGCATCTCCTGGATTTAGGTCCTGGCTTTGCCATAGAGGCCACAAAGACAGAGAGTATAGAGAACGTTTGTGCCATGCAGAACAGGGATGACCAAGTAAAGAATCATGCCTTTAGAACAGAGCATGTGCTTTACATGAGTTCCCCTCCTCACTTAGACTGAAAAAGGAACTGAGCACACATAAACCTTACCATATCACTTTGTATTTGAATCTCTGGGTTGGGGATTCCCAGATATTTTGGGGAGATTGCTGTTGTTGTTTTGCATTACTCTTTTATGGAAAGAAGCATTAAAATAATATGAATTAAAATTAATTTTGCTTCATCTAACTATAAAGATATACCTTGAGAGATTTTTGGTGGGTGATGAAACTGTTCTGTACCTGATTATGGTTGTGGGTATATGAAACTATACATGTGTTAAAATTCATAAAACAATACACCAAACAGTTGATTTTATTATATGATATAAAAAAAATTTAAAATAATTTTGTTTTGAGAATTTTATGTATCTCTGCAAATAAAGATACATCTGTGGGAGTCATTAAGGAATCACTGTCATACTGGATGAACAGTTGTATAGCCTCCTTTATGAAAACTGGGATTTCCAAGGACCTGGTCAGATTATTTCTTTCTATCTACTCCTCCCTGCATGTACACACCTACCTGTATTTTCATATTCAGTATAAAATTAGTTCTAAACTGAGCAAGGATGGCAAGGCAGCGATGATGGCTTTTTCTCCCCTAATCCTTGGAAAGAATTTTAAGCCATTAAACGTGAGAAGTTTAAGCAAAGACATAGCATTTGCAATTATCAAAACGTCAGTGACTATTACCTCTTTATTTAGATAGTCTGAGTCCTCTGTCCTTTTGACTATTGGACTTTTATCCCTTTGCATTACTAAGAGCTTTAGGGGAATATTTGAGACTTTCATCCTAGCTGCTTGTGATTCTACTCTTCTCCTTGTTGGCAAGGTACGGTTGATGTCATACATAGGGCTGGCAGATGAATTGGCAGGATGCTGCTTCGGAATGTGGACAGGGTAACTGAGTGAAGAGGGTTTAAATTTATTGGGTGAAGCATCCCTGAGCTTGTGACAATGCTCTTGGCTCTTTCATGATTATGGTTTGATTCTTTTGTTTTGTTTTGTTTTTGTTTTTGAGACAGGGTCTTGTTCTGTCACCCAGGTTGGAGTGCAGTGGCGAATAGCCCGATCTTGGCTCACTACAACCTCCACTCCCTGGGCTCAGGTGATCCTCCTGCCTCAGCCTCCTGAGTAGCTGGGACTACAGTGCTCACTGCCACACCTGGCTAATTGTTGTATTTTTTAGTAGAGATGGGGTTTCACCATGTTAGCCAGGCTGGTCTTGAACTCCTGACTTGAAGTGATCTGCCCACCTCGGCCTCCAAAAGTGCTGAGATTACAGGTGTGAGCCACTGCGCCTGGCCTTATGGTTATGTTTTAATTACCATGTAAATGACAAATTGTGAGATCATACATTCTATTTTTATTTTAGAGAGCTATGTATTTATTTTTTATACCAATAAGAAACCCAAAATGCAGTATAGTAGCTTTTCATTTCATATTTTAAAATGTTGGTGCAAGAAAAGACTGCCATAAAGATTAGAAGATAGAGAGTTTTATCTGAGTCATGAGAATCCATTATTTTACCTTTATTCTCACAAAATAATTTGGAAAAGCTGAAATAATTTATAAGCCACTGTTAAGGTGACATAGATCTTGGTGAATTCTTTGGATAAAAATTAAGCCAGAACTTGTAATTTAAAGATTGTTAAAAGCATTTCTCCAAAGTAAAAGAGTTTGCTTACAAATGTAGGTTGGTTCTTGAAGATCTGTCATTTTGTCTTCAAAATAATTGAAATATTAGCTATATAGCATGTAGACATACTTGAAAGTTAGAATGTCTCTACTGGTGACCACAGACTTACTTTTTGTCTTTTTGCCTAGAGTTTATTAGTCATATTACACATTCAGGTTTTAGTTAAAAGAATACCCAAATTTGGCCTTTTAAATACATAACACGCCTTTTGATATCAAGACTTCTTCTGTGACCTAACATAGGATTAGGTTTTTGAATATTCTATGTGTTCCCAAGGAGAAGGTATATCCTCTGTTATCAGTGTAGTGTTTTATTTGTACACACACACATACACACATATTAGTCCTAGCTTATCTGCAAAGGATGGTTCCAAGACTCCCAGTGGATGCCTGAAGCTGTAGATAGTACTGAACCCTGTATACACTATGTTTTTTTCTTATATATACATACCTGTGATAAAGTTTAATTGATAAATTAGGCACAGTAAGATATTAACAATAGTAGAACAATTATAATAATATACTTTAACAAAAATTATGTGAACGTGGGGTCTCTCTCTCTAAAAATACTGCTTTAATTAAAGTTATGTGAATGTGGGGTATCTCTCTTTCTCTCTCTCTCAAAATACTATGATATTTTTGGACTGCAGTTCACCATAGGTGTCTGAAACTGTGGAAAGTGAAACTGCGGATAAGGAGACTACTACATACCTATTATATACTTGTATATACATATATAGAAAACCTTTATAGGTTATATATACTATATATAAAATATATAGTGTGTATAATATATAGGCTATATGTTTTATATAAGAAATATATAACCTATATAACCTCTACCCTATTAAACATGGCATGTAGATCTTTTAAATTACTGCTTACTTTTTGTTCACTTGTTGTGGTTTAAGATTGTTAAAGTCTATTCAATAGCGTATTTCTCTTAGAAAGCATCTATTGTAGTTTGTGATTTGTAAATGTAGTTACTCTGTTATTTGGTGCATAGAAATTTATAACTGCTACATTTTCATTTTTAATTGTGATCTTTGAGATTATAAAAATATTTCTTTAATGCTTTTAGACCTTAATTCCACTTTGTCTGATAGTAGGATTGCATCCTCTATCTTCTTAATTTCTGTTTTTCCTTAGTGTATCTTTAGTTTTAGCCTTTCTGAATCATTCTAAGTGTGTCTCTTGTATACAGCATAGAAGTGGGTTTTGTTTTGCAAGAAAGTTTGAGGTATTTTTCTTTTGATTAGTGTCTTAAGCTCATTTGCATTAATTGAGATGCAGAATGTGTTTGGTCCCAACTTTATCATATTATTTTATGTTATATATACTCTGGTATTATGTTATATTTACCATGTTTCTTTCCTTGGTGGGGGGGGGCAGTATTTAGGAAAGTTTGTTTTGTACCTCTATAGTTTTATGTTCTATAATACCCTAATTTCCTTTGTTTTTACTTAGATTTCTACTATTTGGTTTGTCAGTTTAAAATAATATCCTTTATTATGTATTATCTACTTGACAATTAATGTATTCTGCTGTCTCCTTTTCTCTTCTCATTATTTCAGTTGTACTGTTTCTACTTTATCAGAATGTTTACCGTTTACATATATGTTTTTTAGTTCTAGATATGTTTAAATCTTTTTGTTGCTTGCCATCAGTCATCTTGCCAAAGTTTTCCTTTTCCCCTTTGTTCTATGAAACATGTTCTTCAGTATAGCATTTCTCAAACAATAATGAGCATACTCATCACCTGGACCTCTTGGGCAGGGCCTAGATTCCGACTCCTAAAAAAATCCCAAATGGTATAGATGCTGTGGACCATGAACCCCACTTTGAGTAGCAAAAGATTTATCAGGAAGAGTTCTCAAGTTCTTGAATGTAAGTTCCATATTAGGTTCTATAACATGTATACTTGAAGGACAGGTTGGCTGGATTTTAAAATATTTTGGTTCAAAGTTCTTGAAATTTCTTGAAAATGTTCCTCCATTGTTGTCTTGCATTGTTGCTGTCCAACTCTGATGTGAATCTGCTTTCCTTCCTTTAGCGAGTGACTCGGTCATTTTGTTTGGAGGCTCAGGTGTTTAATATTAGTGTAATTATTTTATAGGCATATGTCTCAGAGTTGATTGGTTTAGATCACAGATACACATGGTCCCTTTCAAATGTAGTTTCAGGCTTTCTTTTGTTTCTGGAACATTTTCTTAAATTACAGGGTTTTTTTGTTTGCTTATGTGGCTTTTTTTGAGACAGGGTCTCACTCTGTTGCCTAGGCTGGAGAACAGTGATGCAGTCCAGCTCACTGCAGCCTGCACCTTCAGGGCTCAAGCAGTCCTCCCATCTCAGCTTCCCGAGTAGGTGGGACTAACAGGCACACACCACCATGCTCAGCTGATTTTTGTATTTTTTGTAGAGATGGGGTTTCACCATGTTGCCCAAGCTGGTAAGTTACAGTTTTCAATATTGTGTTCTATTGTGTTTTTCTTCTAAATCTCCAGTTATATGAATGTTGGATCTTCTTTGCCAGTCTTCCTTATCATTTTTTTTCATTTTGACACATATTTTTCTTTTATTTTTGTCCTCCTAGTTTTTCAAGCTTTTCTTCAGTGTCCCTTATTATATTTTCATTTGGGTACTTTCCCCCTTGCCACTTTGTAATTTATCACTATTTC
Source organism: Rhinopithecus roxellana (assembly GCF_007565055.1). Lineage (NCBI taxonomy): Eukaryota > Metazoa > Chordata > Mammalia > Primates > Cercopithecidae > Rhinopithecus > Rhinopithecus roxellana. The sequence continues at coordinate 197,095,026 of NC_044549.1, read as the reverse complement.
TAAGATGATTTTGTTTTCTTCTTCCTTTTCTTTACTGAGTTTAGTCACTTTCATTTCATATCTTCCATTTTGTTCATTTGTTAGATATTTTTGATCTGAGTTTTTGTACTTATTTGAAGTTTTTTTTTTTCGTGTTCTTAAATGCTTATTTAAGGTTGTTTAATTCAGGTTTGATTATTGAGTTATAATTTTCATTTAGTTATGTTTTGTTTGATTGGTTTTTGTTTGCTTTCATGTTGTTGAGGAACAAAATCAAAAATGGAAATATTTTGATTCTCAATATCTGTTTTATTTTTGTAGTAACTTTGTACAGATGTTATCTTCCTTCTTTTTTTTTTTTTTTTTTTCATTTTGAAATTTTCCTAGACTAGCAGTAATATTTCTTGTTGGAAAGGATAAGGAGTTTTTGGGTAGCTTACTGAGTTTTTTTTAGTTTGAGAGCACTCTTTTCTCCTGGTATAGTAAAATGTTGTTTCTTTTAATGAGTATCTTTTTTGTAGTGAGAGGTGTGTGTATTGTTCTTGTGTCTTTAGGACTGTTAATTTCTACCTTTTGCTTTCTTCTTTCCCATAATCTTCAACTTCCAGGAGATACCTGAGCCTTCCGTATAATCTTTCCTCCCCATCCTTCCCTCAAAATTGTGCCTTCCTAAAACTACCACATCTGATTCTGTGCATTTTCAAGCACCGTCCTTTTGATTCTCAGAAAATCTCTGATCTAGCAGTTCACAGACCTTTTTTTAGTGAAAATTTCTTTTTCTGGGGGTGGTTTTATCTGTGTTTCAGTATCCCTAGATCTCTATTTCCCTCTCTTTCGTAGTGTCTGACTTGACTTGCCACTTAGGTGTGGGCTCTGGAGCTAGTCTTGCTGGATTTGGGTGTTTATTTCCCTATTTTCATGTAACATGAAGTTCATGCCATTCCTTATCTCCTAGTTAATGTTGTAGGTATGAGGAATGGTTACTTTGTCTTTCTTCCTATTGATCTGTTTGTTTTTCGTTTTGAGTATATACGGAGAGATTTGGATTTAGATGGCTCCATTATCCTGTGAGAGAACCCAGAACTCTGTAATAATGTTTTTACATCTAGAAAAAATTGAATTCATTTTGGTGTTTCCAGGCAATTTAAATATATTTATATATGAACTAAAGAGTACTTCATCTTCTGTGTAGTGTACAGCATATTTTATTTTATATTATTTGAATCATCATACTGATTTATACCTAGTTCATTACAAAATCTATTCTTGTTAACCTAATAGTAAACTTCTAGTATGTCATCTGTAAGGAGCATGCTGGATATGTTGTAATAGTTTAATTGGATAAGGGGCATTTTGAAATAGAATTTGTATAAATATACAAACAGCCATTGGACAGAATGTGAAAATCTTTCCCAGAAGTCCATTTACACAAATGAGTCCATAAATCTATGATTTAAATCTTGTGTGACTTTGCCCCAAGCCACTAAAGAGAAGCATGGTGTGTGTGTGTGTGTGTGTGTGTGTGTGTGTGTGTGTGTATTACATCCGTTGTATGTACCATATATATATATATATGTACCATATGTGTGTATGTATACACACATATATACATATATTTGTATACACACATATGTATGTGTGTATATTATAAATATATACTGTTTTTCATTATTGTTGAAGTCAATCAGTAGACTAGAAATTATTTTAGACCCTAAGAGAACTTAAGGGACCTCTGCTATTACTGATTAAAGTAGGGCTAAAATAAGGATATAGATGCTATATTCTATAATATTTATAGGCTATCTTAAATAAATATTCAAAATATTTTAAGGAACTGCTTGTTAAGGTGTAGCATAGATACAGATACTGGTTATGAATGTCAGGCTCAATGAGGTGTCAAGAAGTGAACATATTCATAAAACATAGGATATTTTACCAGAAGGCTCTTCATGCTCTTCCCAGTCACCAACAACCCAGAATAACCACTTTCCTGACACCGATTGCCATTTGGTTTTGCCTTTTTAAATTCTGTATATGTTATACTGTACATTCTCTTGATATATTTTCAATCGTCTCAGGATGTTGAAATTGTTTCCCAACTCTGGTGCACTTTTAGCAGTTGTTTCCCTGGTCAGTTAATCCTCCGTGTTGCCGCGTGGGCATGCATGCTGACGCTTCTCTGTGACTGGCAGAGAGCCGCAAGACTCCACAGAGGCCCTGTTTCTAGTGTTACAAAAATAATCATACATGTTGCATATCTAAATCCAGTGAAGAACTTGTCAAAATAATGGTTGATTAGAGAGATTAATAAAATATAAAGATATTTAAAGATTTGGTGGCTGAACAGGACAGTTAACATGTTGCTAATTCTGAAAGTGAATCTAAAATGGGAAAGGTAATTTTACAGTCCATATGTTAGTCATGTCCCTGACTAAAGAAATAAGTTGGCAGTCTTTTTAAAGTTTCATCATTTTCATCATTCAAGTGCTTTTATTTCTCTAAGTGTACTGCATTTAATGAATTTTTTACTTAATACTTTCTAAGTATATTATGTGAAGATGCTAGAATATTTTAAATGTTGTCATTTGAAGATAGAATAATGACTCTGTTGCAAAACAAATAAATAAATCCAAAGTGGAGCAATGATGTTTGTACACTACAGTGGCAACAGATCCTTGGATTTGGAAGGAATGATTTCCAGAAAATCTGAGGTTTGAAGTGACCAACTGTCATTAGATTTCTCACAAATTGAGGCATTTTACTATTGAAAACAGAAGGAGGAGAACTCACAATGGAGAAGAACGAATTTGAAAACTGGGCCACCGCTCTTTCAAAATGCATCAGCTCCCTTCGCCACCACTTGCAAGTTTATTTTAGGAACTTAGAAAGAGGAAAGAAGAGAGACAAAACATCTTTCCCTGCCTAATAACTCTATGCCGTTTACATTACTTCTTCCCACCAAATATGGTGAAAGTACTTTGCGGTGATGAGAAGGGAAGTTCATTGGCCCCTGACCATGGGGTTGACTGTGCCTCGTGGGGGTGCTCACCTAGCAGATACTTGGGTGCTCACACCTTGTGCTAAGGCTGAGCAGAAGCAGGCATGGTTGTTGGCCTTGGGGCTTCTTCTAGCATGAACACAAAGCACCAGTTATGCAGAGAGATGTAAAAGGATTGAGTTTAGAGTAGGGGAACGTGACCTCGTCCGGAGTCTGAAAGAAGGTGTTTTTAAGAAGAGGTAGCCAATAAAATGGAGTAAGATGTGGGGATGAGGGACTGTGGAGGGAATGCTTTGGGCAGAGAGGATAGCATGCCCAGGGACCATGGATTCCCAGAGCTATGAAGATGCAGGGAAGAATGTGATGTGAGTCTAGAGAGGACACAGAGGCCGGATGACCTGGCTGCACAGGCCACATTGAGGATTTCTTTTTTTCATTTATGAGCCCTGGGCAGTCATTGGTCAGGGTGGGTAAGAGTATGGCTGTGGTGATGACCTCAACACATTTGCAGTTTATAAAACCAAAACAACCCTTGTCTTGCTCAATTTGGAGGATGGTTCTCACTCATACCCAGCATGGAGGATGTTTAAGAGGGGTTGGAAGAGTCAGTGAGTTGGGCAGTAACTGCAGTGGTTCTAGGGAAGGATCCTGGTAGATTGGAACAGGACAGACAGTGGCTCTTCTGGAGAGGCATGTACTGGAAGCAGTATTCAGAGTCCTTAGTGCTGTGTTGGATACACTGTGTGTTAGGGGAGAGGGAATATCATGAGTGGCTATAGGTTTCTGGCTTGGGTACTGGAGGAGGGCCAGTTATTGAGATAAAGGATGCTGGAAAAGATCTGTGTTTTGGCAGAAGACCCCAAATGTGTTTGTTGTCTCACTGAGTCTAAGGTACCTGTGAAACAGGCAAGAGGAGCCCAGTGGGCAGTTGGGTGGACTAGAAACCCAGTTTAATGAATCATCTGCATGAGTAAATCCATGTTCCCTTTCCCTCCCCCTTTCTTACTGCCCCAACTGTGCCACACATAATCATTGCACAGGGTACTTGGGAAAGGAAGGAAGCATCTTGGGGAAACCTTCCTGGTCTCTAGGGCCAGGCCAGATGACTGTTGTGGGGTAGACTGTAAATGCAGGAACTGTTGCACTCATGCTGCAGTTACCACTTACAGACAACTCTTAGGATCTACATGGGAAAGGTAGGGTAGAGGGAGTTAAAGGGAATTGAGTTGGAAACTTGACAAAACTGTTGCCTAAAATTTTATTTGAATGTTTCTCCCCACCAGGAACCCAGGTCTTTAAAACTGGGTAGAAAAAATATACTCTTAATTAGAAACATGTTTACACCACCTTTATATAGAAACTTGAAATTTCATCGTTATCTGTGTGTGAGAACTGCTGGAACAAAAGCATGGGAGGATGAATAAATATGATCTGTGCACAGTGCTTGTTTGAAGCAAATGACTCAGTTATTCTCGAAAGTCATTCCTTCTGTGAGGGAGTTGTTTCCTGGTTTTCTTCTACCTCTTTGGCTATCCCTCCGTAAGCCTGTTCCTGAGCATCTTCCTGGGCTATTCTTTCTTAAGGTTCCTTCCCAGTCCTCTTCTTCTTCATTCAGTCGTTGGTTAAACTCATCTGCTCATCTCCATGGCTTCCGCTGTAGCCCCTGTGCTCATCTACTCCATGGTGTAGCCCCTAGGTGAGCTCATCTACTCCATGGCTTCCACTGTATTTCCTGGGTGAGCTCATCTACCCCATGGCTTCCATTGTGGCCCCTGGGTGAGCTTGTTTACCCCATGACTTCCACCTCCGCTGTAGCCCCTGTATGAGCTCATCTACTCCATGGCTTCCACTCTATTCCCTTTACTCCTAACTTTACCTTTACTCCTAACACTGCCCATTGGACATCTACGTGTGTATTGTATATGTATTTACCTTCATTGCCTTCACTTGAATGTCTCCCAGTGATCTCAAACTGAGCAATCCAATCTACCACCATCCATCTAGTCACAACCAGAACTTGGGGTTAATCACCCTCACTCCCCACACTCAAACAGCTACTGTCCAGGTGATTGTTTCATCTCACCCATTTCTTCTCCACTCAGTGCCTTGTGCGTAGCCTTGGGGTAAGCCCTCATTATTCCTTGCCTGAGTTGCTACAGCATAGCATGTTCTTAATTGGCATCCAGGTTCCCCAGTCTTGATGATCTCTAATCCATTCTGCTGCTAAAATGGTTATTATGAAACACAAATCTGATCTTACTCCCTCCTTAAAAGCCTTTGCTGCCTTTCTACCATTTTCAGGATTAAAGTCCAGATTTTAGTGTGGCTTTCCAGGCCCTTCATGAAATCATGCAGCTCTTTCCACTGCTCTCCGCTCTCCACTTTAATAATACTCAGCTCATGTGACTCCAATGAAATGAGCTCTTGCTTACTTGGTATTGTAGGCTGTGCTGTTTCCTCTGCTGAGAACCCCCTTTTCAGGCATACTTAGCTTAAATTGACAGGTTTGAATATTAGTTTGCCTGAAAGACTGGTGTAATATACATGAGTCATCCTGTTTTATCACTGAACACATAAACCTCTTTCCTGTGTCCAGAGAATCTCTGACCTCATGGCAGATGCCTCTTCCCATTATAGAAGCTGATAATGCAGGTACTCCCTTTCCAGCCTCCCTTGCTTCTAGGGTATGGACATGGGCACATGATCTGTATTGAGCCAGTAATAACCTTTTACCCTAAACTTTGAACTGGAAGCTATTGGACCCCAAGAGGTAGGTGCCATGCAGAATCCACTCAGCTGACAGTAGCTGTGGCAGTGCTATGCCAATGGTGTTGTGCCTGTGTGAAGCCTGGCATCATTGCTGGACCAGCTCTAGATGTGACTTTGGACATTGCTCCTCACTGTATGACTGCTCAGCCTGGTTCTTTAGACCTTTTAGAAGGTATGTGAAGTACCTGATAACCTTTTAACCAACCCCTTCTTTGCCCAAATAAACCAGAATTGGTACTTATGGCTTGCAAGTAAAAACCTTGCTTGATTCAGGTAGATTTCTAGCATCAATACTTTCAAAGACAGAGAGCAGAACACAGTTATCTATATAACTGCAGTGAAGTGACAGATCCCTAATGCATAAAATTGTATAAAGCTCTTGGTTTGTAGGTAAATGAATAGTCACAAGACTTAGGAGGATCTTGTGCTACATCTGCAATGACATGATGAAAGTCACAAATATCTGAGTTCCTGCTTTCAGTTCTTGTGAGTATATATCCAGGAGTAGAATTGCTGGGTCATATGATAATTCTGTGTTTAATTTTCTGAGAAACCTCCAAACTGTTTTCCATAGCAGCTGTGCCATTTTGCATTCCCATCACCAATGTATGAGGGTTTCAGTTTCTCCATATTCTCATCAACACTTATTTTCCATTTTCTAAATTATAGCTAACCTAGTGGATGTGAAGTAGTAACTCACTGTGGTTTTGATTTGCATTTCCCTAATGATTACTGATGTTGAGCATCTTTTCAGATGTCTGGAGCTTCTCAACTATATCATTTGTCTCGAGAGCATCCTGATCAGTTAAGTAAAGTTCCATTTCTGTAATTATTTTTCCTAGAAGTAAGATATTGGTGTTCTCTACTATTTATCTTTATCTTTTTTTTGTTTTTTTCGAGACGTAGTCTCGCTCTGTTGCCCAGGCTGGAGTGCAGTGGCGTGATCTTGGCTCACTGCAAGCTCGGCCTCCTGGGTTCACGACATTCTCCTGCCTCAGCCTCCTGAGTAGCTGGGACTGCAGGTGCCCGCCACCACGCCCGGCTAATTTTTTGTATTTTTGGTAGAGATGGGGTTTCACCATAGCCAGGATGGTCTTGATCTCCTGACCTCGTGATCCACCTGCCTTGGCCTCCCAAAGTGCTGGGATTACAGTCATGAGCCACGGTGCCCGGCTACTATTTATCATTTTATGGCCAGACTCAGCTCTCAAACATAAGGCTTCCCTGTAAATACCATTAAAGGCTTGACAGCAGCATTTTAAAATTTATGCCTTTTCTTCAACCTGATAAATGATGGGTATGCAAAATCTGCAGTTAACATCATACTTGATGGTAAAAGGCTGAATGCTTTTTCTCTGAGATTGAGAACAAGAAAAGGGTACCTCCCCTTACCACTTACCAGTTTTATTTAGCATTGTCCAGGAAGTTCTAGCCAAGGCAAGTAGATAAGAAAATAAAATGCATGTAGATTGGAAAGGAAGAAGTAAAGCTGTTTCTCTTTGCAGGTGATGTGCTCTTGTAAATAGAAAATCATAAGGAATCTATTAAAAACAATTCAAATGAGTAAATGAGTTCAGGTTACACGAGACAAGAGCAATGTACAAAACTGAATTGGATTTCTATGCATTAGCAATAAGCAGACTAAACGTGAAACTAAGAACACAATTCCATTTATTGTAGCATCAAAAAGAAAAAAATGGAAGACTAAATATTAATATGGTAGTACTTCTCCAATTAATCTATAGATCCAACACAATCCCTATTTTAAATCCTAGCTGACTTATTTCCAAAAATTAAAAATTGATCCTATAATTCATATGGAAATGCAAGGAACCCAGAATAGCTAAAACAATCTTGAAATAAAGAAAAAAGTACAAAGACTCACATTTCCAAATTTCAAAACTGCAGTAAACACAGTAGCATAAGAATGTCCATGTAGTAAAATAATAAATAAATAAATAAAAATAATGTACTATAGATCAGTGTACTCAACTTGAGAGTCCAGAAATCAACCTTCAGATCTTATGGTCAGTTGATTTTCAACAAGAGTTCCACAACAGTTCACTGGGGGAAAGAATAGTCTTTTCAACAAATAGTACAAACAGCTGGATATCCACATGCAAAAGGATGAAGTTTGGACACCATGCTATGGTCTGTTTCTGTCCCCCTAAAATTCATATGTTGAAACCTAATCACCAATGTTATGGTGATTATCAGACACCAAATTTACCAGCACCTTAATCTTGGACTTCCCAGCCTCCAGAACTGTGAGAAATACATTTTTGTTGTTTATAAGCCATCTAGTTAATGGTATTTTGTTTATAGCAGCCTGAATAGACTAACATACACTATATACAAAAATCAACTAAAAATGGATTAATGACATAAATGTAAGAGCTGGGAAGGAGGATATGGAAGATGGCAAGAAGGAAAGTTGTATGGAGCAGGCCAGGAAGGGACACATATAATCCTACTCACGTTTCTCACTGGCTGTGGAAGTCAGCCATGTGGCTATCGGGAGACCACATGGTCACTGGGAAGCTGGGAAATGTGGTCCAGCTCTGTGCCCAGAATGAAGAGGAGATGATTTAGGTGGATAGACAGCCATCTCTGCTACAAGGAGGTTGCCATTGGTTATTCCTATGGACCTCTACATTCTGAAATTCTGTTCTGTGCTAGCTCTCCCTCATTAAGCCCTACAGTTACGAGAACTAAAAAGAAGCAAGACAAATAACACTTCTTTTCCTTGGACATAAGAAAAAGGTAAAGTTCAGCCAGCAAAGTTAACTTCACAGAAATCTTGCTTGCAAAAAATATGCCCCATGATCTTGTAATGTATCTGTGTATCAGCATGATCCTGGCCCAAGACCATGATGACCTCTACTCGTCTCTGGTCTGCCCCCATATAAGTGAAGGGATAAGCATGGTTCTCATTCTTGATATAGAGGCTAGTTGGATGAAGCTTTTGAAAAGGAGTGAACACTACCTTGTAGAAGGACAAACAAGCAAACAAGTAATGGCTCAGAATGAAACCAAATGTATGAATTAAGATTCCATCAAAGATCCTCTGGAATGGACATCAGAAAGTTGGACAGTGCCCCATTGCAACCAGAGGATTCTCCCCTCAGTGGCAGGATCACAAGAATAAATTTTCTTGTCCATCTTAGTTAGAGTATCTTGAGGGCATCTGTTTTGTGAATTGATATATATTTTCAATTGAAAAAGAAGTAGTGTGCTTCAGCTGTGAGTTTGTAATCTAATTGTATATAATATGCTCTGTGGATATGATTACAGAGACTGATGGAAGAGCTAAAGAGAAACAGAATACATTGTAAACAAGGCACAATGCTGTTAATTTTTAAGAAACTGCTTTCTGCAATGTCTTGAGGGATCTTGCCCAGATAGGATAGGACTGAGCTTCTGTATTATTCTCCTCACTCTGCAGCATGCGTGTGTTTAAAATTCATGCCTTTATTTTGAGTCATGTGCTTAAGCTAAATGTTGCATTTTTTTCATAAAACAATCACAGAAAGACTGTAAACCGGTGCTGGACAAAGTGTGGTCTGCAGACTGGTGTTAGTCCACAAAGTATTTTTTACCAGTCCACAATGAGTTAAGCATAGAAATGGAAGGTGTTTAGAAACTTCTAAGGCAATTTGATACTATTGCAATATTTAAGCACATGATCAGTGGGCTTATCTTATTGACCAAGGTAAACCAATTAGGGTAGTGCCCAGTTTGTACGATTATCTGCATGAGATACAAGCTCATTTTGGTCACATGTAGTATGCATTAGTTTGCACAATAACACAGACTGGGTGGTTTAAAGAACAGAAATCCAAGCAAGGTACCAACAAAGTAGGTTCCATTCTGAGACCTTTTTTCCTAGCTTTTAGATGGCCACAATCTTGCTGTATCCTAACATGACCAATTCTTTGTGTGTACACAAAGAGAATGAGCTCACTAGTATCTCTTCATGTAAGGATGACAGTCCTGTCATATCATGGCCCCACCCTTATGACCCCATTCAACATTAATTACCTTCTTGTAGGCTCTGTCTCCAAATACAGCCACATGGAGGTTTTACAGCTTTAACATGAATTTGTTGCGGGCAAGGGGGCATTCAGTCTGTAGGATAGTAGGACCATAGTGGACTGGGAATTTAAAAATTGGTCCTTCACCTCAGATAGTTCAAGCAGCACTCTAGGTATCATTAAGCTAAACACAACTGGATATTACTAATATAAAAACTAGAAGAAATTTGCTTTAAGTTATAAATGTTTGAATATTTATCAAATTTATATAATCTTGACATTCAATAAAATTGTGTAAAACATTGAATGTTTAGAAGAGATTAGATTACAAAAACTTGATTTGATACTGAAAAAAATATACTGATTAGTTAATTCCTACAGAGGCCTGGGCTTAAGCTTGATGTAATTACAGCATAGTAACTGTTTTTATAGCATAGCTCTCCTGCCTGTGCAGCCGACTCATAAATCTGTGGCTTTCCCTGCTGGCCCTTGCCTTCTGGCTTCCTGAAGACATGTCCCCATGGCCATTCCATAAATACCGCTATCTCAACCATTCAGAAGAAGGCACGGCACCTTCCTGGAGCCCCCTACCCCTGTGCTTCCTTCCTTCTCTGTGTTTTATAATCTCAACAAATAGGAACGTTATTTTCATGGTTACTCACACTGAAACCATGGAACATTTTCAGTTTTGCTATTTTCCTTTGGAGATCTCTTTTCTCTCTCACCTGCTGATTCTGCCTCCAGAATGCCTACTCCCTCAATCCCCACCATTCTAAGGTGCTAACAGCCGTGTACCAGGCCACTGCTGTCATATCTTATTTGGAATATTTCAGTAAGCACCTCACCACTATCCTTGACTTCAGTTTCTTTCTCTCCAGTCTAATATGTGTGAAGCACGGTTCTGACTATATCACTTGCAAGCTGAGAAAGCCTTTGCTGGTTTCCTTTTCTTACAAAATAAAGTCCAGCCTCCTTAACAAGGGATTCAAGGTCCTCTGTAATCTCCTCTTATCTGTCTTTCATCCCTGGTCTCCCTTCACCCTACGCTTTCAACATGCATACTATAGTATAGGCATAGCTGTGTTTTACATTTTCCTACTTTTGTGTCTTTGCCTGGATTTTTCTTTGGCCTGGAATTTTCTGCCATCCAATTTCTGCTCTTCAGAGGATTCCTTGTTCTTCAAAGTCTAGTTCAGACATCACCTTTCTCTCAGTTTTCCCTGGTCTCTCTGTTTAGCATTAATGATTAATTAATATGCTCCCATAACATGTTGATGCGTCGTCCATTCATTTACTGTGTATTCACTCTCCCCTAGTTGATCAGTTCTTTGAGAGCAGGATCCATGCTGTATTCACAGTTGGCATTACCCCAGTCCCAGGTCACAGTACTGAGCACATGGTTGGTGCTCAGTTGGGGTGTTGCCAACGTAAGGCCATGATCCAAATGTGGAAGAAGAGCATAGGAAACTCAGATCACGAAGAGAATTATAATGCCTCTCTACATCGTTTTGAGAACCAGGAGAGCAGAAGAGGCAGCTTTGCATGTGCGCTTGATTCTGCTCAGAAGGCAGAAGTAGATTCCTTAAGATTACTCTTCGCTGTACCTCCTGAGGAAAGATAGTCAGGGGATATTCAGTAGTCAGAAGGAAACCTTGCCCCAGGCTGGGGTATTTACAGCTTATGGTTTTTAGAAAAGTGACAAGTTCTTAAGAATATGAAGCAAAGAAGTTATCTCGATTGTGTCCATTGATTCTAGGGCTAGATTATAGCTTCAACTGCAGCTTTTCAGCTGTGCTTTTATTTTCCCTATCACCAGTGATGTCACCTTTCCTATTCTTGATATTGGTAATTTGTATCTTTTATTCTTCCTTGTCAACCTGGCTAGAAGTTTATTGTATTTCTCTAAGTTCTCAAGAAAAATAGAACCATAGATTATATAAAATGAGATTTATTATAGGGAATTGGTTTATGCAGTTATGGAGGCCAAGCCCCAACCCAAGATCCACACTTGGCAAGCCGGAGACCCAGGAGAGCCAATGGTGTCATTCCAGTCCTGGTCTGAAGACCCGAGGACCAGGAGAGCCCATGATGTGAGTGCTGGGCTACCCAAAGGCAGGAGAAGACAGGTAGAGAGAATTCTTTCTTACCCAGTCTTTTATTCTATTCAGGCCTTCAGTGGATTGAATGAGGCCCACCCACATTGAGGAAGGCATTTGCTTTATTCACTCTATGGATTCAATTATTAATTTCATCCAGAAACACCCTCATAGACACAGCCAGAAATAATGTTTAATCAATTATCCTGACACCCATGGCTTGGTCAAGTTGACATATAAAATTAACCTTCACATTTATAGATCTTCTGAAAAATCAGTGACACTTTGGATTTTATTGATTTTCTGTATTGTTTTACTATTTTCTATTTATTTGCTTTCTGCTCCATTCTTTATTGTTTCTTTTATTTTTGTTTTTCTAGTTCCTGAAGATGGAATTGAGATAAAATTTCCTGCTACATAGTGTTTTAGTGCATCCCACATATTCTGGCAAGTGTTTCCATTTTTACTCAGTGCAAAATACTTTCTTATTCTTCTTTTGATTTCTTCTTTGACCCATGTGTTATTCAGAAGTATGTTAGTTTCCAGATACTGGGATTTTCCAAAGACCTTTTTGCTACTGATTTCTAATTTAATTACGTTGTAGTCAGAGAAAACATTTTGTCTGATTTGAGTCCTTTTAAATTTATTGAGACTTATTTAATGTCCCATAATATGGTCTGTCTTGGCAAATGTTCCATGTGCATCTCAAAGGAATGTGTATTCTGGTATTGTTGGGTAGAATGTTCTATAAATGACAATTAGGTCAAGTTGGCTGATAGTTTTGTTCAAGCTTTCTGTATCCTTACTGATTTTTTTGTCTACTTTTTCTATTAATTTTTGAGAACAGTATTGAAATTTCCCATTATAATTGTGACTTTGTTTCTCCCTGCAGTTCTATCACTTTTTGCTTTTTTTTTTTTTTTTTTTTTTTTGAAGCTCTGTCATGTGCTATATAATTGTTTCATCATCTTCATGGATTGACCTCTTTATGATATAATCTCTTTATCCCAGATGTAATATTCTTTGCTTTGAAATCTACTTTGTCTAATACTAAGTGAGCTTTCTGTTGATTTGTGTTACCATAATATGACTTTTTACATCCTTTTACTTTGAACCTATTTGTGTCTGTATATTTCAGATGAGATCGGGCGCGTTCAGGGTGGTATGGCCATAGACTGTCTGTATATTTCAAATGTGTTTTCTTTTGGCAACATATCATTAGGTCTTGTATTTTTATCGAATCTGACAAGCTCAACCTTTTTAATTGGGGTGTTATGGCATTTATATTTAATCTGATTATTGATATGATTAGATTTAAATGTATCATTTTGCTATTTGTATGTTTGCTATTTTTTCTGTTTTTGCTTGCTATTTTTATTTTGTTTGCTATTATTTATAATGTAAAAGTGTATAAATTATATATTATTTATAATATAGCAAACAAAATAAAAATAGGAAGCAAAAATAGAAAAACAGCAAACACATCTATATTATGTTATAAATAATAGCACACAAAATATTTAATATTAATATTAAATATTTTAAAATAGCAAATAATACATACATATTTTTATTATTTATTTGCCTCATCTGTCATTTGTTCCCTTTTCTTCCTTCTTTTAAATCACAGAAGTTTGTGGCTGGGCGCGATGGCTCATGCCTGTAATCCCAGCACTTTGGGAGGCCCAGGTGGAGGGATCACAAGGTCAGAGATCGAGACCATCCTGGCTAACATGGTGAAACCCCATCTCTGCTAAAAATACAAAAAATTAGCGGGGCACGGTGGCGGGTGCCTGTAGTCCCCGCTACTCGGGAGGCTGAGGCAGGAGAATGGCGTGAACCTGGGAGGCGGAGCTAGCAGAGATTGTACCACTGCACTCTAGCCTGGGCGACAGAGCGAGACTCTGTCTCAAAAAAAAAAAAAGAAAAAAAAATTCATAGAAGTGTGTGTTTGTGTCTAAGTGAAATTCCATATTTTTCCTTTTTGATGATTGTTTACAACTTTTTGTTTTGTTATTTTAGTGGTTACTTTAGGGTTTCTAGTATACATCTTTATTTTATCACAGTTTACCCTCGAGATATTATACCACTTCACATAAAACACAGTATAAGAACCATACAATAGTTTACTTCCATTTTTCCCCTCCTTCCTAATTATTTCCCAGTACTGAGTCAAGATCCTTCCAAGCACTGTCTTTGGTGACCCTGAGTTAGATTTTCTGGTCTGGCTGGTGGGAACAGACACTCTTCTCAGTCCTGTGTGAACAGAGCTCTGTTTCTTCTGGTCTGATGTTGCTTTCCTGGACCTCAGATAGTTTACTCACATACGTGTGCTGGTAAGACGTCTGCTGAAAACCTGGGGGAGACCACCTGCAGATCTCCTGAGCTATCTGTTGCTCTGCAGCTCTGTCTTCTTTTGTTTTCCTGCAAACAGCTGCTGCCATGTTGTCCCTAGATTCTCATCATGACTCAGAAAGTCTGCTGTGCTCATCCTGACCTTTTCTCCCTGCACTGTGGCCTGGAGACTTTGTCTAGGCAGTAAGTTGGAGCAACTGTAGGCTCACCCTGCTTGTTTCCCATCAGGAACCACAGTCTTTCATTGCCTGATGTCCAGTGTCTGGAAAGTGTTATTTTATAAAGTTTGTCTCGTTTTTTGGTTGTTGTTTCAAGTGGAAGGGTTACTTCATCTTGGTGGAAGTGGTCTGTTAGGATATTTCTAAAAAGGGTGTAAGAAGAATGAAAATAACTTTTTTTTCAATTTCTGTAATTCGTGACTTCATCTTTATAGTTGCTAAGGCCAGAAACCTTGGAGTCATCCTTGACTCATCTCTCTGCAACCTCTAGTCCAAGATTCATGTTCACACCATTGCAAAATATAATATATTCAGAATCTGACAACTCCTCATGACTTCCACTGCTAGCATTGTGGTCCACTCACACTTTGGGCAAATTGCTACGTCTCTCTGTGCCTCAGTTCTTAATTTTGCAAAATAATACCTAATAATAGTACCACCTCATAACATTGTTATGAAGTGTAAGTCATTTATTTTAAAATAATGCACAGAATAGTGCACAGTGTGCATTAAGAGTTATATGAGCGTTTATTATGTGACAAAGGCAGAGTTGGGATTCTCTCTCATGTCTGACTGGCTCCTGAGACATTGCTCTCTCGTGTTACCTTGCTTTTCTTCTGTGCCTAGAGTTCTCAGTGCTAGAAAATACAAAATGGTGAGAGAGTGGACACCTTCCCAGAAGATGCTTGCTAGTTGGGTGACAGGAGCTAAATATGATAGAATCATGCATTGACATAGTGAAAGATCATGGGCTGCATCTGGGACTTATCCTGGTAAAAGTCCCCACATTCGGGCCTCCCAGCCTTCTCCACACTCCCACCCCAGCTTACAGCCTGGGTTGTCGGAAAGCACAGTGGGGAGCTTGTGATCGTCTGGGTTTAGATGACAAGACTCTGCTGCTTTAGAATTTGGCGCTTGTACCATGGACCTTGTTGTTCTGTATGTGTATTGCTCAGGAAAACACCTTGGAGCAAGGCAGTGCCCTGAGGGCTGCCTGGA
The DNA here is from genome assembly GCF_007565055.1 of Rhinopithecus roxellana. Classification (NCBI taxonomy): domain Eukaryota; kingdom Metazoa; phylum Chordata; class Mammalia; order Primates; family Cercopithecidae; genus Rhinopithecus; species Rhinopithecus roxellana. The sequence continues at coordinate 197,079,578 of NC_044549.1, read as the reverse complement.
GCCAGTGCTCTGACCCCACAGGCATGATTTCATCTCACAATAGAGAGCCCCTACATGCGTTGTGAGTGGTTTCTGAATTCAAGCAAGCATTTTCTTTCTCTAGAGAAGCTTACAGGTCATGTTCTTGTCGGACTGCAGACATGACTGTCTCTGATCCTCTTAGGTAGCAGGGCCAGTTCAGCCTGTATATCCTAAAACTAAAAGTGGGGTACTAAGGTGGGAGCTACAAGGAATGAAGGGCAGTGACTAACAGACATAAGCAGAAAAACAAACAAATGGGTTCTGCCTGACTCTGTTTATCCACAGTCATGATTTACCCGTGAAGAAAGATGCTTAAGTTTATTTTATAAAAGATTATTTTCAGTCAGAGATAGGGATTGGATGTTAGACGTTAATTTAATATGGAAGAGTTTATGCAGACTCTGCTCTAGGACTAAATAGAATTGGAAATGTCAGCCTAGAGCTAGGACATTGCTTAAACATTTTTCTGAGATTTTGCAGATACTGTCAAGTCAGAAAATAGATATTTGGACTATATTTTGTGAATTTTAAAAAAATCTAATTTGTGTTACTAGAGCAGCAATAAAAAAGCTAAAATAACCATAATGCATAAATAAATTATGTTGGAAATATAATAATACTTTTTATTTTGTGTATATTGCAGTCCATTATTTTATTGGCATTAACTCTTTTTGCATTAATTGACTTAAAACGATCGTCTTTAAAAATGAAATCATAAAGAGCATGAAATTTTGAATGTTGCTTATATTCACTAATTGGACACATTAATCAAACTATACTATCTTGCTCATTAACAATTTTAATTATACTATGAATTGGGATAAACAGGTAATTTTTGACACCTTGAGGACAGTATAATACTAAAACTAAATATGATTGTGTGCTAGTATTCTAAAATACCGTTTTTTCAACTGTAGCCTGAGATGCGAATAGCATACAGAATGTAAACCCTGGCTGACTCAGTAAGAGGATTGTTAGAGAGTGTCTATATAAATTTGATGGGTTTAATTAAGCATCAATTGAACCAAACGCATTTTATGGCTGTCCAAGCTCACTCAACGTCTTTGTACACAGTGGTATATTCATTTATGTCTCAGGGATGTGGGAGAAGGTGCCATAATGTCTCCATGATTTTTTAAAAAATTTAAATGTTTATTGAGATAATTGGAGAGATCTGTGTGCCCGTTACCTAGTTTCCTGGATGGTGATATTCTGTAGAACTATAGAGCTGTGTCATAACCAGTATATTTGCAATGATACAATCCACTGATCTTATTCAGATTTCCCCAGTTTTACTTGTACTTGTGTGTGTATATTTGTGTTTAGTTCTTTTTTTTTTTTTTTTTTTTTTTTGAGACAGAGTTTTGCTCTTGTCTCCCAGAATGGAGTGCAATGGCACCATCCTGGCTCACTGCAACTTCTGCCTCCTGGATTTAAGCGATTCTCCTGCCTCAGCCTCCCCAGTAGGTAGGATTACAGGCATGCATCACCACGCCTGGCTAATTTTTTGTATTTTTAGTAGAGATGGGGTTTCACCATGTTGGCCAGGCTGGTCTCGAACCTCAGACCTCAGGTGATCCACCTGCCTTGGCCTCCCACACTGCTGGGATTACAGGCGTGAGCCACTGTGCCTGGCCTTATGTTTAGTTCTCTACAGTTTTGTCACATGTATAGGTTCATGTATCTACCACCACCATCAAAATACAGGACTGTTCCATTACCATGGAACCCCTCACCCACCCCAATTCCTTACCCCTGATGACTACCAAAATCTGTTCTCTATATCCAAAATGTTGGTCTCTCAAAAATGTTATGTAAATGAAATCATACAGTATATAACCTTTTGGGGTTGACTTTTTCATTCAGCAGAGTTCCCTGGAGATTCATTCAATGTATGTATATACCAGTAGCTTGTTCCTTTTTATTGCTAATTATTATCTATGGTATATATATACCACAATTTGTTTAAACATTCACCCACTGAAGGACATCTGGTCTGATTCCTGTTTTTGGCTATCACAAATAAAGTTGCTATGAACATTTTAGTACTGGTTTTTGTATTAAGTAAGTTTTTCTTTCTCTGAGATTAATGTTCAAAGGTAACATTGCTGGGTTGAATGGTAATTGCATGTTGAGTTTTATAAGAAACTGCCAAACTATTTTCCAGAGTGGTTGTACCATTTTATATTCTCACCAGCAATGTGTGAGTGATCTAGTTTCTCCACATCCTTGCCAGAATTTGGTGCTATCACTAATTTTTATTTTGGCCATTCTGATGGGTATGTAGTGATACTGTATTGTAGTTTTACTTTGTGGTTTCCTGATGGCTAACGATGTTGAACAACTTTTCAAGTGCTTGTTTGACATTGCTAAATCCTCTTCAGTGAAACATCTATGTTTTTGCCCATTTTCTTTTTTTGGTTTTTTAATTATACTTTAAGTTCTAGGGTACATGTGCACAACATGCAGGTTTGTTACATATGTATACTTATGTCATGTTGGTGTGCTGCACATGTTAACTCGTTATTTATATTAGGTTTATCTCCTAATGCTATCTCTCCTCCCTTCCCCCACCCCACAACAGGCCCCGGTGTGTGATGTTCCCCTTCCTGTGTCCAAGTATTCTTATTGTTCAATTCCCACCTATGAGTGAGAACATGTGGTGTTTGGTTTTCTGTCCTTGCGATAGTTTGCTTAGAATGCTGGTTTCCAGCTTCATCCATGTCGCCACAAAGGACATGAACTCATCCTTTTTTATGGCTGCATAGTATTTCATGGTATATATGTGCCACATTTTCTTAATCCAGTCTATCATTGATGGACATTTGGGTTGGTTCCAAGTCTTTGCTATTGTGAATAGTGCCTCAGTAAACATACATGTGCATGTGCCTTTATGGCAGCATGATTTATAATCCTTTGGGTATATACCCAGTACTGGGGTGGCTGGGTCAAATAGTATTTCTAGTAATAGATCCTTGAGGAATTGCCACACTGTCTTCCACAATGGCTGAAGTTTTTGCCCATTTTCTAATGATTTTTTTTAGTTGTTGAGTTTTTAAAAATATTTCTGTATCCTAGGTAGTACTCCTTTGTTGGATATGTGGTTTGCAAATATTTTTTCCGAGTCTGTAGCTTCACATAAGCTTTGAAAAGTTTTTAATTTCAGTGAGGTCTTTTCATGACTTTTTAATGTTTGGTCGTTTTTGAAAAATAGGGAGAAGTACCTTCACTAGAATTAGAGCATTTTTCTGTTTTAATTATTTTTATTCTTTTTTATTCTCTACCCTCTCCCCCTTGACTTTTACTCTCTCTTTAGCAACATAAACTTTTTCTTGATTGTGAAAAATGTTGTGAAGTATTAAAATTATACTTTATTTCAGTGTTCCTAGTGTTCTTTAATAAGGAACTTCACATTTTTCCCTTGCCTTGTACAAACACCTAGAATATTTCCTTTTCATTTGATCACATTTTTTGCAAGCATTTGTTGGCAATTGTTTATGCTCTTCAACAGTTTCATGCTAACTAGATAATCTTCCCCTTTTTCTTCAAAACTAGACCTGTGTGCAGATGGCATTTCATTTTTATCATAGTTAATAGTGACAGAACAGCCCCCTAGAACCCACAGAGAAAATCCCTGAGCTTGTATATTTATTTTCTCCAGTTATGAGAAGAAAAGGCTACCCTCATCCTTCAGGATTTAGAGATACGCCTTTCCTGGGTGTCCCTGGTCACTCTCCTGCAGTCCACCATCAGAGGTTTGCTGTGTTTCTTTTTTTTTTTTTTTTTTGTCTCTTGTGAAGGGGTCAGTCCTAGCTATGAGGGCATCCAGGCAGTGCTGGCTGGTCTGCTGCTAAACTTCCAGGCACCAGCAGCAGCAGGGGTTGTAGGAGGTATGCCTTGCACATTTGACCTGTCTGCATGTTGTGTCCCGTTGAAGAAGCAGCCCTGGGTAAGGATTGTGCCCCAGCTTCCCGCATGGCCTGGACCTGTGGTAGGTCCCTGAGCCTCGATGAACACTTCGTATTCCCTCCTGTGAAGAAGGGGAAGGGGAAGAATACAACCCACCCTGTCTCCTACGAAGAGCAATCCAGAAAATTTCTCACATCCCTCTTTTTGTGGTATCTGACTCTAGTGAAAGAAGGTACCCAGTGACTTTCCTTGCTGTATGGATACAGAGAGAAATGTACTTATCAACTCTTGGGTAGATAAAAAGATAATGATACCAAGCCTACTAACAAAAAGCACCTTTTTTTCTTATGAAACTGACATGACTTCTAGAATCTTCCAATAAGTAGGAATTAGAACTCATTCAGTTAATTCAGTAAAGATATATTAGCACCTACCTGATGCCAGACACTTTTCTTGGCAGTGAGGATACAGCAGTGAACAGAAGGAAGGAAAACCTCTGTACTCATGGAGTATATTTTAGGGGGGAAGATAGATGATAACGAGATGAAATGTATAGTATATTAATCAGTGATAACCAGTCAGGAGAAAAATAAGGTGAGGAAGGGAAATAGGAAGTACCATGGTGGGGGTGGTGGTACAGTTTTAAGGAAGTTGGTCTGAGAAAATGTCCTAGGGAGACTGATATCTGGGTTAAGACCTGGAGTGAGTGATGGGAAAGCAATGCAGATGCCTGGTGGAGGAAGAGCAGTGCAGGCAGAGGGCACAGCACCCTAAAGGCCCAGGGGTGGACCTGGGCTATTAAAGAACAGCAAAGAAACTCATGTGGCTGGATCACAGGGAGTGATGGGAATTCGAGTCCATAAATACGATGAAGAGGATCACACAGGGATTTTCAGGTCATTTGGCTTAACTCTGGGTGGCATGGAAGCTGCCGGAGGGCTCTGAGTGTAGGAGTGGATAGTCAGAGTCAGACTTATGTATTCATGGGGCCTCTGGATATTCTGCTGACTGGATATTCTGTTGCACAGGATATGAGCAAAGGCAGAGAGACCAGGTAGGAAGCCATGGCGGTGACTTAGGACAGAGACAATAGTGTCCTGGACCAGGGCAGGAAATGTGAAGGTAGCCAAAGTGGATGGGTTGTGGATAGATTTTCCAGGCAAAATGAAGGATTTGATAATATGTTGGAGGTGAGGGGTAACAAAAGGGAGACATCACAGATGACCCTCAGGTTTGGCCCGAGCAACTTCACAAATGGAATTGTCATTTCTGAGACAAGGACGACGTTATGAATGGTTTGTGTCAAGTAAGTCCTAGATAATACTGTAAGAGCATTATATCTTTATTTTAAAGGTGAGGATTAACACACATAGAGTAAAATGCATTATAGTGTACTCATTCCAAATTATAGCTTTGCAGGAACACTGTATCTTAAACATATTTTATTCATCATCGGAATTTGGGGGAAATATTTTTTCTTTCTTTAATAATTTACATCTTAAATCCTTTATCATTTTTAGCTGTTCTGAGAAAGAAGGCACATGTCTCTCTGCTACAGATTGAAACATAAAATAATTTCTTCCACAAGTATCTTTTAGCCCTATTATACATACTCAATATCCTGGCCCTATAGGGAGAATAAAGTATAATCTTTGCCCTCAGGGACCATATTATTTAGTTGAACATAAATAAATAATGTGAAAACTGCAGAATAATAACAAATTCAAACCCACTGGCTGACAGTTTTTCATTTCTTGACTTCGTGAATGTGTATGTCACCTCCTTCTCTGGAATATCTATCACAAAATGACAGTGTTTTGGTTCTGTGATCTGAAAGATGACTTACTGTGAAGAAAATGTGTTATATCATTCCTGATGAGTAAGAAAACCAACTGAGGTTTTGGAGCCTGCCTCACATAAAGGGCTTTGATGTGGTATAATTTTGGGTTTCACTGGTACCTGAGTAAATCCATGTAGATGATGACATCTCATGAAAAACACATGCTTCTTAGGCAATTTACTAGTGAAATAGTGTTGAGGGAATCCAGCCTATAGGCAGTCCTCATGCTCAGCAGAAAAATGTTCTGACAATTAAAACAATTTTAATTTGAATCTTATTTTCTCACAGAAAAAGTGATGTGACAGAAAATTTTGATTCTAACTGGGGATCTGATGCCCAACGTTTTATAGAAATTACCGTAAACATTGTATGTAATTACATTTATTTTCAAGTGTAAGTGACATGCTATTTAGTATAGAACTTAGATAGTATTTAAAAACTCAATGGCATTTTATTTATGCTAATCCTATCTCATACTATACCAGAGGCTGCTTTTGTTTTCATGCATTCTACTTAAATTTTATTAAAGCAAATCAGAGCAACTCTCATGGCACTTAACAGAATTCAGAAGAACTTTGTTCAGATTTTTACCATCTTCTTTGAAAGAAACTTTGGACTGGTTGATAAATTTTTTGAAATGGATTCAAGAATAATTTTCTTTCTGCTGGACACAGTGGCTCACACCTATAATCCCAGCGCTTTGGGAGGCCACGGTGAGAGAATCACGAGGTCAGGAGTTCAAGACCAGCCTGGCTAACATGGTGAAACCCTGTCTCTACCAAAAATACAAAAATTAGCCAGGCATGGTGGCATGCGTCTGTAATCCAGCTACTCAGGAGGCTGAGGAAGGAGAATCGCTTGAACCCAGGAGGCAGAGGTTGCAGTGAGCCGAGATCGTGCCATTGCACCTCAGCCTGGGTGACAGAGCAAGACTCCGTCTTAAAAAAAAAAAAGAATAATTTTCTTTCTGTCATTTCTCTGATATTTTGTTGAAAAGGCTTTTTCCTCTAAACTACATAAACTAATCTGATTTTTTATGAACAGTAACTCTCTTAGCAATGGCAGAAAACTGTGCCATCATAGACAGCTACAGTTGCAGTCAGCTAGGTACCAATTACATTGCCCATCTGTTTCATAATTGTTATTTACGTTTCTTAGCAGAGATATTTCATGCTTCTCCTTTGCCTTTGATTTACTTGCATTGGTTTTTTTCACCTGTAGATCACACTTTAGATCTCCAACACTTTATTTTTATCTATCTATCTATCTATCTATCTATCTATCTATCTATCTATCTATCTATCTTATTTTTTGAGGCGGAGTTTTACTCGTCACCCAGGTTGGAGTGCAGTGGCGCGATTTCAGTTCACTGCAACCTCTGCCTCCTGGGTTCAAGTGATTCTTTTGCCTCAGCATCCCGAGTAGCTGGGATTACAGGTGTCTGCCACCATGCCAGCTAATTTTTTGCATTTTTAGTAGAGACAGGGTTTCACCATGTTGACCAGGCTCGTCTCGGACTCCTGACCTCAGGTGATCCACCCCCTCGGCCTCCCAAAGCGCTGGGATTATAGGCGTGAGCCACCGCGCCCGGCCAATCCTCAACACTTTATTATAACAAGATTTTATTTAACAAAGTGTTATATAACAAGACTCAAACCTTCAGTGCAAATGGCAGCCTTCCTAAGATTTGCTATACTGTGAAAAAAAATCCTCTTTCAGCCTTAAAATCATAAAAATCACCTGATTAGAGTACTGTTTTTAATAGGATAAATGACTGTGAAGTGATGAGACCTCTCTTTGTATGACAGCACTGAGAAATTCAAACAAATCTTAACTGTCAGAGCAGCCAAGGCAACCTATAAACTTAGGCTGGGCTTGGCCTGAAACCTGTTTGAAACTCTTTTATTTGTTTTTTTCAGAGATGTCTTCATAGCCACATGAGAAAATTTGTTTTTTATGTTATGGTGATAGCTCACTCCCCCTTTGACTAATATTGTTCTCTTTGTCCTGTCTTCCTTGTCATATGGCTTAGCTCTGCCCCCTTCTCTTCATTCGTGGCTGCTTAAGCTTCTGATGGATCTTGAAGGAAGTAGATAAACTTGCCTTGTGGCTTTGGAGCCATCACATCACATTTGATCTATGGGCCTACTCCCCTCTCCTCATCTCCTGGGATAAATATTAGTAGTGATCTACTTGTAAGACTTAGATTTCCCAAGAAGAAAATAATTAGGTGATCTCTCTCCCCACCCCTCACCAAGAAATCAAAATAAATTAGAATCTTCCTTTCAGTATGAGAGTATTTAAAGGTGTTTTAAACCACTAGAGGGAGCCCATATTGTTCTGATTTCTGAATCCTATAATGTTTAACAGCTTGATTTTATTGCCTATATAAAAGGATCTCTCTAACCAATGCCTGGATCACTACATCCATAACTGTAGTGTTCTCCATTAGTTTGCATGTTCTCCTTTTTCCCAGTTTTTTTTTTTTGTGGTAAAATATACATAATACAAAATTTACTGTCTTGACCATTTTAAGTGTACAATTCAGTGGTATTAAATAAATTCATAATGTGCAATCACAGTCATCATCCACCTCTGTAATTCTTTTCATCTTGTAAAACAGAAACTCTATACCCATTAAACAATAACTCCCTATTATCCCCTCCACCTAGATCCTGGCAATAGCCCTTCTACTTTCTGTCTTTATGATTTTGATTATACTAGGTATCTGATACAAGTGGAGTCATACAGTACTTGTCTTTTTGTGGCTGGCCTATTTCCCTCAACATAATGTTGTCAGGGTTCATCCATGCTGTAGCATGTCAGAATTCCCTTAGTTTTTAAGGCTGAATAATATTCCTTTGCACATACGTACCTCATTTTGCTTATCCATTCATCTGTTGGTGAACACCGTGATGCATCTACTTTTTAGCTGTTGTCTTAGTTCATTTGTGTTGCTATAAAGGTATACCTGAGGCTGGGTAACTTGTTTTTAAAAGAGGTTTATTTGGCTCATGGTTCTGCAGGCTGTACAGGAAGTGTGGTACAAGCATCTCCATCTGGTGAGGGCCTCTGGCTGCTTCCACTTGTGGTGCCAGGTGAAGGGGAGCTGGTGTGTAGAGATCACATGGTGAGAGAGGAAGCAGGAGAAGCGGGGAGGTGCCAGGCTCTTTCTGACAGTCAGCTCTGGCAGGAGCAAATAGAGTGAGAACTCACTCATTACAGCACGGATGGCACCAAGCCATTCATGAGGAATATGTCTCCATGACACAAAAACTGCCCACTAGGCACCATCTCCAATATCAGGGATCAGATTTCAGCATGAGGTTTGGGGGAACAAAGATACAAACTATAGCAGCTATTGTGAATAATGTTTTATAAACGCAGGTATACATGTATCTCTTCAAGACCCTGATTTCAATTCTTTTGGATATATACCCAGAAGTGGAATTACTGGATCATATGGTAATTCTATTTTTAATTATTTGAGGAACTTCCATACTGTTTTCCATAGTGGCTGTACTATTTTACATTTCCACCAGCAATGCACAAGGATTCCAATTTCTCCGTATTCTCACCAACACTTGTTATTTTCTGGTTTTGTTTGTTTGTTTGTAGTAGCCATCCTAATGGGTGTGAGGTAAGGAGAAAAATGGAAAATCACCAAACGGAGACCATCGTTTATACTGGTGTTCTTGTACTCTGTGGCTCAGAATGGGATGTGGGTGAAGTAATTTGAGACAGATCATTTTGATAGCTCCTTGGCTGGGGTCTGTGTCTGTCTTCCTCCCCTTCTCCATAATACTCACTGTCATCTTCCACCACCTTTCTTTCCACCAATCCCTGGACAGATTTAGTTCCGTTCAGCAGAATATCAGTCATGTGTAGACATTATTATGCTGGGCTCTGTGGCAAAGTAGAAGGTGAATAATGAGCTGTCTTTCTTGTCAGGGTAACAATCTTCGTCTTCATTGCATCCAGGGAATGTGTTTTGGCCTCTTTCAACCTTCCCTTTGCTTTCCTCTGCCTCTCTGCTAAGAAGCTTTGACCTCGTGATTTCTCAGGTCCCCTTCAGTGTTTTAGATTCTCTAGATTTTTCATTTTTCGATCAGTGGCATTGTTTTTGTGTTTTATTGTCTTTTTAAAGTGTTGGGAATTTATAAGATTTTACACTTCCTGCTATAGTTTGGATGCTTGTCCCTCCAAACCTCATGTTGAAATCTGATCTGTAATGTTGGAGGTGGTGCCTAATGGGCAGTGTTTGGGTCATGCAGGCAGATCCCTCATGAATGGCTTGGTGCCATCCTTGTGCTAACAAATGAGTTCCCACTCTGTTGGTTCCTGCTGGAGCTGGTTGTTAAAGAGCCTGGCACCTCCCCTCCCTTTGCTTCCTCTCTTGCCATGTGACTGGCTTCCCTTCACCTTCCACCATGAGTGGAAGCAACCTGAGGCCCTCACCAGATGGAGATGCTGGTGCCATGCTTATTGTACACCCTGAAAAATCATGAGCCAAGTAAACCTCTTTTCTTTATAGATGACCCAGCCTCAGGTATTTCTTCATAGCTATACTAATGGACGATGACATCTTCTGTTTCAGAATACAACTAATTTTTTCACTGAGAGATTTGAGTTGATTCAACTCTGCATACAGTGCCCTCCCCGGCCCTCTTACATGCCTGTGTTATAAGATGCTCTGCCTTCTGTTTTTGCTGTTGTTATTATTTTTAACCACCATTCTAGGTTGAACTATAGGAAGTCATGTAGATGTCAAAGCTTATGGAGTCTTTCTAAACTTTCTAAGATTATGCCAACCCAATTCAGAGTACATACACTGATAAAGTAAGATATTTATTAGGATAATTTCTGTAATAGTTGTGTTTGTATACGAAAGTGTCATTCAGGGTTGAAAAGGCAAATCCTGATTTCAGTTAATTACATTCAAGAGTGGTTTTACTATTATTACCTGTAGAGTTATAGCTTAGGAAAGAAGCTTAAGAGATCATACCACCACATTTCACCGAGCCTAAGGTTAACTTTTCCCACATTTTAGTACCTCTGAAATTGAATATATTTTACAGTGGCTATCAGGTAGCTGCCATCGTCAACATGTGCACAGATTTGAATGTCAACACTGGAACATTCCTGGTACTGTGATTTGGCAACAGCAACTCCTCGTGGTTTCAGTCAGTATAGAAAATGAATTCTGGGTGGGGCTGTAAACCTTACATTGACTCCTTTTGATAAGATCAGAAAAAGCACCAGCATGGGAACTTGCAAATGGGTGCCAGCGGCTTGGAAGGAAATCCCAGATAGAGTGGTGAAGCACTGTTTTAAGGACTACTGCATCACTGACACTGCTGAGGCCACATAAGAGGATTCTGTATTGGAAAACTTGCGCATTGTCAACTCTGAGATAAAATTTGATTTAGAAGTCTTAGACTCTGAATGTTTAAAAAATCTAGTAGTACCTGGGGCTGGGCGCGGTGGCTCACGTCTGTAATCCCAGCACTTTGGGAGGCTGAGACGGGTGGATCACCTGCAGTCAGGAGTTTAAGAGCAGCCTGGCCAACATGGCAAAACCCTGTCTCTACTAAAAATACAAAAAAAAAAAAAAAAAAAAATAGCTGGGCATGGTGGTGCACGCCTGTAGTCCCAGCTACTTGGGAGGCTGAGATAGGGGAATCGCTTGAACCCAGGAGGCGGAGGTTGCAATGAGCCAAGGTCACGCCACTGCACTCTAGCATGGGTGATAGAGTAAGACTCTATCTTAAAAAAAAAAAAAAAAAAAAAAAAAAAAAAAATCTAGTGGTACATTAACCAGCATATTATGCTTACATTTTGTATGTAGCACAGGAGTGATGACAAAAAAAAAATCTAAAGAAGTTTTAAAAGAGTCCTTCAAATTAGAATTCTAGGTAATAAGAACACTTTGTGTAATTGTTTAATTGGCAGTATTTTTTTTTTCTTGGTGGTGAATGAGAGAATGGTATGTCTTATGGTGTCTTACAGTTTATGATATCCTAGATAGTTGAAAGAAGGTAATAGTGGGAAGTGTGGTTTGCCTGCATTTCTGACTGTCTTCTCTAGCACCCAGTTTTTGCACTGCTGCTGATCCTGGCTTCTGTGCCTTGCAAATGCCCTCTTCTCCTGCTCAGTACTCCTCCTGTCGGCCTACTTCCTCTACTTCCTTTGATGCCCAATCTGAGACAGACTTCCTCTGCCAAGCCCTCCCTAGTAAACATTTCCCCATCTAGAGCATTCAGTATACTTCTATGGAGGTATATCATTTGAACTGTACACTTGACTGTATATGGCTGTGGAAATGTTTTATATTTGTTTCATGACTGGGTTCTGCAACTGTAAAAGATTGTAAACTCTTTGTGATGGGGTCTCTGTACCCTATCACAAGTATCATTTGAGAAGTACTTGTGGAGTTTATTTTCACTCTGCATTTGCCTGTGCCATTGTTAGAAATTTGAAGACACATGTGAAAAACAAGGACAAACACTTTAACTGCCCCCTCTCTCTAGTGATTTCTCTACATGAGCTCTGCAACTCTGGTGGAGAAGGCTCAACGTAATCCCCTGGTTTTGGTGTGATTTTAGCTTCTTCCTCAGTATTCACCACCACCTCAGGTAATCAGGTCTGGGGACTTACCCCAGTGCCCACGCACCACAGCCTCAAGACTGTTGCATTGCAAAACCATTTGACAATGAATTGTGTATGTGTGTTTACCTTATATGCATATAGCAAGGATTAAATTATTTTGTAGCACTGAGTACAAGAAATGTTATATCTTATTTTTCTGAATTTTATTCTCCTCCTGCCCCATCTGCTGAAAAGGACAGTCCCATTCATGTTTTGACTGCTCTTTGCTTCTCTCTGGGGATGTGCACGAATAAGAAGGAGGATTATATTTTTTGAAAAACAAAGGACAGCATCAGTAAATCTCAGCTATAGTAAGCTGCATAGTCCAGACTACAAAGTAGAGGGAAGGGAATGGCTGGTTTCCTCCGTGCCAAGCTTTGCACTTGGGATCTTTTACGCAGGCTTTGAAAGCCACGGGAGGTGGTGTTTATTCCCCACTCTTCCCTCAACATGCCATCCCATCAGAGTTTCTGTTGCTTTCTAGGACATGCTGGGGGCAAATCTCTCCTACTGACACAGTTGGTAGGTAACACTGCCATCAGGGATTGTCCTCCCAGGTTAGGTCACATCTGCTCTACTGCACAGTTCTTCCCTCAATCAGCTGGATTTTGCAGAGGTGGAGGGCAGTTGGCTTGCCCGCTGGGTACCATCCATCTTCTGGAGAGGCATTAGAAGTATCCAAGGCCAGAACAGCCAGTGGCTTCCCAAGAAGTGGGCAGGAAAACTCCCACTGTCTCTTTGCTGTACCTGCCAACAGCCAGTCAGTGGCTAAACCAAGCATCAAGTCTTATCCTGCTGCACATAGACACTTTGCAGTGCAGAACAAGGTTTCAGTGTTTCATGCTTTTCTAAAAAATACATGAACAGAAAATTTGATGCTACTTACATCCTTTTAAAATAATTACCAGATTAATGCTTGATTCACAGCTGAGAATTTATTCTGATAGGGACACAGTATATGAGTCATTCCACATAAGAAGTACAGAGACGATGCAACAGAATTACAATTAAGCATCACTATTAGGATACATTCGTAATTTCCACTTTCAGATCTTTTAAGTCTATGTTTAGAGTAGCTCAATTTGTACTGGCTTTTCCTTTCATATATCACAGCAAAACAGTATCAAAAATATTGCATTTGAGGTGAATTAATAGAAATACAGAATATAAATATATTCATATAAATATGTAAATATATATCACAGAAATATACAAATCCCCCTCCATGCTGCTACCCTCCCCCATGAAAACCACAGGCATAGGAAGGTTCTGTAGGAGGGCAGAGGGCATCTGGGAGGTGGTAGGGGTGCCTGCTTTCCTTTACTCCAGGGACTTAGGCTCCGCAGGATGTCTGTCTTAGGAACAGCATCACAAAGATTCAGTAGGGTGGATTCTTTAACTAGCCTTAGATCCACCCTGCTGAGGGAACACAAGCCTGAAAGGGAGGCCCTTTCTCTTCTTTTCTGGGACTAGAGTTTTCTGCAATCAGGAAAAAACAGAGCAGAAGGAGTATGTGCTGTTTGCCAAAGGTTGAAACCCTGAAGACAGTTCTCCCAAAGAAAGAGGAGGTAAAAGAAGCATGTAAGGAGACAGGGTTATGTGACTAGGGGATACTTTTCTTTGTTTTGTGAACTATTAAGGTTTTCTATCTTTTCTCTTTAATATGAAAGCATTACTTGCTTATTGCAACCAGATAAAGACTATAGATATTTCCTTCTGTGTACACGCTGACTTTTGTGTGCTAGATAAGTTTGCATTTGCCTCCTGTGGGGTGAGGGAGTAGGAATTACTCACACATTTACCCTCCAGTAGGTTTATTGTCTGCACTTAATTCAAAATCACAAAAATTTTTGAAATGTGACAGAATAAGAAAAAGTGCTCACATATGTACTCTTCATCCCATCTACCAAAGAAAATTCTGCAATTGCTAGCCCAGTCCTATCTCCTACCTCCGTACTGCCAAGTAGGGTTGTTCTTTGTCTTTAAGGATGCAACATATGAAGATAGGAAATTCCATAGCTGGGGGAGGACATGGCCTAAATCACTGTACATCTGCAGGAACAGGAAGGAGCTTACATCACTGTACATCTCCAGAACAGGGAGGAGAAAGGGAGAAGAGAAGAAAAACCAGAGCAGGATTTGAATTTTGGTTTGGGCTTGGTTTAGTTGGTTGCTCTGGTTCAGGGGTGGAGGACAAAGAAGAAGCTTCATAGTGGTGAAGTGTGGAGAAAACTGGTGGGAACAAAGGGGGAGACGTGGTAAGTACCATGCAAAAAATGTGAATAAAGAATAGAATAACCAGCTTGGGCAACATGGCGAAACCCTGTCTCTGCCCCTGCTCCCCTCCGCGCCCCCCCAAAAAAATGTAAATCAGCAAGATATGGTGGCATGCCGCTGTAGTCCCAAGTAGTCAGGAGGCTGAGGTAGGAGGATTGCTTGAGCTTGGAAGATGGAGGTTGCAGTGAGCCGAGATCGTGCCACTGCGCTCAAGCCTGGGTGACAGAGCTCAAGCTGGCCTCAAAAAAAAGAATAGAATTGTTCTTAAATTAGGTTTTGGTTTCTGATCTGTGCTTCTGAAATTTGACACTCCTTAGGGATAGACCACTAGGGAACCATGTTTGTCATGGCTACAGTGGGGTTGCATATGTCAATATATACAGGTAAATAAATATATACCTTGCTCTTTGTAATGGCTACAGAATATTCCACAAGGTCCAGCTTTTCTCCTGTCAGTAGGCATTCTGATTGTTTTCCAATATTTTGAGTTACCGGCAATGTAACTTTTCTATACACATACCCTTTTTCAATAGAGTATATATTCCTAAAACCAGGATTGCTGGATCAGAGAGTAGGCACTATTTTTTATAGGTACAGTGAGATCATTTCCAAAAGTGTCCTGATAAGTTATTTATGACAGCCCAATTTTCATATACCTTACTGCCTACTTGCTCTTAAAAATAATTTTTCTCAAATTGGATAGGCAAAATGTTGTCTGAGGTGGCATTAGGTTCAATTTCCTGACCAGCAGTGAGAAAGAAAACTTTTTTATTATGTTGAATGGCCACTTGCCATGCCTTATCTGTGAAGTTGCCGACACATGACTTAAGCTCATTTTTCCTTTGAGTGTGGTTTATCTTCTTCTTGTGAATTTGCAGCAATTTTGTATTTTAAGTATATTAACTCTTTGGTCACATGTTACAAATATTTTCTCCTATTGTTTAGTATTTTCATTTTGTCTCTGGCATATATTACATACATACTTTTTTCCATTTTTATATAACTCAAGTGTGTATTTTTCTTTGTTTCTCCTGGTTTCTTGTTATGCTTAAGACTTCCAAATAATCCTCAGAATTTCTTGGAGGAGTTTTGAATTTTGTTTGCTATGTGTCTTATTTACATTTAGATATTGCATCAATTTCAAAATTACTCTTTTTCATTATTTTTGTTTTGAAGTAGGAGTCCAACTTCGTATTTTCCAAAGGAATAGTCATTTATATAATTTATTAAACTATCTTTTCCAGTAACCTAAAGTACACTTTTATCACATGTATTTTGAGATTATTTTCTGTTTCACTGACCTTTTTGTCTGTTTTTGAGCCAATTCATATTGTTTTGATTATAGTTGTTATAGTAAGTTTTAGTATTTGATAGGGCGAAATTGTTCCTAAAAATTTTCCTACTACAATTTTTCCCTAGAAATTTGTTGGTAATTCTTTTACATTTACTTTTCTATGTAAACTTTAAACTTATTTAGTTCAGCTTCAACAAAATTCATTAGGCTCTGACTGAAATTCTGTTAAATTTGTATGTGAATTTTGGAAGGAGTAACACTTTTGTGATGAGTTTATCCTCCTAAAAATGTATTCACTGTCTCTGTCAATCGTTTATTATGTATACTTCAATAAAATTTTATAGTTCTTTCATATAAGCTCTGTGCTCTCCTTGTTTTTCATTGGTAATTCATTGCATTTATTTCTCTTGTAAATAGTATTTTTCTAATCAATCTTCATTTTTAACTAGTTATTACTACTATAAAGAAGAACTTTTGAAAAATATATCCCATAACTACTAAGCCCTCTTATTAGTTATAATTGGTTGTTAGTTTTTCTTGGGTTCCTACTCATAGCTGCAAATAAGGATCATGTTTTCTTTTTTCTGCTAATACTCATACTATTTATTCATTCTATTTTTTATTTTTTGAGATGGAGTTTCGCTTTTGTTGCCTAGGCTGGAGTGTGATGGCATGATCTCAGCTCACTGCAACCTCCGCCTCCTGGGTTCAAGCAATCTGCTGCCTCAGCCACCTGAGTAGCTGGGATTACAGGTGCCTGCCACCATGCCCAGCTAATGTTGTATTTGTAGTAGAGACAGTGTTTCACCATGTTGGGCAGGCTGGTCTTGAACCCCTGATTTCAGGTGATCCGCCCGCCTCAACCTCCCAAAGTGCTGAGATTACAGGCATGAGCCACCATGTCTGGCCACTTACACTATTTACTTTATGTCTTCTCTTATGGCATTAGCTAGGGCTCAAAACAATATTGCAAACATCTCTGTCTTAGTCTTGACTTGAATAGTAATGGCCTTATTATTTCACCCTTTAATAAAGTGTTTGCAGGCAAGGAGTGGTGGCTTGTGTCTGAAATACCAGCACTTTGGGAAGTAGAAGTGGGAGGATTGCTTAAAGCCAGGAGTTCAAGACTAGCCTGGACAACAAAGCAAGACCCTGTCTCTGTGAAAAATTTAAAAATTAGCCTAGTATGGTCGTATGTGCCTGTAGTACTAGCTACTCAGGAGGCTGAGGCAGGAGGATCACTTGAATCCAGGAGTTTGAGATTACAGTGAGCTGTGATCATGCTACTACACTCCAGCCTGGGCAACGGAATGAGACTTGTCTCTTAATAATAATAATGAGTTGTTTGCTGTAGGTTTGTAGTAAGTGATTTTTATTTAAGTATATTTTTCTAAAACTTCTATTTTAGGTCGTTTGCTGTTTATTTATTTTAATTGGGAGTAACTATTGAATTGTATAGCAAGTGCTTTTTTAACCTTTATTATTATTTTTTTAACCTTAAATTATTTTTTATTGTGTTTCTTACCTCATGCAAGAGCTAACGGTCCTTTTTTGTGGAAATGCGGAAGCCTGTTTAGTTGCTATTATTTTAAATAATTTCAATAAATAAATGGCATATTAAATAAATTGTCTGATGTCCTAAAGGATAGGCGTTATCAACTATTTGAAGCATGAATTTATTTATTTATTTATTTTTTAAATTATACTTTAAGTTCTGGGTTACATGTGCAGAACGTGCAGTTTTGTTACATAGGTATACACATGCCATGGTGGTTTGCTGCACCCATCAACTCATCACCTACATTTGGTATTTCTCCTAATGTTATCCCTCCCCTAGCCCCCCATGCCTCACACGCTCTAGTGTGTGATGTCCCCCTCCCTGTGTCCATGTGTTCTCATTGTTCAACTCTGACTTATCAGTGAGAACATGTGGTGTTTGGTTTTCTGATCTTGTGATAGTTTGCTGAGAATGATGGTTTCCATTCCCTGCAAAGGACATGAACTCTTCCTTTTTTATGGCTGCGTAGTATTCCTTGGTGTATATGTGCCACATTTTCTTCATCCATTCTATCGTTGATGGACATTTGAGTTGGTTCCAAGTCTTTGCGGTTGTTATTGGTGCCACAGTAAACATACATATGCACATGTCTTTATAGTAGAATGATTTATAATCTTTTGGGTATATACCCAGTAATGGGATTTCTGGGTCAAGTGGCATTTCTAGTTCTAGATCCTTGAGGAATCGCCACACTGTCTTCCATAGTGATTGAACTAATTTACACTCCCACCAACAGTGTAAAAGTGTTCCCATTTTTCCACAACCTCTCCAGCATCTCTTGTTTCCTGACTTTTTAATGATCGTCATTCTAACTGGCATGAGATAGTAGCTCATTATGGTTTTCATTTGCATTTCTCTAATGACCCGTGATGATGAGCATTTTTTCTTATGTCTGTTGGCTGCATAAATGTCTTCTTTCGAGAAGTGTCTGTTCATATCCTTTGCCCATTTTTTGATGGGGTTGTTTGGTTTGTTCTTGTAAATTTGTTTAAGTTCTTTATAGATTCTAGATATTAGCCCTTTGTCAGATTGGAAGATTGCAAAAATTTTCTCCCATTCTGTAGGTTGCCTGTTCACTCTGGTGGTAGTTTCTTTTGCTGTGCAGAAGCTCTTTAGTTTAATTAGATCCCATTTGTCAATTTTGGCTTTTGTTGCCATTGCTTTTGGTGTTTTACACATGAAGTCTTTGCCCATGCCGATGTCCTGAATGGTACTGGCCAGGTTTCCTTCTAGGATTTTTATGGTCCTAGGTCTTAAGTTTAAGTCTTTGATCCATCTTGAGTTGATTTTTGCATAATGTGTAAGGAAGGGGCCCAGTTGCAGTTTTCTGCGTATGGCTAGCAGTTTTCTCAACACCATTTATTAAATAGGGAATCTTTTCCCCATTGCTTGTGTGTGTCAGGTTTGTCAAAGATCAGATGGTGGTAGATGTGTGGTGTTATTTCGGAGGCCTCTGGTTTTTTCTGAGGCGTTCTGGTTTTTGGAATTTTCAGCCTTTCTGCTGTGATTTCTCCCCATATTTGTGGTTTTATCTACCTTTGGTCTTTGATGCTGGTGAGCTCAGTTGGAAATGCAGAAATCACCCGTCTTCTGCTTTGATCTTGCTGGGAGCTGTAGACCGGAGCTGTTCCTATTCGGCCACCTTCCAACCTTTATGTTTTATTGTATGGTTATCTTTTCACTTAAAAACATAATAAATTATGTTGGTAGTTTTGCTAATGTTAAGCCATCTCTGCATTCCTGGAATAAACCATGTTATATTATTATATTATTATAATATTATTATAATTATAATAATTATAATAATTAAATAATTAAATATAATAATTATATTATAAATAATTATAAATAATTAAATATAATAATTAAATAATTAAAATAATTATAATTATAATAATATATAATATTATATTATTATAATATTATTATTATAATATTATATTATATTCCTTATATTATTATATTATATTCCTAATATAATATTATATTATTATATTATATTATATTATATTTTTCTGTTAATTTGTTACTGGTGGTGAATCCATGTAGGTTTGCAGCAACTTCAGTTCTGGCCTCCTCAGAAGGATTTGACCAAGGTGTAAGGCAGAAGGAGAGACTGAGGCAAGTTTTAGAACAGGACTGAAAGTTTATTTAAAAGCTTTAGAGCGTGAATGAGAGGAAGTAAAGTCCACTTGGAAGAGGGCCAAGCAGGTGACTTGTGAGATGAAGTGTGCAGTTTGACCTTTGACTTAGGGTTGTTTGTTGTTTTTCTTGGAGATAGAGTCTTACTGTATCACCCATGTTGGAGTGCAATGGCGCAATCTCGGCTCATTGAAGCCTCCGCCTCCCTGGTTCAAGTGATTCTCATGCCGCAGGCTCCTGAGAAGCTGGGATTACAGGCACCTGCCACTATGCCTGGCTAATTTTTGCATTTTTAGTAGAGATGGGGTTTTGTCATGTTGGCCAGGCTGGTCTCGAACTTCTGACTTCAAGTCATCTCCCCGCCTCAGCCTCCCAAACTGCTGGGTGTACAGGCAAGAGCCACCGTGCATGGCCTGACTTAGGGTTTTGTATGTTGACATACTTCCAGGGTCTTGGATTCCTTCTGATTCTTCCCTTGAGGTGGGATGTCCACATGCACAGTAGCCTACTAGTGCTTGGGAGATGAGCATGCACAGTGTGTTTACTGGAGTTGTACACATGCTCACTTGAGGTCCTTACCAGTCAGATGTCCCTGGAAGGTCCTATACCATTTAAACCCCGCCCCCCTGCCATTCTGCCTCTTAATATGCATGCCTGAGCCCACTTGTCCAACTCCTGAGATCTTATCGGGAAACTGCTGCTCACCAGTTTCAGGTGTTCTCTATGTATTAGGAGACTGCCTTTCTCTGGCACCGGCTGTGATCAATTATTATTTTAGAAAGAGAGTCAGCAACCGCCTGACCATCACCTGATGGTCATCTCACATTCCAGGTGTGTGTGTGTGTGTATGCGTGCTGGGAGCACCTTCCTGTCCTGCTTATGCCTGACTAGCTACCTACTGTAACAAATTCACTTCTGGGTTCTGTTTGCCAGTACTTGATTTAGAATCTTTGCATCAATATTTATAAGTGAAATTGGTTTCTGTTTTTCTTTATCATACTTTGGTATTAAGTGTGTTCTAGCTTCTTAGAATGAATTAGGGGGAGCCTTCCATCGTTTTCTAGGGTCTGGACCAGTTCGAGTACATATTAAATATCTGTTCTGTGATGATGCGTACTGCCCAATATTAATAAAGGTGTGGAGTATTACTGAGTTTTTAATCTTCACTATTATGATCTTAAAATATGACCTTGTTTTAAAAGGAGTCCTCTAAAATACTTTTCTTCTCCCCCTTCCAAGTTGCCAGGTTTTTGGTTATCTCATTGTTTTGCTTTTTATTTCACTTAGTGTTTAGATAAAAAGTTTTTAAATTTCACATTTTTAGGCTGGAAACTTATTGCAACAGGAGGGAATATTTAGAGAGGAGAGGAACACACACATCATGCAAGACTTTTGTTGTGGCGTAGTTGGAGATCTGAGAAGGGGAAGGAAACTGGATTTATCAGAAAGAGAGAGGCCAGGGCTAGATGTCAAAGCCTGACTGCAGCCCTGATTCCTGTAAGCTGAGTGACTTTACGCAAGGCTTCTCTGACTTCAGGCTGTTTTTCCGTCATCCATGTATCACGTTGAGAACAGCCTAATGGAATTGCTGTGAGGATCAGAAGAAATAATATTCAAGGACTTCTGAACCCTTAAGGCATTATTTGGTGCAAAGGGTACTGTTACAGGCTTATTCTTTTCAAGTGATTCTTTATAACAGAATACTTCTTCAGTGAAAGGAGATTTTAATTTGTAAATGTTTAGGTAGTTGTTGATTTTTGTAAGATAGTCGTTTTGGTTTTATTTTTACATCAGGGCCTCTAATGGTCATGAGATTAAAAACAGGTTTTAAATTTCACCCCTGTTTTTTTTCACCAGGGAAAGAGACTGTTGTGTAGCAAACGAGTCTTCTAGCTCAAAGAAAAGAGAAATATATGTTTTTTTCTGGCGTGCAATTTCAATATCAGTTAATTGAACTACATGTTCTGAGCACCTGAAATGAAAAATAATACGAGTTCATTCTGTCAAACTGTGTAATCTCCTAGTCTTATAGTGAAAACTTGCTGCATCCTCTTGTGCCCCTTGTGTCTTCCTTCACTGTTCACTCTAAGGGCCAAAGGAGAGTTTTCCCCTTGGCCCTGTAAAGGTTCACTGAAAAATCAACTTACAAAAAGCAGATGAATAGGGGAAAAGGCAGATTTATTTAACATGCATACATGGGAGCTCTCAGAATGAAGATCCAACCCCTCAATAAGGTACAGAAGCTTATATACCACCTTGAGGTTATAAAAAGAACGCAGGCTCAGAGTGTGGCCCAAAACAGGTTTTAATGGCATGACAGGTTATAGGGGAGAGAAAAAAGGAGGCTTGGCTAGCAAAAGTGGCCTTGTTATGTGGATGAAGCCTTATAGCTAGAACCCCTAGAGAGAATGGATAGTAAACATGTCTTTTCAGACTTGTAAAGATGTCAGACTCAATCTCTCCCAGATCTGTGAAAGGCCTAGAAAGGGAAGGCCTGGCTGCATTAATATAGATTCTCTACAGATGCAAATTACCCCGACAAGAGACAGCTTTACAAGGCCACTTCTGTCTGCTGGCCCTGTGGCAGCCATTTCAAAATGTGTCAAAGAAATATACTTTGGGGTAAAATATTTTTATTTTCTTCAAGTGCAATTACCCATAAAGACATAAACTGTACCTTTTGCCGGTGGCAGCGAGCACGGAGAGGATGCCATGAAGGCCTTGGGCACACTACGAGAGTGCAAGGTGGTGGGTGGCTGCCCGCCCACCCCCAAATGCCACACACCGCCCCTCTACCGCATGCGAATCTTTGCGCCTAATGATGTCATCGCCAAGACCTGCTTCTGGTACTTCCTATCTCAGTTAAAGAAGATGAAGAAGTCTTCAGGGGAGATTGTCTACTGTGGGCAGGTGTTTGAGAAGTCCCCGTTGTGGGTGAAGAACTTCGGCATCTGGCTGTGCTATGTCTCCCATAGCGGCACCCACAACATGTACCGGGTGTTTCACGTGTCCGTGTGAAGAGATCACCAAACAAGTTTTGTGTGAGCAGCATGGCTGTTTATTTCACCTCGGTGCAGGCGGGCTGAGTCCGAAAAAGGAGTCAGCAAAGGGTGGTGGGATTATCATTGGTTCTTATAGGATAGGCGGTGAAGTTAAGAGCAATGTTTTGGGGGCAGGGGGTGAAGCTCACCAAGTACTTTCTCAAGGGTGGGGAGAATTACAAAGAAACTTCTTAAGGGTGGGGGAGATTAAAAAGAACCTTCTTAAGGGTGGGGGAAATTACAAAGTACATCGATCTGTTAGAGTAGGGCAGAAACAAATCACAACAGTGGACTGTCATCAGTTAAGCTGTTTTCACTTCTGTGGATCTTCAGTTGCTTCAGACCATCTGGATGTACATGTGCAGGTCACAGGGAATTTGATGGCTTAGCTCGGGCTCAGAGGCCCGACACCGGGAATACCAGGACCCGACCACCGCGGGCGCTGTCATCCAGTACTAGAGAGACAGGCGCCCGGCACCGCGCCCGGGCCCACTCCATCCAGATCATGAAGGTGGAGGAGATCGCAGCCAGTAAGTGCCACCGGCCGGCCATCAAGCCACAATTCCAAGATAAAGTTCCTGCTACCTGACCCTGTCCTGCGCCGTCAGCACTAGCCACGCTTCACCACCAGGAGGCCCAACATTTTAGGTTCAGGGCCTTCGCCCGGGTGTGCCCCAGATAAACTCAGGAACGCCCCGGTGCAAAAAAAGAAAGAAATAAAAAAGACATAAACTGTAAATACTTAGACAATTGGTCGTGCGTGTTGACGGAGAACACGGCCTCCACCTCCATGATGTAAACCAAAAATAAAATCTTAAGTCCCCCAGCCAACTGAATGGACCCTATCTTGGCCAGGAAGGCCTCAGAGAAAACTGAAAAACTATGTTTTTGGCCATGATGGGAAGGGAGGTTAGACATACCTCGTTATACCCTTTCCCTTTCGGAGTTGGGCACAACTGACTAGCATTAACATTGAAATAGAGATTATTAGACTGATAAAACAGACACTTTGTTGCCACAAAGAGTGGCACATAAGATAGCAAATTCCAACCTGTTTCTGGTATAGCATCACATGACACCCGACTCTGAAGGAAATAAAAATATTTTACCCCCAAAATATATTTATTTGATATATTTTGAAATGGCCCTGCAAAACTGTTTCCTGTGGGGGGAATTTGCATCTGTAGAAATATCTCCATTAATGCGGCCAGGCCTTCCCCTTCTAGGTCTTTCTGGGATCTAGGAGAGATTAAATGAATTTGTTACCTTTAAGATCTGAAAAGAGACATTTACCTTCTATGATCTCTGAAAGCTGCTACCTGGAGGCTTCATCTGCATAACAAGAACCTTGGTCTGGCTGGGCCTGTAGCTCACACCTGTAATCCCACACTTTGGGAGGCTGAGGTGGGCAGATCACTTGAGCCCAGGAGATTGATACCAGTCTGGGCAACATGGTTAAACCCCATCTTTACAAACAAACAAAAAACCCAGTCACGGTGGTGTGTGCCTGCAGCCCTAGCTTACTCGAGAGGCTGAGGTGGGAGGATCATTGAGTCTGGGAGGTTGAGGCTGCAGCGAGTTGTGATTGCACCACTGCACTCCAGCCTGGGCAATTGAATGAGACCCTGTATCAAATAGTAATAGCAAAGAACCTTGGTGTCCACAGCCCCCTTTAACTTAACTCAGGCATTTCTTTTGTCTTTAAACAAAGCTTAATTATTTCAATCAATTGCTAATCAGAAAATATTGGAATCCACCTGTGACCTGTCAGCCCGTGCTTCAAGGTATCCTACCTCTTTAGGTTGAACCAATGTATACCTTCCATGGATTGATTTATGTTTTTGCCTGTAACTTCTGTCTCCCTAAAATGTATAAAACCAAACTGTAACCTAACCACCTCAGGCACACTGTTTCAGGACATCTTGAAACTGAACACTGGGCCATGGTCACTCATATTGGCTCAGTATAAACATCTTGAGATATTTTACAGAGTTTTGTTTTTCTGTTAACACTTATCAATCACGTGGATAGTATTGGCTTATGAATCTTTGAGCAATGTGAGAGGCAATTGATTTTAGTTTTTTGTGTCTATTGCATGGTTAGGAACCAGACCGAGTGTATGTGTTACCCCAGAGGCATCAACATGAACTGTTACTTTTGAATCTATTTCTAGCAGCTTGGCTCTTCTGATGAGATACCATTTTACAATGCAAATGGAAATAACAAAAAACACACCACCTGAAGACAAAAATTGTAAAGTCATCAAAACTCTATAAAAATGTCCCATTACTAAACTTATGAGTAAAAGGTTTAAGGTCTGGAAGCAGATTTTTTTTACTCTTGCCACAGTTACCCAGGAAGTCATTATTTCCACAGGAAATAAACAAAGAGACATTTTCTTAAAAACAAATGATCATCTTGTTGAATTCCTGCTTTGTGGCATTTGATGCTGATCATCCTTCCATGTCCCAGAGCACAGGAAGCTTACAGCATAAAATCATTAGTTAGAGAAGACATAATTAATTCTTAAACATGACCAAAAATTGAATCTTTTAAGAGACAAATTTAATAAACATTCTCTTTCTTTACCATCCATGGCCTATTTCATGGATTGCCTACCTATTACCAGTTTCTCCTGGAGAATGACCCTCCTCCCTCAGCTGACTGCAAGGGTACAGCTTTGCTCCTGGTGCGGACTGTGTCCCCATCCCTGCCCTGTTCCCTGCCCAGTGGTGAGCACATGAGCACCCAGCCTAGGCTCCACCCTGCAGCCCATCCTTGCAAGGTTTGAAATTGCCACAAAGAGTAGTCTGTCTTGGTTTGGCTACTCTCCCAGATTGGAGGGATGTGAGATTAGGAGCTATTGCCTAAGGCCTTTTTGATCACACAGTCTGGGACTCAGAGAGAGCCCCTTAGAAGCTAGAGAGAAGTAGAAGTAGAAACTCAGCAGAGAAGAGGCTTCAGGGTCATGCCTGGCCATCTTTGACTATTGAAAAGTTAGTGTGTTTGCCTGGGTATGGTGTTTTGGGGGCCATAACTGTGTTGGGAGCAGTTCCTAGGGGCAGAGTTTGTTCACAGTTCACATAGCCGGTCTCACACTGGGGAGCAGGTGGCATATCAGATGATTGTTCAGGGGCTTCCAATCCTGAGATCCCATGGTTCTCTAAAGGCATGCCAATGAAAAGAGTCAACCTCTATGAAATATTTGAAGAGACTTATTCTGAGCCAAATATGAGTGACCAATGGCTTGTGACACAGCCTCAGGAGATCCTGAGAACATGTGCCAAGGTGATTGGGCTACAACTTGGTTTTATACATTATAGGGAGACATAAGATATCAATTGGCCGGGCGCGGGGGCTCACACCTGTAATCCCAGCACTTTGGGGGCCCGAGGTGGGCAGATCATGAGGTCAGGAGATCAAGACCATCCTGGCTAACACAGTGAAACCCTGTCTCTACTAAAAATACAAACCATTAGCCAGGGGTGGTGGCACACACCTGTCCCAGCTACTCGGGAGGCTGAGGCAGGAGAATTGCTTAAACCCAGGAGGCAAAGGTTGCAGTGAGCCAAGATCATGCCATTGCACTCCAGCCTGGGCGACAAGAGCAAGACTCCAAAAAAAAAAAAAAAGATCAATCAATCAATCAATACATACAAGATGTACACTGGTTTGGTCCAAAAGGTTCACCGAGGTTCAGGCACTGTGGACTGTCATTTTAGTGTGATTTGGAAAGCCTCTGGCTTCCAGGTTATAGGTAGATTAAAAGATTTTCTGATTGGCAATTGGTTGAAAGAGTTATTATCTAAAAACATGAAAATCAACAGAAGGGAATGTCTGGGTTAAGATAAGTGATGGTTGAGACCAAGGTTTTATCATGCAGATGAAGCCTCCAGATAGTGGGCTTCAGAAATAATAGATTGTAAATGTTTCCTATCATTTCTGTCAGTCTTAAGGTCTCTGTTTTGATGTTAATGCTGGTCATCTGGGCCTGAATTCCAAAGGGAGGAGGGTATAATGAGGCATGTTCAACCCCCCATGTCCCATCATGGCCTGAACTCGTTTTCAGGTTAGCTTTGGAATGCCCTTGGCTGAGTGAAGGACCTTCAAGTCAGATGGGGAGCTTAGAATTTTATTTTTGGTTTATAGGCACAAATTGAGTATCCGTCTTAGTACCTGCCATAATTTAAAAACTACATTTTACTCATTTTTTTCACTTAGAGTTGACCAAGAAAATTCAGCTTTTTTATCTAATCATATTTTGTTTTTATGAAAGTGATACATATAAATAATTTTAAAGGTCAAATATTCCTTTAAGAGTAATCTCATAAGAATGGGTCTCTGCCTTGTCCCAATTTCCTAGAGTATATGACTCAAATTTTTAGCCCTTTTCTGCTGTTTACCTCTATATTTCTAAATACTGTTTTTCAGTTTTATTGACTCTCTACTATAAAATATGAATGTCTTTGTGTTCCATCCTGACAGTGTAGTTTCACATCACAACTTTTGGTTAAATCAATATTTAGTGATTGTTATTATTGTGCAAATTGTATTTGTAGATAACTACGTAGTGTGCCATGATTATGTTTCCTTAAGCATAATTGAGTTGAAAACGGCCTTGTTTTTTCTTTGTTTGGTTTCTGTGTACCTATCATTGATTCTTTCCTAAACATAGTGTGCTTAAACACACCAGACAGCCTCTCAGTGTGTTGTGTTGTTTTCCTTGGAGAGGGTATTCCTGGAACTATGTTGTTCCCTTCCCATTTGGGCAGTTCACCTCCAAACTGGCTGCAGGGTTTTTGTCCTCACTTCCCAACTTCTTGGGAATTCACTTGGCTTCTTGTTTCTGTACCGTCCCCCTTTCTTGTAACCTCCTCCTTTATCTTGGCAGGTTCATGAGAGAGAGTTTGGAATCTTGCATATCTGCAGACATCTTTATGCCCATCTGCCCTCCAAATTTGGAGGATATTACCCATTGCCTCTGACATTGCTGTTGAGAACCTAATGCCAGCCTGACCCCTGATCCTTTACACGGGGTCTGTTCATTCTCTCTGGAAGCTTCCACAGTCTTCTCTTTATCCCTGGTGTCTTGACATTTCACAATGATATGCCTTTGTGGTCTCCTTGACCAGTGGGACTTAACACTTGCAAACACTTGTTCTTTAGTTCTGTGAAATCCTTGAATTATTTCTTTGAGAATTATCTTTTCTCCATGTTCTATCTTTATTTCTGGCCCTCTGTTGCATTTTCTGGACTTACCATTTGTTGTATGTTTTCCACCTTTTTTGTGTCTCCTTGTTTGTTTGGGTTCGTCTATTTTGAGATTTTCTCAACTGTATTTCCTAATTCTTCTGTTGAATGTCAGCAGTCGTAAGTTTAGTATCCAAGAGCTCTTTTTTATTCTCTGAATGTTCCCACCTCCTTTTAGAAAATAGCATTCTGTACTTTATTTCATGAATACAGTGTTATCCCTCTGTACTTTTCTTCTGATCTCTGCCTTGTGTCTGTTTCCTCCCTAATTCTTCTTTTAGTGGAAAGGCGTTTTCATTATTGTGTTACTGCCCCTGGTGCTGTCTGTAGTCCAGTCTCACGTGATAGGAAGTCTTTTGTCTTCCACTGGGTTAGAGAGGGGATGGGGCTTTGAAGGACAGAGAGGGGACAAGGAGTGTCTTCTGTCCTTCTGCAGCCCTTCTGAGGGCCTAGACTCTATCTCCTGGGGTTCTCCAAGGCCCAGGCACTGTGGGCTGTCATTTTATGGTGATTCAGAAGGAGGGGAGAGCCGACGTTAAGTTCATCTGTTTAATCCAGAAGTCTCTCAGGTCCCAGTATTACACTTTGACTTTAACCATTTGGTAATTCACTTTTCTCCTACTTAGTCTACCCACTTTAGTACTTAGAAATGTCTGCAGCCTTCAACTTTCCTTTTTCCCTCCCTCCTTTCCTTCCTTTGAAAAAGCTCTCTTCAGGGCAGATGTACCAATCGCATTTCATTAGAGGTCTTTAATTCTCTGGTTCTTTTTTATTGTTGAGTCCTGTGAATTTGATAATTTTTCATAGATTATTGAACTTTAGATTGACCAACTTCTGAATTAATAAATATATCAAAGTTTAATATTTTTTTTTATTTCTAACTTCACCTACTTGAAAAAGAAAGTAAGAACAATGTTTAAAATGTAAATAGGATAATTAGGTACAGAAATTTTTAGAGAACGTCTGGGATAAGAGGGACAGTGTGTTCTTACCGCGTAAGACATGATACAGTTTTTATACAATTAGGCTTTACTGCTTGCTCTTAATGTTTTCATGTTAGCACAAGTGAAAAGAAAAAAGTAGTGCCTCTTTTCTGTTATTAAACAAAAGGATCAGGGAACCTGGATTTACACAATACTCTATGTCCTCAAGATAGTTTTAGAAAACCATTCAGATGGTTCACTATAGTTTCTCAAGTGCCCTAACTTGTGGAGGCATTTCTGTAGGGGCTATAATGTTATCACATAGGTACTTTGGTTTGCTTTTAGATGCTCTAACCTTAAAATGGAGACAGTTTGGAAGTCTAAGGATATATTAGACTTTTAAAAGCTATTTGACTTCTCAAGCTTTTGCCAAGTGTTTGATCACAGTCAATTTATTATTGAATTATCTGCTACATATGTATGGTGTGAATAATCTGTGTTTGAAAATGAGAAAAATTATACTGTGTCAAATATGAATACTACATAGGAGTGAGAGCTAAGCATTAATATAAATTAATTACTTGTGCCAAAGACTTCTCCCCACTAGGAGGAAAGCCTGTGTTAGCACAAGCATAAACCATCAGAGCAGACAGAGCCACTATTTTTCTGATTGTGATGATGTTGGAATTTCTCACTCACACATAGTCACTGTAGTGAAATGAAAAAAGCATGGGTCCTGAAGTCAGACAGCTAAGATCCTGACTTCAGATCTCACTAGCTGGGGGAAATTACTTTCCAGACCTTAATTTCCTACTCTGTAAAATGGGTGGTTAAAGTGCCTACTTTAAAGGGTTTGTTAGGATTGGGCTTTTCTTTTATAAAACACGTAGCACAGTGGTGAGGTCATAATAGATGGCTGTTGTTTTTTAGGTTGCTGATTTCAGAATTATCATTTTGCATAGAAGAGGCAACTTTGACAAGGACATTTTAAGGCATCAGTTCTGACTAACCCCAACTTCCATCTCCAGAACCTCACTCCATGTGGCTCGTATAGACAGCTCACTAACTGTGACCTTGGCCAGGGTACATAACCTCTCTGATCCTCGGTTTCCTTATCTGTCAAATGGGAATAAATATTGTTTCTGCCTCATAGGGCTGCTGTGGGCATTAAATGAGTAAATATATGAAAAGCACTTAGAATAGGGCCTGGCACTAGGTTAGCATTGCAGTAAAGTGTGAGCTGAAAAAACAGGGACTATTTCCTTAGCGATGGGCCATTGGGAAATCACTTCTCAACATTCCACCCTCACTCCCCATGTGTGCTTCTGGTGTGCAGGTTGGCTGGCCCCTACCAAAGAGGTCTGTGCAATTGTAAGTGATACTGGCTCTTTTTTTCTGCCCATAAAGAGCAACAGGCACCTTCTATGTTAAGATTATGCCTTGCCCAAACAGGAAAGCCACATCACCTTTGCGTCTTCCTGTGTGCTGTTGTGTGTGAACACACCCAAGGTCGACTGACAGTATAGGGGATGTTAGGACATTAAGATGGGGGTGATTTGTCATCAGGCCATTCCTTCCTGCTCTGAGCTTACTGCAAGTACAGTATTATGGTATTATGGTCCAGCATCTAAGGAAGCATTAAGAGTTTTAGATCTGTGTTGAGATTGTTCCATTTGATTCACAAATGACTTTTATGTGATGACATTTTGATTTAGCACTTAAAATATAACTGTCAGCTGTTATTAGCAATTATCTTAATAAAATGAAATGGAGGGTAGTAGATGGAGTATGTCGTGCCTCATTTTCTGTCCATACCACTTAGGACAGTCCCTAGCATATGGTAGATGCTCAGTAAATGTTTGTTTGAGTAAATGATTTATAAATTATTTTCATATTCATTAATAAAAAGGGAGAGGTAGTACATCTTTTTTGTGCATCTGCCTAAGTTTTATCCAGTACAATACCTTTGATATTATTCTAGCTTTTCTTAACAATTACATACTGTATCTTCTCAATATCATATCATCTCAATATGCTGATCAGTTTTAATTTGAGGGATAATGAAGGATTTTTCTATTTGTAAACCAGTAGATAAATAACAGGGCTTGTCTCTAGGGAGAACACTGTAGGATGGTAGAGGGATGCAGAGCAGGAATGGATAGGAGATAATTTCTGTGTATTCTTTGTCTTTATTCTTTAAAACTATGCATACACATTACTTTCTCAAATGAAAGAAATTTTACCCATGTCAAAAGAAAAAAAAAACAAAAACAAAACTCTTGTATCGGCCCACTGTGAAGATCTGCCTGCATTGAGTAGTACAGGGAAATTACTTATTGATCCGCAAATTGCTTATTGATTGGCAAGTTTTGCTATGTTTTCTTTCTTCTTTCAAAATACATAGTGTGGTCATGCATGAATTCAGAGCTAGTCTTCTTTTTCTTTGAGCAGTTCATCTTAGGCTGTCTCATTATTTTAATGTTTATTAGTGGTATAATTTGCTCATACAAAGTTCCACAAAGTGATCTAACTCAAGATTTCCTGGTAAGATGGTGAAGGAAGGGAAGAAACCAATAAAAATTGCAAAGAAAATGGAAAGTAAGGAGAAAACTCCATAAACCTAGAAAAAGAAAAGTAAGGAGAAAACAGGGAGCTGGCAGGGAAGTGGTGTCCATTGCATTCTATAGGTGTTGAGAAGTTTTTATCTGATATAGCATGTGAAGGACAGACCAACTTCAGGAAGACACCAAGAACCAGCCAATGGCTTCCCTTTCTGAGACAATTGGTGAGATGACATAAGGAATGAATTTAACAAATGCTGGTAGACCACTATAGAGCCTGCTAATTGGAGACCAAAAGCAGGCCTAGAAGAGGTAGAGACTCTTTCTACCTTAGGATTCAGTAACATTCAGAGACTGGGTACACAGATATCACCAAAATAAACCGAAAATTTGGGGGCAACCTTCAGGTCTACCAACAATTATTTTTTGGAATTTTCTTTTGTTCCCCTTTGGTTTTTATTTAGACATGGTTAAATACATGATAATTTTAGGGGAAAAGTAGATAAGCTAACAGAAAAAAATATTGTAAAACCCAGAGTAAACTAGTTAACATTATAAAATGACAATAATGAGCAAACAGGGTATCAGAATATATGATTCTGAAGTAAATAAATCACGTAGGATAAATATGAGATAATGGCCATGGACATTTTTGAAGAAAATAAAGCTACAGTAACTGAAAAATTCTGATATTGGCACCAGAATAAATAAACAGATAAATAGAACAGATCATAAAGTCCACGAACTGTCAAAAGTATAGATACAAACAAATTTGTAGGCCAGGTGTGGTGGCTCACACCTATAATCCCAGCACTTTGGGAGGGTGAAGTGGGCGGATCACTCGAGGTCAGGAGTTCGAGACCAGCCTGGCCAACATGGTGAAACCCCATCTCTACTAAAAAATAAAAATTAGCCAGGTGTGGTGGCACACGCCTGTAATCCCAGCTACTCCAGAGGCTGATGCAGGAGACAGTCCTGAACCTGGAAGGCAGAGATTGGTTTCAGTGAGCCAAGATTGCGCCATTGCACTCCAGCCTAGGCGACACAGCAAGGCTCCATCTCAAAAACAAAACAAAAACAAAGAACCGCCCCCCACCGCAAATTTGTGGTAGGCATTTTTTGTCAGTGGAAAAATGATTAATTAGTTATTAAATGTTGCTGGTACAAATGGCAAGCCATTTGGGGAGAGTGGATAAAGTCTCCCCTCTTTTAAGGTATACACTGAAATGAAATTCAGTCAAGTTAAATACATGAATATAACAAAACCATAAAAGGACTGGAAAGAATTATAGGTGAATATTTATCTGATCTTTGGGTGGGGAAACCTTGACTATAAGAATGACACCAAAGAAAGAAACTCTAAGAAAAAAAATTCACAGGTTCTTCATACTAATGTTGTATGTAAGGTTCAAGACTGAGAAGGAGCTATGTGTCCAACATTAGACAATTGATTAAATGTTGACCCATCCTTGTAATGATATATCTTGCCACTATAAACAAAACTGTATGTAAGTCTTTATCCTTGGAAAGACAGCCATGACATAGTGCTAAGTGAAAAACTTATAAAGGTATATGTGTAGATGTTTGCTTTTGTATAAATGGCCTGGGCGGATATAATCCCATGTTAACACCAGTAGTTTTCTCTGGCTATTAAGATTTGGGGCCGGGCGCGGTGGCTCAAGCCTGTAATCCCAGCACTTTGGGAGGCCGAGACGGGCGGATCACGAGGTCAGGAGATCGAGACCATCCTGGCTAACACGGTGAAACCCCGTCTCTACTAAAAATACAAAAACTAGCCGGGCGAGGTGGCGGGCGCCTGTAGTCCCAGCTACTCGGGAGGCTGAGGCAGGAGAATGGCGTAAACCCAGGAGGCCGAGCTTGCAGTGAGCTGAGATCTGGCCACTGCACTCCAGACCGGGCGACAGAGTGAGACTCCGCCTCAAAAAAAAAAAAAAAAAAAGATTTGGGTAATTTATTTCTTTTGGCTTTTCTGTATTTCTTTCTTTTCTCCTTCTATAGTGATTATATGTTTAAATAATCATGTCTAGTTAAAAACCAAAGGACAAAAAAATTTCTACAAAATAATTAGTGATAATAAAATCGGAGAGAAAACTGAGCTTCACACTCCCCCCTTGACTAGATTAGATAGATAGATTTCTTACAAGGATTTTGGGGACCATCTGTTTTGTTACATGATAACAGCATTTCTTTATGTGGCAACTTGAATCTGTAATGACTATAAATGCAGATTTCTTTAAACATAAAAATCAAATACATGTATTTATTCTAAAATACCACTAAAATATCATATTTTTAAATGATGATTTGTTATAGTTGATATTTGACTTATTTATACATTCATTCTTTTTAACCAGTGTTTGTTTTAATTTCTCTGAATTAAGCATCAGAGCTGTTTTAAAATATAAATTTATTATGAAGAACCAAAGTTAGTGAATATGTCTCTTAATGAGAGCTTTGGTTAAGCCAATTAAAAACATTTACAAGTCAAAAATGCAATCAAGGAGAGATTGTTTTAGTTTATTGTCCACCAAGAAGCTTAGCTGCCAGCAAGAAAAACCCTCATTTTCTGGGGAGATGTTGCTCCTCCTGCTTTGAGCTCTCCAGTGTTTTATCGACTTGGAAAAACAACATATTCGTTTTGATAATCAAGCCTGATAAAGTCCTCTGAGCCCATC
Organism: Rhinopithecus roxellana; assembly: GCF_007565055.1. Lineage (NCBI taxonomy): Eukaryota > Metazoa > Chordata > Mammalia > Primates > Cercopithecidae > Rhinopithecus > Rhinopithecus roxellana. The sequence goes on along the minus strand of NC_044549.1, from coordinate 197,045,418 downwards.
AGTTTTCTTTTGTGAGTTGACAGTCTTCTAATGTGAAAAAAGAAGAGATTTGGGGGCCGGAGGGAAGCCCTGAAACTTTCAGCAAGTGGTATGACCACATGTAATCAGTCTTATGTGGCCCTTTATATCCTAGGTTGAAATCAATAATCATCATTTTGCCTTTGCTTGAAATTGCTTTATACCAAAACCAAAAAGACCTCTGTTATACCACTTTCTCTCAGTTGCACACAATATAAAAATGCTCTTTGGACCATTCCAAAACTGTATACACATGTTGACTGGGAGGAATGAATGTGTGTGTTTACTTTGAATCCTCCTCAGCCGAGCTGTGTTGTCACTTGGGCTGTACTCTCACTGTCATCACCAGGCCTCTGTCACTGACTCCAGAACTCTCCATCTTCAGAGGTTGTAATTTTCTTTGTATAGCCTTCCCCACAACCCCACCCAGTAATTGCCATTTGTATAAGAATACCTCAGGATCATTCATTCATTTATTCAATATTTAAGCGCTGCTGAACATCCTACAACAAAGAAGTTTCCAGTCCAAAATGTCAGCAGTGCTGAGGTTGAGAAACGCTGAGGTTGAGAAACCTTCAGTTAAAACAACTATTTTCTTCAGCGTGTCTAGAAACTGTATTGGGCATAAAGTGATAGAAGAGTGAATGGGATTTCTTTCCTCCCATTCTGGTAAATTGGCACCTGCGAAAAGTCAACAAATAACGATAGTGGCATGAAAAGTGTGGGAGAGGCGTGTGTGGCACTGAGACCACAGGGGTGGTCATGCTGTCTCTGACTGTGCTTGTGGGGCTCAGAGCATTCTAGACCAGCTTTATCATGGCAGGAAAGAGGAGCAAGTAGAGTGACATGGCAGGAACCTAGCAGTGAGGAAGGACGTGGCTTATGACATCGAGGAGGAGAGCATAGACAGCGCTGGGCATGGAATCGGGCCAGCAAAGTGGACAGTGTCTCATCATCAGAGGTCCGATATTGGGCACTGATCATGTTTAAAAGAGATCAGAGAGAAATAATCAAATGCTGTGCATGAATTTTGATTCTGTCTACTGGGAAAATAGCTATTTAAAAAAGACATTTTCGACCAAAAATCTTCCAGAGAGGATTTCACAATGTAGCAGGACGAACCGCGGACAAAATCGCTCAGACACCGAGATAGTGAAGGGAGTGGCTTTAATCAGCTGGGAGCATCGGCAGGCTAGCATCTTAAAATCTGAGCTTGTCAGGTGCCCAACTTCTGTACCTTTTAAGGGCTCACAACTCTAAGGGGGTCCATGTGAGAGGGTTGTGATCGATTGAGCAAGCCGGGGGTATGTGACAGGGGCTGCAAGCACTGGTGGTCAGAGTGAAACAGAACAGAACGAGAGATTTCACAGTGTCCTTCCATACAATGCCTGGAATCTATAGATAACATCGGTTGCTAGGTTGGGGTCAAATTTTGACTGCCAGGCTTAGGTCAGGCAGTCCCAGGCCTGGTTTTGGATCTGGTTCCTTGGTTTCGGGTCTGGTTCCTAGGCGCCAGGCTACCTCCCTTTAGTTTTGCTTCTCTTTCCTTTTCTGAGTATAAAACAATATAAAACAATATGAGAGGGTCTCTCTCTTCCCTTAATAACACACTGGTTTGCCAAGATTAGTTTTGTGAATGATTTCTCTCCACTTATTATTTTGAAATTTTCAAATATACAGAAATGCTTAAAAAAAGTTCAGTGAATAGTTGTATTCTTTTAACCCAGATTCTGCAACTGTCATTCATATTTATCATTTTGCTTATATTTGTTTTATTTTTGTGTATATACATGCACATACAAACACATATAGATAAAAACACAACTTTTAAAAAAATGAACTTCTTGAAAGTAAGGTGCAGACATCAAGGCAATTTACCTGAAATATTTCAGCATACATCTCCTAAGAATAAGGATAGTGTCCTATTTAATCCCATTGCCATTATCACATTATGCAAATTAACAAGAATTTCATAATTCCCTCTAAAATCTTGCCTATATTCATTCACATTTCCCCAGTTGTCTTCCAATTTTTTTTTCATAGCAATTTTTCCTTCTACATCAAATAGGAAGAGCCAGTTGAAATTCATTGCATTTGGTTGTTATGCCTCTTTGGTCTCTCTTTCTTTTTTTTTTTTTTTAGGCTGGTCAAGTGCGGTAGTGAGAAGGGTGGGGAAAGAGCGGAACAAGGAGTTTGATCTGTAACTGACCGTGAACAATCAATTGAGATAACTCACTGTGATAACTTCAGACCAGCCTCATTGGTCTCTTTTAAACTTGAACAGTTCTATCAGCCTTTCCTCCTACCCACCATATCAGTGACTTTTTTTCATTTTACAAATTTTAAGTGTTTTTAAAAAAATTTTACATACAGGAAAAGTCATACTTTTTGGTGTAAAGACCTGTGTGTTTTTGTATTAATTCTTGTAATAATCATCAAAATTAAGAAATAGAAGTTTCATCCTCCTTTCCAAAATTCCCTCCATTGTCAAACTCTCTCCCTACCCTTAACCACTAATCTGTTCTCTCTCCCTACAAGTTTTGCCTTTCTCATGTGGTACGTAGGCTCTTAAGTCTGTTTTTTTTTCACTTAGCATAATGCATTTGAGATTCATCCATGTTCTTGCATTTATCAATAGTTCCTTTTTTGTTGCTGAGTAGTGTAGCATCGTGTGGATATACCACAGCTTGTTTTTCCATTCTGTAGCAGAGGAATATTTTGATTTTTTTCCAGCCTTTGTGATTTTGAATAGAGCTGCCATAAACATTTGCTCACAGGTTTTTGCATAAATACAGGTTTTCATTTCACTTGGGTAAATACATAGGAGTGGGATTGTTGAGTCAAATGGTAATGGAATATTTGACATTGTAAACTTGCCAGTTGTTTTCCATAATTGCTGTGCCATTTGCATTCCTATCAGCAGTGTATGAGAGTTCCAGCTACTTTGCATCCTTGTCAGCACACGGTATTGTCAGTTTTTTAATTTTAGCTTTCTAGTAAGTGTGTCATGGTATTCATACTTGCATTTCTTTAATTATTAATGTTCACCTTTTTCATCTATTTGTGATCTTCATTGATAAAGTAACTATGACATTGATTTTTGAAGAGGCAAGGTCAGTTTTCATGTAGATTGTTCCACAGTGTGGATCTGATTGGTTCCTATGATGTTTTGTTTCATTTTTCTTTCTTTCTTTCTTTTTTATTGTACTTTAAGTTCTAGGGTACATGTGCACGACGTGCAGGTTTGCTACATATGTATACATGTGCCATGTTGGTGTGCTGCACCCATTAACTCGTCATTTACATTAGGTATATCTCCTAATGCTATCCCTCCCCCCTCCCCTCATTTTTCTTAAAAAATTTTTTTTTTTAGAGATGGGGTCTCACTGTGTCACCCAGGCTGGAGTGCAGTGGCACTATCATGGCTTACTGCAGCCTCGAACTCCTGGTCTCAAGTGATCCTCCTGCCTCAGCCTCTTAAGTAGCATGTCCAGCTTGCTTCATTTTCTTTTTCTTTCTTTTTTAAAAACTTGCTCCTCTGTCACTATATTATATTAGAAATTGTGTCTAGAAGCATAGGATGTCATCATAATATGGGAGTACCTGTGGGAGTGTATCATTTGTAGGTAAGTCATCAGGAAAACTGGTTACATGTGGAATTTAACACCCTTGATGTTCACCGAGACGCCCTGAACACTCGTCCTCTGCGGCAGAGGGACATGATGAGGTTTCAGATCAAGAGTAGAAAATCTAGACTTGCAAGGAATATTCCTTTTCCTAAGCATTGAATTTTAAAACTTTGTCTCTTCCTAAATAGAAGACGTTTTATGGCAAGTAAGTAAGGAAAAAATAAATGTTTTATTTATACTTGATTTTTTCCCTAATGTTTCTGTTTTAATTGGATATACTTTTTCTGTTAGTTAAAACTGGGGTTGAGTGTTTGATGTTTCTATAAATAGGTTTCCAACTGGGGAAAGTATTTTCTAAATATTTTCTGGGTCATCACAACAGTGTTATGTAAGAGAAGAAATCATTATAGCATCCTTCTAAAAATACTTTAATGGAAAATTATTCTACAATCAGACTATATCTGTTTAATGATGTAACATTAAAGTCTTGATTTACAATGTAATTTATAAATTTATAAACTTTATTTTTTTAAGCAGTCTTAGTTTTATAGAAAAATTATGCAGAAAGTAGAATTACCAGATATTGGCCAAGTGCAGTGGCACACACCTGTAATCCCAGCACTTTGGGAAGCAGAGGCAGGCAGATCATTTGAGTTCAGGAGCTTGAGATCAGCCTGGCAACATGGTAAAAACCATTCTCTATAAAAATCACAAAGTTAGCTGTATGTGTGGTGACACACGGCTGTACTCCCAGCTACTCAGGAAGCTGAGGTGAGAGAATTGCTTGAGCCTGGGAGATCGAGGCTACAATATGCCATGATTGCATTACTGCACTCCAGCCTGGATGACAGAGTGAAACTCTGCCTCTAAATGAATAAATGAATTACCATATATCTCCCATACTCCCCATAGCCCAACAGGTTCCTCTGATCTTTTCACTGTCTCTGTAGTTTTGCTTTTTCCAGAATGTTGGAATCATTTAGTAGGCAGCCTTTTCAGACCTGCTCCTTTTACTTAGCAGTATCCATTTAAGATTTCTCTATGTCTTTTCATGGTTTGATAGGTCATTTCTTCTTACCACTGAGTCATATGTCATTATATAACTATACAACAGTTTATTTATCCATTTATTTACTGAAAGACATTCCAATTGCTTCCAATTTGGGCAATTATGAATAAAACTGTTATAAAGTAGAATGTAGTTTTTAAAATACAACTCCAATTGTTGGTACTTCTCTGAAGTTCAGCAACATCTGCATTTGTTAAGCTTTACATTGACTGTTTACCCACAGTGTGTCCAAGAATGTTTCCCAATGGCACTAGCCATCACAAAGCAGATGATCAAATTCCTTGCCTCATGGAGCTTCCTGTCTCAGAAAGAGCTGGATTATATTTAAAATATATGTTTGTGGGTGTGTGGAATTAATATATGTACAGACATATGTGAACTGCTACAAAAACTTTTAAAAACTCTAGTCATTAGAAGAAGATTAAACACTGAGAATAGAAGTATGTTTAGGGTTAATGGGAGACTGAAGCCATGGGCTTCCTTAGTGGCGGCATTCTGGAGAAGAAACCTTTGACTGTGATACCTGTGCAATGACCACCATGCATCTCTTATTTAGGGTAGCTTCATTTATACAGGTAAAAGCACTGGTTCTTGGCACTTCCAGAAGCCTTCAGAATTTTCACTCCTAACAGTGCAATTGATGAAACAACTGAACAGGACCTGGAATATTATAAAAGAGAATAGTGAAAGATTCTTGACAGGTCATGTGCCTTCAAGTCCTGTTAACTTGATGAATCTACAGGAGATGAAATCAATATAAACCTGAAGGAATTGTCAGCGGGGCAAATCACTAAAAGTAGCTGATTAGGCCGGGCATGGTGGCTCACGCCTGTAATCTCAGCACTTTGGAACGCCAAGGTGGGTGGACCATGAGGTCAGGAGTTCGAGACCAGTCTGGCCAACATGGTGAAACCTCATCTCTACTAAAGATACCCCCCAAAAAATTAGCCAGGCATGGTGGCATGCGCCTGTAATTCCAGCTACTCGGGAGGCTGAGGCAGGAGAATCGCTCAAACCTGGGAGGTGGAGGTTGCACTCAGCCGAGATCATGCCATTGCACTCTAGCCTGGGTGACAGGACAAGACTGTCTCAAAAAAAAAAAAAAAAAAAAAAAAAAGCAGCTCATTGATGTAGGATTGAAAATCCAGCCAGGCGTGATGGCTCACACCTGTAATCCCAGTACTTTGGGAGGCTGAGGTGGGTGGATCACAAGGTCAGGAGACTGAGACCATACTGGCCAACACAGTGAAACCCTGTCTCTACTAAAAGTACAAAAACTTAGCTGGGCTTGGTGGCATGCACCTGTAGCTCTAGCTGCTCGGGAGGCTGAGGCAGGAGAATCGCTTGGACTTGGGAGGCCGAGGGTGCAGTGAGCCGAGATTGCGCCACTGCACTCCAGCCTGGGCGACAGAGCGAGACTCTCTCAAAAAAAAAAAAAAAAAAAAGAAAAAAAGAAAAAGAAAAAAAAAAAAAGAAAACCCACTGAGAGGTTTAGGGAAGAGGTTTGAGTTACCACCACTACAGTCTGACCTGCTGAGATTGTTTAGTTTGAAGCCTGGAGGCATTCATGAAAACAGGTGAAACATTAGGTGCTGTGGGAACTTTGTAAAGCTTGGTTTACATTTAAAGTTTATGTGAGCTCCAGAAATCTGGAAAATTCACTCTTTCTTTCTACAGTCCTAGAAAGCCATGTACACACATACCAGGCACATAGTGGTAGTTCTTCCACTGGTGTAGCCTTTGCTCTGTCACTCTTTGACTCCTGCACAGGAAGCTTCCATTCTTCCAGGGCTCTTTCTGTTACAGGAAAGTGTTTTGGGTCAGTGATAATCCTTTCAGCATTTCCCAAGGGCCCATGTGCCAATACTGTGCTGCACACTGGGGATGCCATGGTGACTGAAACAGTTGTGGACATTATGAAACCAACTTGTAGGGCAGACCACTTTGTGAAATCCTTAAGGATTACCCACCTACCAGCATTGTGTCCACAGCGATTTTTTAAACACATAAGAAATCACTGCTAAAAATTACTACACATTATGGCCAAAGCAGGAAAGTATTTTGCTATGAAAAGAAAATAGCTTGTGGATTGAAAGGATTTATAATTAAAGCTTAAAATATGACCTAGATGCTCACATTATACAACCCCGGGCACCACAAAAGGGTACTTATGCTCAATGCTAAGAACTCCATCACTGCGATGAAAGCTAATTAAAGTGTCAGTGTTTTTCCATGTAGTATCATAGCTATAAATTGACTGGAAAACTCTTAAGTTCATTTGTATTTTCTTTTAATTGCCTTTACAATTTGGTTTGTGAATCTCTCTAACACTGTATTTATTACTGTTGCAGTTAAACTTAGAAGAGTTAAGGAAGGATCACTGCCTTATACCTTATGCACTATTCTTCATCAACTTTCTTGAAGTATAATTTACATACAATAAAGAGGACCCATTTTAAATGTTCAGCTTGATAGGTCTTGACAATTGTGTATATCCAAAATAACCATCACAAGAAGATTTAGAACATTCCTATCACTCCGGAAAGTTTCCTTCTCCCCTCTGCCATCAGTCCCTCCTACTCCCCAGCACAGGCTGTCACTGAAGTGCTTTCTTGTCACTGCAGATGACAATAGCCTGTTACAGAAATTCATATAGATGGAATAACATAGTAAGTATTCTTTATATCTGGCTTTTCTTATTTAGCATAATGCTTTTGAGATTCATCCATGTCATTGTGTGTAGTTTGTTTCTTTATATTGCTAAATATGTATTCCATTATATGAATATACCACAGAATTCTTATCCATTCATCCATTAATGAACATTTGGGTTGTTTCCATATTTTTACCATTATGAATGAAGCAGCAGTGAACATTCTTGTACCCATTTCTCATGTATATATGTCTTTATTTCTCTAGAGTAAATACTTCAGTGGAATGACTGAGTCTCATGATAAGTACATGTTTAACTTTGCAAGGAATTTTCTAACTGTTTTACAGAGTGGTGTTAACATTTTACATAAACTTCAACCAGCAATGATTGAGAGTTTCAGTTGTTCCAAATCCTTGCAAATATTTTTAGCTTTGTTTTTTAGCCATTCTGGTAGATGCACTAATATTTCGTTGTGGTTTTAGTTTGCATTTCCCTGGTGACAAATGATACTGAACATCTTTTCATGTGTTTATTAGCATATTATTTCTGAACATTCTGTTAAAGTTTTATGCCCATTTTTATTGCACTATCATTTCATTATTGAGTTTTATATGATCTTTGCATATTCAATATACAAGGTAATTATCAAATATAATACATATGTTGCAGATATTTTCCCCAGTGTATGACTTGCTTTTTCATTTACTTAACATAATGTGCTGAAGACAAATTTTTAATTTTTGGTAAAGTACACTTTCGCATTGTGTGTTTGTGATTATTGCTTTTTTGTGTTTTCTCAGAAAAATCTTTGGTTACCCTAAGGTCCTGAAGATTTTCTTCTGTGAGTTTTACAGTTTTAGCATTTACATTTCTATCTATGATCCATTTCAAGTTAATTTTTGTTTATGGTATGAGATAGAGGTTAAGGTTCGTTGTTTTCCTATATGAATATCCAGTTGTTACTCTAGTCATTTGTTTAAGAGACCCTTTTTGGTCATTGATTATTTTCGCATCTTTGTCTACATTCATCTTGCCATATATGTGTGTCTCAATTTCAGGACTCTATTATATTCCACTTATATATCTATATTCTTATGTTTTGAAACTGGTTTTTTGTTGTTGTTGTTGTTGTTGTTTTTGAGACGGAGTCTTCCTCTATCGCCAGGCTGGAGTGCACTGGAGCAATGTTGGCTCACTGCAACCTCCTCCCCCCAGGTTCAAGCTCTTCCCCTGCCTCAGCCTCCCGAGTAGCTGGAACTACAGGCATGCACCACCACGCCCGGCTAATTTTTTGTATTTTAGTAGAGACAGGGTTTCATCATGTTGGCCAGGATGGTCTTGATCTCCTGACCTCGTGATCCACCCACCTTGGCCTCCCAAAGTGCTGGGATTACAGGCATGAGCCACCATGCCCAGCCCGATTACTGTTGTTTTAACTCTTCATATCAGGTAGTGTTAGTCCTGTAACTTTGTTCTTTTTTCTTTTCTTTTTTTTTTTTATTATACTTTAAGTTCTAGGGTACATGTGCACAATGTGCAGGTTTGTTACATATGTATACATGTGCCATGTTGGTGTGCTGCACCCATTAACTCGTCATTTACATTAGTTATATCTCCTAATGCTATCCCTCGACCATCCCCCACACCACGACAGGCCCCGGTGTGTGATGTTCCCCTTCCTGTATCCAAGTATTCTCATTGTTCAGTTCCCATCTATGAGTGAGAACATGCGGTGTTTGGTTTTCTGTCCTTGTGATAGTTTGCTCAGAATGCTGGTTTCCAGGTTCATCCATGTCGCTACAAAAGACATGAACTCATCCATTTTTATGGCTTCATAGTATTCCATGGTGTATATGTGCCACATTTTCTTAATCCAGTCTATCATTGATGGACAATGGGTTGGTTCCAAGTCTTTGCTATTGTGAATAGTGCCGCAGTAAACATACGTGTGCATGTGTCTTTATAGCAGCATGATTTATAATCCGTTGGGTATGTACCCAGTACTGGGATGGCTGGGTCAAATGGTATTTCTAGTTCTAGATCCTTGAGGAATTGCCGCACTGTCTTCCACAATGGTTGAACTAGTTTACAGTCCCACCAACAACAATAAAAGTGTTCCTATTTCTCCACATCCTCTCCAGCACCTGTTGTTTCCTGACTTTTTAATGATTGCCATTCTAACTGGTGTGAGATGGTATCTCATTGTGGTTTAGATTTGCATTTCTCTGATGGCCAGTGATGATGAGCATTTTTTCATGTGTCGTTGGCTGCATAAATGTCTTCTTTTGAGAAGTGTCTGTTCATATCCTTTGCCCACTTTTTGATGGGATTGTTTTTTTCTTGTAAATTTGTTTGAGTTCTTTGTAGGTTCTAGATATTAGCCCTTTGTCAGATGAGTAGATTGCAAAAATTTTCTCCCATTCTGTAGGTTGCCTGTTCACTCTGATGGTAGTTTCTTCTGCTGTGCAGAAGCTCTTTAGTTTAATTCGATCCCATTTGTCAATTTTGGCTTTTGTTGCCATTGCTTTTGGTGTTTTAGACATGAAGTCCTTGCCCATGCCTATGTCCTGAATGGTATTGCCTAGGTTTTCCTCTAGGGTTTTATGGTTTTAGATCTAACATTTAAGTATTTAATCTATCTTGAATTAATTTTTGTATAAGGTGTAAGGAAGGGATCCAGTTGCAGCTTTCTACATATGGCTAGCCAGTTTTCCCAGCATCATTTATTAAATAGGGAATCCTTTCCCCATTTCTTGTTTTTGTTAGGTTTGTCAAAGATCAGATGGTTGTCGATGCATGGTATTATTTCTGAAGGCTCTGTTCAGTTCCATTGGTGTATATCTCTGTTTTAGTACCAGTACCATGCTGTTTTGGTTACTGTAGCCTTGTAGTATAGTTTGAAGTCAGGTAGCATGATGCCTCCAGCTTTGTTCTTTTGGTTTAGGATTGTCTTGGCAATGTGGGCTCTTTTTTGGTTCCATATGAAGTTTAAAGTAGTTTTTTCCAATTCTGTGAAGAAAGTCATTGGTAGCTTGATGGGGATGGCATTGAATCTATAAATTACGTTGGGCAGTATGGCCATTTTCGCTATATTGATTCTTCCTATCCGTGAGCATGGAATGTTCTTCCATTTGTTTGTGTTCTCTTTTATTTTGTTGAGCAGTGATCTGTAGTTCTCCTTGAAGAGGTCCTTCACATTCCTTGTAAGTTGGATTCCTAGGTATTTTATTCTCTTTGAAGCAATTGTGAATGGGAGTTCACTCATGAGTTGGCTCTCTGTTTGTCTGTTATTGGTGTATAGGAATGCTTGTGATTTTTGCACATTGATTTTGTATCCTGAGACTTTGCTGAAGTTGCTTATCAGCTTAAGGAGATTTGGGGCTGAGATGATGGGGTATTCTAAATAGACAATCATGTCATCTGCAAACAGGGACAATTTGACTTCCTCTTTTCCTAATTGAATACCCTTTATTTCTTTCTCTTGCCTGATTGCCCTGGCCAGAACTTCCAACACTATGTTGAATAGGAGTGGTGAGAGGGGGCATCCCTGTCTTGTGCCAGTTTTCAAAGGGAATGCTTCCAGTTTTTGTCCATTCAGTATGATATTGACTGTGGGTTTGTCATAAATAGCTCTTATTATTTTGAGATACGTTCCATCAAAACCGAATTTATTGAGAGTTTTTAGCATGAAGGGCTGTTGAATTTTGTCAAAGGCCTTTTCTGCATCTATTGAGATAATCATGTGGTTTTTGTCTTTGGTTCTGTTTATATGCTGGATTACGTTTATTGATTTGCGAATGTTGAACCAGCCTTGCATCCCAGGAATGAAGCCCACTTGATCGTGGTAGATAAGCTTTTTGATGTGCTGCTGGATTTGGTTTGCCAGTATTTTATTGAGGATTTTTGCATCGATGTTCATCAGGGATATTGGTATAAAATTCTCTTTTTTTTGTTGTGTCTCTGCCCAGCTTTGGTATCAGGATGATGCTGCCTCATAAAATGAGTTAGGGAGGATTCCCTCTTTTTCTCCTGATTGGAATAGTTTCAGAAGGAATGGTACCAGCTCTTCCTTGTACCTCTGGTAGAATTCGGCTGTGAATCCGTCTGGTCCTGGACTTTTTTTGGTTGGTAGGCTATTAATTATTGCCTCAATTTCAGAGCCTGCTATTGGTCTGTTCAGGGATTCAACTTCTTCCTGGTTTAGTCTTGGGAGGGTGTATGTGTCCAGGAATTTATCCATTTCTTCTAGATTTTCTAATTTATTTGCATAGAGGTGTTTATAGTATTCTCTGATGGTAGTTTGTATTTCTGTGGAATCAGTGATGATATCCCCTTTATCATTTGTTTTTTTTTTTTTTTTTTTTGAGACAGAGTCTCGCTCTGCCGCCCAGGCTAGAGTGGTGCAGTGGCCGGATCTCGGCTCACTGCAAGCTCCGCCTCCCGGATTTATGCCATTCTCCTGCCTCAGTCTCCCGAGTAGCTGGGACTACAGGCGCCCGCCACCTCGCCCGGCTAGTTTTTTGTATTTTTTTAGTAGAGACGGGGTTTCACCTTGTTAGCCAGGATGGTCTCAATCTCCTGACCTCGTGATCCACCCGTCTCGGCCTCCCAAAGTGCTGGGATTACAGGCTTGAGCCACCGTGCCCGGCCCCCTTTATCATTTTTTATTGCATCTATTTGGTTCTTCTCTCTTTTCTTCTTTATTAGTCTTGCTAGCAGTCTATCAATTTTGTTGATCTTTTCAAAAAACCAACTCCCGGATTCACTGATTTTTTTTGAAGGGTTTTTGTGTCTCTATCTCCTTGAGTTCTGCTCTGATCTTAGTTATTTCTTACCTTCTGCTAGCTTTTGAATGTGTTTGCTCTTGCTTCTGTAGTTCTTTTAATTGTGGTGTTAGGGTGTCAATTTTAGATCTTTCCTGCTTTCTCTTGTGGGTATGTAAAAGTGCTATAAATTTCCCCCTACACACTGCTTTAAATGTGTCCCAGAGAGTCTGGTATGTTGTGTCTTTTTTCTCATTGGTTTCAAATAACATCTTTATTTCTGCCTTCATTTCGTTATGTACCCAGTAGTCATTCAGGAGCAAGTTGTTCAGTTTCCATGTAGTTGAGCAGTTTTGAGTGAACTTCTTAGTCCTGAGTTCTAGTTTGATTGCACCGTGGTCTGAGGGACAGTTTGTTGTAGTTTTTGTTCTTTTACATTTGCTGAGAAGTTCTTTACTTACAACTATGTGGTCAGTTTTGGAATAAGTGCAGTGTGGTGCTGAGAAGAGTGTATATTCTGTTGATTTGGGGTGGAGAGTTCTGTAGATGTCTTTTAAGTCTGCTTGGTGCAGAGCTGAATTCAGTTCCTGGATATCCTTGTTAGCTTTCTGTCTGGTTGATCTGTCTGATGTTGACAGTGGGGTGTTAAAGTCTCCCATTATTATTGTATGGGACTCTAAGTCTCTTTGTAGGTTTCTAAGGACTTGTTTTATGAATCTGGGTGCTCCTGTATTGGGTGCATATATATTTAGGATAATTAGCTCTTCTTGTTGAATTGATCCCTTTACCATTATGTAATGGCCTTCTTTGTCTCTCTTGATCTTTGTTGATTTAAAAGAGACTAGGATTGCAACCCCTGCCTTTTTTGTTTTCCATTTGCTTGGCAGATCTTCCTGCATCCCTTTATTTTGAGCCTATGTGTGTCTCTGCACATGAGATGGTCTCCTGAATATAACACACCGATGGGTCTTGACTCTTTATCCAATTTGCCAGTCTGTGTCTTTTAATTGGAGCATTTAGCCCATTTACATTTAAGGTTAATATTGTTATGTGTGAATTTGATCCTGTCATTATGATGTTAGCTGGTTATTTTGCTCGTTAGTTGATGCGGTTTCTTCCTAGCATCGATAGTCTTTACAATTTGACATGTTTTTGCAGTGGCTGGTACTGGTTGTTCCTATCAATGTTTAGTGCTTCCTTTAGGAGCTCTTGTAGGGCAGACCTGGTTTTGCCCTACAAGAATCTCCCAGCATTTGCTTCTCCGTAAAGGATTTTATTTCTCCTTGACTTACGAAGCTTAGTTTGGCTTGATATGAAATTCTGGATTGAAAATTCTTTTATTTAAGAATGTTGGCTGGGCGCGGTGGCTCAAGCCTGTAATCCCAGCACTTTGGGAGGCCGAGATGGGCAGATCACAAGGTCGGGAGATCGAGACCATCCTGGCTAACAGGGTGAAACCCCGTCTCTACTAAAAAATACAAAGAAACTAGCCGGGCGAGGTGGCGGGCACCTGTAGTCCCAGCTACTCGGGAGGCTGAGGCAGGAGAATGGCGTAAACCCAGGAGGCGGAGCTTGCAGTGAGCTGAGATCCGGCCACTGCACTCCAGCCTCGGCGACAGAGCAAGACTCCGTCTCAAAAAAAAAAAAAAAGAATGTTGAATATTGGCCCCCACTCTCTTCTGGCTTATAGAGTTTCTGCCAAGAGAAACGCTGTTAGTCTGATAGGCTTCCCTTTGTGGGTAACCTGACCTTTCTCTATGGCTACTCTTAACATTTTTTCCTTCATTTCAACTTCGGTGAATCTGACAATTATGTGTCTTGGAGTTGCTCTTCTCGAGGACTGTCTTTGTGGTGTTCTCTGTATTTCCTGAATTTGAATGTTGGCCTGCCTCACTAGGTTGGGGAAGTTCTGGATAATATACTGCAGAGTGTTTTCCAACTTGGTTCCAATTCTCCCCGTCACTTTCAGGTACACCAATCAGACGTAGATTTGGTCTTTTCACATAGTCCTGTATTTCTTGGAGGCTTTGTTCGTTTATTTTTACTCTTTTTTATCTAAATTTCTCTTCTTGCTTCATTTCCTTCATTTGATCTTCAATCACTGATACCGTTTCTTCCAGTTGATTGAATCGGCTACTGAAGCTTGTGCATTCATCACATAGTTCTCATGCCATGGTTTTGAGCTCCATCAGGTCATTTAAGGACTTCTCTACACTGGTTATTCTAGTTAGCCATTCGTCTAATCTTTTTTTCAAGGTTTTTAGCTTCTTTGCAATGGGTTAGAACGTCCTTCTTTAGCTCGGAGGAGTTTGATCATCTGAAGCCTTCTTCTCTCAACTTGTCAAAGTCATTCTCCATCCAGCTTTGTTCCATTGCTGGTGAGGAGCTGCATTCCTTTGGAGGGGGAGAGGTGCTCTGATTTTTAGAATTTTCAGCTTTTCTGCTCTGTTTTTTCCCCATCTTTGTGGTTTTATCTCCCTTTGGTCTTTGATGATGGTGACATACAGATGGGGTTTTGGTGTGGGTGTCCTTTCTGTTTGTTAGTTTTCCTTCTAGGAACCTCAGCTGCAGGTCTGTTGGAGTTTTCTGGAGGTCCACTACAGATACTGTTTGCCTGGGTATGAGCAGCAGAGTCTGCAGAACAACGAATATTGCAAAACAGCAAATGTTGCTGCCTGATCGTTCCTCTGGAAGCTTCGTCTCAGAGGGGTACCTGGCTGTGTGAGGTGTCAATCTGCCCCTACTGGGTGGTGCCTCACAGTTAGGCTACTCGGGGGTCAGAGATTCACTTGAGGAGGCAGTCTGTCCGTTCTCAGATCTCAAACTCTGAGTAGTGCTGGGAAAACCACTACTCTCTTCAAAGCTGTCAGACAGGGACATTTAAGTCTGTAGAGGTTTCTGCTGCCTTTTGTTTGGCTATGCCCTGCCCCCAGAGGTGGAGTCTACAGAGGCAGGCAGGCCTCCTTGAGCTGCGGTGGGCTCCTCCCAGTTCAAGCTTCCAGCCATTTTGTTTACCTACTCAAGCCTCAGCAATGGCGGGCACCCCTCCCGGAGCCTCACTGATGCCTTGCAGTTAGATCTCGGTCTGCTGTGCTAGCAATGAGTGAGGCTCTGTGGGCGTGGGACCTACTGAGCCAGGCTCAGGATATAATCTCCTGGTGTGCCGTTTGCTAAGACCATTGGAAAAGTGCAGTATTAGGGTGCGAGTGACCCAATTTTCCAGGTGCTGTCTGTCACAGCTTCCCTTGGCTAGTAAATGGAATTCCCTGACCCCTTGCGCTTCCTGGGTGAGGTGATGCCTCGCCCTGCTTCTGCTCGCGCTTGGTGGTCTGCACCCACTGTCCTGCACCCAGTGTCTGACAAGCCCCAGTGAGATGAACCCGGTACCTCAGTTGGAAATGCAGAAATCACCCATCTTCTCTCTCTTATAGGCCATATGGGCTATACCACATGGCCTAGGTGTGTAGTAGATCCTCTTTTAATTTTTCGCAACAATGTTTTATAGACTTATTTGACAGAATTTGTACATATTTTATTCATCCCTAAATATCCATTTCCAATTTTAATTGCTGGTACTGTCGTGTGCTGTATAACAACATTACAATCAGTAATGAACCATATATACGACAGTGGTCTCATAAGATTATTTATTTATTTATTTATTTTTGAGATGGAGTCTCCGCCCTGTTGTCCAGGCTGGAGTGCAGTGGTGCGATCTTGGCTCACTGCAACCTCTGCCTCCTAGGTTAAATCGATTCTCCTGCCTCCGCCTCCAGAGCAGCTGAGATTATAAGTGCCTGCCACCATATCTGGATATTTTTTGTATTTTTAGTAGAGATGGGGTTTCACAATACCATATTTTTACTGTACCTTTTCTATGCTTATATATATTTAGGTACACAAATATTTACCATTGTGTTACAGTTGGGGACAGTATTTAGTATAGTAACATGCTGTACATTTTTGTAGCCTAGGAGCAATGGGCTATACCACATGGCCTAGGTGCGTAGTAGACTGTACCATCTAAGTTTGTGTAAATACTGTCTATGATGTTTACACTATGACAAAATCATCTAACGACACTTTTCCCAGAGTATGTATCCATTGTTAAGTGAGGCATGACAGCAAACAGAAAGAAAATTGCTTTTTGTGTTGACATTTTATCCTGAAACTTTGCAAAATTTGCTTATTAATGATAGTTTTATTTATATAGGGTAAAACTTAGAATTTACTCTGTACATGACCACATCATCTGCAAATAAAAACAAATTATCTTCTTCATTTATAATATATAGGTTCTTTGTCTGCTTTTCTTGCCTGATTGCACTGGTTAGGACCTTCAGTAGAATGTTGAATAGAACTAGTAAAGGTTGTCATTCTTGCTTTGTTCCTGATTTTAAGGAAAAAGCAATTAAGTTTTTACCATTAAGTATGATGTTAGTGACTCTCTTTCTCAATGTCTTTTTAAGATCGAGGAAATTTGCCTGTATTTCCGTTTTACTGAGACTTTTTGTCCTGAATGACTACTGAATTTTGTCAAAAATTTTCTGCATATACCAATATGATGGATCATTTTTCTCCTTTATTCTGTTATTGTGTTGAATTACATTAAATAACTTTCTAATGTAAAACCAACCTTGCATTTTTTTTTTTTTTTTTTTTTTTTTTTTTTTTTAATATGGGGTCTCTGTCTGTCACCCAGGCTAAAGTGCAGTGGGTCTATGGCTCACTGCAACCTCAACCTCTTGGGCTCAAGTGATTCTCTCACCTCAGCCTCCCAAGTTGCTGGGACTATAGGCATGTGCCAACATGCCTGGCTAATTTTTTAACTTTTTGTAGCTACAAGGTCTTGCTGTGTTGACCAGGTTGGTCTCAAACTCCTGGGTTCAAGTGATCCCACCTTGGCCTCCTGAAGTGCTAGGATTAAAGATGTGAGCCACCAAGCCACGCCCAACCTTGCGTTTCTGAAATATATCGCACTTGGTCATATTTTATTAGAGATTGCTGGATTTGATTTTCTAATATTTTGCTAAAGAAGTTTACATCTATACTAATGAGAGATATTGGTCTGTGGTGCTCTTTTCTTGAAATGTTTTTGTCAGGTTTTGGTATCAGAATAATACTGTCCTTGTAATTGTCCCCTCTTTTTTTTTCTCTGAGAGAGACTGTGTAGGATTGATGTATTAGTCCATTTTCAGGTTGCTGATAAAAACATACCAGAGGTTGGGCGATTTACAAAAGAAAGATGTTTAATTGGACTTACACTCCAACATGGCTGAGGAAGCCTCATGATCATGGTGGAAGGCAAGGAAGAGCAAGTCACATCTTACATGGATGGCAGCAGGCAAAGAGAGAGAGCTTGTGCAGGGGAACTCCTCATGAAACTTATTCACTGTCATGAGAACAGCATGGGAAAGACTTGCCCCCATGATTCAGTTACCTCCCACTGGGTCCCTCCCACAACACATGGGAATTCAAGATGAGATTTGGGTAAGGACACAGTCAAACCATATCATTCTGCCCCTGACCCCTCCCAAATCTCATGTCCTCTCATTTCAAAACTAATAATGCTTTCCCAACAGTCCCCCAAAGTCTTAGCTCATTTCAGTATTAACCCAGAAGTCCACAGTCCACTCATCCAAGACAAGTCCCTTCCACCTATGGGCCTGTAAAATCAAAAGCAGGTCAGTTACTTCCTAGATACAGTGGGGGTACAGGCATTGGGTAAATACAGCCATTCCAAATGGGAGAAATTGGCCAAAACAAAGGGGCTACAGGCCCCATGCAAGTCTAAAATCCAGCAGGGCAGTAAAATCTTAAAGCTCCAAAATGATCTCCTTTGACTCCATGTCTCACATCCAGGTAACGTTGATGCAAGAGGTAGGGACTTAGCATTGAGCATAAGTACACTTTTGTGGTACCTGAGGTTGTATAATGTAAGCATCTGGGTCATGTTTTAAGCTTTAATTATAAATCCTTTCAATCCACAAGCTATTTTCCCTTCATAGCAAAATCTCCTTTGACTCTATGTCTCATACTCAGGTAACACTGATGCAAGAGCAGCTCTGCTCCTGTGGCTTTGCAGGGTACAGCCTCCCTCCTGGCTGCTTTCAGAGGCTGGTGTTGAGTGTTTGCAGCTTTTCCAGGTGCACAGTGAAAGCTGCCAGTGGATCTGCCATTCTCAGGTCTGGAGGACAGTGGCCCTCTTTTCACAGCTCCATTAGACAGTGCTCCAGTAGAGACTCTGTGGGGGCTCCAACCCCACATTTCCCTTCCTCACTGTCCTAGCAGAGTTTCTTCATGAGAGCCCCGTCCCCGCTGCAAACTTCTGCCTGGACATCCAGGCATTTCCATAGATATTCAGAAATGTAGGTGGAGGCTCCCAAACCTCAATTTTTTACTGCTGTGTGCTCACAGCATCAACACCATGTGGAAGCTGCCAAGGCTTGGGGCTTGCACCCTCTGAAGCCATGGCCTGAGCTCTGCATTGACACCTTTCAGTCATGGCTGGAGTGACTGAGATGCAGGGCACCAAGTCCCTAGGCTGCACACAGCGTGGGAACCCTGGGTCTGGCCCATGAAACCGCTTTTTCCTCCTAAGCCTCCCAGCCTGTGATGGGAGGAGCTGCCTCCCATCTGACATGCTCTGGAGACATTTTCACCATTGTCTTGGGGATTAACATTGAGCTCCTCGTTACTTATGCAAATTTCTGCAGCTGGCTTGAATTTCTCCTCAGAAAATGGGATTTTCTTTTCTATCACATTGTCAGGCTGTAAATTTTCCAAACTTTTATGCTCTGCTTCCCTTATAAAAATGAGTGCTAGGCTTGGTGTGGTGGCTCACACCTGTAATCCCAGCACTTTGTGAGGCTGAGGCGGGTGGATCACCTGAGGTCAGGAGTTCGAGACACGCCTGACCAACATGGCAAAACCCTGTGTCTACTAAAAATATAAAAAATTAGCCAGGCATGGTGGTGGGCACCTGTAATCCCAGCAACTCAGGAGGCTGGGGCAGGAGAATCACTTGAAGCCGGGAGGCGGAGGTTGTGGTGAGCCAAGATCGCGCTGCTGCACTCCAGCCTGGGTGACAAGAGCAAACCTCTATCTCAAAAAACAAAGAAACAAAAAACTGAATGCTTTCAACAGTACCCAAGTCACCTCTTGAATGCTTTGCTGCTTAGAAATTTCTTCCACCAGATACCCTAAATCAATTCTTTCAAGCTCAAAGTTCCATGAATTTCTAGGGCAGGGGCAAAATGCCACCAGTCTCTTTACTAAATCATAACAAGAGTCACCTTTGCTTCAGTTCCCAACAAGTTTCTCATCTCCATCTGAGACCATCTCAGCCTAGACCTTATTGTTCATAGCACTATCAGCATTTTTGTCAAAGCCATTCAACAAGTCTCTAGGAAGTTCCAAACTTTCCCACATTTTCCTGTCATCTTCTAAACCCTTCTAACTGTTCGAACCTCTGCCTGTTACCCCGTTCCAAAATCGCTTCCACATTTTTGGGTATCTTTCCAGCAGCGCCGCACTCTTCTGGTACTAGTTTACTGTATTAGTCCATTTTCATGCTGTTGATAAAGACATACCTGAGATTGGGCAATTTACAAAAGAAGGAGGCTTAATTGAACTTACAGTTCCACGTGGCTGAGGAAGCCTCATGATCATGGTGGAAGGCAAGGAGAGCAAGTCACGTCTTACATGAACGTCAGCAGGCAAAGCGAGAGAGCTTGCTCAGGGAACTCCTCTTTTTTAAACCATCATATCTCGTGAGACTTATTCACTATCACGAGAACAGCACAGGAAAGACTTGCTCCCATGATTCATTTCCCTCCCACTGGGTCCCTCCCATAACACATGGGAATTCAAGATGAGATTTGGGTGGGACACATATGAGATTTGACATGGACAAACCATATCAATTGATAATATTTATTCCTTAAATGTTTTATATACTTTCCCAATAAAACTGTCTGGGCCTAGAAGATTTTCTGTTACGAATTCAATATCTTTAATAGATAGAGGGAGCTATTCAGATGTTCTGTTTCTTCCTATGTCAGTTTTGGTAATTTTGTTCCTTATTTGTTTATGTCATCTGAGTATTTAAATTTACAGGCATAAAGTAATTATGTCTCCCTTTTATTCTTAATTAGTTTAGCTAGAGGTTTATTAGTTTTATTGATCTTTTTAAAAAACATTTGTTTTTATTGATTTTCTTCTATTTGATTTCTATTTTACTGATTTTTACACTTTTAAGATTTTCTTCATTTTTCCTGTTTTTTTTTTTCTAGCCCCTTCTTAGTTCTGTTGTATGAAAGATTCTTAGATTAGATTCTTCAGCTTTTCTATTGAAGTTTTCATTTTGACAATCATGTGGTAATTTCCAAGAACGCTTTCTGGCTTTCGATTGTTCCTTTTCTGTGAGTGTCTGCTCTTGCTGTATGAATACAAGATTTTCTTAGTTCTCCCTGAGGCTACTGTCCTTTTTTTAAAAAACCCTCTCTCCTGTTCTCAGAATTATCTCTGTTTCATCTGGATTCATTTTCTTCTTTTTGCTGTGGGGTATACGTGCATAGCTGTGTGTCTGTCTGATTTTCTTTATTAAGACTTTTCTCAAGTGTCTGGTAACTCTTGGCTATCTGTTCATATTGAGAATTAACCAATAGCATGGCTGGCTCAGGCCTTCGTGATATGGATGAGGTTTTCCAAGAGGCAAAGCTTTCTTTATGATAGAAGACAAAGGGGAGATGGGGAGGGTGCAAAATACACTGCCCATCCACCAATGCCAGAATGTGGAAGGTGTTTTGAGCTCCCTTAGTCCTCCTACCTCCCACCCCAAGAAAGTTCACTTAATTTGTTTAGTAAAGATCTCTTTTGTGTGTGCATGTGTGGCGCATGCATGTATGCATCTGAGAGTTACTTAGCTGCAGCCATTTGCACATGGGATTATGGGGAGAGATGAGCTTCCGTATCACTGTTCCTACCATTATGAGGGTATTGTCCAGGTGTGAAGCCTTTCCAAGTCTTTGCTGTACTGGTTGGCTTTTTCCATAGCCAAAGCCTGCCTCCATCTGGTTCTAGGCTGCAATTTTCTACCCTCAGTTTTATCATGCTATACTCTTGCATTTATTTTCTGATTTCCAGAAATTTATAGACTTTTCCTATGTGCTGATGGCCTTCTTCCCGTTTCCCTCATTATTATGGATGCCTTTTTGTTTCTTTGCTGCTCTTTTGATGATCTCTCCAAATGGATATGAGAGATAAATGGAAATCTTCAATCTCCCATCGAAACCAATGTACGGCATTCTTTTTAACTTCTTTGTATAGTAGTTTATAATTTTCCTGATTCCTAATCCCATGCTGCCATTTACTGGTTTGTGACCCTGAGTAACTTGTTTAATTTCTCTGTGCCTGTTTTTTAAAATAGAGATAACAGTAGTGTCTATGTCATAGGACTGTTGTAAGTACTAAGTGAATTATTATATACAAAGCCCTTAGAATAACTTGCAGCATAAATAAGCCCTATATAAATGATTTCTGTATCATAGTTAGGTTGTGGTCTAATTGTGTAATTGTGCATGCCTGGCTGACTCTGTATTCCGCATTTGTGTGTTATAACAATGCTGTGGTGGGTGTCTCTGCTTAGTGTTCATGCTCTTGGTATGTTGTAAGAATTTTTCCACAAAAGGTGGAAGTTGCTGGAGGGAAGCATGAGTATATTCTAGATTTTCATGGAGACACCAGATTACTTTCTTTGCCCTCCAGCAAACTGTGGATGTGAGAATTCTCAATGGTTTTCATCTTTTTTTCCAAACTGATGGACAAATGGGAATGGATCCCTCAGCTGCAGAGCTATAAAATAAATTAAACACATTAAATTAAATTTGTACTTAGAATTCCTAATAATCATGAGCTGTAGACAAGGCTCACCTCACTCACAGAAGTATGTACCTGAAGGAGGGCAGGGGCAGCTGGGATGGGCCACTGAGGAGTAGCTCCACTGTCAGGGCCAGCCATGATGGTGGAAGTGTTAAAACTAACCCACCAGCCTGGAGCTCAGTCCCTCCTGTCATGGCCAAGTCCTCACCAATTCCTACCATCTGAGGCACAAAAAGCACTTTCCCCCTTGAATGGTTGGAGGCCTGAGCAGAAACTCCAGACAGGCACTGGCAGGAAGCACTCACTAGCTCTGGGCCAGTGGGAAGCACCTTCCTCAGGAGGGTCCCACTCAGAAACTGGCAGCTCCATCATTCCTCTTAGCCATGTCACCTCCTGGCCACATTCTCCTCACTCCCCACTTGGAGCTTCCTCTCCACAAGCCATTCTTCTCCTGGCAGATATTTCCGTGAGCCCTCTAAAACCTTGTTTCATTGCCAGCAAGCCCTCTCTCATCCTTAGCTTCTTCACGGAAGACTCTCTATCTGTAGAAACCTTGCCCTCTCTCTGATAATACCACCTTGTTTTACTCACTGAATTGGATGATGCTCAGTTTGGTTATCCTCCATTTACTAAGGAAGTGCATCAGGTAGAAATGGGATCTGAGCATTGACTGGTCCTTTTCATTCAACAGCACTGAATCCTGGAGCAAGTTGTGGCTACTGAAAGAAGAGAACAAAAGATAAAAACAACTTAGTGGCAGGAGGTCGGGTGGTGGTGGTTGGACAGAAAGCGAGTTAGGAAAAACAAAATGAGACGTGCCACCCTATGAGAGTGACACATGTAGCTAGCTATTGCTTTTAGAGCCCACCTAATGGCATTAAACAGTACTGCCTTTCTGTTCTCATATATTTATGTTCCACTTGGTTGCACTTAATTCAAGGGGCTCAGAGACTTTGTTTCACTGTTGTAGAGACATTGATTTGGAAGGGCATATAAGAAATCGGTTTAATCATCATCCTCAGCAAACTAACACAGGAACAGAAAACCAAACACCGCATCTTCTCACTCATAAGTGGGAGCTGAACGATGAGAACACATGGACACAGGGAGAGGAACATCACACACCCGGCCTGTCAGGGAGTAGCGGGAAAGGGGAGGGAGAGCATTAGGACAAATCCCTAATGTATGCAGACCTTAAAACCTAGATAACAAGTTGATAGGTGCAGCAACCCACCATGGCACATATATACCTATGTAACAAACCTGCACATTCAGTACATGTGTCCTAGAACTTAAAGTAAAAAAGATAAAAAAAAGAAAAGAAGTAGATTTAAGCCTAATGAGAGATTGAAAGCTCTCTGCATTTCTTGTCTATGGCGTCCTGTAAGAGAATTCTTGTAGAAATATTTCCTATGTAGAAATATTTTCAGAATATTTTATTGTTATGGTAAGTAAAAGGAGGATGTGGAGAAATTTGGTGGAGCAAATCAAATTATTTCAGCTTAAATTTTAAAACTTTGCAGGGTAACATGGTCTTATTGCTAGAAACATTCTTCCAAGAAGGGAAAAACAGGTATCCTGGATTCTTTGTTAAACTTCTCCTTAGAACAGATTTTTATAAAGTGTGT
This sequence comes from Rhinopithecus roxellana, assembly GCF_007565055.1. NCBI lineage: Eukaryota > Metazoa > Chordata > Mammalia > Primates > Cercopithecidae > Rhinopithecus > Rhinopithecus roxellana. The sequence continues at coordinate 197,021,776 of NC_044549.1, read as the reverse complement.
CTGTCTTTAAGGAGATTCATCTGTGCGGTGCTAAAAGGATCTTGTTGCACAGTGGTCTCCATTGTAAGGGGTCTCTTGACTAGGACTCCAGGGTCAGCATTTATAACAAGTCTTCAGGGTTTTAATATTTTTGTTTTACAAATGGCAAAGATGATATATAGCACAGTGGGGATATGTTGTCATCTCCCCTTTTATAGGTTAACAAGCTAGGAACAAAGTGAGAGTTCTGACTCCTCTTCCAATGTGTGGTTGTCTACTGTCTTTGTTGCCTAGAGCTCAGTGTTAGTCAATGAAAGAGAGACAAAGAAACTTAAGTGATTATTCCAAGATCCCACACAAACTCCCATAGGAATAGGAACAGGGTAGGGGGTGGGGAATGGGAGGGCCCTTGCATCTTCATCTTGGTTGATCAGGACTACAAGCTCCTCAAGCCCCAGGTACACCACTGCAGAACTCTCCATATTGCACTGAGCATTCAAGTGGCCGCGCCTCAGAACACATTAATTTGATTTCCACCTGGTCCTGATCTCCTCCTTGCAGTTGATTTTATTTTAGAAAGTAATTTGTAGTTTAGAGATGGCAAAGAAAAAGCATGTAATGAATTAGGAACCTATAGGAAACATACATGTATTCTAAAGTGAAGGAGGTTTGGCTCTGTGTTCCCACTCAGATCTCATCTTGAATTGTAATTCTCACATATTGAGGGAGGGACCCGTGATCCCCACGTGTCCAGGGAGGGAGGTGATTGGATCATGGGCGCAGTTTCCCCCATGCTGTTCTCATGATAGTAAGTGAGTTCTCATGAGATCTGGTGGTTTTATAAGTGTTTGATAGTTCCTCTCTCACTCCCTGCTCACTCCTGCTGCCTTCTAGAAAAGGTGCTTGCTTCCTCTTCACCTTCCGCCATGATTGTAAGTGTCCTGAGGCCTCCCCAGCCATGCAGAACTGTGAGTCAATTAAACCTCTTTCCTTTGTAAATTACCCAGTCTCAGGGAAGTTCTTCATACTAGTGTGAAAATGGAGTAATACAAGCATGTTTTTGCACTAAGTTATTAACTGTCAAGGTTAACTTTGATATGTGTATTTAGCAATCTGCTAAGAGGCATTTTGTGTGCTAAGTTACTAATCACAGTGTCAAGTTCAATACCAAAGGAGTTTTTTTTCTACTTTTCTCTCTGACTTTATTTCAAAGCGTAATCAAATCTTTATTCTTCATTAGATTTAGCATTAGCTAATTTGTTTTTTGGCAACTTTTATTCTAGTTTCTATTATATACCATTCATAAATTGAAATGATGATTGTGCCAAAACATGTCAAATTATAGAATGGTAATGCACTGTTGGGTGCATTGTTATGGTACATTATAGATGGCTCTGGAGCAAGATTTACAAGTAAAAAATACAAGAAAATTGTAAATATGAAAAAACCATACTTACTGTGTTTCACTCATAGGAACACAGCTATCTACTTTCCCCATGACCACTGCCACTTCAGGTACACAAAATTAAAGTGATCCTACTCTTTGCTTCATGTCACAGACACCTTTGTAATTGTATTAATTCCTACATCTGTGGCCCTCCCTTTTGTAGGCACCAATGGCATGTTTAATATATGTCCTTCCCTTCCACCTTTCACTCATTTAAATTGTGTGTTTGTGTGTGTTGTAATTTATGAGCGTGGCTTTGGACTCTGAATCTCTAATTCTTTTTCACTCAGTGTTTATGATATCTGTCTATGTGGCTATATATGAATTTGGTTCATTGCTTCTGACTGCTGTGCAGATATCCATTCTGAATACACCAAAGTTTTCTTATCTGTTTTCCTACTGGTAAACAACTCTTTGCTTCTAAAGCCAGAGCTACATAAGGATGCACAGGCTTCTATTTGCTTCCTTGTGGATGTGTGCAAGAGCTTACCTCAGAGCACATGTGAAGAAAATGCCCAGGTTTTTAGCAGATTTTTAGCATCTTTAAGGCAAAACACAGTGCCATCAGTATAACATAGAACCTCTGGAGCTTTAAAATATATACATTTTGTATAAAAGATGACACTCAAAAATGCAGTTGAGAGTATCATTCATTATAAACTGCAGTGTCTGCAGATTCTGTTTTTGTAGCATCCTTTTCCTTTCTTCCTAATGACTGTGCAGGTGTTGGTGACTGCCTTACCTGTTCACCTGCTGAGCCCAGGTTCCCAGGGAGGGAACCAGCCCAAGTTATCTGAGGAGTGGGCAAATGTAGCACGTCAATTTCTGTTTAAAGAAATTATCATCATGTAGTAGGTACTTAAATTTTCTTTAATGTTATTCTTTTTGCTTTTCTTCATCCCTATGCATCATAAATTAGAGTTAACGCAAGTCTTTGTTCCTGTTGCATATTGAACTTGCTGTAGAATAGCAGTGCGGGAGTATGTTACTCTAACAAGTAAATACTGCGTCATGTACCACAGGATATTATAATTTGTTTTTATATATCTTTATATATTCATCTTTGCACCTGAGGACCTAAGTTCAGCATCTGTTGAAAAAAAAAAAAAAACCAGTTTGGAACCAGTGTTTGTTTGACTGACGGTGTCTGGAAAAATTTTAAGTGTAGTTCATTCAGAAACCCTCAGGAAAAGATCACACATGCAGCCCAGCCCAGTGAAGTTTTGAGAAGGGTTCTCAGGGTGGTGAAAGGAGAAATAATCAACCAGTCAGAACAGTTAAATTAGCTGGCCCCAGAAAGGATCCATGAAGTGGAAGATGGCCCTGTTATCCTGCTGACTAGTTGATTTCCAGTACCTAGCCTGGCTTACCCCATTTGCCCCCATTCCTCAAGAACTTAAGGGCCTGACTCACCCCCTGTCTCTGCAGAACCTCTCTAATACACGTACCTGTCACTCCTTCCACATCCATGGCTGCTGACATCCTTGACCTCTCCTCCACTGACCTGCCTTCCTTCTGATCTCAGCCTCCCACCTCCATAGTCATACCCTTGACTCGTGGCCTGCCTCACTTTAGATTCCTAATCACTGACCTTAAATAGCCCTCAGTGCTGCTTGGCATGCATGTGTATTTCCGTGGTCCTTCTCTCTCCTGCCCTCCCACATGACTGTTTCATGCCTTCTCCCCCCTCAGTCCTCCAGTGCCTCCTTCCCTCCCTTGCTCTTGGCTCATGACCTTGCTTCCTACCTCACTGAGAAAATGGGCGCACTACATGAAAGCTCCCACCGACTATAACACCTGCATGCATTTGTGCCCGTGTATTTGACCTTTTTTCCTGTCACTGCAGATGGCCTACATCTGTGCCCCATGAGGGACACCTCCACACTCAGGGGCTGGATCCCATTCTCTCACATCTCTCCAGCACAGGCTCCAGGAGACTCCCTCACTCTCGCTTGCATTGTCTTTTTCCCTTTCTATAGGATCATCCTCATCGGTGCATAAACATGCTATTATTTCTTCCACCCTGGCCTCACATTTCCCTCTAGTTACTGCCTCATTTGTCTTTAAACAAAACTCAGGTAAATTGTTCATACTTACTGTCTTCAATTCCTCTTCTTTCATATTATCTTGAATCATTAGTCCACCAAGACACCACTTCTCAAGGTCTCTGGTGATCAGCACCTTGCTAATGCCGTGGTCCTTTCTCAGACCTCACTTTACCTGACACCTTTTTCCTGGAAACATTGTTTTCACTTGATTTTCAGGTCCCTACATCACTTTTGGCCACTCTTCTTTAGTGTCTCCTCCTCCTTCCCTCCCTCCATATCGCCTCCCCTCCCTTTCTTTCTGCCTCTCTCCCTTTTTTGTGTGTATGTTTTGTTGTGTGTGCTTCTTGCCCACTCTCCCTCTCTGATGGCCAGACTGTCTTGGGCTTCATCCTTGGGCCACCCTTCTGCTTTTGTCTGGTCTCAACACAGCAGCCAGAGTGGTTTTGTTAATAACATTACTCCTCCATCCAGAAACCTCCAGCAGGTTCCAATCTGATTTAAAATAAAAGCCAGTGTCCTCACTATGACTTTTGAAACCCTATAGAATCAGGCCCTTGATTATCTCTCTGCCCTTATCATCAACTCCTCTCACATTCTTGCAACTCATTCCAGACACAGAAGCCTTCGAAGCTCTGTGTTCCTTGAACAGCCAGGCTACTGCATCAGGGCTTTTACATTTGCCTTTCCCTTGACCCAACATGCTTTTTCCCCAGAAGAAAGCCTCCTTCCTTCAGGTCTTTATTGAGAGTCACCTTCCCCTGGCTATCCTGTTTACATTTTAGTCCTCCTACCAAAACTTCCTCTTCTTTGTTTCGTAAGTGATACCACTCTCTGACATGCTATGTATGTTACTTATGAATAGTTTAATTATATGTCTTCTCCAAAAAGGTAAACTCCAGCTGTGCTTAAGTTTAGTTCCAATCTACAGCACCTAGAGAGTGTCTGGTATGTGGTAGTTGCCTACTGAGCATTTGATGAATGAATGCATGTAAGTGGATACCTTAAGAAGGATACAATATGTAATACCGGCATAAAGACAGACTTATAGACCAATGCAATAGAACTGAGAGGCCAGAAATAAACTCTCACATATAGTGTTCAACAAGGGTGTCAAGATAATTGAATGAGGAAAGAATAATCTTTTCAGCACTTGGTGCTGGGACAACTGGATAGCCATATGCAAACGAATGAAATTGGATCCCTACCCCACACTATATGCAAAAAATAACTCAAAATAGATCAAAGACCTAAGTATAAGAGCCAAGACTAGAAAACTCCTAAGAAGAAACATGGATGTAAATCTTTTGTGAATTTGAATTAAACAGTGGTTCTTAGATGTGACACCAAAAGCACAAGCAATAAAAGAGAAAGAAGATAGGCCGGGCACGGTGGCTCACGCCTGTAATCCCAGCACTTTGGGAGGCCGAGGCGGGCGGATCCACAAGGTTAGGAGATCGAGACCATCCTGGCTAACATGGTGAAACCCCGTCTTGACTAAAAATACAAAAAATTAGCCGGGCGTGGTGGCGGGCGCCTGTAGTCCCAGCTATTCAGGAGGCTGAGGCAGGAGAATGGCGTGAACCCCAGAGGCAGAGCTTGTAGTGAGCCGAGATCGCACCACTGCACTCCAGAGCCTGGGTGACAGAGTGAGACTCCATCGAAAAAAAAAAAAAAAAGAAAAAGAAGATAAACTGGGCTCCATCAAAATTGAAATCTTTTGCGCCTCAAAGGACGCCACAGAAAGGTTACAGGTATTTGCAAATGACATATCTGAGAAGGAATTTGTATCTAGAATATATAAACAACTATTATAACTCACAATTAACCCAATTAAAAAATGGGCAAAGGATCGAAATAGACATTTCTACAAAGAAGATTTTTTAAGTGGCCAGCAAGCACAGGGAAAGATATTTCCATCATTAGCCATCAGGGAACTACAAATCACAACCACTATAAGATAATACTTTATACTCAGTAGCATAGATATGAACAAAATGGCAAATAATAACAAGATTTGGTGAGGATTTAGAGAAATTGAAACCCTTGTACACTGCTGGTGGGAATGTGAAATGGTACAGCCACTGTGGAAAATGGTTTAGCAGTTCCACTAAATGTTAACCATAGAGTTAGTTACTATGCGATCCAGCAGTTCCACTCCTAGGTATATACCCAAGTGAAATAAAAACATATGTCTACACAAAAACTTGCACATTAATATTCAGAGCAGCATTATTCATGATAGCCTTAAATGGCAACAATCCAAATGTCCATCAGCTGATGAATGGGTAAGTGAAATGTGGTTTATTTATACAATGGAATATTATTAGGCAATAAAAAGAAATGAACTAGTAATCCATGCCACAGCATGGATGAAACTTGAAAACACTCTGCTAAATGAAAGAAACCCATCACAAAGGACCACATATTGTATGATTCCATTTATGTGGAATTTCCAGAATAACTACTTTAATACAGAAAGTAGACTGGTGGTTGCCTAGGGGATTTAAGGGATTGGAAAATGACCATTAAGGGGCATGGGCTTTTTGGAGGGTGCAAGGAAAATGTCCTGAAATGTATTGTGATAGTTGCACAAACTCTGAATATACTAAGAGGTATTGAATTATACACTTTCATTGGGAAAATTCTATGGTATGTGAATCAATAAAGCTGTTGTTGGTTTTTCTTTAAACAAGAATACATTTACAAGCCTAGAGAGTGTTTTAATTCTTTTATAATTGATCTATGTTGGTATCCAAGAAGACTAAATAAATAAATAAGAAAAAAGTTAGAATTGCTCTATGACCTATTTTATTAGTAACTAATCTTTAGCCTTTGAGGGTAGATCTGACTTTAGAGTAGCCAAAAATAATTCTAATATTATTTTTTTCTTTTTGGAGACGGAGTTTTGCTCTGTCTCCCAGGCTGGAGTGCAGTGGCACAATCTCCACTCATTGCAAGCTCTGCCTCCTGGGTTCACGCCATTCTCCTGCCTCAGCCTCCTGAGTAGCTGGGACTACAGGCGCCCGCCACCACACCCAGCCAATTTTTTTTTTCTTTGTATTTTTAGTAGCGATGGGGTTTCACGGTATTAGCCAGAATGGTCTCGATCTCCTGACCTCGTGATCCACCCGCCTCAGCCTCCCAAAGTGCTGGGATTGCAGGCATGAGCCACCATGCCCAGCCCAAAAATAATTTAATACCAAATCTTAGGAGTTTATTGGTAGCCAAACTGCCTCATATAGTTGGGAGTAGAAAATCAACAACAGAAAGCCATTTTCACTTACTCACTGTGACTAGATATCTAAGAGTTCCAAAAATCTTTTGTGACTTTGCAATTCCATTTCGCTAGAGTAAGCATAGAGCCTCTCAAACTCAATGCTAAGTGAACCACAGTTATTTGAATGTATAATTTCTTGGGTATTTTCTTTAAACTTCATTTACATTACTTTATAGTCTTACATAAGTGTATTTGGACTCCTCAGCTAAATTGTACCTTGTATGCAAAAAAATTGTTTTGTATTTCTTTTGCAAACCCTCCTTCCCACCCCATAACACCACCACTACCTAGACAAAGCCATAAAAAGGTGATTTAAAAATCCTAATTTTAAAATTGATTACTGTCACAGGTCAGGTTTCCCAGCAAGTAAACTCTGATATGGAGACTAGTGTGTAGGACTTTCATTAGAGAAAGCTCTTGAGAATCAACACTTGAAAGGAATGAGAAAGGAAGCCGATTGAATAGAGGGAGAAGTTGGGCAACAAAGCCTCAGCTGATTTCATAGGGAGCTCTGAAGCTGGAATGGCCAGGTTATTGTTTTCCATCCTGATAGACTAGTCAGTGGGTACAGTAGCCTCAGGAGAAAGGAGCGAGTGTGGTCAAGGTGGCTCTCATCAGCTCAGGTGTGTCTTCTAGTAGCCCTTGCAGCAGCTGGGAGAATAATTCCATCAGTTCTGATGGGACATCTTGGCAGCACATCCTAGTATTCTCTGAAGTTCCCTTATACTCTGAGTGTTGCCTCTCTCAAGGTCCAACTCCTTAAGCAACTGTTCCTGCAAGGATGTGCTTAGTGACTGTGACTCAAAGTAATCTCAACATTATAAACTTCAGATTTGTGCTGTGATATACTTTGAAAATAGGGAGTTTCTTCTAATCAGATTGGCATTAACCTTATGACTATATAAAATATCAGTGCTATATTATAAAGCCTAAGCAATAGAAAACAGTGCCTGGACTTCTCAGATACCTAATCCATTTATAGAAGTTCATCTGTGAATGGATTAGAAGCTTAAGGAACTTATGACCAAAATGCAGTTTTTCAGGACTCTGCCAAAGTTTGAAGGAAGTGCTTTTTAAACTGTAATCCATTATATTACAAAAAGATGACATGAATGTTCTGATCAATATTTTCCAGAGTGCAGGGTACCTTTCTTATGGCTTTAGTTCATGTGGACTTGAATATTATATTCAGGAATCTTATTTCACGTTTATAACTTGATTTATAAAAGTGTGTTGCAAATGACAAAGTTATTGACATATGATTTCCTTATCATAACCAGGGAATTATCTGAGACGTGTAATTCTGGCATAGGTGAAAAGCTAGATATGTAATTTTTCTTTTTTTTTTCTTTCTTTTTTTGAGATGGAATTTCACTCTTGTTGTCCAGGCTGGAGTGCAGTGGTACAATCTCAGCTCACTGCAACCTCCTGGGTTCAAGTGATTCTCTTGCCTCAGCCTCCCGAGTAGCTGGGGTTACAGGTGTCCGCCACTACACCTGGCTAATTTTTGTATTTTTAGTAGAGATGCTGTCTCAATATGTTTCCCAGGCTGGTCTGGAACTCCTGACCTCAGGTGTTCTGCCCACCTCGCCCGCCCAAAGTGCTGGGATTATAGGCATGAGCCACCGTGCCTGGCTGATATATAATTTTTCACAGCCTTCAGGGCTCTGATTTTTCATGCTGTAAATTGCGTTCATATTTTTCTAGTTTATTCCAGAAAAAAATTCAAATATTTTTCTACTTTATTGTAAAAACAATGGCAGAAACTAGTAGAATAAAAGTCAACTGCTTACCCATATACCAGCAGTGAACATTTGGAATTTGAAATTAAAAACATAACACCATTTACGTTAGCTCCAAAAAAATGCAATACTTAGGTGTAAATCTAAAAATGTACAAATATAGATGAGAAAAACTGCTAAACTCGTCTGAAAGAAATCAAAGAAAATATAAATAAATTGAGAGATATTCCATGTTTATGGGTGGGAGGACTCTCTATTAAGATGTCAGTTCTTCTCAACTTGATGCATACATTGAGCACAATCTCTGTCAAAATCCAAGCAGGTTATCTTATGGATATTGACAAACTGATTCTATTGTTTATGTGGGTGGCAAAAGACCCAAAAGAGCCAACACAATGCTGAAGAAAAACAAAGTGAGAGGACTGGCACTACGCAAGTTCAAGACTTGCTGTAAAGCTACAGTCATAAAGACAGTATGGTATTGGTGAAAGAATAGACAAATAAATAAATGGAACAAAATAACTCCAAAATAGATCTACTATTGGCAAAGGCAATTCAATGGAGAAAGGATAGTCCTTTGCATGGATGCAGCTGGAAACCATCATTCTCAGCAAACTATCACAAGAACAGAAAACCAAACACCGCATGTTCTCACTCATAGGTGGGAACTGAACAGTGAGATCACTTGGACTCGGGAAGGGGAACATCACACACTGAGGCCTATCATGGGGAGGGGGGGAGGGGGGAGGGATTGCATTGGGAGTTATACCTGATGTAAATGACAAGTTGATGGGTGCTAACGAGTTGATGGGTGCAGCACACCCACATGGCACAAGTATACATATGTAACAAACCTGCACATTATGCACATGTACCCTAGAACTTAAAGTATAATAATAATAATAATAAAAGGATAGTCCTTTCAACAAAGGGTGCTGTAACAACTGCACATCACATACAAAAAAAAAAAATGATTCTAGATACGGACCTTACACCTTTAACAAAAATTAATCCCAAATGGATCAGAAACCTAAATGTGAAACACAAAACTTTAAAACTTCTAGAAGATAACATAAAAGAAAATCTAGGTGTTCTAGGGTTTGGTAATTAATTACTTTTTAAATTCAGTTCAAAAGCATGAAAGAAATATTTGTAAGTTAGACTTCTTCAAAATTAAAAACTTCTTCTCTGCAAAAGATACTTTTAAGAGAATGAAAAAAGCCAAAAACAAAAGCCAAAAACTGGGAGAAAATATTTGCAAAATATGTAAATGATAAAGGATTTGTACCCAAAATATACAAAAAACTCTTGAAACTCAACAATAAGAAAACAACCCAGCCAGGCATGGTGGCTCACGCCTGTAATCCCAGCATTTTGGGAGACCAAGGTGGGTGGATCACTTGAGGTCAGGAGATTGAGACCATCCTGGCTAACACGGTGAAACCCCATCTCTACTAAAAATACAAAAATTAGTCAGGTGTGGCATGGTGGTGGACACCTGTAATCCCAGCTACTAAGGAGGCTGAGGCAGGAGAATCACTTGAACCCGGGAGGCAGAAGTTGCAATGAGCCGAGATCGCACCATTGCACTCCAGCCTGGGTTACAGAGCGAGACTCGGTCTCCCAAAAAAAAGAAAAAAAAAAAAAAGATAAAAAAATCCATAAACAAACTATCCAATAGATCAGTCATTGCTGTGCAAATGTGAAATGGTACAGCCACTTTGGAGGACAGTTTGGCAGTTTCTTAGAAAACTAAGCATACTTTTACCATATGATTTAGCAGCCATGCTCCTTGGTATTTAACCAAATGGGTTGAAAACTTATGTCCATACACAAACCTGCAGATGGATGTTTATAGCAGCTTTATTCATGATTGTCCAAACTTGGGAGCAACCAAGATGTCCTTCAGTAGATGAGTGGATAAAATTCTGTTGTACATCTATATGAGGGAATAATAATCACTGTTAAGAAGAAGAAATGAGGTATCAAGCCATGAAAAGACATGGAGGGACCTTAAATGCCAGTTCCTAAGTGGAAGAAGTCAGTTTGAAAAGGCTATATACTATATGATTCCAAATATATAACACTTTAGAAAAGACAAAACTATAGAGACAGTAAAAAGATAAGTGGCAGCTGGGAGTTGAGGGGGAGGGAAGAGATGCAAGGGAGGAAGTGTGGAATGAATAAGTGAACCACAGGGGATTTTTAGGGCAGTAAAACTATCATGTATGATAGCTACTGTAATGGTGGATACATGACGCAATATATGTCACAGCTCAAGCTGCTATAACAGAATACCAGACCAAGTGACCTAAGTGACATTTATTTTTCATTCTTCTGGAAGTTGAGAAGTCCAAGATGAAGACGCTGGCAGATTTGATTTTTAGGCCTTCTTGAATCCTCCTGTGGTAGACAGAGGAAGCTCTAGTGTCTCTCTTCCACTTCTTATCTGGGCCTTATCTTATCCCATCATTGGCGCTCCACCCTTATGACGTCATCTAAATCTAATTACCTCCCTAACACCCTACCTTCTAAAACTATCATGTTGGAGGTTAGCACTTCAACATGTGAATTCCTGGGGACACAAACGTTCAAGCCGTAACAATGCATTTATGAAAACCTGTATAGTGAACCCTAATGTAAACTATGGGCCTTGGTTAATAATAATGTGTCGTATTGGTTCATCAGTTGTAGCAGATGACTAATACAAATGTTAGATCTTAATAATAGGGGAAACTGGGAGAATGACAGATATACAGCAACTCTACTTTCTGTGTAGTTTTTCTGCAAAACTAAAACTGCTTTAAAAAATAAAATCTCTTAATAAAAAATAGAGAACTTCATTAGAGCTTAACATGTTCTAATATATAGTTTAAATTTAAGCCAAAAAATGAGTTGTTTGTACTTGTACAGAACTGGAATCAGTGTCTTTCTTCTTTCTTCCCCTTTCTCCAATCCCTCAACCTCCTCAAATGCTTTTCATTATGAACAGAAAGTTTACAAAAAAAGCAAAATGCAAATGGCTGTTAAGTGTGTGAATAGATGCTCAACATCATTCAGAGTAAGATAGGCAAGTGAACACTAAACTGAAACACCTGTTATCACCTTATCAGATTGGCAGAAATCCACCAGAGGGATATTCCCTTGGGTTGACAAGGCTGTGGACGACCAGACAGTCTCATATTCAGCTGCTGATTATACATGCCAGCTTAATACCATGTCCAGAACAATTTGACAGAATCTACTTAAATTACAACTGTGTGTATCCTTTGACTCAGCAGTTCTGTCTTTGGGAAAGTATTCCACAAATATACTTGCCTATGCATAAAATGACAAATGTTGGAGGAAATTTATTACAGCACCCTTACTAATAAGAAAAATATTTGAAATAGTGTAAATGTCCATCACTGGTTGATAAATTATGGGTGCTCTCTAGGTACTAATATGGAAAGATCTCTAATATTAGGAAATACAAAAAAGGAAAATTCTGAACAATATTTCTGTGTGCTCCTTTTATATAAAAATGGAGAAAATATTAATATATTCTGATTGTACATGTGGGCAGGAGGCACAGTGGGGCATTGGGAAGATGAGGGCAGGGATAGGGGTATCACTATATACCTTTTTTCCTGACCATGTGACTGTATTACCTTCAAACTATAGTTCAAAAAGATATAGGTATATACATTTTTAAATAACAAATTCAGAATAGCTAGGATAAATCGCTTTTGCTGCTGTTAAACCTTAAATATTATTTTTATCTACCTATGAATATTTATCTTCCCTTGAGTGTTTTTGGTATGGCAAGTCCTGAGTTGTTAAAATTGATTGTTATTGTCATTTTGTAACTGAGAGGGTCTCTCTAGTGAAAACCTGACTTTCTCAAAGAAGTAGTTCAAATTTCTCCTTACTTTTCTGACAGTAGTGTTCCTCAAGCATACCTTAAGAACATAACAAGTAATAAACCATAAACCAGTGTTTTCTTCAAGAAAATATATCAGTGGAGAACAGAAAATGTTCTCTTTGAAAAAAATATGTAGTTAAAAAAGTTTTAGCTCTTTTTTTGTTTGTTATAAATTGTCTGTTCAATTGTACGGAATTACTCTCTCTCAGAGCAAAGACTTGCCAGTTGGCTTTACTTTTTTCATCCCCTTTCTTCTGTGTCCACTGCCTCGATACATTTTTCCCACTTCCCTTACTCTGACAAAGATATCAAAGGTTACATTAAAGCAAAAGCTGAGAAGCTTAAGTTATTGCCGATAAGTTCGACAAGATTTAAATGCAATCTGAGAAGTAGAAGATGGGAAGCATTCCTTCCTGAATCTACATGCTCTGTTAGGCCCTAAGGCACAATGAAATGTAGGACATGAACCCTGGGCCCCAAAGCTGATGACGGTGGAGGTCACAAAGTGATCACCCACTCTAAGAATTCTACACACAGTGTTATCTATATGTTTCCCTCTATGCCAGGCTTCTTGTCTTTACTCTCATCAGTGTTTGGATAGCTCCTGACAGAATAAAGGCTGGGTTTGGTGTTCTGTAATCCTAGCTCTTTGGGAGGCTGTGGGAAGATTGCTTGAGCTCAGGAGTTCAAGACCAGCCTGGGCAACATGGCAAAACCCCATCTCTACAAAAAATACAAATATTAGCTGGATGTGGTGGTGCACACCTGTAGTCCCAGGTACTCTAGAGGCTGAGGTGGGAAGATCACTTGAGCCTGGCAAGCAGAGGTTATAGTGAGTTGAGATAGTGCCACTACACAGCCTGGGTGACAGAGTGAGACCCTGTCTCAGAAACAAAAAATAAAAAAGTGCATTTCCTCAGTTGTAGGCAATGATATTTCTAATGTAAGGAAACATGGTCTTAGATTTGGGAGATGTAGGTCATTTTCAGGATATTCACCCTTAACCTGATAACTGGTTTAGCAGATTTTGCTGAGTTGTTTTTAGGTGGTTTCTTTGGAATCCTAGTTTAATTCTTCATTGTTTTACCTGTGATTTTGGGAGACATATATATGATAAAAGTCTTTTTAAAATAAAGTTTTTAATTTTAAGATTTAGATTACAGAAAAGTTGACAAGCTGGAACTGATGGTTCCCATGTACTCCATAGCTAGCTTCCCCTGCTTTTAACATCTAACACTGGTATGGTACACTTGTTATAATTAGTGAACAACTTTTCATATGTTATTATTAACTAAAGTTCGTGCTTTTTTCAGATTTCCTTAGTTTTTATCTGGTAAGACTCATCTTGTGTATCTCCTGCCTTGGTCCTAGACTCAGCCATTTTTCCAAGAAGCTCTGCATCCTTTGTTTTGGACAGTGGTATTAGAAACCAAGATATGTGTGCATCTCTTAATTTTTTTTTTTTTTTTTTTGAGATGGAGTCTTGCTCTGTAGCCCAGGCTGGAGTGCAGTGGCGCAGTCTCAGCTCACTGCAAGCTCCGCCTCCCGGGTTCACCATTCTCCTGCCTCAGCCCCCCGAGTAGCTGAGACTACAGGCGCCCGCCACCACACCTGGCTACTTTTTTGTATTTTTAGTAGAGATGGGGTTTCACCGTGTTGGCCAGGGTGGTCTCAATCTCCTGACCTCATGATCTGCCCGCCTTGGCCTCCCAGCATGTCTTAACTTTTAACCTGAATCCCTCTATTTAAGATGGATTTCTTGCAGTTAACATAGTTGAGCCTTGCTTTTTATTCTAACTCTGACATTCTTTGTCTTTGAATCGGTATATTTAGGCCACCTGGAGTGTCCTGCACCCTGCCCTCCTCGCCATGACTGTGTCAGGTGACCGCAGGAGGTCGATTGTATGTTCTCCTTGCACTGTTGTAGAGCCACCAACTTTCCTGTGGCCCCTGCGGTACCACATCTGCCTTATAGCTCTCAATTTAAGGTTTACAAATGTGTATTTCTCCATTGTGACTTAAATTCTCACTTGATACAATTAAAGTAAATGAAGTAAGTATATAGTAGAATGAAATCATAATCTTAAGTTATCACTTTGCTTTGTAGGCCTTAGAGAATATTTCCAGGCACACAGTTTTTATATGTTCCTTGGTTTTTTTACTTGTCAAGTGATCAAAATAATTGTTGAAGAAACAAAGCAAGCTCCAAATCACACATAACCATCTTACAGATTTTATTTCCTTTCACCATCATCAAATCTGCTCTAGAAACTGCTTTGTGCATGAAATGTGGCTCTGAATGAGAGGAAAACACACTTTAACACATGTAAATTGCTTTAAGCTGTATAAGATGTGTTCTTTGGTGACACAGGGCATGCCAAAGCCTTGAAAGCCAGCTTTCTTACCCCAGTGACAAATGACAACCCCATCATTCAGTGTCCCTCAATTACAACAAGCCTCTTGATTAGCAGGTCCCTACAATGGAGATTATATTTTAAGAGAGAAGAGCCGATGAGATACATGATTTAATTTATCTGTAAACCTTTAGATTATTTTCTTCTGTTCATTTGGTCTAATTGATATTTCCCCCAATCCCCTTTTCTATTAAATGATGAAATAGAGAAGGAGCCGGGTGTGGTGGCTCATGCCTGTAATCCCACTTTGGGAGGCCAAGGCAGGTGGATCACCTTAGGTTAGGAGTTCAAGACCAGCCTGGCCAACATGGTGAAACCCATCTCTACTAAAAATACAAAAAAATTAGCCAGGCATGGTGGTGCATGCGTGTAATCCCAGCTACTCAGAAAGCTGAGGCAGGAGAATCGCTGGAACCCGGGAGGCGGAGGTTGCAGTGAGCCGAGATTGTGCCATAGCACTCCAGCCTGGGCAACAAGAGTGAAACTCTGTCTAAAAACAAACAAACAAAACAAACAACAAAAAAACAACAAAAAAAGGCCAGGCGCGGTGGCTCATGCCTGTAATCCCAACACTTTGGGAGGCCGAGGCAGACAGATCACAAGGTCAGGAGATCGAGACCATCCTGGCTAACATGGTGAAACCCCGTCTCTACTAAAAATACAAAAAATTAGCCAGGCATGGTGGTGGGCACCTGTAGTCCCAGCTACTTGGGAGGCAGAGGTAGGAGAATGGCATGAACCTGCGAGGCGGAGCTTGCAGTGAGCCGAGATTGCGCCACTGTACTCCAGCCTGGGCTCCAAAGCGAGACTCCATCAAAGAAAGAGAGAAAGAGAGAGAGAAAGAGAGAGAAGGAAGTAAAATACTTTTCGTGCTTTTATACTGACCAGTTCTCCCTCTCTCATTTTTTTGACTCTTCTAACATTTTCCCTTTTTTCCCTGTATACTTCTTTTAGGTTCCAGCTTTCTGTTAAGCTTTATTGAGGCTCAGAAACCAATACCCCCAAATACTGCACTTTGACATGCTGAACTCAACGTCTTTCTGATCTCCCCCATACCATCTCTCTCAAAGCATTGGATTCTCTAAAGTTCCCTTGTCTGCCTAAAGTCCAGACCTACCAAAGAAGAAAACAATTAACTGCTGATCACTTCCCTGAGTTCTCATTAACTGAATCCATATCACATCTTTTCTCATGTTAATCTGCTTTTTGTGAGTTGATTTTTCAGCAAATCTTCAGGGGTTTGCTGTACATCTTTTAAGTCCAACTCCTTGTTCACTTGACTGATCTTGGGAAGTCGCCCATGCAGACAGCCCAGAGGCCTAGGCCTTTTGTGATATTAGCGATTCCCTGTCATTCCCTGTGTGGATGCTCAGCACACCAGGAATGGAGCTTGGTTGGAGTGGAGCAAGGTGAGCTGGGTCGTAGACGTAGCCCTGCCCTGAAGACGTCTTCTCAGGGTGTCCACCAGGGCGTAGGGCCTGAAGACACTGCCAGAGAATTCCTTTTAAACTCCAGGGAAGAGTCCTAGTCATTATGTTACTGAGACACAAATTTTGTGATGCTTTCTCGTCTTTTAACAAATACATGTAAGTTAATTAACTAATTAAATAGAGTTTTCAGTCTTTTATACAATCTATACCAAAGGATGGCAAACCCCAGCCAAAGGACCAAATCCTCCTGCCGCCTATTATTAAAGTTGTATTGGCACCCAGCCGCACCCATTTGTTTTTATATTCTGCTTTTCATGTTGCAAGGAATGGCAGAGTTGAGTAATCATGACAGAGATTGTGTGCTGCAAAGCCTAAAATATTTACTCTGTGGCCTTTTAAGAAGTTTGCTGACCCTGCTGGAGATTAAGAATCTTTTGTGATAGAAATTGCATTGAATCTATAGATCACTTTGGGTGATATACACATTTTAACAATATTAAGAGTTCTAATACAGCACATGAACACAGAATGTCTTTTCATTTATTTGTGTAGTCTTCAATTTCTTGTGGCAATGTTTTGTGGTTTCAGTGTACACGTTTTTCATCTCCTTGGTTACATTTGTCCCTAAGTATTTTAGTATTTTTATTCTTTCTGATGCTATTGTAAAAATGATTGATTTCTGAATTTCCTTTTCAAATTGTTCATTGTTAGTATATAGAAATGTTACTGATTTTTGTGTGTTGATTTTGTAGTCTACAATTCTGCTGAATTCATTTATTAGTTCTAATGAGGGTGTGTGTGTGTATGTGTGTAGAATTAGGGTTGTCTGCATTTAAAATAATGTAATCCACAAACAGATAATTTTACTACTTTCCAATTTGGATACCTTTTATTTATTTTTATTTATTTATTTATTTATTTTGAGACGGAGTCTCGCTCTGTCACCCAGGCTGGAGTGCAGTGGCCGGATCTCAGCTCACTGCAAGCTCTGCCTCCCGGGTTTACGCCATTCTCCTGCCTCAGCCTCCCGAGTAGCTGGGACTACAGGCGCCCGCCACCACGCCCGGCTAGTTTTTTGTATTTTTTAGTAGAGACGGGGTTTCACTGTGTTAGCCAGGATGGTCTCGATCTCCTGACCTCGTGATCTGCCCGTCTCGGCCTCCCAAAGTGCTGGGATTACAGGCTTGAGCCACCGCGCCCGGCCTTATTTATTTTCTTAATTGCTCTGACAATTAAGAAAGTAGTGGACTTCCAGTACTTTGTTGACAAGTGGCAAGACTAAGCATTCGTCACCATGTTCCTGATCTTAGAGGGAAAGCTTTCAGTTTTCCATCATTTGATACGATGTTACTCTAGGCTTCTTCATATATAACCTTTAGTATGTTAAGGTAATTTCTTTCTACTCCGAGTTTGTTGAGTGTTTTTATCGTGAAAGGGTATTGAATTTTTGTCATATATTTTTTCTGCATCAATTAAAATAATGTGGTTTGTCCTTCATCCTGTTAATGTGGTGTATCATGTTGATTGGTTTACATATGTTGTTCCATCCTTGTAGTTCAGGAATAAATCCCGCTTGGTCATGATGTGTAATTTTTTTAATGTGTTGCTGAATTTGGTTTGCTAGTATTTTGTTAAGGAATTTGCATCAGTATTGATTAGGGATATTGAACTATGGTTTTCTTTTTTAATTATGTCTTTGGTTTTGGTATCACAGTGATATTGACCTCATAAGATGAGTTTGGAAGTATTCCCTTCTTGTCAGTATTTTGCAAGAATTCAAGATGTATTGCTGGTAATTCTTTAAATGTTTGGTGAAATTCACCCATGAAGCTCTCTGGTCCTGGGCTTTTCTTTGTTGGTAGGTTTTTCATTACCGATTCAATCTCCTTACTAGTATAGTTCTGTTCAGATTTTTTTTCTTCATGATTCAGTTTTGGTAGGTTGCATGTTTCTAGGAATTTATTTGTTTCTAGTTTATCCAGTTTAGTGGTGTATAATTGTTCTTAGTCGTCTCTTATATTTTATTTCTGTGGCATCAGTTGTAATGTTTCTTCTTACATTTCTGATTTTTGCTATGTGAGTCTTTTTCTTCATTAGTCTAGCCTAAGGATTTCTTAATTTTGTTGACCTTTTCAAAAGACCAACTCTTACTTTTGTTGACTTTCTTTTGCTGTTGTTTTTCTATTCTCTTTTATTTTTGCTCTTATCTTTATTATTTCCTTTCTTCTGCTAACTTTAGTTGGTTCTTTTTGTAGTTTCTTGAGGTTAAAGTCAAGTTATTGACTTGAGATCTTTCTTTCTTTTATAATGTAAGCATTTACCACTATAAACTTCCCTCTTAGTACTGTCGCTGCTGTGTCCCGTAAGTTTTGGTGTGTTGTGTTTTTGTTTTCATTTGTTTCAAGATATTTTCTGATTTCTTTTGTGATTTCTTCTTTGACTCACTGGTTGTTCAAGAGTGTATTAATTTCCACAGTTTGTGAATTTTCCAGTTTCCTTTTGCTTTTGATTTCTAGTTCCATTCCATTTGGTCAGAAATGATAGTTGGTATGATTTCAGTCTTTTTAAATTTGTTAAGGCTTGTTTTGTGGCCTAAGGTATGATCTATACTGGAGAATCTTTTATATGGACTTGAAAAGAATGTTTATTCTGTTGTTACTGGGTAGAGTGTTCTGTATATATCTATTAGGTTAAATTGGTTTGTGATGTTAAGTCCTCTGCTTCCTTATTGATCTTATGTCTGATTGTTTTATCCATTATTGAAGTGCAGTATTGAAATCTCCCACTGGTACTGTATTAGTGTTCATTTCTCCCTTCAATTCTGTCAATATTTGTTTCATATATTTGGTACTGTGATGTTAGATGCATATACAATTATAATTGTTACGTCTTCTTAGTAAATTGACCCTTTCATTTTTACATAATATCCTCATTTGTCTCTTATAACCGTTTTTTAATTAAAGTCTGTTTTTTCTGATATAACTATGGTCATTCTGGCTCTCTTTTTGTTACCATTTTCATGGTAAATGAAAATGAGCATTTTTCCTCATTCCTGAACTTTGATTATATGTATGTCTTTACATCTGCAGGTAATTGGATCTTGTTTTTTGTTTTGTTTTTTTAAAATCCATTCAGCCACTCTATGTCTTTAGATCAGGGAGTTTAACCCATTCACACTTAATTACTGATAGAGCAGACTTACAATTGCCATTTTGTTTATTGCTTTCAGTATGTCTTGTAATTATTTTGCTGCACTTTTTCTGTCTTGCTGCCTTCCTTTGTATTTTGTTGATTTTTTTTTTGTAGGAACTTGCTTTGATTCCTTTCTCATTTTCTTTTTTGTATCTTTTACAGATATTTTCTTTGTAGTTACCATGGGGATTACATAAAATATCTTATAGTTGAAACTGATAAAAACTTTAGCAGCATGCAAAAAAATCTTCTCCTTTACATTTTCCCTTTACCACTTTTTTTTTTTTTTTTTTGAGACGTAGTCTTGCTCTCTCGCCCAGGCTAGAGTGCTGTGGCCGGATCTCAGCTCACTGCAACCTCCGCCTCTCGGGTTCACGCCATTCTCCCGCCTCAGCCTCCTGAGTAGCTGGGTCCACAGGCGCCCGCCACCTCGCCTGGCTAATTTTTTGTATTTTTAGTAGAGACGGGGTTTTGCCGTGTTAGCCAGGATGGTCTCGATCTCCTGACCTCGTGATCCACCCATCTTGGCCTCCCAAAGTGCTGGGATTACAGGCTTGAGCCACCGCGCCCGGCCACCACTTTTTATTATCAGTGTCACAAAGAACATTATTTCTTTTTTGAGACAGGGTCTCACTGTGTCACTCAGGTTGGAATGGAGTGGCACAATCACAGCTCACTGCAACCACAACTTCCCTGGGCTCAGGTGATCCGCCCACCTCAGCCTCCCAAGTAGCTTGAACTATAGGCATGGGCCACCATGCCTGGCTAATTTTTGTATTTTTTTTGTGAGACAGAGTTTTACCATATTGCTCAGGCTGGTCTCAAACTCCTGAGGCTCAATGATTCACCCACCTAGGCCTCTCAAAGTGCTGGAATTATAGGCATAGTACCCAGCCACAAATTACATTTTTTGATCCATTAGTATTCTTTTGTAGTTAGTTTTATGTTTTTATCTTTTAAAGTGTGTACTAGAATTAAAAGTGATTTATATACGACCATCGCATTATTAAAGGATTTTTTTGTTTGTCTATATATTTACCTTTACTAGAGAGTTTATTTTTTCTTATGCTGTTGTGTTGCTGTCTAGTGTCCTTGAGCTTCTGCTTGAAGGAATGCCTATTATGTGTAAGGCAGTTGTAGTAGTGATGAAATTCCTCCGCTTTTGCTTATCCAAAAGGTCTTTATTTCTCTCCTGTGTTTTTGAAGGATGATTTTTCCTGGTATAGAATTCTTGGTTGGGAGTTTTTTTTCAGTACTTTGAATATGTCATCTTGTTCTCTTCTGGCCTCCAGTCTTTCTACTGAGAAATCTGCTGATAATCTGGGAATTCCCTTGTACATGATGAATTACTTTTCTCTTGCTGCTTTCAAGATACTCTCTTTGTCTTTGATTTTGACAGTTTGATTATAATGTGTCTTGGTGTAGGCCGCTTTGGGCTCATCTTAGTGGGATTCCTTTCAGCTTCTTGAATTTGGATGCACATTTCCTCAGATTTGGGAAATTTCCAGCTATTATTTCCTCAAATAAGTTCTGTTCCCATTTCTTTCTCTCTCTTCTCCTCTGGAACTCTTATAATGCATAATTGGTCCAGTTGATGGTGTTTCATTAAGCTTTCTTCACTTTTCTTCTTGTGTTGTTTTTGCTCCTGTGACTCAATAATTTCCAATGACCTATCTGAGTTCACTGATTCTTTTTTTCTGCTTGTTCAAATCTGCTGTTGAATCTCACTAGTGAATTTTTTTTTTTTTTTTTTTTTTTTGAGACGGAGTTTCATTCTTGTTGCCCGGGCTGGTCCACCTGCCCGGGCTGATCCACCTGCCTTGTCCTCCCAAAGTGGTGGGATTACAGGCATGGGCCCCCGTGCGTGGTTGAATTTTTTTTTTTTTTTTTTTTTTTTGATACAGACAAGGCTGTATCCGTGTCACAAGGCCGGAGTGTGGTGGTGTGATAGTAGCTCACTTCAGCCTCAAATTTCTGGATTCAAGCAATCCTACAGCCTCAGTCTCCCAAGTAGCTGGGACAATAGGCATGCAGCACCACACCCCGCTAAGGTTTTGATTTTTTTTTTTTTTTTTTTTGGTAGAGATGAGGTCTTGCTATGTTACCTGGGCCAGTCTCAAATCCTGTTCTCAAATGATCCTCTACCTTGGGCTTCCAAAGTGCTTGAGATTACAAGTGTGACCCACCATACCTAGGTGTGACTTGTTCAATTCAGTTATTCTTCAGCACCAGAATTTCTGTTGGGTTCTTTTTTATAGTTTCTATTTGATTGCTGATATAGTCTCTTTCTGTTCATGTATTGTTTTCCTCATTTTATTTAGTTGTCTGTGACCTCTTATAGCTCACTGAGCTTTTTAAAGACAGTTATTTGAATTCTCTGTCAGGCAATTCACAGGTCTTCATTTCTTTTGGGTCAGCTTCTGAAGAATTACTGTTTCTTTGCTTGGGCCATTTTTCCTTTTTTTTATATGTCCTTTTGTTTTTTTGCTGGCATTTGGGCATTTGAAAAAGAGCCATCTGTCTGTCATTACAGACTAGCTTTATACAAGGAAGGCCTTCACCATTCAGCCCAGTTAGAGAATCAGAGACTCAAATCTTTTCTGGTAGTGTGTCTTCTCTGGGATTATGCATCTAATTTTCAAATTAGAAAGGCTTGCCAGCTTCTTTTTCAGGAGGTTGTAATTTCTTGCTGCCTCTGGTGTCTGTGTGCAGTACTGCAAGTTCTCTGGTGCTGCTGCAAGCTGACAAGCCCTTAATTGTTCTCAGCAACCCCTAGGCATTTAAAGTATGCCCTTTAAGTTCACATGCCTTCTAATTTAGAAAAGACAGAAACTAGTCCCTCAGGCAGTCCTCTGAAAAGACAGAAAGTTGAATGTATTCATTCTGCTTTCTCTTTCCCTTTCAAGGTGGCATGAGAAACGCTCCTCATGGTCCCAGCTTCTCTGATGACTGTTCTTTATTCACTTTGGTGCAGACTCCCTGGCTCACCAGGGGTCCTTTGTGGGGTCAAATCTGACATTGGCCCTTCTCTGAGGCTCCTTTGGGAGTACCTGCCTTTGCCTTGGTCCTATCCTCAGAAGTTCTGGCAAATTCTCTTATTTTCCAGTGTTGTTCCTTTTAGAATATATCTTTCTGTCATTTCAGGGGACCTTTGGGAAGTGGAAGAAGTAGATGTACCTGCTTGGTCTACCATCTTAAAATGAAAATCCCTGAGGTTGTTTTCCTAAGAGCCTAATTCCATAACATTTTTTTCAATCTCTGCTCCGTTAATCATTTTTATTAATTTGCATTTGGCACGTAATTTGTCTAGTAATCAGCAGAGGATACCTTTTTCAGGGCACTCCTTTTGTTCAGTTGTGGCTGGGATCTCAGTGGAGACAGGTAACCCTATAATCACTGTTTAAGGCATATTGTTGTGGGGAGCCAACTTCTTTGTATTTACTAGTTTTAAAATTCTGCCCATCTCCTCCCCTTCCCCTTCCTCCACCTTCACTGTTTTTCTCCTTTACTTTGTTTAGGATATAATTTTGTGAGTATGTATGCATACATACCATTGTAGGTATCAGATCTGCTTTTCAGAAGTCTCAGAATTCAACTCTAATTTGCATTTTCTGTTTCAGTAGAGACAGGGTTGGGGACATATTACTACAAAACACAGCTACTACTATGGATCACGTCACAATTTTTCTAGTTTTTGCAAAATAAAATGGTTCTGCTGGCTCTCTGTGCAGCTGACATGAGAGTCCCAGGGTTTGACAACCCTGCAGTGACCAAAGGTGAGCAATGTGCTAATAGCAGAGCAGGCAGTACTTTACCACTGGCACTGGAAAACATTTAGCTTCTGAGTGCTAATTTTCTCTGGTCCTGTTACTTTTTTTCCTTTTCCCAACTGAGACACCCTATAATCACTGTTTAAGGCATATTGTTGTGGGGAGCCAACTTCTTTGTATTTACTAGTTTTAAAATTCTGCCCATCTCCTCCCCTTCCCCTTCCTCCACCTTCACTGTTTTTCTCCTTTACTTTGTTTAGGATATAATTTTGTGAGTTTTACTGTAAAAGAAGAATCACAATTCTGGTGCATAAAATGTCTTCTTTTTTCATAGACAAGCTCCTTCCACCCCACTATTCATTTTGAGTGTTTTTTTTTTTCAAATATGAATAAATTCCTATTTTATCTCAAGTTTTCTTTTATTTAAACAAGAAAAAATGACAAAAATGCTTTTTACAGTTTTTTCTTTCTCAGATATCTGTTAGCATAAAGCAGTTCCCAGCCTTGAAACAGAGTGGCTGTATGGAAAATATAAATAATATCCAAAAAATTGACCGTTTGAAACACGAGACTATAAATGTTATTTAGGTTTCCAGGCTACAACACAAAAGCTTACTTAACATGATGCTTAACTTGAATTCTGGATCGTGGATAAGAACCGCTAAGAAAGTGGGGGTGGAGGTGGGGAAGGTCTAATATATCCTTTCCTGACCATAGAGACAATATTGGCTCCTTTCTGCTTCTCTTTACACCACTTCCTTGAAGCAGGACCCCTGCTGTTGGAGCTGATCCTATCCCTGCTGTGTTGTCTTCCCACCTCACTCCCAAGTATTCATTGTTATTTGCCTAGGGGTTAGCCGTAGGGGTGGAGGAGAACAAGAAAGAACTTGTTAGCAACAACTAATTAAAGTAATTAACCAATATCTGTGAATAGTTGATGCTCCTTAACCTTCCCACTGATGCTTTCACTTTTAATAGAAAATGTGTATCAAAGCAAATAAACCTATAATTGTTGAAATTTCTGGTAGTTTGGCAAAATGGGAAGAAAATCAGTATGACAGATTAGAGAAGGTTGGGAAGTTGTTGATGAAGGCTTCCATCTGAGCACTCTGGCCCTGCATAAGTACTTTCCACATATTTGCAGAATGAATGAATACAAAGTGATCACTTTGCCCAGCTTTTTTTTTTTTTTTTTTTTTGAGATGGAGTCTCTCACTGTGTCTCCCTGGCTGGAGTGCAGCAGCACGATCGCAGCTCACTGAAACCTCTGCCTTCCAAGTGCAAGCAATTCCCCTGCCTCAGCCTCCCAAGTAGTTGCAATTACAGGTGCCTGCCACCATGCCTGGCTAATTTTTATATAAGTTTTCCCCCCATATAAAAGTAATGTATGTCCATTAAAAAGTGAAGATAGACTGTCTATAGTGCCACCATCTAAAGAAAACCATTGTGAAGATGCTATATTTTTTGGAAAATAAACTATAGAGAATTACTCATAAAAGCATGTTGCTATGTAAATGTTTAAAATGGCATCCTGTTTTGATTAATATTGTCTAATCAATACTAACTTTTTTCAGTTCATGAAAATTTTGTGAACAGTTTGCATGGAAACCATAGCAGCAAAATCTGGGCAACCTTGTTCTGTTACCTAATAGCCAGTCCTGGTTCCCAAAGGAGAGTTAATACACCTTCCAGATGCCTTAACATCCAAGGGAAGCATGTCCTTCCTCAGCAGCATATTTTGTTTTGCAATTCCTGCCAAGACTCTGAGGAAGAGGAAATGGGTACAGATTTATTAGGAGAGATGGAAAGGGGCCATGACTTTGTCATGTCATGTAGGACTCCGGCAACTTAAGGCTACACAGACTCTGAAATACATGGAATATTTCTTTTTATCTACTAATTTGTTTATTTCTTGTCTAATATTTCCACTGAAGAGATTGTCTTGTATAAAATTATATCTCAGTATTCTAATGGAATGAAATAATGGTACAGCATAGCCTTTTCTGAATTATTCGTGTATTATTTGGAGATTATATCCAGGTTTTTATTAATTCAGTTCAGAATTTTAACATAGGGTATCATCTGGTCCATGCTGTATTATCTACTTGTTTTTCTACTCTGGACCCTTAATCAGTATCTTCCAGTGTCATCTTTGGTCATGGCAGTCACATTTACATGAAGGCTGTCTGTCCCTGGTCTATTCTATGGCACTGCTTGGCCTGTCCTGGGGTTCTGCTGATTTTCAAGTCTTCTGATTAAATTTTTGCTTGTTCTGGCATCATGCTGATTTCCTTCACTATTTCATGCTTCTCCCAGGAGATATCTGCTTGTTATTTATCGCTCATTCCTCCTTTTGAAAATATCACAGTAAGAAATTATTTTAATTTTTTTCAACTGTTCTTTTTCTGTCAGTAATTCAATGCAACATTTCTTAAAGGTTGTTCCATCTCTCTCATTGATTTTCTTAATGCCTTTTAATTATTTCTTTTAAAATTCACAACTTTTAATATTTAGTAATTCATGCTGTCACCACAGAGGCAGCTGTATCCTTTTGATTACTTAGATTTCTGTGGGTGTTGATTCTGGAACACAAGATGATCTGGATTTGGAGAAGCATCAGTAGGTTGAGCCTATACATCTGAACAGCGGGATTACCAATGGAAGCAATACCATTGGCTTAATTATACATCTCATGTCATTATGTTATAGAGGACTTCTTTATGATGCTTGTATGAGGAAGAAAAATAATAGCCAGGTTTTAAGTTTTCCATATTATAATGTCTGTGTACTTACCATATATGGAGTCAGCAGCATATGGTTACAATCATTGAATTAATCTTTATTGATTATCACATCATAAAAGAAAATGCACCAAACGCTATTGGGATTAGAGGATTCATGGCACCTTATTTTTAATATATATGTACGTTTTATGTAACTCAAACTGAAGTGCAGCACAGGGACATTGGGCAGAGAATGAAGTGACTACAAATATTGTATACTAAGATACATTGCTAGAAAAGAGTTTGTGGAAGACTTCAGAATAAACTATTTTTCTATAAAACATTGAGGGTACCATTACGCTATCAGTTTATGGGAATACCTGATTTTAAAAGAATAAAGCTGGCTGGATGTGATAGCTCAACACCTGTAATCCCAGCACTTTGGGAGGCTGAGGTGGGTGGATCACCTGAGGTCAGGAGTTTGAGACCAGCCTGACCAACATGGTGAAACCCCCATCTCTACTAAAAAATATTAAAAAAATTAGTTGGGTGTGATGGTGCCTGCCTGTAATCCCAGCTACTCAGGAGGCTGAGGCGGGAGAATCGCTTAAACCTGGGAGGCAGAGGTAGCAGTGAGCCGAGATCGTGCCACCGCCCTCCTCTAGCCTGGGCGACAGAGTGAGACTCGGTCTCAAAAAAAAAAAAAAAAAGAATTAAATAAAGTCAGTAAATTATTGAATGAACCACAGCAGGGAGGACTCAGTACAACTCATGAGCCTGCTTGGTCTTTGATACTTCACAGGTCAATAGTTAGAAATTACCCAAGATTAATATAAAGGATCCTAGATTGCTTAGATATCAATTTATTTCCTTGCGTATATGGTCTGATGTATCACATCAACATGTACTCTTTCTTGTTTTCAGCACGCACTCCTGGCTTTAAAGTTTATCCTTGCATTTGCCATACCTGATAAACCACGGCATATCCAGATAAAACTAGCCAGATTGGAATTTGAGTCTTTGGAGGCACTCAAGCAGCAGGTAAGAGCAGCTGTCCTGAAAATGTATGTATTACTTTAGCAAATGACAGGAAAAATAATTCAGAAGAATCAGTCTCAGCATTTTCTTCAGCCTTGAAGTTACCAGTTTAAATGAATACAGAGGACTGCAGTTTAGGATGACATAACAAAACCAAAATCCTAATATGAGCAACAAACAGGTTTAAAGAACTAAACTAAACAAACAAAAATATTCAGGCAATGTTAAATAAAGAATAGAGCTAGCATTCAGCAAAAGAACAAGACAGACATCTAAGAATCAACTTGGGGTAGCTCCCCACAAGCTTCCAGTTTTGCCATCTACTGAAACATTAAGTGAGGAGAAGTGAGTGAATAAAATCCTGAATAATAGCTTTCAGAGAGCAAGACAGAATGAGATCAGGTGTGTAGAAGCAGCAAAATTGCCCTGAAAGGAGAAACTGTGTCTCAGTGACTTCCACATTCTACCAGAGACTACAAAAAAAAAAAAAAAGCCATGCTGGAGTTGACCATTTTGATGATTTTCTGCTTGTAGGAGAGTGGGAGTATACAGGAGATCCCTAGATGCCTGGAGTATCTCTCACTTCTTATCTTTAGTGCTGCATAGGAATTTAAGCATTGAGAGAATCAGTAAAGCATTGTCATCTGAGGGGACAAGCTGTGGTCAGAACCTGCTGGACAGGCACTCTTTCTTTGGCCTCTAAACTACTTTGCATAGGAATATTTCTTCTTATGTTTGGGGAGTTGGGAGAAAAAAGAACGTGAAGAGGACCCACTTAAGATGACCCTTTGATCAAAGCATGAGGGCTCTAAGGGTGGTGCGCCAGACAGGGGAACCCCACATCGAATCAATACTTGCCCCTGATGAGGCAGGGTGACTCCAGAAGAGGACTTGTGATAAGAATATGGAAAAGAGGATGAACCTGGGCCAACTAGCCAGAGCTGTGCTCGTGTTTGCCACACAGTAGGTGACAAGACTAAGTTACCTGCATTCCTAGAGGTTGGGCAGGTTCACTTTTGGCATGTGGGCTAGCCAGTGTGTCTATATGTTAAACCAGAACCCACCATCATGCCCAATAATGAAACTCCAGAGCATTCCCAGCAATGGCAGGAAACCTATCATCACCACGGACGGCTAGCATTCTTCTAGAGGTACTAACCAATGCAGTTGTATAAGAGGAAGAGATAAGTTCAAGTAGAAGAGGCAAGCTTATTACTTGAAAATTAGAGGATTAGGCTGGGTGCAGTGGCTCACACCTGTAATCCCAGCACTTTGGGAGGCCGAGGTGGGTAGATCCCTTGAGCCCAGGAGTTTAAGAACAACCTGGGCAACATGATGAAACCCTGTCTCAACAAAAAAATACAAAAATTAGCCAGGCGTGGTGGTGCATGCTTATAGTAACAGCTACTTGGGAGGCTGAGCTGGGAGAATTGCTTGAGCCTAGGAGGTCAAGGCTGTAATGAGCCATGATTACACCACTGCACTCCCACCTGGGTGATAGAGTGAGACCTTGTCTCAAAAAAAAAAGGAAAAAAAAAAAAAGAAAAAATTAGAGGATTATATAGCGAAAAAAATTATAAATTATTAAAAATAGGAAAATTTGGTAAGGAAGCAAGTTACAAAGTTTATCTAAAATCGTGTTTCTTTTCACAAGAAATAATCAGTTAGAAAATATTTTTGATGAAAAATTCACATTTACAGAAGGAACCAAAATGTAAAAACTTAGGTGGTAATTTATGGAAACAATATAGATAACTTATAGGAGAAATGTTTTTAAACTTTACTGGGATCAAAAGATTCAGTCTTGTAAATATCCAATGCCAATTCAAATATAGCAAAATAAACATCCGAGAATAGCAAGGAAACTTCTGATAAAGAAGAAAAATGGGGACTCTCACTCTGTCAGATATTAAAATGTATTCTGCATAGTACAATAATTATAATTAAATACATTTTAAATTAGTGAAGAAATGGAAAAATCAGTGGAATAGAGAGCATTGAGTTCATAAATGGGCCCAAATAAAATTGGGGATTTCATTTATGGTAAAAGTGGTATTTTATGTCAGTGGAAAAAAGAAGGATTATTTGTTACACAGCTTGATGGAAATCAGCTGTTTGGGAAAATTATTATACTTTATTTTAACTCATTCCTTGTGAACCTCCCCACCACCACAAAATTCAAGGTTGACAGATTTAAATGTAAAAAATGTAAGCCATAAGAAGTCTATTAAAAGTCTGGGTATATCTTTTAGTGGGAAATGCCTTCCCAATCAAGACATAAAACCCAAAAATCATTTTTAAAAATGATAAAGTAAAATACATGAAAAATGAAAACTTATGTATGACAAAAAATAAGCAGACTCAAAAGATAAATTGGACAACCTGGAAAAATATTTTCTTATATAACGAAGTCAATATCTTTTAATTCAAAAAAAGTTTCCACAAATCTATAAAAAATGACAGTACATGCATTGGGGAGTTATACAAGATATAAATGATGAATTGATGGGTGCTGACGAGTTGATGGGTGCAGCACACCAACATGGCACAAATATACATATGTAACAAACCTGCACATTGTGCACATGTACCCTAGAACTTAAAGTATAATAAAAAAAAAAAAGACAGTACAGTAATGAAAGGATAACATATGAAGATATGCTCAACCTCATTCAAAATTAAAGAAATATAAATTTAAACACCAGTGAAATACCACATTTCACATGTTCTATTGGATTATGTCATGATAGCCTGTCCTCGTTAGATTTGGGAAATGGACATTCTTTTATATATACCTGATAGAAGTGTAAATTGGTTCAGTCTTTCTAGAATTGTAGTTGAATTTAATTTCAATTACTCTGCAACACAAACCAAATCTTACTAGGGTAATGGTTGTATCTGAAAATTGTACCAAAATTTAATCATTGAAACATTTTTATTAGCAAAAATCTGGAGATAACTAAATTCCTCAATAGGAGAATGATTACATAAATCTATTGTATATCTACACAATAAAATTCCAGTAACCTGCTTTTTTCAAAAAGATCTGTCTATGCTTATGCATACACATACACACTGCCTACATTTTTGTGGCTATTGAATTTATGATTAAAAGATTTTAGGTGTCAGTTTAAAAATGTGTGAGAGGGCATAAAGCATCTAAAAACTTTAAGAGGTATGTAAGAAAAAAAGCTTAATATACAGCCTTGTGTCTGGAAGAGTTTTAGTTAATCAGATTTCTCCATTGATTACATTTCTGGTGACATTTTGTAGATGGGGGCAGGCAACTTCCTGGCTCGTACATACACATCTTAACTCCAGGTCAAGGAAGAATCATGCTTCATGTTACTCAGGATTTCATGGTATATCTATACAATAAATTTTATGGTCTGTCTAGACCATAAAATTCCATGAATTTGCTTTTTTAAAAAGGATCTGCTTTTGAAAAAATCACTCGGGATTTCATGTTACTAGTTAAAGTTTGCCTACAAAGAAAAGGATTTTTATTGAGAGAATGAAATTATAACTCATTCCCTATGAACTTCCTCCACGACCACCAAATTCAACATATTATTAATATGTCTCATGTTACTAAATACATTTACCTAAAACTCCAAATGCAGGACCGTTATATTTGCCATTGAGGGTGTCATGGATATGTGTTTACTATGGATATGGCTAAATGACCTCTCAAGTCATCTCAGCTCTTAGATTCCCATATCTTCAGGTACACTTTACCTGACAGTGAGGCAAAGCCCTAATTCCAAATTTATTCACACTCATCTTCTTTGAGAAATGAAACACTGACCAAAACCCTATCTCATACAAGTTGAGTATCCCTTATCCAAAGTGCTTAGGACCAGAAGTGTTTTAGATTTTGTTTTTTTTTTCAGATTTTTGAATATTTGTATTGTATTTACTACTGAGCATTCCTAATGGGAAAATCTGAAATCTGAAATGCTCCAGTGAGCTTTTTTTTTTTTTTTTTTTTTTTTTTTGCCGTTCACAAAGTTTCGGGATTTTGGAGTATTTCAGATTTTCAGATTAGGGATGCTCGACCTGTATTACTTAGAAAGAAGAAAAAAATCTAAAAGATGTTATGTCTCTTTGAGATTTTTTTCTCCTAAGGACATAG
Organism: Rhinopithecus roxellana; assembly: GCF_007565055.1. Taxonomy (NCBI): domain Eukaryota; kingdom Metazoa; phylum Chordata; class Mammalia; order Primates; family Cercopithecidae; genus Rhinopithecus; species Rhinopithecus roxellana. Next base: position 196,990,677 of record NC_044549.1, on the reverse strand, counting down.
ATCTGATTCTCTGGTTAAAATCACCTTGTAAGAAAAGGTGATTCTGGAGGGACAGATGTCTAACAGGTTCCATTCAGTATACTTATTTAATGCTTTCTAATAGGACTTACATAGCTTGCCCTGAAGGTGATTTTTAAATTTGTACATGAGCAGCTCTAATGTCTCTGATCCATCAAGTGGGCAGACAGCAATGATGAGTGTTGTCAGGCTCTCTTAGGGCCTTGCAAACCCAGAAGTGTTCTCCTTCCCTGTCTCCACTAGATTTTTTTCTTTTAATTATCAATCTGAGAATAAAAGGTTCAGGGTTGGCTGGGTGCGGTGGCTCACACCTGTAATCCCAGCACTTTGGGAGGCCAAGGTGGGTGGATCAGTTAAGGTCAGGAGTTTGAGACCAGCCCAGCCAACATGGTAAAACCCCATCTCTGCTAAAAATACAAAAATTAGCTGGGTGCGGTGGCACACGCCTGTAATTCCAGCTACTCGGGAGGCTGAGGCACAAGAATCGCTTGAATCTGGAAGGCGGAGGTTGCAGTGAGCCGAGATCATGCCTCTGCACTCCAGGCTGGGTAACAGAGTAAGACTCTGTCTCAAAAAAAAGGTTCAGGGTAAAAGTTGAACTGAAGATACTGTATGTAACAACCGCCTCTCACTGTCTTTCACTGACTCAAGGCTTTGCTGTATGGTTGACACTGCTACATGGGCCACCCAAGTCTGTGCCACCATCCAGGAGAGACAAACATTTTCATCACAATTCCTGTTTAGTCTCACTGCCCAGGAGGTCCTAGAAGGTACAAAAGGTCACCTACTTTTCAGAAACTCAAAAAATTAACTGGCCATGACTTCAGTTTACTAGCTGAACTAGTGCCATTTCTAGGATGTAGAATATGTTTCTCATTTTTCTTTAACCTGACATTTAACTATCTCCTTTGTAACTATAAGTAGCCTCAACTCACTGGGCTCCTCCCATGTAACAAAAGCAGAGAGAGCTTCTGTCAGGTACCTTGGTCAGTTTATGGGCCCAGATCAGAAATTGAGTTATTGAAAACACATTTGGGTGAAGTCTCACTATTAAGTAACCAGACATTAATAGTAAGCTTATCAGTAGAAATTATTACTTATGGATAGTTATGATGTTTAATTTAGACCTGAATTGCTAACCAGACATTGATAGTAAGCTTATCAGTAGAAATTATTACTTATGAATACTTACTATGTTTAATTTATACCTGAATTGCTACTTTTCAACTCAAGTCTCATTTTATGGGCAGAATATGATTGAGAAATTTAAGTCATCAGGCAGTCCTTAAATAGGATTGTGCATTTTACATGTAAACCTTGTGAAAAAAAACATGTACCTAGACCCTATGCCTTGAAGATTCTTATTCCCTAAATCAAAGGTGGGACCCAAGGACCTACATTTTTCAAAAAACGCTCCTGTGTCTCCACCCCACTTTTATCAATCCCCACCCCCCCAGCAAAGATAGATTCCCAGGCATGGCCAGGTGAGTGCCAAGAACAAGCAAGTTTGGGGCCACCTTGTACCACCTGTGGACAAGTCAGGTGGCCTCTTTGCATCTCAGGGGTTTTTTTTGTTGTTTTTTCTGTGTGTGTTTTTTCCCCCATAAAATGAAAGACTGGATTCCCCAGTCTGTGGGAAGGCCCAGGAAATCTCCTTTTTAAACCAGCATATCAAGTGATTCTAATGCAGGGCCCTTGGATCCCATTTGGAGACGTGCTCTGTGGATTCAGTTATTCCTCTCACCACAGGAGGAGTGGTGGTGGATTGCTGAAATGAATGTGGGAAGAAAACGTACTGAAAACAGATCTCTTTTGGTATCAAATAGGAAGCTATGTGGTATTTCTAAATATATAGGCAAATTAGACATACTTGAAGGTGAGAGGCAAACTGAGGAAAATAAAATAGTTTACTTTGCAAAGGGCATTTTCAAATGATTAGGCTTCATTTGGCTGAAACCTTTACAAAGAATTCTAGACAGTAAATATCATCCTAGTGATGCCCTTTTATTTCTCTTCAAATTGATTTATTCATCTCTTAGTCATTTTAAGATCCAATTAAAAATAGAAAGGATTCTAATGCAGGAACCATTTGATAACTCCGTGGCCTAGAGTACAAGGACAACATCCACTTAACCTGCTTCTGGGCAGCCAGCCCTCCTGGGAGCCCAGAACACAAACAGAAGCCAGGGAGCAGGGCTGGCTGCCCAGAGCCTTTGAGAAAGAAAACAGCCTCAGGAATCAGTTAAATGAACAAGAGAAGGACTTTAAGGAGACACTACTAAGTATAGCTCTCAGGGGCCTCAAATTAGGTGTAGGACCCAAAACTAGACAGGCCAACTGGGCCAGGCTTTATCAAATAGTGTCTTTGTTTTTTAGAGTTAAGTGTATTTAAATTTAGTTATGTTAAGGGAAAAACCAAACTCTGTAAGATATTTAAAGAGGTTTTATTCTAAGCCAGTATGAGTGACCATAGCCCCAGGGAACAGTCTGAGTCCTGAGAAAGTGCCCAAGGCAGTCAGATTACAGTTTGACGTAATTATACATTTTAGGTAGACAGAAGTTACAGAGAAAGACATAAATAAATACATGTGAGGTATACATTGATGCGATGTGAAAGGTGTGGGGGTGGGGGAGGGCTGGGCTTATAGGTCATAGATGGATTCAAATTGGCAATTGGTTGAAAGAGTCAAGCTTCAGTAGAAGAAACTGCCTGAGTTAAGATTAAGGGGGTTTGTGGAAGCCAAGGTTCTCGTTGGATAGGTGGTAGCACCCTTCAGAGGGAATGCATGGTAAATGTTTCTTCAGACCTTAAGAGGCATCAGACTCTTGGTTCATCTCTCCTACATACAGGAAAGGACTGGCTGTATTAATGGTTATTCTCTACAGATGCAGATTTTCCCCACAAGAGATAGTATTGTGGAACCATTTCAAAATATGTCAAAGAAATATATTGTGGGGTAAAATATTTGATTTCCTTTGGAGTGTGCTATCTGTCATGTGATGCTGTACCGCAGTCAGGTTGCAATTTGATATCTTACTGCCACAAAGGGTCTGTTTTGACAGTCCAATGATCTCTATTTTAATGTTAATGCTGGTGGTCATTTGTACCTAAATTCCAAAAGGGAGATGTATAATGAGGCCTGTCCGACCTCCCTGTCATGGCTGAGAATTCAGCGTTCCAGGTTTCTCTGAGATCCCCTTGGCCCAGGGGAGGGGGGTCCATTCTGTTAGTTGGGGGGCTTAGGATTTTATTTTTGGTCTATATTTAAGTATTCAGTTTTAAATTGATAGGTTTTTTCAACATCTGAACTTCTTCCCCACCGCTCCATTTGTGCTGTCAAGTTAAGGTAAATATAGGAGACTAAGGCAGACAGATAGCTTGAGACCAGCCTGGGCAACATGGCAACACCTCATCTCTATTAAAAAAAAAAAAAAAGTTACAGTAAATATATAAGCATTTTAATGGAAACCGTGAAATTTCACAGCCTAGAATTAAGGTGCTAAAGTATTTGACTATTGAATAGGTAATCGCATATTAATCTGCCAACATCTAGTTCAGAATGAAATGTTAAATCCAAATAAAGAATTAGCCTCTAACAAAGCCAATAGCCACCAGTGCCAGAGCCATAGTTCTTAGGAAGGGGTGGTCTACTTCCCAGGGCCACAGGTCAAGTCTAGGCCCAGTAAAAAGTACAAAAGTTTATGGTATATCTGTCATTTGGGTGACCTGTCTGAGCCTGCCTTTCCCTTTCTTCTTTTGTTGGAAGGTTTGTCTTCCAGCCCTGTAACCGTCCAAAGGGTTCATTTCACCCACTGTTCAGATAGAGCCAATTTATCAAGACAGGAGAATTGCACTAGAGAACTAGTTTAATTCATGCAGAGCAGGTTGAACATGAGAGAAGAGTTTTATTATTACTCAAATCAGTCTCCCCAAAAATTCAGACTAGAGTTTTTCAAGGATAGTTTGGCAGGTAGGGGGCCAGGGAGTGGGGAGTACTGACTGATTGGATCAGAGATGAAATCACAGTGAGTCAAAGCTGTTTTCTTCAGCTGAGTCAGTTCCTGGGTGAGGGCCACAGGACTGGCTGGTGAATCTAGTAGAGCCATCAGTCCTCAGAAATGCAAAAACTGGAAAAGACATCTTAAAAGACCGATCTTAGGTTCTGCATGTGATCTGCAGGAGTAACTGGGGAAGTTGCAAGTCTTGTGGCCAATTTGTTAGTTTTATAAAGGTGGTCTGGCTCCCAGGCAAGAAAGGAGTTTGTTTCAGGAGAGGACTTTTATCATCTTTGTTTCAAAGTTAAACTATAAACTGAATTTCTTCCAAAGTTAGTTTGGCCTTTGCTTAGGAATGAGCAAGGGCAGCTAGCTTAGAGGTTGGAAGTAAGATAGAGTTGGTTGGATCAGATCCCTTTCACTGTCATAACTTTCTCACTGTTAACGATTTTTGCAAAGGAGGTTTCAGCCTCGTGTAGCTGCAGAGCAAGTAACTTGACCTTCCTGTATTTAAGTCCCCCCAACACTCAAATGGGGCAAAGTCAGAATAAGGCTGGAATAAGGCAATATGAGTAAGACCCATTATGGAGCAGTATGCTGGGGGAATGAGGATGATGAGGGAGGAGGAGGACTACCTCATGCAGTTGCTGGGTGAACCCAACAAGGAATTCTAGGATAAAATCGTACTGTAACATCAGATTTGCCTGGAGAGTCAGAATTCTACCTTTGTGGCAATCCCACCTATTTTCATGACCGAACACAGCTGGGCTGTAATAACAATGAGGTAGTAACAGCTGACATGTAGTATGTGAGAACATGAGCCAGGCACTGTTCTAAACCTTCTGCATGTGCCAGTGTCTCTTCAGAACAGCTCTCCAGGGTAGGGTCTGTTAGCCATTTGCAGGTAATTTTTGCATAGTAAATTTCTCTCCAGTTAATAAAATGATAACCTCCTTTAAAGATACTGAATGCACGAATAAAATACTGGCTCCTCTGCACCTTTTGGGTCTAGCAAGATTCCCAAGCACCCCTGCTACTTTGTAACTCTGACCACCAGTATACCTGCCCTCTGCTGTCAGCTTCACAGACCCCACCTCCTGGAGAAAGCCTTCTTCCCATTGAGTAACAGGAGCCTGGTACCCATTTCTGTTCATTTGCCCCACTATAGTTGGTTCTGTTTCAGTCTTCCTTGTGAGCTGTGAGGTCCCCAAGGACCACGTGACGACTCACTCAACGCTGAGTCCCCTCACCCAGCACAGGGCCTGGTGCCCAGTAGACTCTGAATAAATATCCACTTCATCAAACTGAGTTTGTTGACTCATATGTAATTCACAAGCCAATATATTAAATAAATAAGGACAAATTATGTCCTTGGACAAAAAAAGAAGAGTCTTAAAATAGATACCCTGGCAGAAATGGAAACAGGTCATGTGCCTTTCTGGGATCACTGGGGAAGAGAACGCATTCTGAAGAGTTACATGTGGACACTTTAGAAGGACCACGTACCTTGCCTTGATAAAGTTCAAATCCTTTTTTTTTTCCCCCAAAAATACTGACTGTGGTTGACATTAGTAACAAGAGTAGCTCCCCAAGACTGTAAAATGACCCCAAATCAAGCAAGGAAGAATTCTAAAATAGTTTGTTTTACACTTGTACTTGTTAGCTAGAAAACTAATTCAGGCCCTGGAGCCATCCTCCTTTAACCACTGATGGGTAGACGTTTTCCCCCTGTATTTTCTGTTTTCACCAGAGAAAAATTTCTTTAAAGTGCGCAGAGTCACCCAGACAGTAAATAAAACTACAGCTCTTCTGATCATCGTCTTCCTCAGTAAACAATGTATGTAAATGGCTACTTTATATCATTGGTTTTCTAAGCAAACTTTAAAATTGATACATCTTAATATTCCCCATAGATGTAAGAAACATGGCCAAATCAGAAGCAGATTTATTTTTTCTTATGAAAACTACCGAATAGGCTATGAAATGGAATAAAATTCAGCATTTTTCGAGTCACCCTATTGATAGATTGGAAGCAGTGTGGTAAGAGGGGGCCTGGAAGCACAAGTCCGTTCCACAGAGAAAGGCCTTGGGGTCACTGTGCTGTAGAAGTGATGGCCGTGTGCTTGGGACCATGTTCACAGATGTCATTCAAATGTATTTGCATTGGTAAAGAAAAAACTTGCCTCATTTAATAAATTCTAGAGATTTCAGAATGCTTAAAACTATATTTAAAAACAACAAAAAAGGCCGGGCGTGGTGGCTCACGCCTATAATGCTAGCACTTTGGGAGGCTGAGGCAGGCGGACCACTAGGTCAGGAGTTCAAGACCAGCCTCACCAATACGGTGAAACCCCATCTCTACTAAAAATACAAAAATTAGCCGGGCATGGTGGCACGCGCCTGTAATCCCAGCTACTCAGGAGGCTGAGGCAGGAGAGTCACTTGAACCGGTGAGGCAGAGGTTGCAGTGAGCCGAGATCGCATACTGCATTCCAGCCTGGGTGGCAGAACAAGACTCCGTCTCAAAAAACAACAACAGGCCGGGCGCGGTGGCTCAAGCCTGTAATCCCAGCACTTTGGGAGGCCGAGACGGGTGGATCACGAGGTCAGGAGATCGAGACCATCCTGGCTAATACGGTGAAACCCTGTCTCTACTTAAAAATACAAAAAACTAGCCGGGCGAGGTGGCGGGCGCCTGTAGTCCCAGCTACTCGGGAGGCTGAGGCAGGAGAATGGCGTAAACCCGGGAGGCGGAGCTTGCAGTGAGCTGAGATCCGGCCACTGCACTCCAGCCTGGGTGGCAGAGCGAGACTCCGTCAAAAAAAAAAAAAAAAAAAAAAAAAAAAAAAAAAACAACAACAACAACAACAACAAAGGGATGTATTCTTTTTTAAACTTAGAGTTCCAATCTCATATTCTGTATTAGATTAATAACTGCATTGCCATGATGGTCAACATATGTGAGAGCAGCTTTTCCTTTTGCAGGTAAATGCCTAGGATTGACTTATGCATCCATTTATTTACTTTTTATTAAATGTTTTAGGAAATTAAAAGATTATACTGTTAGATGAAAAAGTTATGAAGATGGAGGTAGCGATGTGTTTAATACTACTGGACACGTGATAGTAGTTAAGATGGTAGATTTTATGTTATGTGTATTTTACAACAAGAATTTTTTTTTTTTTTTTTTTTTTTTGAGACATGGTCTTACTCTGTCACTCAGGCTGGAGTGCAGTGGCAAGATCACAGCTAACTACAGCCTTGACCTCCAGGTTCAAGCAATCCTACTTCCTCAGCCTACCAAGTAGCTGGAACTACCAGCGTTAGCTACCACATCTGGCTAATATTTTGTATTTTTCTGTATATTTATAGTAGAGACAGGGTCTTGCCATGTTGCCCAGGCTGGTTTCGAACTCCTGGACTCAAGTTATCTGCCCACCTGGGCCTGCTAAAGTGCTGGCATTATAGGCATGAGCCACCACGCCCAATTCTTTTCTTTATTTTTTGAGACGGGGTGTCACTTTGTCACCCAGGCTGGAATGCAGTGGAATGCATGCTCACTGCAGCCTCAACCTCCCAGGCTCAAGTGATCTTCCTGCCTCAGTCCCCAAATTCCTGCCTCAGTCCCCCAAGTAGCTGGGACTACAGGTGTGCACCACCATCCCCAGCTAATTATAATTTTTATTTTTATTTTTTGTAGAAACAGGGTTTCACCATGTTCCCCAGGCTGGTCTACATCTTCCGAGCTCAAGCAAGTCACCCACATTGGCCTCCCAAAGTGCTGGGATTACAAGTGTTAGCCACCGCTCCCAGCCCTGGCCAGTTCTTTTTTTGAGACAGTCTCGCTCTGTCATCTACCCTGGAGTGTGGTGGTGCAATCTCAGTTCACTGCAACTTCCACCTTCTGGATTCAAGCGATTCTCCCACCTCAGCCTCCCAAGTAGCTGGGACTACAGGTGTGTGCCACCATGCCCGGATAATTTTTGTATTTTTAGCAGAGACAGAGTTTCGCCATGTTGGCCAGGCTGGTCTCAAACTCTTGACCTCAAGTGATCCATCCATTTTGGCCTCCCAAAGTGCTGGGATTACAGGTGTGAGCCCCTGTGCTTGGCCCTCGACCAATTCTTTTTAAAAGATTATACTGATGGCATCATCAAATTTAAAGATATTGGTCTATGACTACCAAACAAGCTTTTTGGAAGCAGGATTACATCAGAAATATAGATTTATAATCGTTGAATGAAGGAGTCATTAATTAAGTGAACATCATTAGGGTCAAAGCCCCATCCCTTTGTGCCTTTTTTCTATTAAGTGCTAATCCTTTGACTTTGAAATTATCCTCTGTGTGTTATAGTTGAGTATTAGATTCAGGAAACCATTATTAAATATTTAATATACTTTCCTACACCAAAAGTGTAGGAAACCACACTTAAAAAAAACCTTTTCTTTTTAATTATTGGTAAATTGCTAAAATTGGAAAGTTTTTGTTTACTATAACAGTATTCCTTTCCTTTTTCTTTTTCCTTTGCCTTTGCTTTTTCTTTTTGTTTCTGTTTTTCTTTTTCTTTTTTGAGACAGAGTCTGGCTCTGTTGCCCAGGCTGGAGTACAGTGGCACGTTCACAGCTCACTGCAACCTGCAGCCTCCACCTCCTGGGCTCAAGCCATCTTCCCACCTCAGCTTCCCGAGTATCTGGGACTACAGGTGTGCGCCACCATGACGGACTAATTTTTGTATTTTTTGTAGAGACAGGATTTCACCATGTTGCCCAGGCTAGTCTCAAACTCCTGGGCTCAAGCAATCCACCCTCCTCAGCCTCTCAAAGTGTTGGGATTACAGGCGTGAGCCACTGTGCCCGGCCCGGTATTATTTTTCACTTGATTTCTAGTGCTATGGGATCTCAGGAATATGACTGAATATTACATTATGTAATGAACATAGATCAGAGAAATTGGGCTGAAATATATTAGTGATTGATAGACTAGGAAATTTAGACTTTTAAAGTAAAGCCCTAAGAGCAACACATTTGCTCATTTGTCTCTTTGCCTTAAGAATAGAATGTAGAGAGGCCGGGCACGGTGGCTCAAGCCTGTAATCCCAGCACTTTGGGAGGCCGAGACGGGCGGATCATGAGGTCAGGAGATCGAGACCATCCTGGCTAATGCGGTGAAACCCCGCCTCTACTAAAAAATACAAAAAAGACTAGCTGGGCGAGGTGGCGGGCGCCTGTAGTCCCAGCTACTCGGGAGGCTGAGGCAGGAGAATGGTGTGAACCCGGGAGGCGGAGCTTGCAGTGAGCTGAGATCCGGCCACTGCATTCCAGCCTGGGCAACAGAGCGAGACTCCGTCTCAAAAAAAAAAAAAGAATAGAATGTAGAAAACAAGAAATGTTTGGATTTGAGAACTCTTTGAAATACTACCTAAAGGAAAATAATCACTTCATAAGGAAATAATGCTTATGAGAACATAAATAGTAATATAATTAACTCATGAAACTCAAAATGAAAATACATGTATTAAAGTTCAGCAACAGCTGGGTACAGTAGCTCACGCCTGTCATCCCAGCACTTTGGGAGGCCCAGGCGGGTGGATTGCTTGAAGTCAGGAGTTCAAGACCAGCCTGGTCAACATGGTGAAACCCCATCTCTACAAAAACACAAAGAATTAGCCAGCTGTGGTGGCACATGGCTGTAGTCCTAGCTACTAAGGAGGCTGAGGCAGGAGAATTGCTTGAACCCGGGAGGCGGAGGTTGCAGTGAGCTGAGACCACAGTCCAGCCTGGGCGACAGAGCAAGACTCCATCTCAAAAAAAAAAAAAAAAAAAAAAAAAAATTCTGCAACAAATACTAATTGAATACATCTATGATTAAAACACAAAAATATATCAGAAGTTCTCTGCATCATGTAACTGTCCAATGTTAGAGCTGAAAAATTCTATAGAAATGATCTTATTGGGAATCCTGACTTTACAGATTAAGGAATGGATCTCCAGCTGTGGTTGTCAGCTTCTAAGATGGTCTGCAGTGATCCCTGCTGCCTAGTATTTATGCCCTTGTGGAGTCCTCTCCCATTTTACATCTTGATTGGTCTGTGGATCAGTAGAATACTGCAGAAATGATGTTATGTTTCTTCTGAGGCCACGTCATTAAAAAACATGATGGCTTCTGCCTTCTGCCTCTTGAATCACTCTTCCTCTTGTGAAGCTAGCTTCCATGTTGTGAGGACACTTAGCCAGCCAGTGTAGAAGCCTACATGACTAGGAACATGGCCTATTGCCAATAACCATGGGAGCAAGTGATCTTGGAAACAGATTCTCTGGGCTAGGAGTTGGCAAACTTTTTCTGTAAAGGGTCAGATAGTAAACACTTCAGGCATGTGGGCCATCCAGTCTCTATCACAGCTATTTAGTTCTGCTGCTGTAATGCAAAAGCAGTCATAGACATATGTAAATGAAAGAGAGTGGCTGTGTTCCAGTAAAACTTTGTTTACCGAACAGGCTGTGGGCCAGTTTTGGCTTAGGGACCTATTGCCATTCCCTTCTTTAGCCATAGCTAATCCTTTGACTGCAGTTCTTGCCTACATCCTGACTATAGCTTTATGAGAGACTGAGCCAGAGCCACCCAGCTGCTTCCAAATTCCTGATGCACAGGAAGTGTGAGATAATAAATGCTTGTTCTAAACCACTAAGTTTTGGGATAATTTGTTACACAATAATAGATAACCAATGCATCAACAATCCAGGAATGGAGGCTGAGTGACAAATGCACTGTTTGGTTATGAGTTGATCATTGTTGAAGCGAGGTGATAAGTAAGTGGGGGTTCATTATTCTCTCTACTTTTGTATAATAAAATGGAAAAAGAAAAGGAAATTGGTCACTAAGAAGGATATGTGATTTATCTAAAACCAGACCTTCAGCACCTTGAAAAAGCCCATGCTGCACACCCAGGTCTCTGGCCTAAAGTCCCATGTTCTCTTGGCTACCTCTTCCTGCCTAAGTTACAACCAATAAAGATCTAGCCCTTTGGCTAAGTTTTCCTTCCAGTTGTTTGTTTGTTTTGGTTTGGTTTTTTGTTTTGAGAAAGAGTCTCACCCTGTCGCCCAGGCTGGAGTACAGTAGCACTATCTCGGGTCACTGCAACCTCTGCCCCCCAGGTTCAGACGGTTCTCCTGCCTCAGCCTCCCGAGTAGCTGGGATTACAGGTGCCCACCACCACGCCCAGCTAATTTTTGTATTTTTAGTAGAGATGGAGTTTCACCATGTTGGCCAGGCCGGTCTTGAACTCCTGACCTCGTGATCCATCCGCCTCAGCCTCCCAAAGTGTTGGGATTACAGGCGTGAGCCACTGCGCCCAGCCTTCCTTATAATTCTTTACCACCTTAGTACCTCCAGTTTAACATCCAAGGCAGTTCTTTGGACTTTGATATCACTGCTGTTATGGAACCATCCTCGAAGCCTCTTTAGACCATAGACTGTAAGCTTAGAGCTGAGGGAGGGAGCCTTGGTGAGACAAAAACCCTTCTGTTGTCATTTCCAATTTCAATGGGAATGTATGGAATTGAACCTCCATGTGACCTGAAATAAAATAATATTTAACATTTATTTTCTTTAATTTTGCTGTTCATAGAGCACTAGCAATCCATTATCTTTGTTAATCTTCACACAGCCTATAAGAATAGACCTGTCAGGTCACAATATAGCAGTTTATGTTTGACTTTAAATAAAAGCACTGTTGAAGTGGCTACATTGTGTGGGGTAAATACCTAGGGTTCGTCATCTTGCACCAAGAAAATTTAGGACACGGACACACATAAGTAGTTTAGGAGTGGAGGTTTAATAGGCAGAAGAAAGAGAAAGGAAAACAGGAAGAAAGAGAAAGGAAAACAGCTCTCTCTCTAGTAAAAGAGAGGACTTCCGAGAGGAAAAGGCCAGCTGGCAGTGGATGCGCAGGACTTTATTATCTGGCTTGAGGAGGCAGTGTCCGATTTAGGTAGGGCTCACAGATTGGTTCAGTCAGGTGTGACAATTGCATAGCCTGGGGAAGGCTGGTCGCCCCACCCTAATCTTATTATGCATATGAACTTTCCCTTGGCCAGCGCCATCTTGTCTCCTTCTTACTACACATGTGGTTGGCAGAGAAGGGAAGATAGAGCCACCATTTTGAACATGTCTAGTCCCAGGTAGGTCTTTCCTTCTGGCATTTACCCGTGCAAGCTCCCAGCTTGCTTGTCTTTGTCTGCAGCTCAGCTTTACAGGCTGCTTTTTGTTAGAAAATGATTTGGAGCTGCTTTTCATTAAAAGGAAAACCTTTCCAAGGACTTCTGTACCCTCACTATCTGCCTGAGTAATTTCTTAACTCCTGTATCACTGTGTGAAGGTGCCTAGCACAGTGTTGGACACATAGCTTCTAAATTAGAGTTTACCTTCCTCTTAAAATCCCATTGAAATTGGAAATGATACCAGAAGGGTTTTTGTTGGCATAAATAAGTTAATGAGGTGATTGTTAGGTACACAGAATGGATGTTTGAAATAACTCATCTTTTGATCCATTGCATTGACCAAATGGACTTTCCTCCCCAGGATGGTTGATGATTGACAATAATCTCTAAACTTGGTTGGTGGATGGGGGGATCCTGTGGATTTTCAGGATAACCGTGAAATCAGATTTAGTATTAGGTTCTGACTATGTCGTGTTTTCTGGATGTTTAACCAGATGTCCTTGGTAATTCCATTTACAAATGAGATAAAATTATGTGAACAAGGCCTCACAAGTAAGTAGTGGGAGAGCAAAAAACAAAATATCAGACCTGCTAAAATGCCACTGGACTATGAATTTTAGTTGACAAATACATCTTCTCTTCCTTTTCTTTTCAGAATGCTGTTTAATGTTGTATTTTCCCATTAATAAAAATATGGTTGAGAACAAGTGAATTTTTCCTCCATAAATTTTTGAGTTTTGTATTTTTATTTTTGATGGCTATTCTTTTAGATAGAATCTACAAGGCAGTTATTATCTGCCAGCTAACTGCTGTCAAGAGTATAACTAACCATTTGATCTCTCTCCCAAACCAGTTTGGAAAGAATCTTATATTATTTGTTATTAGGAAAATAATTGGATCTCAGGATTCTCCCCAGTTCTTCATCCAAGTTGCTTTAATTAGTGTATGCATAGATTTGTAGACACTTTTTGTTTGAATATTTCTGAAAAAAGATAGGCGTATTTTAAATTTGCAAGTCTGGTTTTAGTCACAGGCACAAGAGAAAATGAACTGCCAAATGTCTGGAAGATACAACTCCAACCCCTCTACTTTCATATGTGAGAAATATTGTTTTGATTAGAGATAGAATAAATCCAGGTTGACTTTTTTTTTTTTTTTAACTTCTTAGACTAATGAGTTCACTTTTTAAAGTGTCTGTTGTGGAAAACCATCTTTAACAACATCAGCCTAGATTATTTAAACTTTATCCAGGATATCTGTCCACAAATCACTTCTATGAGAATGATGTGTGATTTCACAGTTACAATCAGGGAAACTCTCTAAAGAATTGTCATTTTTTGGCCAGGCACGGTGGCTCCTGCCTGTAATCCCAGCACTTTGGGAGGCCGAGGCGGGTGGATCTCTTGAGGTCAGGAGTTCGTGACCAGCCTGGCCAACATGGTGAAACCCCATCTCTACTAAAAATACAAAAATTAGCCAGGCATGGTGGTGCATACCTGTAATCCCAGCTACTTGGGAGGCTGAGGCAGGAGAATCGCTTGAACCCAGGAGGTGGAGGTTGCAGTGAGTTGAGATTGGGCCATAGCACTCCAGCCTGGGTGACAGAGCAAGACTCCATCTCAAAAAAAAAAAAAAAAGAAAGAAAAAATAAGAACTGTCATTTTAATTCACAGTCTGTACTAAAACATTAGTCTTTAAGTGAAGCATTTTGGTTTGCTGAGGACATAATCAAAATCCATCAGGAGCAGGGTGGGTGTTTTGTGTGTCTTGGTGTTGATAAAATGGCTGTTGGAATCAGATATACATGTATTTAAAATCTCAGCTTTCCACCATTACTAAGTAACCCTGGGCAAGTTACCAAACCTCTCTGGGCCTCAGTTTCTTCCTCTGTAAAATGGGCACAGCCAGGCATGATGGCTTACGCTTGTAATTCCAGTACTTTGGGAGGCCGAGGCGGGCAGATCACTTGAGGTCAGGAGTTCGAGACCAGCCTGGCCAGCATGATGAAACCCCGTTTCTACTAAAAATACAAAATAATGAGCCATGTGTGGTGGTGCATGCCTGTAATCCCAGCTACTCAGGAGGCTCAGTCACGAGAATCTCTTGAACCCAGGAGGCAGAGGTTGCAATGAGTCGAGATCAGCCACTGCACTCTAGCCTGGGTGACAGAGTAAGACCCTGTCTCAAAAGCAAGCAAACAAAAAAAGGCACAATGACAGGAACAACCATACAGGGTGAGGAAGTAGAGTTAGGCCCAGGTCAGTGACTCTAAGTCTGTGGCTTTTCCATCATACCAATTAGGAAGATGCAGAATGAACAGAGCACATGGGTATAAGTAACACAAAATTCTTAATTGAGTGTAACAAAGAAATTATGGACCATCAGGATATAAAATATTTCCATGCTTGTAGATGGATGGTTTTAATACTCCATTCCTAGAGATCTTCCAGAAAAGAAGAAACCACTTTCTTTGGAAATTTACCTGCTTTCTGGCAAGAAGCAGTCTCGTATTCCTCCCAAACCTGTGATTCCTTAAAAATATTTGCTATCCCACTGTATTTTAACCAGAAACAGGTCGTTTTGAAGGCTAATTAGCCAAAACTAATTTGGATTTTGAATGAATTTCTGGAAATGAAGAGTGGTGTCAGGTCACTGAGCAGTGGCCTTCCTTCAAAAATTATGAGGCTCCTGTTGGATATCTCTTTTGGGGCTCAAGCTTGAAAGATAAATCTACCCTTTTGGTGCCAGAATACACTGAGCAGCTGATTTGAAATAAATCAGAACATAGAGTTTCTAATAATATTAAACATATAGAATTGAGCTGCAAGTATAGTATCTTGTCTGTATGTTAGTCACTATTCCTTTTCTCTTTGCTGCTCTCCCCCCATTTTCATCTTTCGTCTTTTTTTCGTTTTTCTGAAACGGAAAAGGACTAACTGCACAGAGTAGCCATTCTTTGAACTGATGTTATCTGAACGCCCTTCTTTTTGTGTGTGTGCTTGTGTTACTAGTTGTTTTCTTCATTTCCTTTTAGCAAATTATCCTGCCTTTTCTTTTGTTTGTCTTTGCAGATGCTCATGCATCCCTTCTTTTTTCTGGTGGTTCTGTCTTCCAATCTTCAAAGCTCTTGCCTCAAACCCTTCCTTGGAAAGGCCTCAGGCCTTGTGGTCTGTGCTCTCAGCCAGAATTCCTGCCTGGGAAGCTCTGTGTGGAGGATGACTTCTCTCATGAAGGCTGCCTTCTCTTGTGGGGAGACAGGGGGAGATAGATCTTAGAGAGCATGTCCAGTGCAGCTGACTGTGGTGGGGCCTGTGAGACATGCAGACTACTTTCCTGGTAACAGCAGGCAAGGTGAAAATAGATCTAATCCAGATCCTGTTATGGATTCAGCCCTGCAGTCAATTTGTCACTGTTCTCTGAAGAAAAGGGTCTGCTCTGTTGATGATCATAAACGAATTCACTTTTAATTGTTGACATACTAGATGGCTCTGTTAGGCTGTTCTTGCATTGCTACAAGGAAATACCTGAGACTGGGCAATTTATAAAGAAAAGAGGTTTAATTGGCTCGTGGTTCTGCAGGCTGTACAGGAAGCATGGTGTTGGTTCTGCTTGGCTTCTGAGGAGGCCTGAAGGAGCTTTTACTCATGGGTGAAGGTGAAGCAGGAACAGGCATCTTACATGGCAGAAGCAGGACTGAGAGGGAGAGGGAGGTGCTACACACTTTTAAACAACCAGATCTTGTGAGAATGAACTGTCAGGAGGACAGCACCAAGCCATTAGGGATGGTGCTAAACCTTTCATGAGAAATCCACCCCCATGATCCAGATGCCTCCCACCAGGATTACAATTCAATATAAGTTTTGAGTGGGGACAAATAACCAAACTATATCAATGGCACACAAGGAGTCTCTCTTAAATTGAACTAGAATCAAAAAGTAAATGCAGCCTGGGGAAGAGAGAACTTCTGTCTATTCTCTCCTGTGGCCTCTTCCATAGACATAGGCAGAGAGAAGTAAAAAGTAGGGTGAGAAGAAACAGGAAGAGAGTAGAGGATGACAGAGCTTTGAGAAGCAGAACTGTCTCTTCCACATAGAGATTGTTTTTTGTTTTTTGTTGTGTGTGTGTGTTGTGTTTTTTTTTTTAATGGAGTCTTGCTTTGTCGCCCAGGCTGGAGTGCAGGTGGGATGATCGTGGCTTACTGCAACCTCCGCCTCCTGGGTTCATGTGATTCTCCTGCCTTAGCCTCCTGAGTAGCTGGAACTACAGGCATGTGCCACCATGCCTGGCTAATTTTTGTATTTTTAGTAGAGACGGAGTTTCACCATGTTGGCCAGGCTGGTCTCCAACTCCTGACCTCAAGTGATCTCCGCCTCAGCCTCCCAAAGTGCTGGGATTACAGGTATGAGCCATCGCACCTGTGCAGCCTCTTTTGGTTATTTTTAAGTGTACAATTCAATTATTATTGATTATAGTCACCCTGTTGTG